>NC_141626.1:48899507-49525536 GCF_047967505.1 Dipteris shenzhenensis | reverse complement strand
GGCTCCCTAAGTTTTTTAAAGCATGGTATTGTCTAGATTACATAGGTATTTTCACTAAGAAAAATTAATCCTTATGATGAAAATGTGTTTTTTTTCTTTTGACATAGTTAGTTCAGTTTCCATGTTTTTGGATCGAATGTATGGATGATCTTCTGCAAGCATAAAAGACATGATATGTATATGTAGCACATGATCATGTTTACATATTTTCAGTCATATATTCTACATTGTGATCTATCATTATCTTGCTGTGTGGATGTTCAATCTGAGTACTGTTTGCTTTTTTTATCGCAAATTTTATGTATTGTTGTGTCTCTACCTCTCCACAACAACTCAAATTGATAGTATGGGGATAAAAGAGAAGTTAATTGTGAGTTTCAGGCATGCCTTCATTGTTGGAATATGTTTAATTTGCTTATGATCACATCAATTGTTCCGATGATATTGAGAGGAATAAGATGCTGGATGAGGTTCTCGCTCGCTTGAAACCTATTTAATCTTGCTCGCTTATTTGGGGCTACTCGCTTTTCTCTGCTCGCTTTTTGGTAATCCTCGTATTAGTATTGTTCAGATGTTAAAGCTAACATTTAACACTATAACAGACTCTATATGAAGTGAATTTAGCACGAAATTATAGAATCACAGTACTAAATACTACACTAGTGACTTAATATGTTTACAGTATAGACCATATTTTAGAAATCAGTCCTAGGAATGAAGATAGGACAAAATAGTATTATTTGCTATTTCAAGTCAGTTATTATGACTAAATAGAATACTTATTATGACTAAATAGTATATTTAGTGTTAATTAGTAGTGTGTGATGTTTGAAATTGTTTGTATTAGAGAAGGACTTCGAGCATAATCATTCTCTCCTTGCACTAACCCTGCTACAAGTTCTCTTTTAGTACTATCTAGTACTATCCCTTGCACTAACCCTCCTACTACTACTACATAGTACTATTTAGATATTGTTCTCTTCCTTGCCTTAACTCTACTATTACAACTATTAGTTCTATTTAGTATTATTTTACAGTATAATACTAGGAAGTTCAAAATTTGGACAACTATATTGAGATAAGGAAGGCAACATAAACTCCAAAAGAAAACCAAAATTTAAAACATAGATGCAAACCCTAACCCTAACCCTAAGGGATTCACATGTATATCTTCATGTTCATTGTCAATACACTTAGTCTACATGTAGCTATATTGTGTGCACTCCCCTCTCTCTCCCTCTCTCACTTCCATTAAATGGACGTACCCTTGGTTAAGTCTGTGATCACACACATGGTTGGGTCAAGTTGACCTTGGGTTTAAGGAGTGCTCAGTGTTTGGCCACATGGCAACTAAACCTTATCTACCACATCACCCGAATTACCTATGACCACACAGTTGCCCAACTTTCATTATCTCTAACTAGTGCAGCCAATCACCTGCCACATCAGCATTTTGCCTAGTCAGCATTAGCCTGCCTAGTCAACATCCATGTTAATAGAGTGCCTCCTAGGCATAGTTCTTTACACAGGCACACTTTTGCATTTTTGCATGTGACACATTGCCACATCACCACTGTGACACCTCATCCATTTGGACCCCCTCCTTGGACAAAGGTTGGCCTATCCTTACGGGAGCCATAACTTTTGATCCAAGGAGAATTTGGAGGTGATCCAAAAGGAAAAATTGCTCACCAACTTGCTCTCTACACACTTGTCACATCAGATTTCACATCAAATATTTCCATAGGTCACCATCTTTGATTACTCATCATTGAAACCACCTCCTGATCCATTGTAGCGCATCCAACACATAAAATAAACGAACTAAAAGTCATTTTGCAATTCGACGTGTAGTCTAGCTGTAGACTAGCACCACCATAGAGGAGATACAACTCCACCAAGCTAATCAAGCCATGCCACATTACCCTATTAGTTCCCAGCAGCATCAGTCCCAGTGGTTCTATCATCGGTGTAAGCATTCACACATTTGACACCAATACTCTTGGCATTTGATGGTTCATCACGTAGTGTGACACTTGGTAGATTTATTGCTCTCTCCGATTCAAGATGGTTGCATTCTTCTTGCATGCACACATGCCACCCATGTACAGTCACATTTTTTGACTATTTTTGGCATTGGTTCCTACACACATACATCAACCTTGTACATCCTCTTGGCTATCTCGACACACATTTGTCATCATTCATTTACTAATATATTGCTAACACAGTGACGACGACTGCTGCTATATTGCCAACGTAGTGAAGACTAACAATGCAACAACTCCCGGAGTCACTGCTTTAAGGCTTATGCAGTCAATGCTACTTTAAGGGACAAAGAGGCTTAGAGATTTGGCTAGGTAGCTAGGTAGAGTAGGTGACACGTGCACCTAATGTCTAGGAGGATGATAGCTGTTGAACCCAAACCAAAAGATAGTGCTTCAAAGAACATCCTAACCAATCCATCTAATGTTGCATTGTTAGTTCCATTTAGGATCCTAACCTTAAGTTCATACTTGGTATATGGTTCCACACGCATAGAATCCTCAAGATTAGAGGATGTTATGAGCTTCAGAGCTAAAATGGGAAAAAACTTGAACCTGAGTCTTGGGGCCTCCACAGCTCCTAACTCTATCTCCATAAGACCCCAATCCACCACTCCGTTCTCTACAACCTCGTGACTTAGGGAATTGCTTCCTAATCTCATGGGATGATTTTGCTTGTTTGACCCCATCAACCTAGTCAATCCCATCGCCAAGCAAACCCACCAACATCCATATTAGGTAATGCCTAAATAAATCCCATACCCATCTTAGCTAGGGAACCTACAGGGCTGCATGTTCAATTTTATGAGGGTGAACCATCCTTTACACGTCTGAGCCCTGGGTATTGTGACATGAAGTTGGGGGTAATAAACTTCACTCACCTCTTCGCTTCCTACTTCTTTCAAACTGAGTGACAGATATCTTTATCCACTGGGAAAGGGGAAATAAAACAAAGCTTTCATGCCAAGAGACCACACCATACTTTCCTCCCTTAGATGAGAATGAAGATGGTAACATCCCAAGTGATGTTGTACTATAGCATAGGGAGAAGGAAAGGATCAGTGAAGACCATAATCTTAGCAAGCTAGTCTGTGCCAAAGAGAAGAGTGATATGCTATTGAACAAAGATCTTTCGGCTCAACATGACATGCCAAGATATATATCAAGGAGTTTGAAGGGGATGATTGGGTCAGATGGGTAGGTTCTAGGGAAACATTGCACCTCCTTCATAGATACCTCTACAGGTAGCTTAAAACACTCTACACACTATCATCAAACACAGAGGCCTATAACTTATAGCAGAGAGATGATATTAAAGATTTAAACATTTTTCAAGATGCACCTTGAAATGCGCTTTGCGCTGATATAAGTTTCATAGAAATAGAGAAGCGATCAAAAAGATATGGGCAGTTTATGGGATGGGGGCAAAAACTATCATAAACACAAGTTGTGTAACATAGAGACCCATAACTTCTTGGGTTTTTATCAGACACAAGATCTAATCCCACAATGCAATGCTCTCAAAGATCTCTCTGTGTTGATATAAGTTTCATCAAAGTAGGACCACCGAGCAAAAAGTTATGAGCAAAACACTGATAGGGGGTCAAACAGTCATGAAAACCACACACTCTTACTACTGGTGCCGACTTGGGAGAATACTCCCTCCATGCTTAGAATTTATAACCTATCCAAATCCCATAGAGGTCGTCTAGGAGAGAGAAAAGAATGCCCTTTATGTCTCAGAAAACGGGTGGACCATGTGCACACAATGAGCGACCGTGTAAGAAGCACTTTGAAGACTTTGAAAAGACCCAAAAGAACAATGGAAGGAGAGAAGACTCAAAGGAGGTAATCTAAATGACCTTCATTTCCAATAGAGTAAGACTCTACTCAAATTCAACTCCATATTATATACATGCAAGGGAGAGAAAGAGGTTTCATACACACAAGAGGGAGCAAGAGCTCCAAGACTACTCATAGAAAGAGAATAAACTAGAGAGATGTGGACTCAAGAGTCTACATAAGAGGATATATACAAGAGAGAGAGAGAGAGAGAGAAAGAGAGAGAGATCATGGAAGAGGCTTGAGGAGACTAGAGCTACAACATCATGAGGCTCAATGGTGGAAGAGATGTTGAACAAGGGAGAGGAGGGCTCCTTTTGTAGAGATTATTGCTGCATGTAGATCCCTTTTCCCATTAATCACATAAGACCATATGTCACTATCCATGTCCTTTTTGGCTACTCTTGCCATGTGTCCCATCAAAAGATACTCAAGACTCTTAAATATTGAGAAAGTCAAGAGTCTCCTCACATGGAGCCCATAGGAATACTCTCTTTTATATATGTCCACATCCTCCTTATTCCATATAGGAATTCTAGAAGGATTCCTCTTGACTCCACACTCTTCCACACTCCTCCACATGCCTTCCATATGCTTGGCATGTGATATCTCTTATATTATTGGAACACATGGACATAAGAGACCCACCTCTTTATATGAATCACTCTTCCTATTTTCTAAAAATCCCATAATATCCCATACACGAATAACTCTCAACCCATACCAAGGTATTTATCATTCATACACATCACAATTATCCATTCCATTCATTCTCTCAATCCCACAATGTCTTAGAAAATAGAAATAAGTGAGAGCCACTAGGCTATTACTTGATACTCTCTCTTTTCAAACATAGAGAAAAGCAATACCAATGCCTAATAAAACATATCAATTTTTGGAATCTTATTACCCAAGTTCTAGCCCCCATGGGCAGGAAAATGATCAAATGGACTTTGGGGAGAGTACCTTACCACATCCAATGTCCCCTCGTCCAAATATTTACACCACTTCGGGAGGAGCTTTAGAAGGTATCCCTTTCCCCACGTTGCCATCTTATAGGCTTATGCCTAGCGTAAGTGCCTATGCCAAGGTCCATATCGATAAGGCATGTAAGCATGCCAGCTTTAGGTAGCATGACAGCTAACCCAAATTCCTATCCGGCTAACCAACTTCTATAAACCCCACCAAGGGCCACACACCAATGATTGGATAGTGCCAACCCCTTAAGTACCTTTGCCTACACCACAAACTATGCTCACGGATGAGGCAATGAGGATGCTGGTGCAAGCACTTGAAAGGGGGGCCACACCCCAAGTGTTCATGGGAAGAGACTCCAATGCTTCACGGAGCCATCCAATCACAATCTCCAAGCTCATCACTAAATTTCTAGAAGAAGAAGATCCTGTCTCCCATGTCAAAAGGTTCAAGCAAATCTGCAAGACATTTAGAGACATTGGTGACTTGGATAGAGTGAGTACATTTGGCCTTAGCCTCATGTACAAGTTGGCCAATGGTGTAGAGCCTTAGGAGCTAAGGAAAATATCAATTGGGAGACATTAAGGAAAGACTTTATAGTGGGATTTGCTCCCATGGGGCCAAAATGGAGTCCGATCAACTAGTTGTATGAAGTTAAGCAAAATGAGCACAAAGTCCTATGGGAATCCATTGCTAGGATTAAACACTTAAATTCCCATTATGAACCGTGCTTTTGCCTCAATTCCTCATTGGATTAAGAGATGCCAAGTAACATGACCTCTTGTTTACCCTGAATTCCACATCCTTCGAGCTATGCAACAAGACCATAATGGTCGTAGATGATAATATGAAGAGTAAAGCTCAATAGGAGAAATCATCCATTGCTCCTTCTATAGTATCCCATACTAGCAAGACCACTAGTACAGCCGAGACCAAGGACACAACCCAAGTGGTCAAGGGCACCAACATATATGAGGTAGCCATAGACTTGATAAATCAAGTGGCTCAACAACTCAAGGGCAGAGAAGGCCCAAGTAATCCACATTTGTTCCCAAGGAAACAAAATGTATGGTGTGGGATATGCATGGGTAACCACCCTATAAATGAGTGCCCTCGCCTATGGGCAAGACCGATGCTTTATTGTGGCCATTGGGCTAGGTGGAGAAACCATGAGACTTCACAGTGTAGATATCCCAAGCCAATGCCCCCGCCCATGTACCAGCAAAGGCAACCATTGTCTCTCCCTACACCACCAAATTAGTACAATTAGGGCTAGCTAGCTATACAAGGAGCCTCCTCGGCCAACCAAGGGCCACTATGAGCTAAAAATCTACCATTGTCACCACTGGTTCTAAGTCCACAACCCCCTCCAGCCACCACGAATTACTCCCATTAACCAAGTGATCATTAAGGAGTCATTGGGCAAGTTGGAGAACCCTAACTTTGTTTTACCAGATCTTGATCACACTTTTTATGAAAGTCTTGCATATTAAACAAGCAAGATAAGTCACTATTCCATGCAAGAAGAGCTATATATTCTCATAAATCAGATGGCTCCCACAACACAGCGAGCAAGAGACATGAACACCGTGAATCATAGAATGGAAATTCAAAGCTAAACTTGCCAACATATGCACCATGCAAGTGAATGCCTAGATAAGGTAGTTGCCAATCAAACCATTGCCTATTATAAATGTCAGGTATCTCACTTTCTTAAAGACTGCCTATACAAGGATGACCAACCCATATCTAGAGCAGCAGTAACCAATTAGAACACCCCCTTATGCTCTAGTTGTGGGGTGGACCATCTTTATAAAGATTGTCTCATGAGGAGGACTCCCAGAAAAGTTTAACTTTGATTAAACAATAGGAATTTTGAATTCTGAACTTCATTGATTTCCATGACTAAATTTTGACTTCAGACTAGCATCCATTACGTTCGGACTTTTTGATTTTTTTTCTGAATTATTTGGACTGTTTGAACAACATATGTTGAATTAAAGAACATAAAAATTACTATTTTTCTATCATTCAGACTTTCAAAACTCTCTTTCGGAAATCAGATTGATAATCGGACTTTTGAACTATCCAAAACATGCCCAAACTGCTTTTTGTTGTCGGACATACTTTTGAACTGCTTGCTGAATTTCTATTTGTTGTTTTTAATGATTCCAAGCTTTCATTTGTTGTATATTTTAGCCTTGAACACTTGCCAAGTGTTGGAATATTTTTTATATAAATCTGAGGTGATTTCAAAACTCCTCCAAACTCTTCTAGCTCCTTTGGATCCACATTGGGGTCTCCCACTTACCCTCATCGTTCACCTTTTGCATTTCTTCATTATCAACATTAACATTAGCATTCTCATTGTTTATTGCTATTTGATTTTTTTGATTGTGCTTTTGTACTTGCATCTTGCCAAAGGTCTGGAACTATGCCAAAACATTGATCTGATTGTAAACAAAAATCTGATAGCATAACATCATCTTTTGCATCATAAAATTCATCCTCAAACTCAATAAAAGCATCATAAAACACCTCGAATATATCATCCTTCAAATTTGAATCTTTTGTTTGTGAAACCCTTTCAATGAGTGATTCTTTTGGAACATTGTGTAAAGAATAAGGGAGAGAGATAGGAGACTCAAGTTCAGCTTTCTTCACAACACACAAAAGAGAGAGGACACAAGGTTGGAGGGTGAAGCCTATCTTCACTTTTGCACACAACAACAATACAATAGAAGAGGGAAATACCCTATATGTCAAAACCTAGAATACGTGGTTCATATGTGAACCCAAACCAAAAACATACGTGGTAGTCTAACTACACCACGAGTACAACTAACATAGGCGGTGACATAAATGATAGTCATCCAGGAGATATATCGGGGGTAGAGCTTGATATCTCAACACTCCCCCTCAAGCTCAAATCCATCTCACGTACACCAAGCAAGCTCCTAAATCTGCGAAGCTTCTCGGTACCCAATGCCTTCGTAAAAATATCAGCCACCTGCTCCTCAGTGCTGACATAGACAAGATCAATCTCACCAGCTAGAACCTTCTCTCTCACAAAGTGATAATGCACCTCAATGTGCTTCGTTCTAGCATGATAAACTGGGTTATTAGCAAGCATGATGCTGCTAATGTTGTCACAATGAATGACAACTGCTGCATGAACTGACTGTCCCATATCTGCAAGTAGCTTCCGTAACCAAGCTACCTCACATGCAGCCATTGCTGCACCCCTGTACTCAGCCTCTGTGCTCGACAAGGCAACTGTTGGCTGCTTCTTGCTGCTCCAACTGATGGCACCACTCCCAAGGGAAAACATAAAACCACTAGTAGATCTCCTGTCTGAGACACTACCAGCCCAGTCAGCATCTGTGTATCCATGTACCTATAATGCACACCCAGCTTCATAAAACAGTCCATAATGCAATGTGGACTTCACATACCGCAGTATGTGCCTAGCCGCATCCAAATGTGGCTTCCTCGGTGCCTGCATAAACTGACTCACCAGCCCCACAGCATAGCTCAAATCTGGTCTGGTTATAGTCATGTAAATCAAGCTACCTACTATGCGCCTGTACATAGTAATATCTTCAAGAAGCTCACCTGTTTCTGCATTGAGCTTCACATTCTGCTCCAATGGAACAGAAATAGGCTTACAGCCTGTCATCCCATATTTGGACAGCATGTCCAAACCGTATTGCCTTTGCAACAGCCATATCCCACTCGGGGATCTAATAACCTCAATGCCCAAGAAGTAACGCAGCTCTCCCAAATCCTTCATCTCAAATTTCTGCTTCAACAGCAGCTTCACTTCATTAATGTCTGCATCACTATCACCTGTAATAATCAAGTCATCAACATAGATGACTATAAGCACAATCCCTCTGTTTGTCCTTTTCACATAAAGTGAAAAATCTGAATTGGAAATCTGAAATCCAATAGTGACAAGATATTGCCCTATCTTGTCTGACCATGCCCTCGGCGCCTGTTTTAAGCCATACAAGGCTTTGCGCAACCTGCATACAAAATCGGGGTGTGACTTATCCTCATAACCTTCTGGCTGCATCATATAAACCTCTTCCTGCAAATCACCATGCAAGAAGGCATTTTTCACATCCATCTGATGCAAAGACCATCCCTTTGGAGCAGCCATAGCAATTACTGCTCTCACGGTTGCCATCCTTGCAACTGGGCTGAAAGTTTCCTCATAGTCAATTCCATATGTCTGTGCAAAACCTTTGGCAACCAATCTTGCCTTGTACCTGCTAACAGACCCATCAGCATTGTGCTTTACTTTGTAAACCCACTTGCAGCCAATAGCCTTCTTATCATGAGGCAAAGGCATCAAATCCCAAGTGTGGTTTGCATCCAAGGCAGCCATCTCTTCATCCATAGCTGCTTCCCAATTTTTATGCCCTGCTGCATCCTCAAAACATGTGGGCTCTGGCTCCTCTAGAACCTTGACCATATAAGCATATGTTGACTCTGTGCCAACATGAACTTATGAAGAAAGAGAAGGTGATACAACTTTGTGATACAACTTTGTGTTACAACTTTGTGTTACAACTTCTAGACACAACTTTATGTTACGACTTTATGTAACAACTTTGTGTTACAAGTTTATGTTACAACTTCTACATGAAGAGAGATACATTGGTATTCCAAGCATTTGTCTCAAGTGTCCATGCTTCCTTGCACTGCACGTCCAAAAGCATGTCCTAACCTTGCAACCCTTCTCCCCTCTCCTCCAACCCTGCAACCCATCCTCTCCCTCTCCTCCTCCCTTCTCCCCCCTCCTCCTCCTCCTCCTCCTCCCTCCTCCTCCCTCCTCCTCCTCCTCCTCCTCCTCCCTCCTCCTCCTCCTCCTCTCTCCTCCCTCTCCCTCCTCCTCTTCCCTCCTCCTCCTTCCTCCTCTCTCTCTTACTTCACCCATGCTCTTACACCTTCTTCCTCTCCCACTCCTATGCTTTCCTAAACCCTTAAACTCAATGATCTACGAGGGAGACGAGTTCTCCACCATGTATTTTACTCTGAACCTTGGATCCTCCTCCTAACCCTGAACTCCTTCTAAACCTTGGAACCTCCTTCTGAACCCTGGAACTCTTTCTAACCCTGAACTCTTTCTAAACCCTGGAACCTCCTTTTGAACCCTTAAACTCCTCCTAAACCCTACAACCCCCAATGAAGGCGAAAGCCTTCATTACCCCAACAACAATGGTTTACGTGCCTTTTACACATGCTTGCATTATGTTTACTCACCACACTTAAGCCTACGTCTCTCACCGGAACACGACTCGAGGTCCTAAGCTACACATATACTACAACGACAATCCCAATATATCTGTAGGTGACAAAAAGCCTCGGAACACTGCAACATAGAGAACCCAGCTCTTCCTACGGAAGCAGTAGGAAAGAGCCAACATTTGGCGCCGCTGCCGGGGAGACTAGCGTCTCAAGTCGCGACGAGTAAACATGCGTAGGTAGGTATAAAAGCCACATGATGTACAATTAGGCTAGGTAGTAAACACGGTTGCGTAGAGCTTTCAATTACGATCATTTTACCTTTTTACAGAAAGGCAAACCGAGCTCTCCATAAAAAGTTATGGCTCGGGAAGAGTTTAGGGTTAAAACCTAAACCTAAACCCTAAACCTAAAATCCAAACCTATAAAAACCTACTCCACCCCCCCTCATTCTTCATCTTTCACTTTTGCCTCCATTCTCTTCCTCCTTCCGAGCCCCACGCAAGACACTCCTCCCTCTCCATCGACCGCCCCCCTACTCCTTTCCTCGCCATGTAAGTGACATCGAGCCCTTCTCGCAGCGATGACCTAGCCTTCCACCCACCGTCCATTGTTCCGCGACAATCCCGTTCTATCGAGAAAGACTTGGAGAGCGTCAGGTAACCACTTCGCCTTGCTTTTCAAGTTCCGTCTTTCCGTTTTTTGTTGTTGCTCTTTTATCCCTCCCCCTCCACCACCACCTCCCCCTCCACCACCACCTCCCCCTCTCCACCCCCTCTCCCCCTCCCCCTCTCCACCACCACCTCCCCCTCCCCCTCTCCACCACCACCTCCCCCTCTCCCCCCTCCACCACCATCTCCCCCTCTTCCCCCTCCCCCTCCACCACCACCTCCCCCTCCACCCTCACCTCCCCCACCATCTTCCCCTCCCCCTTCATCTTCCCCCTCCCCCTCTCCGCCTCCCCCTCTTCACCTTTCCCCTCCCCCTCCCCCATCCCCCTCTCTCACCTTGCTCTCTCCCACCCCCTCTCTCTCTCACTCTCCCCCTCATTCCCGCCCCCACCCATTAATCTCTCTCTCCCCCTTACCCCCCTCGTCCCCCCATCCCCCTCAACCCCCCTCTCCCTCTCGTTCCCCCATCCCCCTCCCCCTCTCGTTCCCCCTTACCCCCCTCACCCCCCTCCTCCTCTCGTTCCCCCGTCCCCCTCACCCCCCTCTTCCTCTCGTTCCCCCATCCCCCCACCCCTTCTCTCTCTCTCACCCCCCTCTTCCTCTCGTTCCCCCACCCGCCATCCCCCTCAACCCCCCTCTCCCTCTCGTTCCCCCATCCCCCTCACCCCCCTCCCCCTCTCGTTCCCCCTTACCCCCCTCACCCCCCTCCTCCTCTCGTTCCCCCATCCCCCTCACCCCCCTCTTCCTCTCGTTCCCCCATCCCCCCACCCCTTCTCTCTCTCTCCCCCTTTCCCCCCTCGCCCCCCATCCCCCTCTCTCTCCCTCCCCCTTACCACCCACCCCACCCCACCCATCCCACCCACCCCCTCGTTCCCGCGGCGGCGCTCCGCAGAGTCGCCGCCGCCTCCCCCGCCCCGCCTCGCCCGCCGCCGCGGCGGTGCACACAGCGCCGCCCCCCGGCTACCCGCCCCGCCCGCCCCGCCAGCGGCGGCGCCCCCTCACCCGCCCGTCCCGAACCCCTCTCCCCGCTCGCCGCCCTGCGGCGGCGCACCCCGCGCCACCGCCCCGCGGCGGCGCAGCCCCGCGCCCCCGCCCGCAAAATACCCCGCCCCGTCCCGCGCCCCTCCTCCCGCGCCGCCCCCGCCCCGCCCGCGGCGGCGCTCCGCAGAGACGCCGCCGCCTCGCGCCCCCCCGCCCCGCCCCGCGCACTGCCTCGCCAGCCCCAACCCCTTACCCCCTCGCCACCCCTCGCCCCCCGCGCAACCCCCCCCTTTCCCCCCGCGCAAACCCCCCTCACCCCCCGCGCAAACCCCCCCTTTTCCCCCCGCGCCAACCCCCCCCCTTAGCACCTCCAAAAAAAAAAATAATAATAAAAAAATAAAAAAAAAATTAAAAAAAAAAACCTAACCTAAAACTAACCTCAGGTTAGTTACTAACTACGGTTAGGTTAGTCGATTAACCCTAGGTTAGTTAGTCCTACTACAGTTAGGTTAGGTTAGTTAGGTTAGGTTTAACTAGAGTTAGGTTAGGTTAGTTAACCCTAGGTTAGTTAGTCCTACTACAGTTAGGTTAGGTTAGTTAGGTTAGGTTTAACTAGAGTTAGGTTAGGTTAGTTAACCTTAGGTTAGTTTAGTTAGCCCTCGGTTAGGTTAGTCAGTTAGTATCTAACTACAGTTAGTTAACCTCCCAGTTACAGTAACTGGGAGGATCTAGGTTAGTTTCCCTAACTAGAGCCACTTGGTTTCAACCCCTCGGTTGGCCTTAAAGTCCATTCACAACACCATTAGGACCCCCCAAACGCCAACTTTAGCCCTCCTTTACCCCTCGAAACTCATCCGTTTGGGACCCAAATTGAACCCCGTTTGAACCCAGATTTCACACACGGAAACACCACGTTACGGGGTATTTTTCCAGCCCATTGCACACCATTTCGGCATCCCTAGCACACGTTCGTTCGCGCCCCCGTGTGGGCCTCATTTTGCATTTATTCACTCGTATTTTCACGCCGCGACCTCCGATTAACGATCCGTCTGCACCGGCACATTTCCCTACACACGTAGGACAATCCTAGGCACATTATTAACACGACGGTCCCTACACATATTAACATCACTCTAACTCTCCTAACGACACCACCTCCACGCCCGCCCTTGGGGTAGCGATCCCCTTGGCAAATCACGCACCATCTGCATGCAGTTACGTTCCGGCCAACGACTTCGACTCCAACGCTCGCCCAATCCGCAAATTACTCCACTGCCACAACCGCCCCCGCCAATCCTCTACCCCGAATCCCCCCCTGAGGTTCACCAACTTCCTCTAACTCCTCCACGCCCCAACATGGCTGGACGTCGTCCTGAGCATGATGGGGACATTGAGCTCGATGCCGAGGCTGACAACTTCTTCAATCGACGAAATCACAACAATCACGGCCGACGCCCCTTGGGAAAACTGGAACTTCCCAAATATAATGGTAGGGGAGACCCTGCTCGCTTCCTCCAACATTTTGATGCCGCATGTCGAGCAGGTGGTGATCAGTCCCATGAAACTAAGGTGGCTTGGTTTCCAATGGCCTTAACTGATGAGGCGTCAGAATGGTACCTCGACCTTCTTGTGGAAGAACGTGCCACATGGGACCTACTTCAAACCGAATTCAAACGTGGCTTTCAAACGGAAAGGCTACAAGATGATCCCGCTCTCCAACTCAGCAAGATCGAACAAGGCCGGAGGGAAGATGTACGCACATACCTGGGAAAGATGAAGAGATTGATCGCCAAATGTGACCCACGCCCAGATGCAAAGCACCTCACGGCATGGTTCATAGCAGGCCTCAGAAAGAAAATCCGCAAGGAGATGAAAAAGATAAGTAGCTATGAAACATTCAGTGCTGCTCATGCGGCAGCCATTGACATCGAAGATGGCATGACAGATTCAGACACTAGCAGTGATGATGCCAGGTCCAATACATGAGATAAGCGCTCGAAAAAAGGTAAATCAAAGGACATTGCCGAAACATCCAATGAAGATCGCCTCGAGGCCATGACCTTGAAGCTGAAAGAAGATATGATGCAGGCCATGGATCAAAAACTTCACTTGTCTCAGCCGCCAACTCAAACATATCCACGGCGAGAAAATGTCTGGTGCCCACACTGCTTGGCAAATCATACAGCAAATGAATGCCCAGTCCTAAGAGCAAGAATCAATGCACAAGCAAATCCACCGCCACGGTTGTGGTGCCATATCTGTGTCGTCGGCGGCCATGATGAGACCAGTTGCATCTTCAACATGCGCAACAATCCGCCTCGACCACCACAATACCAAGCAGCACCCATGCCAGTATACAGGCAACCGGCACTTGCACAAGCACCCCCAGGTCCGAGACTAAATCCTGTACCCGTTCGGACACAAGTCCCCCAGCTACTCAGGAATCCGAATCCACGACCGTATCCAAGAGTAGCAAATCCAGCTCCTCAGGCAGTTCCAATACATCAATTACAAGCCGAGGAAGTCGACTCGCTATTTGAGTATGAAGCAGAGTACCCAGTGTACTACGTCGAAGGTGCAGAGGGTTTAATACCAGTCTATGCAAATCAAGTGCAACCCAACACATTTCGCGCACCAATCAAGTGTTACGGTTGTGGAGAAAATCATAGAATCGCAGAATGCCCTCATCGCGGTAGCCCAGCCACTTTCCAACCACTCTGCAGAGATTGTGGCATAGGACATGCCTGTATGGATTGTCCCATGAAAAATAAGGTCCCAGAACAAACAGAGGTTAAGCCCGACGTCCCCATCGGCATCATTGGGGTGGACCATCAAAGTCTGGGACCGGCAAGTCTAAGGTCACAACCTATCAATATAATTACACGCCAACAGAAAGCGGCTACGAAGGACCCTATCATTCCGATCCAACCGAAGCGACTTCTGAGAAAGAAAGCACAAGTTCCTCCACCTCCGCCAAGCAATGAGCAGCCGAGTTCATCTACATCAACTCCCGAGCCTCGAATAAAAGAAGCTCCATTCCCGAATGCAGAGGTGGAGAAGGCTCGTTTTCAGGCACTTCAGCAATGGGTCCAAAATGAACAAGCTCAATTTGAGGCTCAGAAACAAGCTCAAGACCCACTCCATGACTTGGCCCAACAAAGTATTGATACTGTACTCGAGCCTTTGTTCCAACAACAGACTCCACAACAGAATGTACCACCCCGTCAACTTGAAGGAGCTGCACTCTCTAGCATCCTGAGTTGCCCTGTGTCCATTCCCATCGGAATCCTCTTACGAAATTGTCCCAATCTCTGGGAGAGTTTCAAAGGATGGATTGAACTCGCAAATCCCTCTCCACCTATGAACGACATTGATGATATCCCTGTGCGGATGGGTGAGAAAGATGACATACGCAACATCACTGTGCCTTTGATCCACAAGGCATATAATGAAATCCAAGCCATAGTGGATGGTGGCGCAGGTGTCAATGTCCTATCAAAGGAGCTTTACGAAGAATGGGGTCTCCCACCAATGCAAAAGGCTAATTTCAACATACACCTTGCCGATGATTCACGGGCTAAACCCTTGGGAATAGTGAATGGTGTGTCCACAAAGATCGCAGGAGTCCGCTTTTCCCTTCAATTCACAATCTTGGATCTCCCCAAAAAATCCTATCAAATCTTACTGGGACGTCCTTGGTTACGGGAAGCATCAGTCCTCCATGACTGGGGAACGGATAGATTGACAATCCAGAATCGAGACACTGCAGTCAGGGTGAATGTGGGGACAGGAGCTATTAAACCCATTGTTCCTAGAGCATTGGATGACACATCTTCCACGACAATCTCGAGCAAATCAGATCCCTTGCAACAGCATGCCATAGCAGGTGACTCACAAAGCAATGTCAATAACTGGATACAAACATTGGCAACCATTGACAACTACCATTCATTAGACCCCATCTTCTCACAGATAGATGTTAACACACTACAGGTTGATCCTCCACCGACACATGAAGAACCAATCGATCTAGAGATGCCTTTCTTTATGGCTGACCTCGAATGGGATAATGAACCTGAAGAAGGTACCCATACCAATGATGACTCAGATTTTCCTTGGGACCTTGAAACAGAGGCTGCGAATGCTGCAATTGAAGATCAAATCTTTGATAATGACCTAGCCATTCTGCATGCCCTAATGGCAGTTGAGCTCCCAAAAGTTGAACCTCCACAGTTGCATAACAGCAGACGATCCCGCAAGAAAGCTGCAGGAGGAAATCGCAGAAGAGCCAAGGCCGAGCACTTCAATGAATTCGAACGAGTCCAAACACGGATTGTGGAATTGTATCTTGCAAAGGCAGTCCCCTCAAAGTCAAAACCACCACCTCTTGAATGGTCCCCTGAAGGACGGGAAGGAGTATGTGCAGCACATGAACCCTTACTTGGAAACACCTTGCCAGTGGAAAAGTTACCCCACAGTTCCCAACGTAAGAAGTTTCGGAAATATAAGCCACATGTGCGGATGAAGCTTGATCCAGAGACTTCAGAAAAAGAAAGGAAAGAAGAGCCTAACAAATTACTAAATGCAACTATGCCACCCAGTACTCATGACACATCTCAGGCTAGTTCAACCCCATCAGAGGCCGATCTTCGAGAAGTGCCGGAATACTTTAAGAATTATACAAGTGGTAATGCACCAATAGCAATGCCAAGACCAATCAGAGAATCTGAAGTTCAAGAAACCGATAGCATTGGAGAAACTCCAATCTATGAGGGACCGGCAAAAACATGCACAATAAACCTCGCCCTTGAAGGGGAGGAAGAAAAGTTGGTTTTCATTGGGAAACAGCTCCGTCAAGAAGATGAAATCAAACTCAAAGACCTCCTAATGGAATACCGTGACTGCCTCGCATGGTCATACAAAGAGATGAAAGGAATTTCACCAGAAGTGGCAGTTCACACGATCCCTATAAGGGAAGGTGCTCGCCCTAAGGTATGTGGACCTTATCGCACAAATCCTAAATATGGCACCATGGTTTATGACGAGCTGGAAAAACTCCTAGATGCCAGATTCATCTACGAGATAGAGCACACTGATTGGGTTTCACCCATTGTCATTGTGCCTAAACGCAACAAGAAGCTCAGAATATGCGTAAACTTGAAAAATGTGAATGCCGCCACAATTAGGGATCACTACTCCCTACCCTTAACAGAAACAGTGTTGGAAAAGGTGGCAGGATCCGCAATTTATAGCTTCTTGGATGGTTTCAGTGGCTATAACCAGGTACAAATTGCTCCTCAAGACCAATCAAAAACCGCATTTGCTACAGAATGGGGTATTTTTGCATATAGAGTCATGCCATTCGGCCTTTGTAATGCCCCGGCCACATTCCAGCGAGTCATGTTCACAGCTTTCAAGTCATTCTTGAATAAGTTTTTACAGGTGTTCTTGGATGATTTGTGCATCCATTCAACCAAACAGGACCACTTCAAATGTCTGGAAGAAGTACTAATCAAATGCAGGGAGTATGGCATCTCCCTAAATCCAACAAAATGCCAGTTCATGGTCACCCACGGAGTTGTTTTAGGACACATCGTCTCTCAACATGGGATTGCAACTGACATGGACAAAATCAAAATCATCATGGAATTGCCTCCTCCTACAAATTCCAAAGGTGTACAGGTCTTTATGGGACATGCCGGCTATTATAGAAGATTTATATTGCGGTATGCCATGATAGCTAGACCACTTTACAAATTATTAGTGGAGTTCTTATGGACCGAAGAGTGCGACCAAGCCTTTGAGCTTTTAAAGTGGCGCCTAATCACAGCACCCATCCTTCTATCTCCCAATTGGGATATTGATTTTCATGTTCATACTGATGGATCCAAGTATGCAATTGGGAGTGTGCTTTGTCAACCTGGTGAACATAAGAAAGACTACCCAGTCTACTTCGCCAGTCGACAACTCAATGATGCAGAGATCAACTATACAACCACAGAAAGAGAAGCCCTAGCAATGGTGTACAGTGTAAAGAAATTTCGGCACTATCTCCTTGCAAATGATTTTGTCTTCTACACCGACCATCAAGCATTGCTTTATCTTGTGAACCGTCCGTGTACCACAGGAAGAATAACCAGATGGCTCCTCTTGCTACAAGAATTCAACTTCAAAATTGTGGTCCGCAAAGGTGCCCAACACTACATTGCCGATCACATGTCTCGAGTAAAGACAGGAGAAGAAGCCACTGGAGTAGAAGATGACTTACCAGATGCCACACTATTTCAAATAGATGCTGTTCCAGAATGGTGTGGAGATATCATTGGGTACTTGATGGCAGGAAGACCACCCCCTGACATGAAAGCAGTAGATGCCAGAAAATTGATTCTAAAGGCTGCACCATATCAACTCATTGCAGGACAACTATACAAGATGGGCAAGGACCAGATATTAAGAAGATGTGTAATGCCTCATGAGATCCTGCCAATCCTGAGTGAAGTTCATGAAGGCATTGTAGGAGGACACTTCCAAGGGGAAGCCACAGCAAGAAAAGTTCTCCTCGCAGGCTACTGGTGGCCAACACTGTGGGCAGATGCCTATGAATATGTAAAAGGCTGTGATGTATGCCAACGAACTATTAAACCACAACACAAAGACTTCAATCCCCTAACAACAATTGTTGCACAACAGCCATTTGAAAAATGGGGGATTGATTATGTGGGTCCCATACATCCAGCAGCAAAAGGAACACAGGCACGCTACATCATTGTGGCCACTGATTACTTTACAAAATGGGCTGAAGCTAAAGCAGTCAGAAAGGCAGACGCCAAAAGCACAGCAAGATTCTTGTACGAACATGTGATCACCCGATTCGGATGCCCCCTTGAAATTGTGTCGGATAGAGGCACACATTTTGTCAATGAGGTAATCCAAGAACTCTTGTCTGGCTTCATGGTCATTCATAGAAAAAGCACACCCTACTACCCCCAAGGGAATGGATTAGCAGAATCCACAAACAAAATCATATGCAATATCCTCACCAAGGTAGTAGAACCGCAGCGCTCTGATTGGGCAGAGAAACTGAATGCAGCCTTATGGGCATACAGAACCACATTCAAGGTCAGTACAGGGAACACACCTTTTCAATTGGTGTACGGTCTTGAAGCCGTGGTCCCACTCGAATTTGTAATACCAAGTCTGCGCATCGCAATACAGGAACGCATGGGTGATCATGAGTCCTTGAAAGAAAGGCTCTGTCAGTTGGAAAAGCATACAGAGACAAGACTAGTCGTTTATCATGCCATGACAACAGAAAAACGTCGAAGAAAGGCATGGTTTGACAGGAATCTGAAAGCTAAAGACATCAAGGAAGGCGACTTAGTCCTGTTATACAATGCCAAAGTACACAAGGGCAAACTGAAGTATCTAGGTCAAGGACCCTACCGAGTACGCAAGATGAATCCCATTGGAGCTGTGCTACTTGAAACACTAGATGGAGTCCAATTCAACACAACAATAAACGGGAGCCGACTGAAGCGCTACTACATCAACACGCGAGCCATCCCCGACAAAAACGAAGATTTGGGAAACCAAGTCTTCCTTAGTTAGGATTAGATTGTATCACAAGCACTCACTCGCATATGCACGTTTTTGCACATATAGTTTGCACATATAGTTTGCACTAGATTGTTACACGCACACTCACTGCATATGCACGTTTTTTGCACATTAGGGATGTTTGAGTCTTAGTTTCCCTATCGAATCCCACAAATAAGTATATAGTTAGACACATCACATGCACTCACATGATTTTGCATAGGCACATAATAGATTGCATAAAAAATAGTATCACACACTTTCATTCCATACTCTCAAAGCATGCAATGAATTCACACGCAGTACACAAAGCTATGCCAAAACTCAAGATGAATTGGCAACAGAGTCTGCAGCCTCCGCAACGAGACCCCCGCCAAACATCACAGCCGTCTCCTATATGCAAAAATATCAAACTTACATACTAATTATCTACAAGCTCAATGCTACGGGTGCAATCGCATCCAACATGTATGCAAGATAGCAAGAAATGACAGCCTCAACAACGAGACCCCCGCCAAACCTCTTTCCAAGAAGATTCGATGGCAGCATCCGCAACCTCAGCAACGAGATCCCCTCTGACATTCATGTGGAGATAAGCTTCTTGACCAACATCCTTTTATACCAATCCTCCACAACTAGACCCCCGCTAAACCTCTTCCCAAGAAGATTCGATGGCAGCATCCGCAACCTCAGCAACGAGATCCCCTCTTGCAATCCTAATCATCTACCCCTCCTTAAGAGGAGATCAGTTTCTTGACTATTGACTACAAATTGTGTGGTGCAAAAGAATTACAGCAGGAACGACTCGCATACCACAAGCTAAATAGCCACTGAATTACGCACATGGCATCCCAACTCTGAAATCAAAATAAGCCATAACCCGAGGATGGGTAATAAAATGGATCCGGGAGTATGTTGACTCTGTGCCAACATGAACTTATGAAGAAAGAGAAGGTGATACAACTTTGTGATACAACTTTGTGTTACAACTTTGTGATACAACTTTGTGTTACAACTTTGTGTTACAACTTCTAGACACAACTTTATGTTACAACTTTGTGACACAACTTTGTGTTACAACTTTGTGTTACAACTTTGTGACACAACTTTGTGTTACGACTTTGTGTTACGACTTTGTGTAACAACTTTGTGTAACAACTTTGTGTTACAACTTTGTGTTACAACTTCTACATGTAGAGAGAGAAGGTGTTACAACTTTGTGATACAACTTTGTGTTACAACTTTGTGATACGACTTTGTGTTACATGCAGAGAGAGAAGCTCTCCAACTTGTATAAATACCCCATAATGGAATGAAGCCCACACTCTTGGGGCATTGTGTTGAGTCTACATTGGTATTCCAAGCATTTGTCTCAAGTGTCCATGCTTCCTTGCACTGCACGTCCAAAAGCATGTCCTAACCTTGCAACCCTTCTTCCCTCTCCTCCAATCCTGCAACCCATCCTCTCCCTCTCCTCCTCCCTTCTCCCTCCTCCTCCTCCTCCTCCTCCTCCTCCCTTCTCCTCCCTCCTCCTCCTCCTCCTCTCTCCTCCCTCTCCCTCCTCCTCTTCCCTCCTCCTCCTTCCTCCTCTCCCTCTTACTTCACCCATGCTCTTACACCTTCTTCCTCTCCCACTCCTATACTTTCCTAAACCCTCTAAACTCAATGATCTACGAGGGAGACGAGTTCTCCACCATGTACTCTACTCTAAACCTTGGTACCTCCTTCTAAACCCTGGAACTCTTTCTAACCCTGAACTCTTTCTAAACCTTGGAACCTCCTTCTGAACCCTTAAACTCCTCCTAAACCCTACAACCCCCAATGAAGGCGAAAGCCTTCATTACCCCAACAACAATGGTTTACGTGCCTTTTACACATGCTTGCATTATGTTTACTCACCACACTTAAGCCTACGTCTCTCACCGGAACACGACTCGAGGTCCTAAGCTACATATATACTACAACGACAATCCCAATATATCTGTAGGTGACAAAAAGCCTCGGAACCCTGCAACATAGAATACCCAGCTCTTCCTACGAAAGCCATAGGAAAGAGCCTATAGGTATACAGCACATCACTATGCTTATATGGTCAAGGTTCTAGAGGAGCCAGAGCCCACATGTTTTGAGGATGCAGCAGGGCATAAAAATTGGGAAGCAGCTATGGATGAAGAGATGGCTGCCTTGGATGCAAACCACACTTGGGATTTGATGCCTTTGCCTCATGATAAGAAGGCTATTGGCTGCAAGTGGGTTTACAAAGTAAAGCACAATGCTGATGGGTCTGTTAGCAGGTACAAGGCAAGATTGGTTGCCAAAGGTTTTGCACAGACATATGGAATTGACTATGAGGAAACTTTCAGCCCAGTTGCAAGGATGGCAACCGTGAGAGCAGTAATTGCTATGGCTGCTGCAAAGGGATGGTCTTTGCATCAGATGGATGTGAAAAATGCCTTCTTGCATGGTGATTTGCAGGAAGAGGTTTATATGATGCAGCCAGAAGGTTATGAGGATAAGTCACACCCCGATTTTGTATGCAGGTTGCGCAAAGCCTTGTATGGCTTAAAACAGGCGCCGAGGGCATGGTCAGACAAGATAGGACAATATCTTGTCACTATTGGATTTCAGATTTCCAATTCAGATTTTTCACTTTATGTGAAAAGGACAAACAGAGGGATTGTGCTTATAGTCATCTATGTTGATGACTTGATTATTACAGGTGATAGTGATGTAGACATTAATGAAGTGAAGCTGCTGTTGAAGCAAAAATTTGAGATGAAGGATTTGGGAGAGCTGCGTTACTTCTTGGGCATTGAGGTTATTAGATCCCCGAGTGGGATATGGCTGTTGCAAAGGCAATACGGTTTGGACATGCTATCCAAATATGGGATGACAGGCTGTAAGCCTATTTCTGTTCCATTGGAGCAGAATGTGAAGCTCAATGTAGAGACAGGTGAGCTTCTTGAAGATATTACTATGTACAGGCGCATAGTAGGTAGCTTGATTTACATGACTATAACCAGACCAGATTTGAGCTATGCTGTGGGGCTGGTGAGTCAGTTTATGCAGGCACCGAGGAAGCCACATTTGGATGTGGCTAGGCGCATACTGCGGTATGTGAAGTCCACATTGCATTATGGACTGTTTTATGAAGCTGGGTGTGCATTACAGGTACATGGATACACAGATGCTGACTGGGCTGGTAGTGTCTCAGACAGGAGATCTACTAGTGGTTTTATGTTTTCCCTTGGGAGGTGCCATCAGTTGGAGCAGCAAGAAGCAGCCAACAGTTGCCTTGTCGAGCACAGAGGCTGAGTACAGGGGTGCAGCAATGGCTGCATGTGAGGTAGCTTGGTTACGGAAGCTACTTGCAGATATGGGACAGTCAGTTCATGTAGTAGTTGTCATTCATTGTGACAACATTAGCAGCATCATGCTTGCTAATAACCCAGTTTATCATGCTAGAACGAAGCACATTGAGGTGCATTATCACTTTGTGAGAGAGAAGGTTCTAGCTGGTGAGATTGATCTTGTCTATGTCAGCACTGAGGAGCAGGTGGCTGATATCTTTACGAAGGCATTGGGTACCGAGAAGCTTCGCAGATTTAGGAGCTTGCTTGGTGTACGTGAGATGGATTTGAGCTTGAGGGGGAGTGTTGAGATATCAAGCTCTATCCCCGACATATCTCCTGGATGACTATCATTTATGTCACCGCCTATGTTAGTTGTACTCGTGGTGTAGTTAGACTACCACGTATGTTTTGGTTTGGGTTCACATATGAACCACGTATTCTAGGGTTTGACATATAGGGTATTTCCCTCTTCTATTGTAATTGTTGTTGTGTGCAAAAGTGAAGAAAGGCTTCACCCTCCAACCTTGTGTCCTCTCTCTTTTGAGTGTTGTGAAGAAAGTTGAACTTGAGTCTCCTATCTCTCTCCCTTATTCTTTACAGAAATAATCCCTCTTAGAAATCCAACTTGCATGTTCTACATGCAAGTTCTACATGTAACTCCTACATGCGAGTTGTACATGCGAGTTCTACATGCAAGTTCTACATACGACTTCTACATACAACTCCTACATGCAACTCCTACATGCGAGTTGTATGTCATGTGAGTTCTACATGCAAGTTCTACATGCGAGTTGTACATGCGAGTTCTACATGCAAGTTCTACATATGACTTCTACATACAACTCCTACATGCAACTCCTACATGCGAGTTGTACATGCGAGTTGTACATGCAAGTTCTACATGCGAGTTGTACATGCGAGTTCTACATGCAAGTTTTACATGCGACTTCTACATACAACTCCTACATGCAACTCCTACATGCAAGTTGTACATGTGAGTTCTACATGCAAGTTCTACGTACGACTTCTACATGCAACTTCTATATGCAAGTTCTACATGTAGAGAGATGTGTTACAATTCCTACATGCAAAGAGAGAAGCTCTCCAACTTGTATAAATACCCCATAATGGAATGAAGCCCACTCTCTTTGGGGCATTGTGTTGAGTTCTACTTGGTATTCCAAGCAATAATGCAACGAGGACAAGGACGAGGATGATGATTCGAATGAGCAACAATAGTAGTAGTATTAGTAGTAGTTTGCATATACTTCGCCATGTATATGCTTCTATATGTTGGCTCGTTTGAGTGATTTTGTATCACCCTTTTTGAAAGGGTAATTTTGTAACAAACAATGTTGTATATCTTCAACATGTATATGCTTCTGTCGCTCGACTCGTTTGAGCGATTTTGTATCACCCTTTTCATAAGGGAAATTTTGTAACAATAAACATTCTTATGTAATTACTATAAAAAAACATTAGTGGGGCAAAACAAGGCTTGTTGTGGCCCTCTTTAGCCCCACTAATGTTTTTTTAAAGCTTCTGTTAATCATCGCTATATAGTGACGTTTACCAGTGTGGCTATATAATGATGTTTACCAGTGTCGCTATATAGCAATGTTTATTAGTGTTGCTATATAGCGACGCTTATATAGCGACTGTTCTTTTTTGATGCTGATAGAGACATAAATACCGAGCTTTATGCCCATCAAAAAAAAACTTTTGTGTAAAAAAGGTTGGTATTTCCATTGGAAAAGGGCCTGTGCCTTGTAGTCTCATGGCTCCTGAGATAGGGGAATGTAAAAGTGATGATAGTAGAAGATATGTCACTATGTTATCAACATCCAAATGGAAGTGCAACTTTGTCAGGATATATTTCATGGCTAGGGGACCAAGATGCGAGCACACCTCCTTGGTCAAAAGAGTGTAAATATTAGAAAATGTGATTGTGACCCTAATGTCCAATCAGCCATTGTTTCTCTTACTAGGGAAAGGCCTTCCTTGCAATTAGAGAGAGTGCAACACGTTAATCCATCCAACATGAACCTTCAATGTCACAAGGTCAACAGAATGAGGAGGTATTTACAATTTCAAGGAGGTAGGGTCCATCCATTTTTTCTATTCGTGAAACTAAAGATCCATCCTCCAATAATCTCATGGCTACACTAGAACATCAAAGAGCTAGTTACTCACATAGAGGGCCTGTGTATCAACAACCATCAATTGATAAGGCATTTAAAGGTCAATTGATCGAGCAGGTCTCTTCATTGCATTTGCAATAGGTGAGGTCATTGAGAATGTGGGTTCTGACAACGTGCTTCAAGTTGTAATAGACAATGCAAGGAGTTGTAGGAAAGCTTGGAAGATAGTTCTAGACATAAGCATATATGGTCTGCTGGCTACCCTTGCCATTGTCTTGATCTTGTATTGGAGGATTGGTACAAAAGACCTAACACTACTTTCTTTAAAGATTCAATTGATGAGGGTAAAAGAGTTGCGACTTTCTTCCTTAATCTCATGAATGCATCCTTGGGGCATTTAGGAATAGGCAAGAAAATAACAAGAAAGAGTTTATTAGACCTACTAAAACTAGATTTGGCACAAATCATTTGATGTTGAGGCATTTAAAAGATTTGCATCCATTTGTGGTTGAGACATTATACTCTCAAGATGTTGAGGCATTTACAAGATCTTGAGGTGTTTACAAGATTTACATCCATTTGTGATCGAGAAATACACTCGAGATGTGATTGCATGGTCAGAAGAGAAAGGTGAAGTTGAACATCAAGAGTATATGCAAATTAGAAACATGTCAGAGTCAACAATTTTGGAAGAAAAAGGATGATGCAATTTCAATCATGAAGCTCGTTTACTATGAATCCATAAGCTTGATGAAAGCATCAAAAGTTGTGCTTAAGGATGATCCTACATCATCATGATGGGCCCTATAATCTAACAAATGTCATACTCTACATTCTTATCTTAATAAGAGATGGAAACAAGCTCACTCAGACATACATCATGTGGGCCATGTGTTGGATCCTGAATGGTGGGATTATAGTCCAGAGATAGATGAGGAGACCATGCATGGTTGGATTAATGCATTAAAAAGATTTTATATGAATGATGTTGACTGTAACCAATGATCTCTTGAGCTTACTAAGTATCACAACAAGGAAGGACTATTTGTAGATGAAAGGGGTACATGAACAAGTGAAGTTGCTTTCAGGATGGAAGTGGTGGGCACAATGGGGAGGTTCAACACCTCGCCTAGAAGCAGTAGGTGTGAGATTCTTAGCTCAAACTACTTCTAATTCCACAAGTGAGAGGAATTGGAGTCATTATAAATATGTACACAATGTGACTCGCAATAGGTTCCTATCAGCACGTGCAGAATGCTAGTATATAGGGCCAACATTTACTTGGGTGTAGCCAATCACAAAACTATTTTTAGGGCCATTTAGGGGCCATGATGCAATGTGCTTTTGGGTGAGTATTTGAATTTTGCATGGACCTCGCTCTCACCAAAAAATTTCTTGGCGTAATAATTTGTTCTGAACACCGCATACTCAACACACGACATCTCTGCACTTTTTTGTGTAGCACAATCTCTGGCCTTAGCCGCCTAGCCACTTATCATCATGTAGCTTTGCCACTTGTCACTAGGCACCGCACCCATGTAGATTATTAAAATCGAAGGTTGGCTTGGAGAGACCACTGCACTGGTTCTTGGCATAATAATTAGATGCAATCTATCATTCTGAACACTGCCACAGCGCAAGTCTTTGGCCTCTGACCACCTGTCATCGTGCAACCTTTTGTTGCATCTTTGCCTGTAGCCTTACCCATAGCCCATGAAAATCATAGGTTGACTTGGAGAGACCATCGCATTAGTTTTTGGCATAATAATGAGACACGATCTATCATTTTGAGCATCTGCCTCAGTGCAGTCTTCTGGCTTGATGATCTATCATCGTTCAAAATTAAAGGTTATCTTGGAGAGACCACCACTCTGTTTCTTGGAGTTATAGCTCCATTACCTATTTTTATGTATTACATGAGGATGTCTATGATGACCAACGCAATGGCAAATAGAAGGAGATCTATGACACCCACTATGCTAGATCTTGGAGTTATATATTTGTGTACCAAAGAAAATGTATTTCATTGTGCAACCAAGCAAAAAGAAATTGATGATATGGCCCTTGAGGGGTCCCCTCTAGGGGCAAGGGCCATATTGACATGCATTATACAATATCCCCTCTAGGGGCAAGGGCCATATCGACATGCATTATGAACCTGCCATTTCTATCCAATGGCATCCTAGATATTGTATAATGCATGTCCATATGTCCTCTTGCCCCTTAGAGGGTATCCATCTAGGACCATATAATCAATTGCATTTTTTGAAAGTTAAATTGTATTTTTCTAAATGTATCTCCATGCAACCACAACGGTGGGTCATTGGAGTAATTTTAGTGCTATTTTGGTCATAAACCAAGGAAAGTTTAGTCCTTTTTTGGTATTTTAGTCCTTGTTGCATAAATATAAATGATGGCAAAGTACAATTATCAAGTGAAAATTGAGCAAAAGAGATTACAATGTACATCTATGTCCAATAAAAGGTTATATAAAGATTAAAAACTTATACTGAGAAAAAATTGAATAGAGAATCTTACATTTAAAAAAACTCGGCAATTGCTGAGAGCCTTAAAGGCAAAAAGATTACAGCTAGCGGCCATAACTATTCAAATATAAAATTTAACAACAGTGCATACTGAGAGCCTCAAATGAACAAAAAGAGATTGCGTAAATGTAATAAAAACTCAGCAATTACCGAGAGCCTTAGAGACCAAAACATTAGATTCAGTGAGCCAAAAGATCGTTGAGAGCCTTAGAGGACAAAAGATTACATCCAGCCATTGCTGAGAGCCTCGTCTAAGCAAGAGGGAATTTGTACAACTCAGTATTTTGCCAGTCTAGCTTGTTGCATTAAAATTTTTTAGGGAGCCAAAGGAGGATACAATGGAGAGGCTAAAGACCATGCACAAGGCCAAGACTCAAATTACAGCCTCCCCAACAAGTCGACAGTACTTTGCTCTGAAAATACCAAGGCCTTCATTGACATCTAGGGGGAACCCATATAACATAGCCATAAAGAGGCTGGTAATTAACTGCCAGCCCGATGGAATCTTAGCCATGACAGACGTGGCTGATGAGAGCCACCACCACCAGGAAGTAATTTCCACAAAGGTGAATCATGAATCTCTACTAACTCATTACCATGCACTCTAGTTATCAATCGAGCATGTGATCCCGATGACCGGTAATGTTTACTACACTCATAGTGATCATGCATGCTTAAGCTCAGTGGTGGTGGGTGAGCGATGGCTGGTAATTTGAACTACCAGCCCAATGGAATTATAGCCATGACAAACGTGGTTGTAATCACTCATTAACATGTACTCTAGTACTCTACTGAGCATGTGATCCCGGTGATTGGTAATTTTTATTGTAGTCATAGTGATCATGCATGCTTAAGCCCGGTGGTGGGTGAGTTGTGGTTGGTAATTTGAATTCCCAACTCGATGGAATCGTAGCCACGATAGATGTGGCTAATGAGAGCCACTACCACCCGGAATTAATTCCCACAAGTAAATCATGAAACCTAATCACCTCTAATCCATCATTACCATGCGCTCTAGTAATCTCCTGGTAATTTATTGCACTTGTAGTAATTATGCATGAAAGCCTAGTGGTGGTAACTAGAAGCTGAGGAATTGCGGGCCACTGAGATGGTTGGTAATGCCACATGGTAGTTGTTGGTGATGTGGCTTGTAGATAAGGTGTGCCACCTAAGTAGTGATGTGGCATATAAGAGGGCCATGTGCCACATGTCAGCATGTGAACCAAACCTTAGAAGAAGAGGGCGAATGACATGGTAGAGTTATCTACCACGTGTCCTTTTGGAGGGTGGAATATTCTAAAGATTTCAATGAAATATTTCAGATTCCATTGTCTTCCTTGCATTGAGGCGTTGTGACTTTGGATGCACCGTTTGGAGCACCATTTGGAGATGGTGAGGCTTGGAGCAGAGGAGGCAGCTCATTTGTGTAGAGTCGGCTATTTGCTTATTATGGAGAACTGTGTGCATTCTCCAAATCACCATTTTTGCAGATGATTGAGAGCAGCATAATCTCAATGATGGAGAGCAACTGTTGGTGACGAGGAGCCTGTTGGAGCATCTATAGTGACGGTTGTGACATTGGGCCATTACACCTTTTCCTTTCACAGTAGTGGACTGTTGGCTCATTGGAGAGGTGCGTAGAGTGTTGTGCTCATTTGTAGCTCTCCGTGCACCTGTGAGCTGAGTAGAGCTACCCAGCAAAGTGTAGGAGCTCGTAGGTGGTGGAAGTCATAGAAGGTCTATGTGTCAGTCTAAATGGTGGAGTGTGAAGGTTGTGAGCCATGGTGGGAGGTTGCTTACTGCCATGGTGGGAGGTCGCTTGCTGCTGTGACTAATCGAGGCTCACATTGGCGATGGTGGCTATTTTGGAGTGCGGGCATCGATGGAGCCTTAGAGCTCCTTAGACTAGTTGGCTGTTCGTCGGCTAGCTGGAGCATGGTGTAGGAGCCGCCTTGCTCACATGTAGTATTTGGGAGGCGCTCGCTTAGACGCTTATTGCATTTGACTAGCTGGGGTTGAGCCTATGTATGCTGGATCTTGAGAGTCGACTGCCTATGTGTAGACTCCAAGCTTGCCTTGGAGTAGGCAACTGAGCTGGGTCTACTGAGGCTAAAGTGCCCGCAACAAATGGTTGCTTGTAGGAGATGACCTTGGTGGCCGGCTTTGCTGGAGTAGGTCAAGCTTTGAACTTCCACCACTTTCTCTAGAAGAACTTGCAAGTCTTCTCAATACCATTGGCTCTCCTTCTCTTAAATAAATAGATCTTTTAAATGCACAAAATCCTCCCTCTCTCACTTTCAATGGAAAACACTCAAGGTGAAGAGAAATCTCTCCAAGAATAGAAGAGGATCTCACAAATCTATCGCTCTCAATGAACTCACACTCAAAGAATTTGTATGTATTTTGGAATGAGGTACCCTCCACGTGTGGTAGAGGAGGTGTTATAATGACATTTGTACTACTAATTTGGGGTTAACTTTTTAATGCTATTGGTAAGGCTTAAAGATGTAGCTAAAATTCTTAATAACTGCCTTCTATTTCAATAATTAGACCCTTAGTTTTAGTGGATTCCAATTATGGACTTTCATAATCTCCATAATCTAGCATTTTATCACCTCCTTCCTCATTTGGTGACACATCTATAACTATGTTTATATTACCCTCCTTTTGATAAGACAAAGTAATTGTTAGATATCAATGCTCCACTCTCGTGTAACTATGCGGGAACCAGCTAACTCTACTTGTAAGCCCCCCATATGAGGAGAAGGCATTTGAGTAGCTCGGTTATCTGGTAGGTCCTGGTTTGGACACCAGATGGGGGCCATGTGTGGCCTGATGGCTGGACGGCTTCAGATAGAGTTGGCACACCACCAACTAGGCTACATGCAAGTGCAGGAAGGCATCCCTTGACTGACCGCACTAAGGGTAGATAGAGCATTTCCTGGGGCAACCCACCACTCTCGGGTTACGGGGCCTGTTTAGAGCCTCAGATGATCTCGGATGGCTATGGGCCGAACGGAGATGGTAGGTTAGTTGCCCTATTTTGTGCACCAATTCTATCGTGTCCTCAATGGCCTATTTCGGGACCGACCCCTAGTTGACCATTTTGGGCGGACTGGGTCAGCCACCCAATTGAGCCTAACCGATGGTGAGTAGGGACTTGGCTACTAGGTTCCTGACTAGTAGGCTACTCTGGAGTCTGTAAGGTCATGGTTGAAGAACCATCTATGCCTCCTGGTAACTCCTCCTAGTCATGCTTTGCCTCGTCCATACCTTCTTTGAGTAAGGCTTCCTTACTTGATCCACTTGCATGTCCTTCACCCAAGATCAAGGGTGCCTTCCTCACTTTTAATTTCAAGGGAAGTGCTTCCACCTCTTTAGCCTTACCTTTTCCTGTGACATGTTGTACTACTACTTCTTGCTGCTGCGAGCATTCCCGTATAATGAGTGGAACGTCCTTGACTCTAGTTGACAATTGATCACCCTTATTCTTTGTGCGGATTTCTTCTTGGCATAAGTCATTAGATGCAGAGCTTTCATCCTCATCATCACCTGAGCTAGAATCATCACCCTCAAACTCACTACCCTCGTCTTCAACATTTTTCTCACTACCCTCTTCTCTGACATTTTCCTCTTCAAAGAAGGTAGTGCAATTGTAATATGTGTCAAAGAACTTAATTTGATAGGGGTTATCAATGACATTTACATTTCTACCTTGGCGTAGCAATTTCTTAGCAGCAAAACCCATTCAATACAATGCTACTTCTGTTGGGATATCTCAAGGTGTATGCCTCAGGCACACCTTATGTTTCTATGTGTGAGTGCTAGAGGCACAGTTAGGTGCCCACAAGCATAGTTAGGTGGTGGAAAAGCCACATAGGATGATTGAGTGAATCTAGGAGCAGATTGAGGAGATGATTGTGGAGCTTTGAGGTCATCAGTGATGTCAGTGACCTTGTATGAGGTGCCTACTTAAGGACCTCTTTCTTCTTCATTCTTTATGCAAGTATTCTGATTTTGTGTCCACTCTACTCTTTCCTTTCAGTGTTCCAACATGGTATCAGAGCCATTTGATCCCCCTTGAGCCCATTTCTGCCACATCATCATCTTCTTCCTCTTCTTCTTCTTCACCATCTCTCCCTCTTCTTCCAAAAATTTGCTTGAGCTTGTTCTCCTCTGATTCTCACCCATTTCCCACGCCCTTCCACCTGGAGATCCCTCTTATTAGGGCGAATTTCGAGCTGCAAGCAATTGGAGAATAACCCGCGCTGCTAGTCGCCATTGCACGAAAATCGTCGATCCTTCTTCCTGCAAGTTCTCTACGCCTGCTTTGTCTTTGCCTAATTCCTTCCAGGGCAAGCTTCTCCATACCTAGAGCTACCTTGTGCTGAAATCTGAGTAGCAATGGCTGCATATTGAAGGAGAAAACAGAGAAAAACCAGTCGACTTTGTTCAAGAAGGTGAAGGCGACCTGACGCATATTTTCGCCTCTTCTTCCCAAAGGATCTACTGTGGTATACCAGCTTTCTTTTGCCTTAGAAAGCCCCCTTTCTTTTGCTTTGAAGAGTGTGATATGAGCCCTCCAAGTTCAGCTCTCTAGTTTTGACAGTTTTGACATACTTTTGAAAATGATGCTACATAAAATGCTACTCTAGCATTTCTGGTCTTTTGAAGTTTTCAATAACTTCACTACAAGTGTTGCTTCAGTTTTGTTTTGACTTGCTAGACCTGGTTGTGATTGGAAAGTGTTTATTTCATTCACTTCTATGAAGCATGCAAAAAGTAGCATCATTGTTTGAAAACTAGTCACTATTATTTGCTACATCAAGTGCCTATACTTTGGAAGTATTTCAGTTCTTTTTGCCTTGTAAGAGAGATAGACACTGCCCAATATCTAGGTTAGACCCTCTCATGGCTACTTTATATAATCTTGAGAAGTTCAATGGAAAGGGCTTCCATACATGGCAAATGAAGGTAAAATTTGCATTGATGCGGGAGAACTTATGGGGACTTGTCAAACCTACTCCTACCGCTTCTTCTACGGCCTCAAATGCTGGAGAATCTTCAGCTCCGACACGACCGGCAAGGGATCCAGCAAGAGAAGAAAAAGCTTATGGTATAATTGCTTTAGCTTTGGGTGATGATTACATACATCATATATCTGACTTGGAGTCTCCATCGGAAGCATGGCAGAAGCTAGATTTGATTTTTGGTGCAAGCTCTCACATATCTAAACTATCACTTAAAATCTCTTTCTTTGAATTAAAGATGGCAAGTGATACTACTTTAGCTGCTCATGTCAACTATATGCGGAGTCTTATGACTCAGTTAGCTTCTATCAACTCTCCTATCACCCCTAATGATGCTATGGCAGTACTACTTAAGAGTATGCTTGAAAGTTTTGATCACATTGTAAGCACTTTGAAGAATCTTCCCAATCCAACCTTGAAGGCATTATCTCAGCTCTCCAAGAAGAAGAAAGACATATGGAGTTAAGGAAAGGCAATGACACTGCTTATATTATGAAATTCCAGAAGGGCAAGTATTCTCCTTGCAATCACTGTGGAAAGACAAATCACCTTTCAAAGGACTGCTTCAAAGTTAATCCATGCAAGCACTGTGGGCAAAACAACCATAGTGAGAAGTTTTGTAGAGACAAAGCAAAGATAGAAAATGCAAATCTACTTACAGTGAATTTGCCTCCACAAGATGAGGCATCCCATGAAGATTATGCATTTTAAATCATCTCTATGTATGCTCCAGATCTCTCTTTTTATGTCAAGGTACTCAGCCTGGATAGTCCTCCAAAATGAATGAAAATAAATTATTGTGTGTTGTGTGTTTTGTAAACACCTCTGGTCACCTTATGATGTAGGCCATGTGTATGTTTTGTTCCATGGTACCTCTTGCAGACATTATGTGCATGTACATGCAAGGGAGATAACCATTGGAAGGTCTGTTTGTATCCCTTTCTGTTTACCTTACACCCAAGGAAACCCTTGCTAGCATGAGAACCTAGCCATAGATTAATCCTTGACCACCATGAGATGGCATGAGAAACTATGAGACTAGATGTATCCTTGACATAGCCTGAGGCATTCCCTTGAGGGGGGGTTTGTTGGGATATCTCAAGGTGTATGCCTTAGGCACACCTTATGTTTCTATGTGTGAGTGCTAGAGGCACAGTTAGGTGCCCACAAGCACATTTAGGTGGTGGAAAAGCCACATAGGATGATTGAGTGAATCTAGGAGCAGATTGAGGAGATGATTGTGGAGCTTTGAGGTCATCAGTGATGTCAGTGACCTTGTATGAGGTGCCTACTTAAGGACCTCTTTCTTCTTCATTCTATATGCAAGTATTTTGATTTTGTGTCCACTCTACTCTTTCCTTTCAGTGTTCCAACAACTTCCCACCCATCATTCAGTAAATTCTTTGTCATCTCTAGCATCACATTAGGATCCATCGGTTTTCTGTAATCCACCATTGCTGCATCAAGCTTAACCTTATTGTCCTCAAAGTAATGAAGCTCGAGAGTCTTTAAAGGAATTTTGATTAGATTGCCACCACCCCTGGATAAGAAGCACATCAAGAAAGGCTGCAAGACTTGAATGGTAGTGCCTTCCAAGACAATCATATGATTGCGTAGGACTATACCATGGTATACTTTTGAAAGTAAATACCCAAATGCAGATGTCAAACTTGCATACAAGGAATCCCTTTGTGATTCTGTCATGAACAAGGCCAAAATTAATCTTTTCTTATCTGCCATAGGACCTTCTATGATAAACCGCACAAGTTCAACTATCCATGACACTGTAAGGTCTTGCAATTCATCTATGAAAAATATGCATGGCTTCTCCCAAGCATGACCGCTCATTGTTATGAAATGCTCTGTATCAATGCCATTGATGTATCCAAATTTTGTATCATTCTCTGATAGTAGGATATCATAGGAGAAGTTGAATGGAGAACTATCATCTAAACCACCAATTGCTCTACCTTGGGCAGTGGACTGCAAGGCCTTTTTCTTGATGTCCATACATTCTATCTCAACAACCTTTGGCATTTTAGCTCTTAGATCCTTTTTTGGTGTGGCATCTGCATCCATTGAAGCCAACCACTTTCTAGCCCATGTCTTATCAAGGAGTTGACCTAGCTAAGTGCTTTCTTCTTATCCACATCAATTGACTTGCCAGCTAACTCATCATCAGATTTCGATAAAAACAATAGTGCCAAGAGAGCAGCCTCACTTTGAATCATTCGGGTGACCACTTCATCCAAGTTGCTATGCTTGCTCTTCTTTCCAAAGAAGCAGTCACCACTTAGGATCTTCTTGCATACTTCTTCTGTTATTGCATCTGGAACAAACCTTAATGCTCTCCACCAAACAATAGACATCGGTTTCTTTATTTCTTTCCTCTGAGTTGCAGTGTGCTCTGGTGCCTCAAAGGATATCTTCCCTATGTCATATGCTTGGAAAACATCCACCATGCTCTGAAACACTGAGTCCTCGTGGAAGACAATGCAAGTAACATCCCTGTATCTTGCAACAGTGGTGTTCAAATCCTTTGCCTCAACCTTATTACTTGGTATGCCTTGCGTATTGCTTACAATACCTTTCAAGCATCTATAGAACTGAGTCCTCTTTGCCATGTACTCAGATGTAGGTCTCCTGCCCTTCACTGTTTGTGGCTTTCCACAGCCCATCCATAACTCCCTTGCCTTTATCAAGATCTCAGAAAGAGAAGAGCTTTTTTTCAACCTAAATGGAGCAGAATTCAGCCTTCTTGATTCTAGAATGTACTTTGAGTCATCGTTAAATATTCATACATGATAAATGACCCATTGAAACTTTTTCATCCACTCAATCTGTGGCAAGTTTCCTTTTCTTCCCTCATCAAGGGTGATCTTGCAAGCTTCACAAAAGTGTTGCCCATCAATGGGCTCAAACTTGCGTCTTTCTAGAATCTATTCTTTGCCAACATGTATCTCTTCTCGATGTCAGTCCCATATCGGCTTTGGTACAAAGCCTCTCCATGGACAAAGTCACTCCTTCTAAAGTTCTCAAAAGCATCAAGAAAGTCCACGCGCTTTTGAAATGTGACATCAGGCAATGTAGGATCATCTTCTTGAAGTCTCTTAAATGCCATAGGATGACGAGTGATATTAGTGGCAATTGGAGTTCTTGTTTTCCTCATATCTTCATACAATTTGCGTGCAAATGTCTTATCTAGGTTTCTTTGATTTGTGAACAATGAAGCTAGATCAATAAGCATTGTGGCCATGCTGAATTGTGAAAATCCCCAAATGTACCTCTCATCCTCTGGAGGATGTAAGTTTACCACACTTATAGAAAAGTCTTCGAGACTTGTATCTTCTTCTTATGGATCCTCCTGTTCATCGCTATCCAATTTTTCACGTGGTTTTAAATAACCTGCACTTGAACGATCTGCACGTGGAGTAGGGGTGCGTCAAACCACATGACAGGTCATGCTGAATGGATGCAGGATGCAAGGAAAATGGAAAAACCAGGATTTGTGGAGACTAGTGATGATACTGCACATCCTATTGTGCAGATTGGCAAAATTCCTTTGTCTATGCAGGATGGGAAAAAGAAATACTTGTCTGATGTATTTCATGTCCCGAACATCACCAAGAACCTGGTTTCTGTTGGTCAGATGGTTGAGCAGGGCTTGCGGTCAGATTTAATCCTCATGGATGCTTTGTTGAGGATATGAAAAATAATGGTCGCTTGATAGCAAAAGGAAAGAAGAAAGGCAGGATGTTTACGTTGGATGCAGACATGCCTAAATTGAGTGTAGCAATGTTTGCACATGGGACCGGTGTAGTTGCAGATATTGATATCTGGCATAAACGCATTGGTCATGTTAATTTACAGCGACTTAAATCAATGCAGGCCCAAAATATTATTGCAGGATTGCCTAAATTCAAGGTTGCAGAAATGCACAAGGTTTGTGAAGCCTGTCAATTTGGGAAACAGGCAAGGAAACCTTTTCCTAGGCATGTTCAAGAGAGTAAAAAGCCATTGGAATTAATCCACTATGATGTGTGGACTACTAAAGCTACATCTATTGGAGGCTGTCACTATTTTGTCACATTTATTGATGACTTCAGCAGAAAACTTTGGGTGTATTTTATGAAAAAGAAAAGTGAAGTGTTTGGGCACTTCAAAGCTTTCAAAGCTATGGTTGAAAAAGAAATAGGCCTGCAAATAAAATGCCTAAGGTCAGATGGAGGGGGAGAGTACCTCTCAAACGAGTTTGCAAGGTTCTTGCAGGAGCATGGTATAAAGCAGCAATATTCATGCAGTCATACCCCACAGCAAAATGGAATTGCAGAAAGGAAAAACAGGCATATTGGAGAGGTATCTCGAGCTATGCTAAATGAAAAAGATCTACCAGATTATTATTGGGCTGAAGCAGTTGCTACAGTAGTTTATATAATGAATAGGGCTCCCACTACAACAATACATGGCATGACACCAGAGGAGATGTATACTGGTAGGAAACCAGACATTTCTCATTTGAAAATTTTTGGTTGCATTGCCTATGTTCATGTGCCAGATGAGTTGAGGTCCAAGTTGGATCCAAAGGCTGAGAAGTGCATCTTTATTGGTTATTCTCTACAGCAGAAAGGGTATAGATGCTATAACCCTTCTACACGTAAGTTCACAGTGAGTAGAGATGTTGTTTTTGATGAGATGAGCAGCTGGTATAAACTAGTAAATGTGATGATTGATGTAGATGCACAAAATGGTAATGCTGCACAAAATTCACGGCAGCAATCACAAAATATCAGTGGATCTGCAGTGTCCTCTAGCAGTGGTTCACATACTTCGCCATGGACAGGTAGATTGAGATTAGGAGAATCTCCTCAAAGCAATGCAGATAGTGGTACGCAGGTATCACGAAAAGGAAAAGAGAAGGTAGATCAGCCCATGTTTGATGTGAATGCAGGTCACTCTTATGTGGATGGTGAATCCAGTGGCTCAGAGTAAAGTATTGATGATGAGTTGGGTATTCCTTCTGTTGTTACACCTAGATTAAGGAAGACCAGGGATGATTTGAGAGCACCTGAAAGTGAGCCTATTTTGCGCAGGTCTACCAGGGTTAGGTATCCTATGGATAGGCTAAAATATGATGGATTTAAAGCCATTCACTATGCCTATATGGTCAAAGTGATATAGGAACCAGAACCCACTTCTTTTGAGCAAGCCATGGGAAATGAAAAATGGGAGAAAGCCATGGATGAAGAAATGGATGCCTTGGATGCAAATGCTACATGGGAATTGGTGCCTTTGCCTAAAGACAAGAATGCAATTGGCTATAAGTGGGTTTATAAGATCAAGCACAATGCAGATGGTTCTGTGAATAGATACAAGGCAAGATTAGTTGTCAAGGGGTATGCACAGACATATGGCATTGATTATGAAGAAACTTTCAGCCCGATTGCAAGGATGGCAACTGTAAGAGCAGCCATTGCTATGGCTGCATCAAAGGGATGGTCTTTACATCAGATGGATGTAAAGAATGCCTTCTTGCATGGTGATTTGCAAGAAGAGGTCTTTATGGAGCAGCCAGCAGGTTATGTTCATGCTATTCATCCTGAGTTTGTTTGCAAGTTGAAGAAAGCCTTGTATGGCTTGAAGCAAGCACCTAGAGCATGGTCTGACAAGATAGGACAGTATCTTGTCACTATTGGCTTTCAGATTTCCAAGGCAGATTTCTCACTCTATGTGAGAAAAACAGAGAAAGGGATTATGCTGCTTGTCATTTATGTTGATGATTTGATCATCACAGGTGATAGTGATGAAGATATCCTTCATGTGAAAATGCTATTGAGGCAGAAGTTTGAGATGAAGGATTTGGGAGAGCTGCGTTATTTCTTGGGCATTGAGGTGATTAGATCACCAAGTGGGATACAGCTCTTGCAGAGGTAGTATGGACTGGACATGCTGTCCAAATATGGGATGACAGGCTGTAAGCCTATTTCAGTTCCTTTGGAGCAGAATGTGAAGCTGAGCGCAGATGTAGGTGAGCTTCTGGAAGACCCTACTATGTACAAACACATAGTAGGAAGTTTGATTTACATGACTATTACCAGGCCAGATTTGAGCTATGCTGTTGGGTTTGTAAGTCAGTTTATGCAGGCTCCAAGGAAACCACATTTGGATGCGGCTAGACGCATAGTCAAGTATGTGAAGTCCACATTGCAGTATGGACTATTTTATGAGGCTGGGGTTCAGATACAGTTGCATGGATACACTGATGCTGATTGGGCTGGTAGTATTTCTGATAGACGATCTACCAGTGGGTATGTGTTCTCTTTTGGGAGTGCTGCAGTCACTTGGAGCAGCAAGAAACAGCCTACAGTTGCCTTGTCGAGCATAGAGGCTGAGTACAGGAGTGCAGCAATGGTTGCATCTGAGGTAGCTTGGTTGCATAAGCTACTCTATGATATGCATCAGTCTACAGATGGGCCAATTGTCATTTATTGTGACAACATGAGCAGTATACACTTGGCAAAGAACCCAGTCTTTCATGCTAGAACAAAGCACATTGAGGTGCATTATCACTATGTGCGGGAGAAAGTGTTACTAGGTCTTATTGATCTAGTTTATGTCAGCATAGAGGATCAGGTAGCCGACATCTTTACAAAAGCATTGGGCGCAGAGAAGCTGCGCAAGTTCAGAGACCTGCTTGGTGTGCAGGAATTGGGATTGAGCTCGAGGGGGAGTGTTGAGATATCAATCTCCACTCGCAATATGCCAGGGTGACCGTTGTGCATTTATGTCACCGACTTGTTAGCTACAGATGCGGTTGGTACACTGCCCACGAATAATAGCTGGATGACAGCTATCCTTATCTACACTAGTTCGTGGCTCAGTTTAGTATGCCACCTTAGTTAGTTGAGTTTGGTTTGAGACCCACATATAGGGTTCTTCTATTTCTTTGTACTTGAGTTCTTTTGGCTTTTCACAACTAAGAAGAGGAAAACTGTTTTCAGCCTCCACCTTTGTGTGTATTCCCCCATTGTGATTGTGAGAAAGCCTCAAGTGAGACTCCTTCCCTCTCTCCCACTATCTTCATAGAACAAGGGAGAAAAGGGCTCCTTTTATAGAGATTTTGTCACCCTCCTTCACCCATTTACAATTGCTACCTGTAGATTCTTTTCCCCATCAATCACATAAGCACGTATGTCACCATCCATGTCCTTTTTGGCTACTCTTGCCATGTGTCCCATCAAAAGATGCTCAAGACTCTTAAAATATTGAGAAAGTCAAGAGTCTCCCCACATGGAGCCCATAGGGACCCTCTCTTTTCCATATGTCCACATCCTTCTTATTCCACATGGGAATTCTAGAAGGATTCCTCTTGACTCCAAGGCTCCTCCACATGCCTTCCACATGCTTGACCCCATAATATCCCATACACAAATAACTCTCACCCCATACCAAGGTATTTATAATTCATACATATGGCATTTACAATGATCCATTCCACTCATCCTCTCAATCCCATATAATATCTTAGAGAAAAGAAATAAGTGAGAGCTGCTAGGCTATAACTTGATACTCAAACTCTTATCAAACATAGAAGAAAACAATACCAATGCCAAATAAAAAATATCAAAATTTGGCATCAGAGTATCTCCCTCAAATTCCTCCTGGATCAAGACTCAAGAGATATGGCTTGATCTAAGTGGAGGGGCAAAAATTGAGTGAAATGTGCATTGATGATGTGGTAGTGTGAGTCACATGCAGTGATGATGTGGCACTATGTTTAGCAAGAGGTGTGCCAGTGGAGCAGTGATAAGGTGGTAGCTATGTGTCACATGAAGTTTAGTGCTTGTGGAGAGGTAATTGTGCTTAATAGGGGACTGTGCTGATTGGATAGCTGAGGTGCCACAGGCTGACCTAATTGAGTGTCATGCAGGCTTAATAACCTAGAGTTTGCTTCAGGGTCAAGTTGACCAAGGTTAGTTGATGACCTGTTAGATGATGTGGCAGAGGACTGTGCTTTTGCTAATGTGGTAGGACACATGGCACTGTTGACGTGGTAGTGCCAGATGATGTGGTAGGTGACTAGGATTGCTAATGTGGCACTTTGATGATGTGGTTGCCTTATTAACATGGCTGGGATGACCTGGCTGCTATTTGCATGTGCGCGGGGAACATGAAATAAAGTGTTCAAGATGAGGGAAAAGGGGGACTGGAGACTGGGGATCGGGTTGATCCTGCATCAAGCAATGCACTGATGGATAATGAAAAGGATTGAATTAGTGGGGGGGTATCACAAAGGAGATGGTAGAAGACGGGTACTCCGTTGGAATTGAGCAGGCAGTTCGTGGGTACTCCAACGAGCTAATGGCTTTAGATTTGCAATTGTAGCTCTGCAACAATTACACTGCAACAGCTGGTTCAAAATCAGTCCATCAAGGTAAGAAGGAAGAGGAAAGTGATGAGAGTGAGTATGTTGCCATGCCGCAATAAGATTTCCAAACGGACTTCAAAGATGGGGAGGAATAGAACCACAGGAGCAAAAACGATAGCCATGAGAAAGGCAATAGTAATTGCAAAGCCACATTGCTCAAATTAGTGCTGCACTGCAAGCTAAATCGTGTAATCAAAATCTCCACAAAAATGGATTGGCCATTGATATGTTGCTAAAAAGTGAGCATTCCAAGCGAGACAATTGATGGTTGATATTGTTTATCTCAATGTCAAGAAAGGCAAACAAGGATGGTTTGACACAATTGTGCATGGGTCTGGAGGTATGTTGGAGCAAATTGCAGGAGGAAGTTCCTCGAAGGAGGATGGGTGAGGAATTTCTAGTCTTAAAAAGGTTTGAATGTCACTAACGTTTGCTTTCTAAGGAATGGATACATTGAATTCCTTTTTGAAAAGCCCAAAATGTCATTAGAAGTAGTGTAGAAGGGCTCATGGACCATTAGGAGTTAGCCGCCACTCTTTGTCTAGATGTGGAAACCTACCTTCAACCTCGACTCACCTCCGCCCTCCAAAGAGCCAATTTGGGTAGAATTCCCTAACCTCCCACTTTCCTTCTTCCCACAAGTTGAGGCGCTATGTGTGCCCCTAGGTCAACAATTCCTAGCCCTGGAAACTGAAAGGTTCATCAATCTGAGAGGAAACCCCCAAGCTTGTGTCCTGATGGACCTAGCTACATACCTGTTGAATGCCATCGGAGTTGTAGATGGGGATGGAGCAAAACTGATTTAGAAAGTCTTCTACAAAAACATCCCCAACTCATGTTTCCTCTATGGCATGGAAGGATAGTTCATTAAGGACTGCCTCGCTAGAAACAACCGTAGGAAAGAAATCTTAGAGACACCCATGCCTCACCCATAGGATGAGCAAGGAGAAGAAGAAGTTCCAACAGTTGACCCCAAAACTAAGAACAATGGGAAAGATAAAGGTCAATGGAGGGGAAGTCAAGAAATAACAACAAGTAGAGTAGGTAGACTTGAGAGAGACAAATGATGAAAAATAGACAGATAGTTCAAAGGATGAAGAATTTGTAGAAAACACATGACTTTGAAGCCCAACTTGAACGAGCAGAACACGAAGCCCTGTGGACAGAGATCACCCCCCCTTTACTCTAGTGAAAGGTAGAAAAACTCTTTAGGCTAAAAGGTGAAGTCTTCACTTAGCCCCTCTGAACGAGACGCCCAAGGGGCCATGAGCCATAGAGAGAGAGAGAAGATAAGACTATCAAGAGGCTTCAATCTTGTGCCATAAGTGAATTTTAAGAAGAAAAGAAACAAAAGCAATACCCAATGATGCAAAAACAAGACCTATTCACTTTCCTTGGTATCAATGTTCAAGGATTATCAAATGATCTTAGACCGACAATTCTTAGAAGATGAATCAAAAGCAAAGGTCTCACCCCTGACTTTATAGCACTTTAGGAAGTAAAGGTTGGGGGTTCAAAGCTAAGATGTCAACTCAGACAGGTTGACAACAAAAGGGAGTGGTATTGCACTGATCATGAAGAAGGCAAAGGGAGGCAGTGCTGGGAGGTGCAAAGCACCTTTCCTAGGCGGTAGGAGGGATCCTAACTACCTTCGTCCAAAACGGAATAGGGTTTGACTTCATGCATCCCAATCTAGAGTGTCAACTGTTATAGATTTACACACCCAAGTTTGCTAGAGAGAGGGTTCTTATGTGGGAAGGTAGATCCCTGAAAGATAACACTATCCTATTGGGGGACTTCAATATGGTAGAAAGTAGAAGAGATAGATGGAATGGGCTAGGCCACGTTCTAAGAGGGAGTGAGCTGGCAGCTTGGAATGCTCTCAAAGATCAAGCCCTCTTGATCGATGCTTCAGAGGACACAACCTTCACGTGGACCAATAATCATATAGGGCAGAACCACAGAAAAGCCTGTCTAGACAGAGCCTACTTTTCTAGAAGACTTTTGGATGATGCTCTTTGCCACAAGGCCAGTGCTCTCATGTCCCTTCCTTTCTTTGACTACAAGCCGGTACTTTTATAACTGGAAAAGGGAAAAGGGAGGAGATTTTGCTCTTGGTTCAAAGCCAACCCTCTTTTCTTTCAGGTACCTTACGTGCAGATTAAGATTGCAAGAATCTGGAAAATGGCATTCAAAGGAATAGATAGCACCACAAATAAATGGGTGAGAGCCATTGAATGCACAAGATGCTTTTTGAAAACGATGAAACAAAGATCGAACAAAGCCCGGCGAGTGAGGAGACAAGTCCTAGAAGACATGATCAAGAGACTGGAGGACGACTGCTCACCCCAAGGACAAGATCAACTAAGAAGGGTAAGGAACAAACTAAAGACTGAGGCAGAAATTGAAGCGAGACAAGTAAGGATATACACAAGAGATTGGTGGGTAGGAAAAAGCGATAGGGCCAATGAAGCAATGTACAAAAGTCTTCGAAAGAAACATGCCAAGGAATCCTTGGATGCTCTACAAAAAGATGGGAGACTAATGTAGGATCCTAATGAGATTATGGAACTTGTGAACTCCCACTTCCAAGCTATTTTGGGGGAGATTGAGATCCTTTCAACCAAAAAGCTTAGAGCGAGAGACCATTGTAGGTAGACGAGAATCAAGTTGGTCTCCCCTTTTAACTACCAATACCTAGATAGACACCTTACCCTTGAGGAGCTTAAAGAAGAAACTGACATCATGGCTAAAGGGAAGACTCCTAGAGAGGATGGACTCCCAGTGGAGTTCTACTAAGTTTTATGGACACTGTGGGTCCACGGCTTCTAGAGCTCTAGCAAGATTAAAAAGAAAAAGGCTCGCTGGATCCAAGAATCAATACAGGTATGATTAAACTAATACCAAAAGGAGGCTCCAAAGAAGAGATAAAAAACTAGTGGGGCCACTAACCATATTGAACACTAGGTACAAGATTTTTGCCAAATCTCTAGCTAATAGGCTAAAAATCAAGATGTAGTTGTGGTGGATAAGGGAAGAATAGAAAGGTTTCATCCAAGGATGACACATTATAGAGGCTATCCTAACGGTATGGGAAGGACTAGAACTTGCCGAGGAAACCCAACAAGATATCTTCTTCCTCAAGGTAGATTTTGGTAAAGCCTACGACATGATGGAATGGGGCTTTATCCTCTCCTCACTTCAGGACATGGGAGTAGGGCTCGGGTACATTTCCTACGTCAATCTCCTTCTCTCCCAAGCCAGAGGTAAGATAGAGATTAATGGTAGGAGCTCTCCTCCCTTTGTGCTAAAGAGGTCTATCAGAGAAGGTTGCCCTCTAGCTCTCCTTCTCTTTGCTATTGCAGCATACTCACTGGGATGGCTAAGGTTAATAGTGGATCCCTGAAAGGAATTCAAGTCGAAGAAGGGAGGTAGATCATCTGTCAATAGTTCGCAGATGATACCAACCTAACTCTACACAACGATGACCTTTCAATTAACAAAGCCTTGGAATGCCTTAACGTTTTTTGCCTAGCCCCAAGTTCCAAAATTAACCACACAAAAAAACGTACACATGGCACTAGGAACCCTCATTCCCAACTTCTCCTAGAAAAAGGTTACAAAGTCATAAAGGATGGAGAGATCTTCAGATTGCTTGGTATCCCAATGGGCTTCAGATGCTCGATAAATGAACAGCGGGACTCAACAAGTGGCAAGGACTTCAGCCAACAACTCTGGCAAGAAGGAAGTTTGTGCTTAACCATTACATGTATCCCTCTATCCTATACTTCATCTCCTGTTGGAGCCCCACAAAGAAGAGTCTGGGAAAATTAAATGTCTTTTCCGCTCCTTCCTGGCGAGAGGGAGACGCTAAGGTCAAATGGCAAGTGTGCATGATGCCTAAGGATGCAGGAGGGCTAGGGATAGTGAACATTGAGAGATCAGCGTGGCGACAAGATTTATGAACTAGTGGATAACCAAGGCAGTGCTAGATCATGATCCAATTTGGGCAACGCTAATTTTATGCAATCTAAAAAAAGTCAGGCTCAAGAGGTGGAGACATTGGAAGCAGATTCCCTTTGAGGTGGCACTACTGGGCAAATGAAGTGTGTATAGCCAAGGGACTAGAACTATGGAAGGGAATGTGGCAAGACTGGGAGTCAATGCCACTCTTCCTGGACATTGTTTGCAAATACTTTTGATGATATGTGAGAACAAACTTTTTAGTAAATACCTTTTCCTATTCAAGAAATTTTGGAATAAAATGGTGTGCTCACTGACTCAAGACATAGAAGAACCGTACAGTTGACTAGCATATAAAATTTTCTATTAATTAGGGAATAAACAAAATAAAGATTCTCAAATGAACCTCTCTCTCTCTCTCTCTCTCTCTCTCCCCCCCCCCTCCCTCCCCCCAATCAGTTGATAGACTCTTAGATCTCAGCACGTCTCCCCTCGTGTAGTAAAAGGAGTTGTTTTGTTGTTTTTGTTGATGTAAAAAACTTGTATATCTTCTTAAACCTACATTCTACCAAAATAAAATTTAAAAAATGTTTGAGATATCTAAGTTGAAAATACAACTAAAGTTTGCAAAAACTTCAATCAAAATTAAGAATTTTTAATAATATTGAGTTTAACAAACATAATATTGAAAAAAGATGTCGAATCCTTAGGCTGCAAGGTTGGGGTCCACTTACCTGCTGCCAACTAAACAAACTAGGTGTTAGAACATCATAGTTACATTTGGGTAGATAGGTAATGCCTTTTTTCCCTGGCTTGTTATCACTTTACCTGAGAATATAGACAACCATATGGATTCTTAGATAATTAAAAAAAATGTAAGCCACAAGTGAAGTTTAAGTCACAAGTGGAGTAAGGAGTGCATGGGTTGATAAGGGATTAGAGGAGGTATGGGACGATCAGTGGGTTTGGTATGTGGGGTGGTTAAAATGAGAGTGTAAAGGGCAGATTTCATAGCAAGTACATAAAAGAATAATTCATAGTTGGAAGTATACATGTGTGTGTGTAAAGAAATACGTGTTTATGTGTGTGAGATACATTTACTAATCAAAATTATTGTCTGTGTGTATGGCCCATCCCCAACCCAGAGGGAGTAAGCCCACCATGTGGAACCTATTGATAATAAGTGAATAAAAGTGGATCTGTATGATAAGTGTCAAAATGAAAAAATGATGCCAATAGTAAATGTGTAAACCACTTCTGCAAAATAGATATAAAAGTTAGTAAAAAATGAGGCGGATCACAAAATGACCAGGGATTATCCATGCTAAAGAAATATCCAATAGATATGAATTAACTGCATGGCACTAGCCCCCAACCAAAGGCTAGTTGGGAAATCAAAGTGTGTGTTTAGATTAAATAGTCCCATCAATAATTGAGCCATACAATATGCTCCATCAATTGGATAAAAAGAAAAAAAAGGGAAACATATAAGGAAAAGATGTTTGAGACATCTAAGTTGAAAAACCCAACAACCAGAGTTTGCAAAAATTTTGATTAAAATTAAGAATTTTAAATAATATTGAGTTTGAAAAAAATAATATTGAAAAAAGAAGTCAAATCCTCAGCCAGTAGTCTAGGTTCCAAGGTCGAGGTCCACTTACCTGCCACCATCCAAACAAACTAGGTGTTAGAACATCATAGTTATTTTGGGGAGATAGGTAATACCTGTTTTCCCCGGCTTGTTATCATTTTAGCTAGGAATACAGATAACCATATGGATTCTTAGATGATTAAGTGAAGTTTAAGTCACAAGTGGAATAAAGAGCAAATGAGTGCATGGGTTGAAAAGGTATTAGAGGAGGTATGGGACAATTAGTGGGCTTGGTGTATGGGGTGGTAAAAAAGAGAGTGTAAAGGGGAGATTTCACAGTGAGTACATAAAAGAATAATTCATAGTTGGGGAAGTATACATGTGTGCATGTGTGTGTGTGTGTGTGTGCGTGTAAATAAAAGAATAATTCATTATTGGAGAATTTTACATGTCTGTGTGTGTGTGTGTGTGTAAAGAAATAAGTGTCTGTGTGTGTTAGATACATTTACTAATCAAAATTATTGTGTGTGTGTGTGTGTGTGTGTGTATACATGTATATATATGTGTATATATATATATATATATATATGTATGTATGTATGTATATGAATATGTATATGTATATGTATATATACATATACATATACATATACATATGTATGCATATATATACATATACATATACACATAACACACACACACACACACACACACACACATACCTCTCTCTTTTCTCTCTCTCTCTATTACCCCCCTTATCTCTCTCTATATATTTACCTTCTTTGCTATCTTTCTCTATCCATGCCCTCTCTCTCTCTCTCACCACCCCCCTCTCTCCCTAACCTTTCCCTTCCCCCTCTTTCTTTAACTACACTTCTACCTAATCCCCAACAAGGTCACCTATTTATACTTCTACCTAAACCCCCTTAATACACTCCTAAGTCTCTCCCTAGACTTCACCTCTACCTAACTAAACCCTCCAACTACCTAAACCTCCTAGCTAAACCATCCCCTTGACTACTCAGCTCCCTTGACTCCTCGTCTGTGATGCCTTGCATTTTTTTGACTACCGACTAACTACTCCTTCCAAACCCTCTTTCTACTTAAGCTTGCCTTTGTTGTTCATACCCCGAACTACATCCTCCCTCCCTTCTCTGTGAACTCATGCTCTTAGTGTTCACTGGCTTACATGGACCAGCTGGTCTTCGCAAACTGGCTCTCTCAATTGCCATCATCCATGGCTTTCTCCACACACCTCCATGAGTTGACCGGTCCAGCGAAGCCCCCATCACCTCACGATTCTCTTAGTAGCCCATCAAATCCTATGTCGGCTGGTCTGCGAGATTGCTTTTGTCGCACCACCTTGCTTGCGGTCCCGCACGATGGACTCTGAGGTGGATTTCTTCTCTTCTTTTATTATGCCCCCTTCCCCTTACTTCTCACCTTCTACAATCTTTATGTCTCCTACCACTTTTATATCTCCCTCATTTATTTAGATTTGAAAAGTTCTAACACTATAAACCGATATTGTTTTACCTCCCCCTCCCTATATGCCCCCTTCCCCTTCTCACCATCTACAATCTTCATATCTCCTACCACTTTTATATCTCCCTCATTTATTTAGATTTAATAAAGTTTTAACATGTTAAACCACTTCTACATTTACGCTCTTTTTACTTTTCCTTTGCCTTACTTTTTTCTCTATTAATTTCTTTTCTTTTTTTTTAAATTTTATCTTCTAAAACTATAACCACCCTTCGTAATTTATCTAACCCTTGTCTCTTGAGTCCCCCTTATTTCTTTCTTCTCTCTTCAATTTCTACTATGTTAAATCCCCTCCCCTTCCATGTTATAATTGCTCTTTATCCTTTTCCCCTCCCTATTCTTTACTAAGCTTTTATCTATATAACTACTAAATATCCGTAATAGCTAATTAAGTTCTACGCTAATCTAAGCCTTTTTCTTCCTTACTAGTCTTCTACCCTTCTCTTTCATTTCCTTTTTGTTTGCCCCTAGTTGGCCCTGCCTTTTTATTTTAAATCTCTGTGTAGCTCAATTAAATTTTATATGTACGCAATTTTCCACTTTATTTCTTTACTTGTTTTTCTCCTATTTTCCTTATTTTTATCTTTTCCTTATATTATACTTTTACAATTACTATTTAGCCTATCTTTCACTTTATCAACCTATCTTTAATTCATTAACCTATCTACTACACTTACCACCTTCCTTAGCCTATCTTATAATTTATAAGCCTATCTATTGTCCTATTAACCTAAAATTTACCAACTCTCTCAAACTTTTGTACTGTTTAACTAATCCTTCCCCTCTTCTACCTCTTATTATCTTTATACTACTACCTAGTCACATTTTATCCTACCACACCCTATTATGCTTCTCCCACACTATTCCTCCCATTGACACACCTTCACCCTACTACCTTATTGCCTTATCACACCATTAACATGCCATTAACTCCAGTCTCCCTCTCACTAACTATGTGCTATAGTACCCCTTCACTTTATTACTTCTATGACTCCCTCACTCCTTTACCCTCCTCAACTTTCATGGCCTCTAAATCTCCCTCCATACTTCTTCCATCAATTTCTCGACTTCCCCCACTCCTTTTACTTACACTTCCCTTCTACACTCATCCAATTTGCACCCTCTATAGTCTTGAAATTCACTCTTGATCACTCCATTCTACCTAATTCACTTATGTCTACATTAAACTAGACAAGTTTATGGAAAAGTGTTTTATTGTGGCACTAATAAACAAGGGAGGGGTGTTTATAATACGTGTCTTTCCAACTAAAGTTTAAGCTAGTTCTCACCTATATTTCTTGTTGGATGGTGGTAGATATGCAGACTCCCCTCTTCAATAAAAGTGATGCTTGCCACAACTTATCAAATCAAAGCTTGTTTGTATAGTCATGCATTTTATCAACTTTTTGCAAATTGTACACCTTTGGTTTTTTTGTAATGTTTTATAGTATTTTTCTCTTTTGTATCCATTACCTATTTTTCTCCTTTGTATCCATTATCAAAATTGCTTTCATTTCATTATGAAACAAGGCTCTCTCTCTCTCTCTCTCTCTCTCTCTCTCTCTCTCTCTCTCTCTCTCTCTCTCTCTCTTTCTCTCTCTCTCTCTCTTTCTCACACACACACACACACACACACACACACACACACACACATGCATACATACATACATACATACATACATACATACATACATACATACATACATACATACATACATACATACATACATACATACACACATATATATATATACACACACACACATGGTTTTGCGCATGCCTACAAAACCCCATGATAGCACAATGTTCAACCTCTTGCAACCAAGTGCCGAGTAGTCTCTACATACCGAATAATTCAGAGCACAAGAGAGTGTGGGCATCTTCCATGCTAGGCACCTTGTTCGCTACCAAGCACCATGCACACTCTAAGGACTAGGTTTGCTACTAGTTAACCAAGGGTGAGGGAAACAAACCATCCATATATATAAGATGGGTGGACGAGCATGCACAAATGAAGAGGCCTCAACCTATTACAAAAAGTTGTAGCTTCAAGAATATCCATGTAACAAGGTGTTGGGTGCAAAGCCTCACAAACACTCACCTTGGCTTTAGGTGTACCTATCAATAAGAGCAACATGACTCAACCATGTCTAGAGCTACTCTACTCAAGATTAGACAATTGGTGGAACTTGTTCTACTATGGATGCCCTAGTTAAATAAATCCCAAGACTGCTAGTCTAGATGATTATAGAAATTGACTTTTATACTTGGCCTGGCGACTTCTCAAAACTACCACTATTGATCAGCATGCCTACATAGCAATGTCACGTCATAAGCCACATAAGCATTGATACATCATCATTTTCCACCTCAGTAAGTGCTATTTTAGCACTACCATGTCAAGACAGCCATGTCATGTGACACAACTCCCCTCCTAGGCATAGTTGCTCTTTGCATGTGCATAGAGGTGCCACCTCACTTAGTGCTCCATAGGCCTACCCCTTGCTAGGCACAGTTTCCATGTGAACATAGTTGCCACATCATAGCGCCACACCATCATTTTGATCCTTTTTAGCCCCTCTACCTAGATCAAGCTATATCTCTTGATCCAGGAAGAATTTGAGGGTGCTCCAAAAGAAAAAAACAAAATTTTTTTGTGCGATATATACGCACCATGTCATGTGCACATTTCGGTGCATGTATTACACTTTTTAGCCTCATTATCAAATCTACTTCTGGCCTCACATTTAAGCCTCTACATTGATACATCTGACCCAACACCTAAAAGGAACAAAAGAAAAAGAAACTATTTGCTACTTTTCATCACTCGATGGGGGTCTAGCTCTATATCTGAGTAGAGTAGTTCATCCATAGAGGAGAGAACTCTAAAGTAGCCAATTGAAGCCATGCCCAAAAATTTCCCACTAGTTCCTACTCAAAGTCAGTCCCTTTCCTCACATGCAGTTTCATATCATGTGATGTCCTAAAACCCAACTACCTACACATCAATGAGCTGAATCTAGAGTATTTAGAGGTATTGGAAGATTATTCAGTGGGTAGATTGCACATCACTTCATTTTGCACTCACATGCCTTCATTGTAAAGCCTTATTGCAGCTAGTTTTTGGCTTTTATGCACATTATTTTCAGCCTTGTAAAGCATCTTGGCTATTCCCAACATCATTTGCCACCACAAGCCTTGTAACAAATTGGAATATATTGTAGTTCTATCTTCATTGATAGTTCAATTTGTAGCTAATACTGAAAGTATTTTGTAGTTCATTCGAACAATTTTTTTCCATAGGCATTTTAAGTATTATCTTGCACCATGTCTACCACTAGCAACTCAATTCGGTGGCATTTGCTCAGTTAGACAATTCTGATTATGGCACATGAAAATACTGAATGGAGACCATTCTTGTACTTGAAGACAAATGGGAGTATGTCAATGGGTCTACACCTAATCCATCCACACTTTTGATAGCAACTCCCACCATTGCCACAGCACAAGCAAAAGGGTCTATATCTACACCAACGGTGTCCACACATGCAGTAGATCCTGCCATTGCCAAGTACAAGTAGAATAGGACAAGAAACTTAAATATCCAAATCATTTGATTAATAAAAATGTGCAAGATGTTGTGCTTGGACAGATCAACACAGTGAAGACATCCACAAAAGCATGGGCTATGTTCGCAACTCTTTACAAGTCTAAGGGCACATCCATGATTCTCACATTGGGAAACTATATCATCAAATTTTCTGCAAGAACAATGAAACTGGTCATGTTTATGTACTCCGAATCAAGGATTAGAACAATCAACTTGCAATAGCAAGAGAGACTATATTAAATCCCCCAACAAAAATATGCAGATAGTCTCCTAAAAAAGTTTCATATGGTAGATTGCCAGATTTTAGCCACTCCCATGGAGCAAAGTTTGAAACTTACAAAAAATCTAGAAAAGTCTATATTCAATGAAAATTACTATCGACAACTCATTGGATCTCTTATATATTTGACTATCACAATGTTCAATACTTCTTCGATTCCCCATAATCATCATCTTGAGGAAAGGCCTACTTCATGATGTTGATCTTGAGGGAACGTGTTGAGGAACCATCTCAACATCATGTGTTATCATATGTGCATATCACTGACACATAGAGTGCTAAAAAGGAAAGGGTTGAAAACCATAATCCTAAACCTGAAGGGGTTTGCATATATTCTTTATTTTCAACTAAATCTAGTGTACAGTTAGTCATTTGTGGTGTGCTCTCTAGCTGTTCCCTCTATCCTCATCTCCCCTCTTCTCCTCTTCTCTCTCCATATTTGTTCATACATTCTTGCAAAAAAGATTTCAAGATTTAAAAAAAGAAAGAAACAAGGATGCTATATATACATTCTTGTAGAGAAATGGCAAGGTTTCAATCTCAAGAATATGCCTCTTGAAAATCAAGTAATTGAAGCTAGCCTTTCCCTTGGAAATAAAGCACATAAATTGTGGATGAGACTTAGAGAAATTGAAAACTTTTCAAAGTATTGGGCTGAGTTCAAATAATTTTCTCTTAATAATTTTAACCTAAAAATGTATTGGAAAGGGCAAGGGAAGCTTATTATAATTGTAATATGGGTGAAAAGACTTTAGCCCAATATATAGTGTAGTATGAGGAGGTAGTCTATGAATTAAAGGAATTTGATGAATTTCCAAAATAAGAGGCTTTGGGAGGTGTTTTCATAAGGTTGAGTGAGAAGAAATTCTCCCAAAACCTTTGAAGAGGATATCAGGTATGCCCAAATAGATGATGATACGATGGGAAGATCTAGAATTGGAACAATCGAACAAACTAGTTTTGTTTTGAGATTCAATAAATCTTCTAATTTAAAAAGATGGGGCAATATAAGAAGGGTGTTTCTTAGGCACAGCCCAAGAAACTCCAAACACAAAGACATCCTCTTTTGAAAAGAGAAGATTATGAAAAGGCTAAGCAAAGAAATGCTTTAAATATTAGGCAAGAGCTAAAGCCCCAAATAGACCTCCACAAAAAAAGTACATATAGTGTAAGTCTTCCACTCAAAGGTACTAAAAGGTAAACAAAATTGGAGGATTAACATGAAGATAGAACCCATATGTGTTGCCTATACTTAGCAATGTGGCAACCCACTGTTGGTCCTCATGATTTATGCTTGTGCTTGCTTTTGCTCTTGCTCCTCCTTTTGCTTCTCCTCTTGCTCTTCCTTGTTGAAATGAGAGAAACAATGAGAGGAGGAGAGTCTATATAAGAAAAGCTAGGGTTTTAAGTGCTTCTCTCTCATTGGTCCTTCTATATCATTGTCTCCTCTCCCATTGGCCTCTCCATCTGGATGGAGGGACAATGGAAGAGAAGATATCTCTCCCTCTCCCACCGGCTCCCACTCCCATCCTCCCACCCCCACCCCACCCCCACCTCCCCCATTCCCACTCCCTCTCCCACTTCCACACCCACTCCCACTCCCATTCTCCCACCCCCACCTCCCCCATTCCCGCTCCCTCTCCCACTCCCATGCCCATCCTCCCACTCCCATTCTCCCACCCCCACCTCTCCCATTCCACTCCCTCTCCCACTGCCACTACCATTCTCCCACCCCCACCTCCCCCATTCCCACTCCCTCTCCCACTCTCATGCCCATCCTCCCACCCCCACCCCTCCCCCACCCCCCCCATTCCTACTCCCTCTCCCACTCCCACTCCCACTCCCATTCTCCCACCCCCACCCCCACCTCCCCCATTCCCACTCCCTCTCCCACTCCCACTCCCACTCCCACTCCCACTCCCATCCTCCCACCCCCACCTCCCCCATCCCCACTCCCTCTCCCACTCCCATGCCCACCTTCCCTCTCCTACTCTCCCACTTTCACACTCCCACTCTCCCTTTCTTCCACTCCCACCCTCCCACCTCCCACTCCCATTCCCACATTCCTACTATCAATTCCACTCCCACTTATGAATCCTAATGAAAACTATTACTTAAATAAATGATATTACTGAAATCACTCATAAGGTTTAAGGTTTAGGGTTTAGTGGTTTGGGGGTTTGGGTTTAGGGTTTAGGCGTTAGGCTTTAGGGTTTAGGGTTTGGTGGTTTGGGGGTTAGGGTTTAGGGTTTACGAGTTAGGGTTTAGGGATTAGGGTTTAGGGTTTGGGGGGTAGGGTTTACGGTTTAGATTTTGGGAGTTAGGGAGGGTTTAGAGATTAGGGGTTAATTTTTACAAGTTAGGGTTTAGGGTTTAGAGGGTCAAGATTAACATTTACGGTTTAAGGAGTAGGGGTTAGGGTTTAGGGATTAGGGTTTAGGGTTTGGGTTTTAGAGGTTTAAGATTTAAGGATTAGGGATTAGGATGTAGGGATTAGGGGTTAGGGTTTGGAGGTTAGGGTTTAGGGATTAAGGTTTATGGGTTAGAGGTCTCGGATTAGGATTGAGGGTTTAGGAATTAGGGGTTAGGGTTTTAGGATTAGGGATTAGGGGTTAGGGTTTATAGATTAGGATGGGCTAGGGTTTAGAAATTAGGGTTTTGGGATTAGGGGTTAGGGTTTACAGATTAGGATTTAGGTTCATGGATTAGGGTTTAGGGTTTAGGGTATATAATTTAGGGTCTTGAGGGCTAGGATTAGGATTTAGGGTTTAGAAATTAGGGGTTAGGGTTTAGGGTTTAGGGATTTGGGTTTATGGTTTCAAGGGCCAAAATTAGGCTTTAGGGTTTGGGGATTGGGGTTTAGGGTTTAGGGCTTAATTAATTTTTCAAACAAGATCTAGATTTCAAAATAATTAATAAAGTAGATTATTGAGAAAATACTAATGTTCTTTATAATGGTTGTTGTAGCTTGTTTGCAAAGGAAACTCACAAAGGAGATGGCTATAAAATCTATTCCGAGGATGGAGGTGATTCTATGTTGCAAAAGAGAAGTAGTTGCATTTGCTACAATCCATGAAAGTGATCCAAATTCCATTTGTCACTTTAGAAGACTTGGCGAAGATAAGGTGGTGGTTATCATATCAGGGATTCTTAGTGCACATGTTGAGCTAAAGCATAAGTGTGGGGATATGGAAATCCTTGGAGATGTTATGCCCTATAATACTTCCAACAAAGCATTTATTGCATGGGACAGAGATGAGACTTATCCAACACATGTTATCAGGAATACAAAGTGCATATCTTTGGATTTTAGAGTGGGAGATATTGTACAAATGTTATCATCTGCAAATAAGAATGTAGCAAGAGGTCAAGTCTTGGGATTTGAACAAGTGGAACACTAGACATTTGTGTAGATGAGAATTCAAAAAGTTACTGATGATGGTATGGATGATAACTCAATCTCATTGGATGGTCCATACTATGAGGTAGGTAAGGATTTGAGATGGAGCATGCAATTTTAAAGAACCAAGCTCTTGTATTTAGCACAGTTTCAAGAGAACTAAAAGACAAGGACATGGAGACGATGGATGACTTGATAAGAAAATGTGGGAGGCAAGCTGGTGGCCATAAGTAAGGAATAGTATGCTCAATGGTTGAGAGGATGTATGATTGGAAGAGCTTTATTCTACCTTTCATACAAAAAGGTGGTGATGCCCTGATAGGTCATAGTGCTCCACACTATTTTTGCTTTTTCTTAAAGGATGAAAAACTAGGGATGTAGTGGCAACACTATTCTCTTGATACAAAATGGGAACCTAAAGAACCTTACTCTCTCTTAACTTCAATTCCAAGCAAAGAAATGCATCCAACATTGGCTCCTATAAAAGAATTTAGCGAGAAATCCAAAGGTGAAATAGAAGGCTTAAAAGCTTTTATTACATACAAAGAGGAAATGCTCCGGAGATTTCCTGATCAGAAGCCCTCTTGGAAGGAGCACACTACTATTGTAATTAGCAAGACTACCAATTGATAAAGGACCTTGCAAAAATGCAAGAAGATGATATTAAGGCAGAACGGCCTTTATTTTGGCCAAATGTTAGTAACGACCTGTGCCCATCATGTGGTCTCTTTGAAAATAAGTTTGAATCACTGCTCCCATGTCCATATTATGGACCTAAGAAGAGAGAATTTATTCCACAAATAGACATAGACATCCATTGTCTTGTTGTAGTTCGACCATCAGATGATGAAAATGAGAACATGAAGTTTTGGGATGCGAAAGTAGTTGACGTGAGCATGGATTACTGGGGGAGAGCTACAACATTTATAGCGGTATGGTATGAGCCAACAAGGGGTAGGAAGGAGAACCAGGATAACAATACATTGTATAGTAGTTGTTTGAAAAAGGAGTGGGTCCCAAACCATGATGCAATTTCAAGACTTTCTAGAGAGACAGTAATAGTATCTTGGAAATCAAGGTAAAAGAAAACAAAGAAGCACATGGGGTATGATGTAGAAGACAAAATAAAATTACCGCATCCAATTATTTTGCACATTACAGAGTTCATAAAGATGCTCGCCCAGGAGGAAGTAGGAGATAGCGCAAATGAAGAATGCCCATGATAACACCATTCAAATATCAAGAAAGAGTGAAGGTGGTGGTGTTGGTCAGATGAGAGTGAATGAAGATGGCACCCAAGCAACAAGTGACGACAAAAACAACATTCGAACAAGCAAATGTTTGGATTGCTCATTTCTGTGATGATAGAAAAGGACATTCAAAGAAGCAAATGTTTGGATCGCCTTCGCCCATTTGTACTTAACTCACTGTAAAGAAAAAAAAAAATTTTGAACAATAGATCCTTTGTACAAAGACTCATCCAAAGCAATATTTCTTGTAAACTTATGATAATCGAAAATTGCAAGCATAGCTATTGCTATTTTTTAGAGTACAAAAGAGGCTTCCATCATGTCTCATGTCTATATAAACCTTTTAATTTCTTGAATATTCAAGAGTGTTATAGTTTTTTGCATTGAAAGTAAAAAGAGTCTTGTAGGTCTCTTGTGCATACATTTTTGAAATTTTATGAATCTTCAAAAGCATGTTTTTTCATGGATTTAAAATAACTTGGATTTTTTAATTTAAGAATAGATTCTTAAAAACAAGAAATAAAAATTAGGATTTAATAGTAGTTTTTGTATTATTAGTGCAACATTGTAGAGAGATATTTTGAAATGTATTACGTGGAAATGACAGTGCCAGAAAGTAAACTTTGGCTTCTCGAACGGCATTTTCATAAAGGTTTCTAGCATTGATTAGTTGGAATTAGGGCTGGTAGGGGTTGGGGGTAGGAATACTCTATTCATCCAATTGGATAGATCATGCCATAGGATGGGATTTCCTCTTAATAGAGAAGCGATTAGCATTTTCACCTCTGTCGAGGCACTATCATAGGGTTCTAGTGAAGCTTTTTCCTACATGGACAACATGTCATCGAAGCCATATAGGTCTCCTTCGTCTTGGAGGTTATGCAACACTAGGTCTTCTTGGAACATCTTTTGCATTAGATCTGGAGCTTATGACTGCTCTAAGCTAAGGTGTTCCTCTTCCTCCACCCTTTCTAGAACCTTGAGCGATTTTGCTCCTCAGTGTCCCATCAGGTGGGTTGGATGGAAAGTGTTTGACCCCCTACTAGCCTTTAGTCGATGCTCAAACTTATCTTGGCAATCTCGTACCAAGTTCTAGGCATCATTTATGTATTGCTTTTCTAAGGTCTCCTTATAGGTGGGTGTGGGTGCCAGGCCTTGGGCCTGCACTGGTTTATTCACTTCTGGAATCATGCGTACCTTTGAGTCACCCTAGGTGAAAGACTGTTTAGAAGCAGAGGAGGTGGCAAGGGTAGCTGTCTCTTCATCAGAACGGTCCTGGATGAGCAACTGGTCAGAACCATCACCTACTCAAATGGCCTTCTTAGATCAAGTTAAAGGTTGTGGGGAAATCTTGAGACTGGGCAACGGGGATACCCTATCCTTATTTTTGAGCTTCTTCATTGCCTTGCCTAGTGCCTTGGCTTGCATCCTTTTAATGAATTGTAGTGGCACTATGGCCACATGGCCTTGTTTGATGCTGAGCAGATTTAGGTTGGTGCTCTTTGGTGGGGTGAGTGGAGTGGTTGGTCTCCTCATGGGGCAGTCCTGGAATAGATGCTCCGTTCCACATCCTACACACAAAGGGGTGGGATTGGTTGTGGTTGGGGTGGTGGGCGTACGATCCCTATATGGACAGTCTTGTAGGAAGTGTGGGCTCTGGCATTTGAAATAGGACACTGGAGGGTTTGAAGTGCCTCAGTAGGGGCATTCACTTGTTCTATGGGGACCCTGGCAGGTGTAACATTGGAGTGGGGGTCTCCGAGCAATTGAGTTTAGATCTCTCACTCTTGCATTTATAGGGCCAGTTTGGAATATAGGGACTTGTTGATCCTCTAGCGGGAGGTAGTGAATCAGGGTACCACTTCCCTCCTCGTAGGGGTAGTAATCATGAGGTCCATGATTTGGATCCATTTCCTCCTAGTAGTTGGGCAATTCTTCAACCAACACTTGATTGACTGGGGCGATGTGAGGTAGTGGGGGTTGTGGACCTAGTATGGGTGGTGGTAGTGGAGTTGGCTAAGCCCGGTACTAACTAGAGCTAGCCACAAGACCACCTTGAGAGATCTAGTTGTTAGGTGGGGTTGTTAGGGCTAAGGGGGGTTTCATTTGATACATGGGTTGGAGAAGAGACCTTGGAAATCAACATTAGGAGGTATCATGGTTTCCCCACCTATAGCAGTATGCATAGTAGAGTGCCAGCCTTGCCCTTAGGAGTAGGCACTCATTGGAGGGGTGGTTACCATTACGTACCCCACACTAGACATTGTCTCTCTGTGGAAACAAGTGGGGGTTGCACGATGCCTCCTTAGAGGCTCGTGTCCTCCATTGCTGGCCTAGTTGATCCAACAGATTAGAGGCCAGCTCACTCACATCCAAGCTTTTAGGCTTGTTAGCCTCTTTCTTGCTTGACTCTACACTCGAGGACCTAACTAATGGAGCTATTTTAGAGGGAGCCGAGGCCTTGTCTGAATCCACTTTGTCCATCATGTTATCACATATATGGATGGCCACCTTGTTGCATAGATCAAAGGAGGTGGGGTTTATCACCAAGAGGAGGTTGTGCAGCTTTGGGTTTGCTAATCTGATAAGGAAGCGAGGCAACAATCGTTCGTCACTCATCTGCTCATAGGGTTCACAGTAGGCATTAAGGTGCTTAATCCTCGCAATGTAATCCCTCAGGGATTCCTAGTCGTTCTGGTTTATATAATTGGTTGATTGGGCTCCATTTATGGCTACTGGGGGAAAATCCCACAATAAAAGCCTTTCTCAATGTCTCCCAGTTGATCTTTTTCTCTGGCGTGAGAGCCTTATACCAATGGCTTGCCTTGCCATCTAGGCTAAGTGAATGCATTAGCCATCTCGAGGTTGCCAGGTGCATTGAAGGCTTCACAAATCTATTCGAACCATTCCATGTGGGAGATCGGGTCTCCTTCTCCTAAGAACTTGGTCATTAGCTTGGAAATGGCTGTGGGATGGCTTCTCGAGGGATTTGCCATCCCTGCAAGGAACATTGGGGTGGGTGGATGTGGGGTGGCCCCCCTTCCTAGGGCACTCACCAAAATATACATTGCCTCATCGGTCAACATTGTTTGAGTAGCTAGCGGAGGTGGTGTGGTTGGGGGCCTGATGGGTCGTAGGGCTGGTAGGCCTGGCCCAGTGATGGTGTCCATGTAGTTGTTGGTGCCAGCATTGGGATGGAAGTACCCACGTCTGCATTCATTGGTGCAACTAGTATAGATGGGAAGGGACGGACTCTTGGAGGTGGTGGGTCCTAGGGCATGGTAATGCTAGTTCCATGCAACAAGCGGTAGGGTGGGAACTGAGGTGCCCCATAGTTGACGAAGGCTGGTGGGGCTGGGGTTGTTAGGGGATCATAAGGCATTCCACCTTGGAAGTTCCTAGTATCTCCTCGACTAGGGTCTTGTATATGAAATTACGTCATCCATAGATCTTCATCATCCATGTTCTCCCACTGAGGGGGTCTAGCATAGGAGGAGGGTCCTAGATCGGCTAAGATAGTTTCTGTCATAGTTTGGGGCTTGAGAACTATCTACTGCTGGCCTTCCCTTCCTATGGACATGCTGGCAAAGGGGTTCTCCATGTCCACCGACTCTATTCGTCCTAAGCGGCCGAACATGTTAGAGAACATACATCTAAACTTGGATGCAACCAAAGGTGCATGAGAGTTAGGAGAGGCTACACTTGTGAATGGAGCCTTCGAGGCCCTTGGGACCCGAGGGGTCTTGCATCACTCCTTTAAGACTCTTTGTTTATGTCTGAACTAGATAGAGTTTCTAGACGGGGACCTACAAATGAGTAGAGGCTCGAGATTGAGCTTTCGGATTCCCATCTAGGACGGAGAGTGGGCTGAGCATAGCTCGAAGCGCCTTCTTCTAGCATAGGATCCCTTGGCAAAATCCTTCTAGACCTCAAGTGCATGTAAATGCCTCTGGCTGGGGACACCCAAGTTGAACTAAGGTTCTGGAATTTTCTTTTAATTTCTTAGCTACCCCAAAGGTATCGCACCGGTCCATAGGATAGCTCTATAGCATCGGTCAGAGGGCTACAGGTATAGCAACGGGCGGTGTAATACGGTTTTGGTGACAAGCGGTAGTCTAAACTTTCAATGACGATTGATGAAATAAAAATATAGCATCGGTCAGTGTGAAAGATGTATCGGATGATTGGTGGGATAATGATTGCCACATGGTCGACATGAACGATTGCAAGGGCTATCCCCATGGGCATAGGGATATAGGATAATGGTGGGTGGTGGGATCTTACTAATGCATCGGTCGGTAGGATAGTATAGCGATGAGCATGGGGATCAAAACAATGACAATCGGTGGGATACATGTGTAGCGATGATAGTGGGGTGTGTAAAACATTGAACTGCAGGATCAAATAGCGATGGGCAGTGTGATGGAAGTAATGCGATGGGCGGTGTGATGGAAGTAACGTGATGGGCAAAGGAGAACATTTATGACCATAGGCGTGGGGGTGGGTTCACTACACCGGTGGTGGGGTAGTAGGATAGCAACGGTTGGCAGGGAACCACTATAGTGCCAGTCAATGGTGGCTGCCAGATCAGCATGGAAGTAACTCAGACATGCATTAACTCAGGGTGGCAGGGTAAACTATAGTCAGAGGTTAGGTTGACAAGGAAACACTACGGTGTCGGGTCAATGCAGGTTGACCGGTGGGATATGACTAATGTGTTGGTCGATGGGATATCTGGTCGGTGCAATATGGGTACAATGCCGACTCAACGGGATAGTCACACACAGTGTCGCTGACTGAGATTTTATGATTTCTAAAGATTTTGTAGTTTTTGTTCATGATTTTTTGTGATGGGGGGATGCTACTACCTAATCTACCTCCTCAATGAAAAAAACTTGAAAACAAAACACTTTTTGAAAGCCAAAATGCGAAAACTCAAAAAAGGGGAGTTCTAAGACACAAAACTACTTCAAAACTTAACAAATAATCCTTATTTTTGTTGTTTTTTGAGGTGATTAGACCTCACATACACTTTAGCAATCAAGCCTACTAAGTTTTTATCAACTTGAAATACCAAAAAGCATCAAAGAAAAGCTTTCCATGCTCACAAATGGCTTTCCTACAATAAAAAATACATTTCTGTCCTCTCTCTCACTTTCCACCACTCTTCTCTCCTACAACTCCACTAATAAACTCCAAGGTAAGCTTGAAGACTTGTGCAATGGGAATATATCAAAGGAAGGCAAGTCTAAATGCAAAAGCATACCTTTTCTCCCTAATAATGGCACCAGAAATGTTGAAGATATGCCGATGGAGTCTCCACTCCTAGCTACTCCTTGTGGGAGCAATACATAGCATGAGTCATCTGCAAGTGTCATGCAAGCAGCCTCCGAATTGTTGCAATGTGGTTTCATGCGAGCAAGGGGGAAGTGGAAGAGGAGAGGGAAGAGGGAGAAGGGAGGGAGAGGAGAAGGGGGAGAGGGGAGTGAAGGGGGATAGAGTGACAACCACAAGGGCACTAGGAAGGAAACAAGAGAACACCTAAAACACTCTCGTGGAAGAGAAGAGGGAGCTTGTATTCAAACTTGTGCAAACAACAATGAAGACCAAAGTCAACCATTTAGTCTTTAACACAAGTCAACTTTTGAAGGGAGGGCCAACCCTTTTCTCTTTTAGCACTCTCCCTCACTTTACAACCAAGGGCTCTTGGACCCGTAGTGTGCCAAGGCATATTGCTATTCTTACCATCTCTCCATACTTAGCAAAAATAGTGCTTGTGTTAACCATATTAGAGTGCTTAGGACAAGCCTGGCATTAGGAGGTGTTCCTAATCGACTCCCAAATAGCACTTGTGTTAGCCTCATGCCTCCTAGGCTTAGGTAATTTGGGGCTCAAACTCCCTGAGCACCCTCACACCTTCACCTATTTGTGGTCATGCATGATGCATGAGGCTCAAACCTGGAGTGGTGAGGCTCAGCTTCCACGAGACACTCAACAGTAACGATGTCTCGAAATATTTGGGGAGCAAACTCCCTGAGTTTGAGCTATACTTCTTTCATGGCTATTTTCATTGGCATGGCTATTTCCATGGATGTGGAGCTGAAAAGTGCAAGGCGCTTGCACTCCTCGTGCTTCTATGAGGCTATGGATGTGGCCTAGAAGTGTGCATCTCCTTGTTCTTGGTGTGCATCTCCTTGTTCCTGGTGGTGGTAGCTGGAACATACAGCTTGTGCCTGGAATCCTTGAATCCTTAGACTTTGGAGTGGACTTTGGGTATTTGGGGATCAAACTCCCTGAGTTTGGGCTATACTCCTTCCGTGTGTACATCACTTGTAATCACTGGCCTTGGTGTATTTGGGTATCACAATCCCTTGAGCTTGTCAGTTGAAGTAGATCATTCTGTCTGGTCACCTTTACTCATTGATTACCCTACATTTGGTGGCTGTACTCTGTGGATGTTAACACCATACATCCATATGTATCAAATCAAGAATACCTCGTGCTCAAGAGGTGCTTTTGCTAAAGTTGGTTCACTTTTGTTTGCCAAAGCAACAAGCTTTGCAAAATTTTCCAAGAAATTGTAGCTTAGGAATTCCAATTGCCATATTTTGATTCATGAGATCCAGTAAGCTCTTGAAATTGACATGACCATAACTCTTGTGCCATTTTGCGGATAGTGGCATCTATTGCAGTTGAGCTGACATGGCATGCATATCTGGTACTGTAGCTAGCATTGTGTAGAAGCATCCTTCCTTGACACCTTTTCTTGCTATTAGCTGAAATCTTTTGGATTTGTCTCTGATAGTGCATTCATCTCCATTGAAGATGACTCAGTAGTTGTGTTTTGTCATTTGACCTATTGATAAGAGGTTCTTGCTGAGCTTCAGAACATAGAGAACATCTTTCACCAATCATTTCATACTAGTGAAATTGTTCATAGGAATAATGTATGTCCCTTGAATTGGATTCAATGTATTATCTACTGTGTAGATGACATTCTTTTAACCTTTTAATGGTTTCATCTTTGTGAACCATTCCTGATGATTTGTCATATGAGATGATGCACCACTATCGATATACCAAGGATGTTGATTCGCTTGGTCAACTTGATAATTGAAATTCTCTTTTGGATTGCAATCAGTGTCTAGGTACACATTATCAATATTTTGCATTTCCTCGTTTGCAAGAAACATATTCCCATGTTCATTTGCAAAATGACTGTGACTAGAATGTCCACCATGATGATTTCCTCTTCTGTGGAAATTCCCTCGATTATTGCTGGACTACTGATTGCCTTGGTCATATTGCTTCTTGCAGCAATCTCTTTCATAGTGTCCAAACTTATGACAGTAGTTGCACTGAATGTTTGACACATTGGTGGATGCATTCCTTCATCCTTGGAATCTTCCTTGATTGGAATGATTTCCTCTTTGTTGATGCTGATGTTGCTAAGAATGATACTGATGCCAATTTTGACTTTGCTGATGATGATCACTTCTCTTAAATGATCTACCTCTGCTTTTTCCTCTGCCTCTTCTTCTGTTTGAAGCTGTGAATGCCTGATCATTAGAATGACCTTTGCATGCATGAATGGCCTGAATCTTGAGTTCTTCACCAAATAAGAGTGACTAAAGTCCTTCCAGTGTCAAAATTTGCTGTTGGATGGCAATACTCTACACTAGATTCTCGTATCCCTCTCCTAGTCCATTCAAGATGACTTGAACCATTTCTGTTGGATTCATAGTCTCTCCTACTATCGCAAGTTGATTGTTGTAATCTTTTATCCCGAGTACATAAGCATGACCGGTTTCACTGTTGCTGTTGTGAAAACTCTGATTGATTTGGCTTCTTTGTGTGAGAATGGTAGTGTTCTTGGACTCATAGAGAGCTACAAACATATCCTAGCTTCTTTGCATGTCTTGACGGTGTTGAGCTATCCTAGCATGACATCTTGCACATTCTGCTTTATCAGATGATATGCATACTTATCTTTCTTATCATCCCATTTTGCCTGTGCTCAGGCAATGACAAGATCTGCTACTACAAGTGCAAAAACTATTTGTGTAGTTGGAGATCCCACTGTAGATCCCGCTGCTGGTGATGTGACAACAGGTTGAGTAGAGCTACTATTGGCTGGATCATCCAATGGTCTAGGTGTAGATTCATTGACATACTCCCATTTTTCTTGAAGTACAAGAATGGTCTCCATTTTGTATTTCCATGTGCCATAATTGGAGTTGTCTAGATTTGTAAATGCCTCCAGATTGAGGTTGCTAGTCATAGACATGGTGCAAGAAATGTACTCATAGTGTCATGAAAATCATTGTATGAATGTCGCACTATGGGTCTATGGGGCTGTGTGAAGTGCTTCTGGGCTCGCTGGCCTTTGAAAAGGGTTTAAGGAAATGGAGCTGCGTTGTCGCATGCAGCCAGTGTTGGAGGTGCTGTAGGAGGTCTAGTTGAAGAGCCACTACTTTAGATGGGACGACTTAAAGACATAGTTATAGGAGTTGATGGAGGCCGTTTTAGAAGGTCTACTGGGAACTCAGGGCCCTGTCAGCTTTGGAGAGGCTACTGGAGGCATGTTGCTTGAAGGTCGCTCAGTCGGATGTACTTAAGGCTATATGGAGTTTGGTCATCCATGGTGCATTGAGTGCAGTTGCAGAAGGCCCTAAAAGACAAGGTTGAGCAAGCAACATCAACATGCAAGTAAGCCCGCTAACATTACCAGTAGTATGCCTATCAAGGCTTGCACAGCTCCCTTTTTGTGATCATCATTCTCTTCGACAGAAGAATTGGAACTCATTGGCGACGAAGTCGATCGAAAAATGCTAAGATGATGGCCCAAGAAGCAATCTACTCTCACACAAATGAGGTCTAATGCCTACCTTTCTCTCAAAATTAGATTTCTGATCCTCTCTCCCTATCTTTTTCTCACAAGAACAATGGGGATGTAAAATCTCTCTCTCTCTCTCTCTCTCTCTTAGCAATGAATCGAATTGAAAAAGGTTAATGGAAACCTTTCAATCTCACATGAACGGAAAAATCTCTCAAATGGAATGACAAAAATTTCTCAAATGGACGGAAATTCTATTGAGCAAATGGAAATTCTCTCAACGGAAGAGAATCCTCACGATCACTCAAGAACACTCTCAATCTCTCGATCACTCTCACTCTCTCAAAAATCACAATGCCTCAGTAGAAGGCAAGGGAGCTCTGATACCATGACAAAATATGAAGATGGGAGAGTAGAAGAGTGGAGATGAGGAGAGAGGGCACAACTAGAGAGCACACCACAAATGACTAACCATACACTAGATCTAGTTGAAAATGTAGAATATATACAAACCCATTTAGGCTTAGGGTTAGGGAATCTAACCCTTTCCTTTATAGCACTCTATTGGGTTAGTGCTATGCACATATGATCACATGATGGTGCTATGCACATATGACCACATGATGTTGAGTGTGATCTCTTAACATGGCAGTGCTCCCCTCTGCTACAAAAGGTGTCCCGCTAAATTTTAAAATACTAAACCATAGATACATTAACCTCATATAAAAACAAGAGCTTATTAATACCTTGGTGTTCTAGAATACCTAGAGTCAAGAATAGGGCTAGTCCAATAGTATGCACCTGTTGAAGTGGTAGAGGTCACTAGCCCACTGTCAAAGGGGTGCAGGTCACTATCCCGTACATTACCATACAACACATTTGGCACACTAGGCATGAGCATCTTTGATCAAAGTTTCCCTGTGAAGATTGTGGGAGAGAGGGAAGGAGTCTCACTTGCGGCTTTCTCACATGCACAATGGGGGAATACACACAAAGGTGGAGGCTGAAAACAGTTTTTCCTCTTCTTAGTTGTGAAAGCCAAAAGAACTCTAGTACAAAGAAATAGAAGAACCCTATATGTGGGTCTCAAAACCAAACTCAACTAACTAAGGTGGCATACTAACTGAGCCACGAACTAGTGTAGATAAGGATAGCTGTCATCCAGCTATTATTCGTGGGCAGTGTACCAACCGCATCTCCAGCTAACAAGTCGGTGACATAAATGCACAACAGTCACCCTGGCATATCGCGAGTGGGAGCTCGATATCTCAACACTCCCCCTCGAGCTCAATCCCAAATCCTGCACACCAAGCAGGTCTCTGAACTTGCGCAGCTTCTCTGCGCCCAATGCTTTTGTGAATATGTCAGCTACCTGATTCTCTGTGCTGACATAAACTAGATCAATAAGACCTAGTAAAACCTTCTCCCGCACATAGTGATAATGCACCTCAATGTGCTTTGTTCTAGCATGAAAGACTGGGTTCTTTGCCAAATGTATACTGCTCATGTTGTCACAATAAATGACAACCGGCCCATCTGTAGACTGATGCATATCATAAAGTAGCTTATGCAACCAAGCTACCTCACATGCAGCCATTGCTGCACCTTTGTACTCAGCCTCTGTGCTTGACAAGGCAACTGTAGGCTGTTTCTTGCTGCTCCAAGTGACTGCAGCACTCCAAAAGAGAACACATATCCACTGGTAGATCGCCTATCAAAAATACTACTAGCCCAATCAGCATCAGTGTATCCATGCAACTGTATCTGAACCCCAGCCTCATAAAATAGTCCATACTGCAATGTGGACTTCACATACCTGAGTATGCGTCTAGCCGCATCCAAATGCGGTTTCCTTGGAGCCTGCATAAACTGACTTACCAACCCAACAGCATAGCTCAAATCTGGCCTGGTAATAGTCATGTAAATCAAACTTCCTACTATGCATCTGTATATAGTAGGGTCCTCCAGAAGCTCACCTGCATCTGCGCTCAGCTTCACATTCTGCTCCAAAGAAACTAAAATAGGCTTACAGCCTATCATCCCATATTTGGACAGCATGTCCAATCCATACTGCCTCTGCAAGAGCTGTATCCCACTTGGTGATCTAATCACCTCAATGCCCAAGAAATAACGCAGCTCTCCCAAATCCTTCATCTCAAACTTCTGCCTCAATAGCATTTTCACATGAAGGATATCTTCATCACTATCACCTGTGATGATCAAATCATCAACATAAATGACCAGCAGCATAATCCCTTTCTCTGTTTTTCTCACATAGAGTGAGAAATCTGCCTTGGAAATCTGAAAGCCAATAGTGACAAGATACTGTCCTATCTTGTCAGACCATGCTCTAGGTGCTTGCTTCAAGCCATACAAGGCTTTCTTCAACCTGCAAACAAACTCAGGATGAGTAGCATGAACATAACCTGCTGGCTGCTCCATAAAGACCTTTTCTTGCAAATCACCATGCAATTAGGCATTCTTTACATCCATCTGATGTAAAGACCATCCCTTTGATGCAGCCAGAGCAATGGCTGCTCTTATGGTTGCCATCCTGGCAACCGGGCAGAAAGTTTCTTCATAATCAATGCCATATGTCTATGCATACCCCTTGACAACTAATCTTGCCTTGTATCTATTCACAGAACCATCTGCATTGTGCTTGATCTTATAAACCCATTTACAGCCAATTGCATTCTTGCCTTTAGGCAAAGGCACCAATTCCCATGTAGCATTAGCATCCAAGGCATCCATTTCTTCATCCATGGCTTTCTCCCATTTTTCATTTCCCATGGCTTGCTCAAAAGAAGTGGGTTCTGGTTCCTGTATCACTTTGACCATATAGGCATAGTGAATGGCTATAAATCCATCATATTTCAGCCTATCCATAGGATACCTAACCCTGGTAGACCTGCGCAAAATAGGCTCACTTTTAGGTGCTCTCAAAACATCCCTGGTCTTCCTTACTCCAGGTGTAACAATAGAGGGAATACCGAACTCATCATCAATGCTCTATTCTGAGCCACTGGATTCACCATCCACACAAGAGTGACCTACATTCACATCAAACATGGGCTGATCTACCTTCTCTTTTCCTTTTCGTGATACCTGCGTACCACTCTCTGCATTGCTTTGAGGGGATTCTCCTGATCTCAATCTGCCCTGTCCGTGGCAAAGTATGTGAACCACTGGTAGAAGACACTCCAAGTCCACTGATATTTTGTGATTGCTGCTGTGCATTCTGTGCAGCATTACCATTTTGTGCATCTACATCAATCATCACATTTACTGGTTTATACCAGCTGCTCATCTCATCAAAAACAACATCTCTGCTCACTGTGAACTTTCGTGTAGAAGGGTTATAGCATCTATACCCTTTTTGTTGCAGAGAATAACCAATAAAGATGCACTTCTCAGCTTTTGGATCCAACTTGGACCTCAACTCATCTGGCACATGGACATAGGCAATGCAACCAAAAATTTTCAAATGAGAAATATCTGGTTTCCTACCAGTATAGATCTCCTCTGGTGTCATGCCATGTATTGCTGCAGTGGGAGTCCTGTTCATTATATACACTGCTGTAGCAACTGCTTCAGCCCAATAATAATCTGGTAGATATTTTTCATTTAGCATAGCCCGAGATACCTCTCCAATATGCCTGTTTTTCCTTTCTGTAATTCCATTTTGCTGTGGGCTATGACTGCATGAATATTGCTGCTTTATACCATGCTCTTGCAAGAACCTTGCAAACTCATTTGAGAGGTACTCTCCCCCTCCATCTGACCTTAGGCATTTTATTTGCAGGCCTGTTTCTTTTTCAACCATAGCTTTGAAAGCTTTGAAGTGCCCAAACACTTCACTTTTCTTTTTCATAAAATACACCCACAGTTTTCTGCTGAAATCATCAATAAATGTGACAAAATAGTGACAGCCTTCAATAGATGCAGCTTTTGTAGTCCACAGATCAGAGTGGATTAATTCCAATGGCTTTTTACTCTCTTGAACATGTCTAGGAAAAGGTTTCCTTGCCTGTTTCCCAAATTGACAGGCTTCACAAACCTTGTGCATTTCTGCAACCTTGAATTTAGGCAATCCTGCAACAATATTTTGGGCTTGCATTGATTTAAGTCGGTGTATATTAACATGACCAATGCGTTTGTGCCAGATATCAATATCTGCAACTACACCGGTCCCATGTGCAAACATTGCTGCACTCAATTCAGGCATGTCTACATCCAATGTAAACATCCTGCCCTTCTTCTTTCCTTTTGCTATCAAGCGACCATTATTTTTCATATCCTCAACAAAGCATCCATGAGGATTAAATCTGACCTGCAAGCCCTGCTCAACCATCTGACGAACAGAAACCAGGTTCTTGGTGATGTTCGGGACATGAAATACATCAGACAAGTATTTCTTTTTCCCATCCTGCATAGACAAAGGAATTTTGCCAATCTGCACAATAGGATGTGCAGTATCATCACCAGTCTCCACAAATCCTGGCTTTTCCATTTTCCTTGCATCTTGCATCTTGCATCCATTCTGCATGACCTGTCATGTGGTTTGATGCACCTGAGTCAACATACCACACATCATTTTGTTCTTCTGCACTTGTCACAGAATTGGTGTAGGCTCTTTCCTACCACTTTCGTAGGAAGAGCTGGGTTTCTATGTTGCAGGGTTCCGAGGCTTTTTGTCACCTACAGATATATTGGGATTGTCGTTGTAGTATATATGTAGCTTAGGACCTCGAGTCGTGTTCCGGTGAGAGACGTAGGCTTAAGTGTGGTGAGTAAACATAATGCAAGCATGTGTAAAAGGCACGTAAACCATTGTTGTTGGGGTAATGAAGGCTTTCGCCTTCATTGGGGGTTGTAGGGTTTAGGAGGAGTTTAAGGGTTCAGAAGGAGGTTCCAAGGTTTAGAAAGAGTTCAGGGTTAGAAAGAGTTCCAGGGTTCAGAAGGAGGTACCAAGGTTTAGAGTAGAGTACATGGTGGAGAACTCGTCTCCCTCGTAGATCATTGAGTTTAGAGGGTTTAGGAAAGTATAGGAGTGGGAGAGGAAGAAGGTGTAAGAGCATGGGTGAAGTAAGAGGGAGAGGAGGAAGGAGGAGGAGGGAAGAGGAGGAGGGAGAGGGAGGAGAGATGAGGAGGAGGAGGAGGGAGGAGGAGGGAGGAGGAGGAGGAGGAGGAGGAGGAGGGAGAAGGGAGGAGGAGAGGGAGAGGATGGGTTGCAGGGTTGGAGGAGAGGGAAGAAGGGTTGCAAGGTTAGGACATGCTTTGGACGTGCAGTGCAAGGAAGCATGGACACTTGAGACAAATGCTTGGAATACCAATGTAGACTCAACACAATGCCCCAAGAGTGTGGGCTTCATTCCATTATGGGGTATTTATACAAGTTGGAGAGCTTCTCTCTCTGCATGTAACACAAAGTCGTTACACATAGTTGTTACACAAAGTTGTAACACAAAGTTGTAACACAAAGTTGTGTCACAAAGTTGTATCACAAAGTCGTAACACATTCTCTCTCTTCATGTAGAAGATGTAACACAAAGTTGTTACACAAAGTTGTTACACAAAGTTGTAACATAAACTTGTAACACAAACTTGCAACACAAAGTTGTTACACAAAGTCGTAACATAAAGTTGTGTCTAGAAGTTGTAACACAAAGTTGTAACACCTTCTCTTTCTTCATAAGTTCATGTTGGCACAGAGTCAACATACCCCCGGATCCATTTTATTACCCGTCCTCGGGTTATGGCTTATTGCGATCACGTACCTGGGTTGCCATGTTTTTAGTCCAGTGGCTGTGGAACTTGTGTCGTGCCAGACGGTCCTGCTGTAGAGCCTTAGCACCATACAATTTTTGCGCAGTTTCCAGGTAGCCTGTATCCACCATTTGCTCGAACAGAGATATGTGGCGTGCCTCCAAGAAGATCACTCTTTGGTATAGTCTGCTTGTAATTTGTCTGCTTGTAATCTGAGCATCAATCCGTTCATTGGGATTAAAGCTGAGTGGAGGCAAATGGGAATCAAGGTAGCATGGGACTTCCAGAATTAATGCTAATGTTTTGCAGAATATGGCACTTTGGCGAAGGAAGCGATCAATGTTGCCGCGCATTGTTTGTTCATGCTGCTGAAGTGCTCGGATCATGGCGCCTTGGATAGTCCATTCTACACCAGAGTAGGATTCGATCATTGGCCAATTAATGACTCGATCTTCAGCCAAAGTGTGTATGTTGGCTTCCCATCTTTTACGCCGTGGAACTGCATAGAACTTGGGATGGGTTCTGAGACATGGAGGTGCCCGTAAGTACTCCTTTAAGAAGCTTACATCAAAGAGCTTGGGACGGCGCCAATCAGGTTGTGGATCCAATTTGCTAATCCAAGCTTCACTTATTTGATGCTGACGAAGATTGGTAGGGAAGTTACCCAGGGTCCATCCACCGCGAGTTTTCATATCAGGATATTTGCTCCAAAATTCCTTGATGGGGTTACTGGGAAGTGGTATCTCATCAAAATCATACTCATCAGTGGAACTTGGCATGGGTGTACGAATTGGATTATCCGGATCCTGATATTCAAAATCAAATACTGCATCATTTTCTGCTGATGGCAGCACCAGAAGTGTCGGAGGTGATGACGGGGCCGGGAGAGAAGCAGGGGACATGGGGGAGAAATATGGCTGAGTGATAGTGGCGGAAGGGGGAGCAGAGGGGAGGGGGGGAAGAAATGGGCAAATGGTTTGAGCAGCTTGGTAATCCTCAAGGGTAGGATTAGCAAGGGAGGGGAAAAAGCTAGGTGTGAGGGGCTCGTAAGTTTGGGACTGTTGGGTGAGTTGAAAATGGTGAGAGGCATGAGCAAAGAGACGATGGAGGGAATAGATGTTAGGATGGAGCTCGGGGAAGGTTAAGAGGGTGGCAGCAGCAAGGGGAAGTGAGGTTATGATGTTGGCAGAAAGAGTGGTTAGATATGGGAAGTTGGATGTGAGATAGGCCTTGTCATCGTCCGACACTTCTTTTTGCTGGTGCGATGGGATGATCAGCTGCATGGGTTGGATGCCCGTTATGTCATGCTGTGCAAATAATAGGGATGGCCTTTGCAGCAACGGCAACAAACCTGCAATAACCCTGAGGGGAGGACTTCCCATGAGACAGGCATATGCAATGAAAGCATCTGTCCTGAGAGTTATAAACCCGGCATGTGTAGACAGGCAGAAGATATTCTTCTCATCTTCAGACAAGTCTTGGCAAATGATGCGCAGGGTTTTAATCCCGATGGATCGTTTCCAGTCGATTGTTGGATGAGCAGCTATGATCTTGAGTTGGAGTTGCTTCCATTGGATCAGCACGCGTGCGTGGAGGTGATCTTCCATTTGGAGAGCAGTCACAAGCTCTTCGTACACCACGGTTGTGCATTGTAGTGGGTCGTCATTGTCTTGCAATGCCTCATTGTTATGCACCAGCAATTGGAGTTCAAGCTTGGAGATGGCTATTTTTTGGGAGTGCATCTCATTCATCTTTTCTTTGTACTGATGGTAGATGCTGGTGTATGCCTCTTTAAGCTTTTTCATTTGCAAGGTGACCTTTGCCTGTTGAGGGATGTCTTCAGTGGTATTGGACCATTGGTCCAAGAACTGGGCTTGTAAAGTGCTGGCCTCTTGAACAGTAGCAAGTTGGTCTTTTAAGAGTCGGCATTCCCTTGTAAGCTCATCAATGCTAAAGGCACGTACTACCAAAGATTGTTGCATGTCTTCTAGCTTGTCCTTGCATTCCTGGAGCTCGTCTTCTTTGTGAATGAGAGTGAGTCGAGCTTGTGCCACTTCCTCTGTTTGTTGCGCATGTGCAGTTGTCAGGGAGTTATAGGAGGTCTGTAGGATTGCCATTGCTTCTACTGCCGCAGTCAGCTGTGTTTGACTTTGATGGAGATTGGAGGTCACATCCCTTACGGCCTTTTCTTGAGCTTGGAGAGCCTGGTTCATGCGCACTTCTTCTACCTCCTTCTCATCTATCTGTGCCCGAAGAGCCTTGACCTCGATGGCGATTGCCTGGAATTGGTCTTCGATTTCTGATGCCGTCTGCCTTTCCAATTCTCTTGCATATGCTTCCTTAGCCAAGCTAGTGAAGAGTTCGGACATTTGGATCATTTGGCTAGCTTGATGCTGGAGAATGACAGATGGTAATGAGGTCTGGCGATATTGCTGATACAAGTGGTGCCCATGTACCCATCCCGAGGGTTCTATAGTACTTGGGGGAGGTTGTTCCAATGGCATTTCACTCCCTTGTGGACAATAGTCATACGGCTGATCTGGCACGAGCTCTCCTTGGGGCTGATCGACTGGCATGACGTCGATGGGCGGTTCGAGTGCTGATGTGGTCTCAAGCTCTGGTGCTGATCGTTCCTCAGGTTCGGGTGCCAACCTTGTCTCGAGCTCGGGTGGGTGCTGTTGGGGGAGACTTAGTGGTTGCAATTGTGCACCGAGCTGAAGCATTTCCTGGGGCAATTCTGCAATCCTGCTTTCCAGAATAGGTACTTCTGTTAAGGCATCTGTACTGATCAATGTGATAGCTGGAGCAGTTGATGATGGCTCCCATACTGGTGAGAAGGGTATGTCCAACTCCTCAATTGGCTTTGGAGATTGGGGCAGAGTCATTTCTCTTTGTTGTAGTTCCTTTTTGATGATGATAGCCAATAAGTGCGGAATTTTACATTTCTGGCCTGAAGAACCATCGAGTTTTTTGGTAAAGAAAATGACAAAGTGTTGGACCCAGTCTTGTTTGAGCTTCCTACTCAGCAAAACAAATGTGCGGAGTGGGAGGGAGCGTTCCTTGCCGTTCTTTATTCCCAGGATGGTGGATAGAAATTGTGCTGCTTCCTTGAGGTGAGGGTCAAGGATTGTGCGAAGCAAGATGCCATCTCTATGGATCAGGGTACCCTTGGTGAGGAGAGACTGTACTTCAATAAACTTTGCATCCGCAGTCCTTTTAGGGTATTCGCCACCTTGCCTTGGCAGAGAGAAAGCCCTTTGAATGACTGTACTGTCGAGGATAATGTTCAGTGGGCTCTGTTGTACAGTGATTGTACCGTACTTGCCATCTGTTGCATTGCTGGAGTAGTAAGAGTGGAGAAAGTCCTTGATGTAGGTGGTCATGATAGGACTATCCTCCAAGGATTTGAGGCTCTCATGCAAATTGCCTAGACCCCGTTGCTCTAAGTAAGATGTTGCTTCCTGGGAAAGAGCATAAGTCGAGGTGGGTGGCCAGACAAGTTCCAATGATTGGGCCTTGTTAACAGTTGTGCACGCCGGCTGTGACTGGGGTGGCATTTGTTCTGCTTGGGCATGCACTGAATCTTCTTCGGAGCTATCGCTTTGGACCACGAACGCCTGTGGTCTCCGTGGTTGAGAGGATGTAGATGGCTGCGAACTCGGGAGGGGGTCTCGTGGTTGAGGTGGTGGGCTCTTTCTGCGCATCCTCTTTAGTGGCGGCATCTTTTCTGAACCTGCATCCATGTACATGTAGTGTACCATTGATCATTACATTGATTGGCATGCCTGTATGACCTTTCTCTGTGGGTGTGGGAGAGAGATCTTTTTTTTTTTTTTTTTTTTTTTAATACATCTTATGAGAGGGTGGAATGAAAGTGTGTTGTACAATTATTCATGCAATCATCTATGTGTCTAAGCGAAAGCGTGTGAGTGCACGTGACCTAGTAGCTAAGTAGGGACTAACTATATGCTTTTTTTGCTGGGATTTTCATAGGGCAGCTAGAACTCATTCACCAATCCTGAGCTCTAGGTAAAATCGATTGAGGCTACCTATATGTGCGAAGACGTACATATGCAAGTGAGTGCTCGTGATACAATCTAATCCTAACTAAGGAAGACTTGGTTTCCCAAATCTTCGTTTTTGTCGGGGATGGCTCGCGTGTTGATGTAGTAGCGCTTCAGTCGGCTCCCGTTTATTGTTGTGTTGAATTGGACTCCATCGAGTGTTTCAAGTAGCACAGCTCCAATGGGATTCATCTTTCGTACTCGGTAGGGTCCTTGACCCAGATACTTCAATTTGCCCTTGTGTACTTTGGCATTGTATAACAGGACTAAGTCGCCTTCCTTGATGTCTTTAGCTTTCAGATTCCTGTCAAACCATGCCTTTCTTCGACGTTTTTCTGTTGTCATGGCATGATAAGCGACTAGTCTTGTCTCTGTATGCTTTTCCAACTGACAGAGCCTTTCTTTCAAGGACTCATGATCACCCATGCGTTCCTGTATTGCGATGCGCAGACTTGGTATTACAAATTCGAGTGGGACCACGGCTTCAAGACCGTACACCAATTGAAAAGGTGTGTTCCCTGTACTGACCTTGAATGTGGTTCTGTATGCCCATAAGGCTGCATTCAGTTTCTCTGCCCAATCAGAGCGCTGCGGTTCTACTACCTTGGTGAGGATATTGCATATGATTTTGTTTGTGGATTCTGCTAATCCATTCCCTTGGGGGTAGTAGGGTGTGCTTTTTCTATGAATGACCATGAAGCCAGACAAGAGTTCTTGGATTACCTCATTGACAAAATGTGTGCCTCTATCCGACACAATTTCAAGGGGGCATCCGAATCGGGTGATCACATGTTCGTACAAGAATCTTGCTGTGCTTTTGGCATCTGCCTTTCTGACTGCTTTAGCTTCAGCCCATTTTGTAAAGTAATCAGTGGCCACAATGATGTAGCGTGCCTGTGTTCCTTTTGCTGCTGGATGTATGGGACCCACATAATCAATCCCCCATTTTTCAAATGGCTGTTGTGCAACAATTGTTGTTAGGGGATTGAAGTCTTTGTGTTGTGGTTTAATAGTTCGTTGGCATACATCACAGCCTTTTACATATTCATAGGCATCTGCCCACAGTGTTGGCCACCAGTAGCCTGCGAGGAGAACTTTTCTTGCTGTGGCTTCCCCTTGGAAGTGTCCTCCTGCAATGCCTTCATGAACTTCACTCAGGATTGGCAGGATCTCATGAGGCATTACACATCTTCTTAATATCTGGTCCTTGCCCATCTTGTATAGTTGTCCTGCAATGAGTTGATATGGTGCAACCTTTAGAATCAATTTTCTGGCATCTACTGCTTTCATGTCAGGGGGTGGTCTTCCTGCCATCAAGTACCCAATGATATCTCCACACCATTCTGGAACAGCATCTATTTGAAATAGTGTGGCATCTGGTAAGTCATCTTCTACTCCAGTGGCTTCTTCTCCTGTCTTTACTCGAGACATGGGATCGGCAATGTAGTGTTGGGCACCTTTGCGGACCACAATTTTGAAGTTGAATTCTTGTAGCAAGAGGAGCCATCTGGTTATTCTTCCTGTGGTACACGGACGGTTCACAAGATAAAGCAATGCTTGATGGTCGGTGTAGAAGACAAAATCATTTGCAAGGAGATAGTGCCGAAATTTCTTTACACTGTACACCATTGCTAGGGCTTCTCTTTCTGTGGTTGTATAGTTGATCTCTGCATCATTGAGTTGTCGACTGGCGAAGTAGACTGGGTAGTCTTTCTTATGTTCACCAGGTTGACAAAGCACACTCCCAATTGCATACTTGGATCCATCAGTATGAACATGAAAATCAATATCCCAATTGGGAGATAGAAGGATGGGTGCTGTGATTAGGCGCCACTTTAAAAGCTCAAAGGCTTGGTCGCACTCTTCGGTCCATAAGAACTCGACTAATAATTTATAAAGTGGTCTAGCTATCATGGCATACCGCAATATAAATCTTCTATAATAGCCGGCATGTCCCATAAAGACCTGTACACCTTTGGAATTTGTAGGAGGAGGCAATTCCATGATGATTTTGATTTTGTCCATGTCAGTTGCAATCCCATGTTGAGAGACGATGTGTCCTAAAACAACTCCGTGGGTGACCATGAACTGGCATTTTGTTGGATTTAGGGAGATGCCATACTCCCTGCATTTGATTAGTACTTCTTCCAGACATTTGAAGTGGTCCTGTTTGGTTGAATGGATGCACAAATCATCCAAGAACACCTGTAAAAACTTATTCAAGAATGACTTGAAAGCTGTGAACATGACTCGCTGGAATGTGGCCGGGGCATTACAAAGGCCGAATGGCATGACTCTATATGCAAAAATACCCCATTCTGTAGCAAATGCTGTTTTTGATTGGTCTTGAGGAGCAATTTGTACCTGGTTATAGCCACTGAAGCCATCCAAGAAGCTGTAGATTTCGGATCCTGCCACCTTTTCCAACACTGTTTCTGTTAAGGGTAGGGGGTAGTGATCCCTAATTGTGGCGGCATTCACATTTTTCAAGTTTACGCATATTCTGAGCTTCTTGTTGCGTTTAGGCACAATGACAATGGGTGAAACCCAATCAGTGTGCTCTATCTCGTAGATGAATCCGGCATCTAGGAGTTTTTCCAGCTCGTCATAAACCATGGTGCCATATTTAGGATTTGTGCGATAAGGTCCACATACCTTAGGGCGAGCACCTTCCCTTATAGGGATCGTGTGAACTGCCACTTCTGGTGAAATTCCTTTCATCTCTTTGTATGACCATGCGAGGCAGTCACGGTATTCCATTAGGAGGTCTTTGAGTTTGATTTCATCTTCTTGACGGAGCTGTTTCCCAATGAAAACCAACTTTTCTTCCTCCCCTTCAAGGGCGAGGTTTATTGTGCGTGTTTTTGCCGGTCCCTCATAGATTGGAGTTTCTCCAATGCTATCGGTTTCTTGAACTTCAGATTCTCTGATTGGTCTTGGCATTGCTATTGGTGCATTACCACTTGTATAATTCTTAAAGTATTCCGGCACTTCTCGAAGATCGGCCTCTGATGGGGTTGAACTAGCTTGAGATGTGTCATGAGTACTGGGTGGCATAGTTGCATTTAGTAATTTGTGAGGCTCTTCTTTCCTTTCTTTTTCTGAAGTCTCTGGATCAAGCTTCATCCGCACATGTGGCTTATATTTCCGAAACTTCTTACGTTGGGAACTGTGGGGTAACTTTTCCACTGGCAAGGTGTTTCCAAGTAAGGGTTCATGTGCTGCACATACTCCTTCCAGTCCTTCAGGGGACCATTCAAGAGGTGGTGGTTTTGACTTTGAGGGGACTGCCTTTGCAAGATACAATTCCACAATCCGTGTTTGGACTCGTTCGAATTCATTGAAGTGCTCGGCCTTGGCTCTTCTGCGATTTCCTCCTGCAGCTTTCTTGCGGGATCGTCTGCTGTTATGCAACTGTGGAGGTTCAACTTTTGGGAGCTCAACTGCCATTAGGGCATGCAGAATGGCTAGGTCATTATCAAAGATTTGATCTTCAATTGCAGCATTCGCAGCCTCTGTTTCAAGGTCCCAAGGAAAATCGGAGTCATCATTGGTATGGGTACCTTCTTCAGGTTCATTATCCCATTCGAGGTCAGCCATAAAGAAAGGCATCTCTAGATCGATTGGTTCTTCATGTGTCGGTGGAGGAGCAACCTGTAGTGTGTTAACATCTATCTGTGAGAAGATGGGGTCTAATGAATGGCAGTTGTCAATGGTTGCCAATGTTTGTATCCAGTTATTGACATTGCTTTGTGAGTCACCTGCTATGGCATGCTGTTGCAAGGGATCTGATTTGCTCGAAATTGTCGTGGAAGATGTGTCATCCAATGCTCTAGGAACAATGGGTTTAATAGCTCCTGTCCCCACATTCACCCTGACTGCAGTGTCTCGATTCTGGATTGTCAATCTATCCGTTCCCCAGTCATGGAGGACTGATGCTTCCCGTAACCAAGGACGTCCCAGTAAGATTTGATAGGATTTTTTGGGGAGATCCAAGATTGTGAATTGAAGGGAAAAGCGGACTCCTGCGATCTTTGTGGACACACCATTCACTATTCCCAAGGGTTTAGCCCGTGAATCATCGGCAAGGCGTATGTTGAAATTAGCCTTTTGCATTGGTGGGAGACCCCATTCTTCGTAAAGCTCCTTTGATAGGACATTGACACCTGCGCCACCATCCACTATGGCTTGGATTTCATTATATGCCTTGTGGATCAAAGGCACAGTGATGTTGCGTATGTCATCTTTCTCACCCATCCGCACAGGGATATCATCAATGTCGTTCATAGGTGGAGAGGGATTTGCGAGTTCAATCCATCCTTTGAAACTCTCCCAGAGATTGGGACAATTTCGTAAGAGGATTCCGATGGGAATGGACACAGGGCAACTCAGGATGCTAGAGAGTGCAGCTCCTTCAAGTTGACGGGGTGGTACATTCTGTTGTGGAGTCTGTTGTTGGAACAAAGGCTCGAGTACAGTATCAATACTTTGTTGGGCCAAGTCATGGAGTGGGTCTTGAGCTTGTTTCTGAGCCTCAAATTGAGCTTGTTCATTTTGGACCCATTGCTGAAGTGCCTGAAAACGAGCCTTCTCCACCTCTGCATTCGGGAATGGAGCTTCTTTTATTCGAGGCTCGGGAGTTGATGTAGATGAACTCGGCTGCTCATTGCTTGGCGGAGGTGGAGGAACTTGTGCTTTCTTTCCCAAAAGTCGCTTCGGTTGGATCGGAATGATAGGGTCCTTCGTAGCCGCTTTCTGTTGGCGTGTAATTACATTGATAGGTTGTGACCTTAGACTTGCCGGTCCCAGACTTTGATGGTCCACCCCAATGATGCCGATGGGGACGTCGGGCTTAACCTCTGTTTGTTCTGGGACCTTATTTTTCATGGGACAATCCATACAGGCATGTCCTATGCCACAATCTCTGCAGAGTGGTTGGAAAGTGGCTGGGCTACCGCGATGAGGGCATTCTGCGATTCTATGATTTTCTCCACAACCGTAACACTTGATTGGTGCGCGAAATGTGTTGGGTCGCACTTGATTTGCATAGATTGGTATTAAACCCTCTGCACCTTCGACGTAGTACACTGGGTACTCTGCTTCATACTCAAATAGCGAGTCGACTTCCTCGGCTTGTAATTGATGTATTGGAACTGCCTGAGGAGCTGGATTTGCTGCTCTTGGATACGGTTGTGGATTCGGATTCCTGAGTAGTTGGGGGACTTGTGTCCGAACGGGTACAGGATTTAGTCTCGGAGCTGGGGGTGCTTGTGCAAGTGCCGGTTGCCTGTATACTGGCATGGGTGCCGCTTGGTATTGTGGTGGTCGAGGCGGATTGTTGCGCATGTTGAAGATGCAACTGGTCTCATCATGGCCGCCGACGACACAGATATGGCACCACAACCGTGGCGGTGGATTTGCTTGTGCATTGATTCTTGCTCTTAGGACTGGGCATTCATTTGCTGTATGATTTGCCAAGCAGTGTGGGCACCAGATATTTTCTCGCCGTGGATATGTTTGAGTTGGCGGCTGAGACAAGTGAAGTTTTTGATCCATGGCCTGCATCATATCTTCTTTCAGCTTCAAGGTCATGGCCTCGAGGCGATCTTCATTGGATGTTTCGGCAATGTCCTTTGATTTACCTTTTTTCGAGCGCTTATCTCGTGTATTGGACCTGGCATCATCACTGCTAGTGTCTGAATCTGTCATGCCATCTTCGATGTCAATGGCTGCCGCATGAGCAGCACTGAATGTTTCATAGCTACTTATCTTTTTCATCTCCTTGCGGATTTTCTTTCTGAGGCCTGCTATGAACCATGCCGTGAGGTGCTTTGCATCTGGGCGTGGTTCACATTTGGCGATCAATCTCTTCATCTTTCCCAGGTATGTGCGTACATCTTCCCTCCGGCCTTGTTCGATCTTGCTGAGTTGGAGAGCGGGATCATCTTGTAGCCTCTCCGTTTGGAAGCGACGTTTGAATTCGGTTTGAAGTAGGTCCCATGTGGCACGTTCTTCCACAAGAAGGTCGAGGTACCATTCCGACGCCTCATCAGTTAAGGCCATTGGAAACCAAGCCACCTTAGTTTCATGGGATTGATCACCACCTGCTCGACATGCGGCATCAAAATGTTGGAGGAAGCGAGCAGGGTCTCCCCTACCATTATATTTGGGAAGTTCCAGTTTTCCCAAAGGGCGTCGGCCGTGATTGTTGTGATTTCGTCGATTGAAGAAGTTGTCAGCCTCGGCATCGAGCTCGATGTCCCCATCATGCTCAGGACGGCGTCCAGCCATGTTGGGGCGTGGAGGAGTTAAAGGGAGTTGTTGAATCTCAGGGGGGGATTCGGGGTAGAGGATTGGCGAGGGCGGTTGTTGCAGTGGAGTTAGTTGCGGATTGGGCGAGCGTTGAAGTCGAAGTCGTTGGCTGGAACGTAACTGCATGCAGATGGTGCGTGATTTGCCGAGGGTATCGCTACCCCAAGTGTGGGTGTGGAGGTAGTGCTGTTAGGAGAGTTAGAGTGGTGTTAGTTTGTGTAGGGACCGTCGTGTTAATAATGTGCCTAGGATTGTCCTACGTGTGTAGGGAAATGTGCCGGTGCAGACGGATCGTTAATCGGAGGTTGCGGCGTGAAAATACGAGTGAATTAATGCAAAATGAGGCCCACACGGGGGCGCGAATGAACGTGTGCGAGGGATGCCGAAATGGTGTGCAATGGGCTGAAAAAATACCCCGTAACGTGGTGTTTCCGTGTGTGAAATCTGGGTTCAAACGGGGTTCAATTTGGGTCCCAAACGGATGAGTTTCGAGGAGTTAAAGGAGGGGTAAATTTGGCGTTTGGGGGGGTCCTAATGGTCGTGTGAATGGACTTTAAGTCCAACCGAGGGGTTGAAACCAAGTGACACTAGTTAGACTAACTAACCTAGATCCTCCCAGTTATTGTAACTGGGAGGTTAAACTAACTGCAGTTAGATACTAACTGAAGAGTTAGTCTAACGTAACCGAGGGCTAACTAAACTAACCTAACCGTAGTTCCTACTAACCAAACCTACGTAACTAATCTAACTGAGGTTAACTAACTAACTTAGTTGGCGTAACCTAACTAACCTAACCTAACTGTAGTTAAGACTAACTAACCTAAGGTTAATCGACTAACCTAACCTAACCTAACCTAACCTAACCGTAGTTAGGACTAACTGGAGGTTAGTTTAGGTTAGGTGTAGTTAAATTATTATTATTATTATTATTTTTTGGTTCTGAGGGGGGCTGTCCGACGGCGGCGCCCTGGGGGGCTGCCCGAGGTGGCGGCAGGGGGGTGAGGGGCGGGCGAGGGGGAGGTGCGCGGGGGCGGGGGAGGGGTGTGAGGGGAGGTGGAAGGGGCGTGCGCGTAGGGGGTGTGAGGGGGGTGTGGAGGGGAGAGCGCAGGGGGAGGGGGAGGGGGTCGCGCAGGGGGTATGAGGGGGTGCGAGTGGGGTGGCGGGGGAGGGGGAGGGGGTCGCGTAGGGGCGGCGCGGGGTAGGGCGGGGCGGCGAGGGTTGGAGGGGCGCGGGGCGGGGCGGTGGGCGGCGCGGGCGGGACGTTGGGCGGCGCGGGCGGCGGCGCGGGGCGCGCCGCCGTGGGGCGGGCCTTGGGCTGCGGCGGGGTGGCGCGGGGTCGCCGCGGGCGGCGGCCGGTGGCGCGCGAGGGCGGCCGGTGGTGCCGGCGCCGGGACGGAGGGCGCGGCGCAGGCGGGCGCTGCGGCGCGCCGCCGCCGGCGGAGGCGCTGCGGGGGCGCCTCTGTTGGGCGCCGCCGCGGTGCCGTGAGCGGGGGGCGGGCGGGGCTGGGGGGTTGCGGGCGGTTAGAGATAGGGGGCGGGATAAGGGGGAGGGGGTAAGGGGGAGAAAGAGTAGAGGGGGGGTTAGGGGGTGGAGGGGTCGAGGGTAAGGGGGAGGGGGTAAGGGGGAGAAAGAGGAGAGAGTGAGAGAGAGAGGGGGTGGGAGAGAGAGAAGAGAGAGAGAGGGAAAAAAAAGGGGAGAGAGGAGAGGGAAAGGAGAGAGAAGGTGGAGGGGGAGAGAGAGATGAAGGGGGAGGGGGAGAGGGGGAGGTGGGAGAGGGGGAGGTGAGGGGGTGGGGGGGAGGGAGAGGGGGAGGGGAGAGGGGGAGGTGGTGGTGGAGAGGGGGAGGAGGGAGAGGGAGTGGTGGAGAGGGGGAGGGGGGAGAGGGAGTGGTGGAGGGGGAGGTGAGGGGAAGGTGGAGATGGAGGGGGAGGGGGGATGGCGGGGGAGGGGGAGAGGGGGAGGTGAGGGTGGAGGGGGAGGGGGAGATGGTGGGGGAGGTGAGGGTGGAGGGGGAGGGGGAGGTGGAGGGGGAGGTGGAGGGGGAGATGGTGGTGGAGAGGGGAAGGGGAAGAGGGGGAGATGGTGGTGGAGGGGGGAGAGGGGGAGGTGGTGGTGGAGGGGGAGAGGGGGAGGTGGTGGTGGAGGGGGAGGGATAAAAGAGCAACAACAAAAAACTGAAAGACGGAAATTGAAAAGCAAGGCGAAGTGGTTACCTGACGCTCTCCAAGTCTTTCTCGATAGAACGGGATTGTCGCGGAACAATGGACGGTGGGTGGAAGGCTAGGTCATCGCTGCGAGAAGGGCTCGATGTCACTTACATGGCGAGGAAAGGAGTAAGGGGGCGGTCGATGGAGAGGGAGGAGTGTCTTGCGTGGGGCTCGGAAGGAGGAAGAGAATGGAGGCAAAAGTGAAAGATGAAGAATGAGGGGGGGTGGAGTAGGTTTTTATAGGTTTGGATTTTAGGTTTAGGGTTTAGGTTTAGGTTTTAACCCTAAACTCTTCCCGAGCCATAACTTTTTATGGAGAGCTCGGTTTGCCTTTCTGTAAAAAGGTAAAATGATCGTAATTGAAAGCTCTACGCAACCGTGTTTACTACCTAGCCTAATTGTACATCATGTGGCTTTTATACCTACCTACGCATGTTTACTCGTCGCGACTTGAGACGCTAGTCTCCCCGGCAGCGGCGCCAAATGTAGGCTCTTTCCTACCGCTTTCGTAGGAAGAGCTGGGTTTCTATGTTGCAGGGTTCCGAGGCTTTTTGTCACCTACAGATATATTGGGATTGTCGTTGTAGTATATATGTAGCTTAGGACCTCGAGTCGTGTTCCGGTGAGAGACGTAGGCTTAAGTGTGGTGAGTAAACATAATGCAAGCATGTGTAAAAGGCACGTAAACCATTGTTGTTGGGGTAATGAAGGCTTTCGCCTTCATTGGGGGTTGTAGGGTTTAGGAGGAGTTTAAGGGTTCAGAAGGAGGTTCCAAGGTTTAGAAAGAGTTCAGGGTTAGAAAGAGTTCCAGGGTTCAGAAGGAGGTACCAAGGTTTAGAGTAGAGTACATGGTGGAGAACTCGTCTCCCTCGTAGATCATTGAGTTTAGAGGGTTTAGGAAAGTATAGGAGTGGGAGAGGAAGAAGGTGTAAGAGCATGGGTGAAGTAAGAGGGAGAGGAGGAAGGAGGAGGAGGGAAGAGGAGGAGGGAGAGGGAGGAGAGAGGAGGAGGAGGAGGAGGGAGGAGGAGGGAGGAGGAGGAGGAGGAGGAGGAGGAGGGAGAAGGGAGGAGGAGAGGGAGAGGATGGGTTGCAGGGTTGGAGGAGAGGGAAGAAGGGTTGCAAGGTTAGGACATGCTTTGGACGTGCAGTGCAAGGAAGCATGGACACTTGAGACAAATGCTTGGAATACCAATGTAGACTCAACACAATGCCCCAAGAGTGTGGGCTTCATTCCATTATGGGGTATTTATACAAGTTGGAGAGCTTCTCTCTCTGCATGTAACACAAAGTCGTTACACATAGTTGTTACACAAAGTTGTAACACAAAGTTGTAACACAAAGTTGTGTCACAAAGTTGTATCACAAAGTCGTAACACATTCTCTCTCTTCATGTAGAAGATGTAACACAAAGTTGTTACACAAAGTTGTAACATAAACTTGTAACACAAACTTGCAAACACAAAGTTGTTACACAAAGTCGTAACATAAAGTTGTGTCTAGAAGTTGTAACACAAAGTTGTAACACCTTCTCTTTCTTCATAAGTTCATGTTGGCACAGAGTCAACAATTGGTCATATGCTGCACCATAAATAGATGCTCATTTCTGTCATCACCCTGCCTGCTAGAAGATGCATAATTGCCTTGCTGCAATTTTCCATTCATAATGTCATTCTGCTTTTTGGAGCAGTCCTTAGCCATATGACCCATTTTGCCACAATAGTAGCATTCAACATTGCTGTTTGCATTTTGGCTTCTCTGCCATCCACCACGGCCTCTTTGGCTCCCCCTGCCTCTAGAGTTACCACGTCCTCCTGCATAGGACTGGTTTTCTTGCGTTTGCTACATATTCTGATTTCTACCACGGCCTGCAGATCGGCCTCCTCTACCTCTGCCTCTACCTCTGCCAGCATTTGAGTAGAAGACAGTTTCTTTTGAAATCCCTCTGAAGAAGATGCACCCCCATTTCTTTGCTCTTCAGAAATTAGAAGAGCAATCAACTCCTCAAAATCAGGAAATTTTTCACGGACGGCAATGGATGTCCGGAACTGTGCATAATCCTTTCCTAGACCATTCAAGGTCACAGAAACCAAATCATCATCATCCACTGGCGACCCAATGGAAGCAAGTGCATCTACAATTTTCTTCACTTTCATGTGGTAGTCATTTATGCTCAAATTTTCTCTCTGCACATTGTGCAACTCCTGTTTGAGTTGCATTTTCCTGGCTTGCGTATTTGTGCTGTACATTTTTGCCAAAGTATCCCATGCCTCCTTTGGCGTACTTGCATCCTGAATATGCACAATCATGGAGTCCGAAATATTGATAGACAGCCAGTACATAACTTTCCTGGCTCTCTCATGCCATCCTTTGAATGCCTGCATTTCCTGTTGACTGGGAACATTAGGAAGAGCAGGTTCTTCTTCATTTCCTGTAATGAATTCCCAATAGCCCTTTCCCATCAAGAAATTTGTCATTCTAAACTTCCATGCCTGGAAGTTGTTCTTGTCAAGCTTTTCAGTGACAATCTGTGAAAGAGAATTAGATGCCATTACAGAACACTGCAAAATATTCTGTCATTGCAAAGAACACAGCTTTTGCCTCACACAGGTAGATCTGCAAAATTGACGAAAGTGGTATTTCACCACACAGTCACTTCCTAGTGACGATTTTGCATCAACAGGCAACAGGCATGAATTTGCAACTCCCAATATCTCTGCACACAGGCATACGATGCATTTTCTGCGGCACCTTTCCACTGACTAGCTGCGTAGTGGTCGCATAGCAAAAAACAGGGCCTTTTTTTGAGTGCCTGCGAAGAACTTCCGCCTTCAAAACGGGCCCCGAAACGGCCTCAAATCAGAAAAATAAAGTCACTAAGGGCTTTGCCTTTGCCCACAGCATATACTGCGCTCTCGCCACACCGCGAAGGGCGTCTCAATCTGAAACAGTGCACTCCTGCACTTCTGGCTGTGCTACCTGCAGAGATTTGCTCCCAAACTCGAAAAGGGAAAGCAACACTGGTCCTCTTACCAGGACACCACGAACTTGGCTTGCTTTCTTGAGCTACTTACCACAAACAAGGCTCTGATACCATGTGAAGATTGTGGGAGAGAGGGAAGGAGTCTCACTTGCGGCTTTCTCACATGCACAATGGGGGAATACACACAAAGGTGGAGGCTGAAAACAGTTTTTTCTCTTCTTAGTTGTGAAAGCCAAAAGAACTCTAGTACAAAGAAATAGAAGAACCCTATATGTGGGTCTCAAAACCAAACTCAACTAACTAAGGTGGCATACTAACTGAGCCACGAACTAGTGTAGATAAGGATAGCTGTCATCCAGCTATTATTCGTGGGCGGTGTACCAACCGCATCTCCAGCTAACAAGTCGGTGACATAAATGCACAACAGTCACCCTGGCATATCGCGAGTGGAGCTTGATATCTCAACATTCCCACCATAGCCCAACTTGTAAGACCTTTTGGGCTATGAGTTCACAACCAAAGTGACCATCAGTAGGGTACAATGTATGACTTAGTGAGTATAATTTCCCATTCATGTGGCATTACACATCTGGGTAGTATACCATCTACTTCTTGGCAATATAAGTGTCCTCTAATTAAAGTGTATTTCCAAGATTTCAATGCTATTTGTCTTTAATTATTCTTGGGCATCTATTTTGGAAATATACCTTGAGACAAGTATTGCATTAACTCATCATATTTTGTAGTAGAGAATTCGATGGTGAATAGATGTGCATTTGGGGGCTTAGTGTTCACTCCCTAATGTGTATCTAAGACAAGTACTGCATTAACTCATCATGTTTTGTGGTAGAGAATTTGATGGCAAACAGATGTGCATTTGGGGGCTTAGTGTTCACTCTCTAGTGTGTACCTAAGGTAGGCACTTGTGACAAAAAATTTGTGCTAGCATGAGATTTTCTTGGCTTTTGAATAATTTTGAAATCAAACTCTTGCAACAAAAGCATCATATAACCAAGTGTCCTTGAATAACTATTTTATTGATTAAATGCAGTAATGCTTGGTGATGCACTTAAAAAATGAATTGAACTCCCAAGCAAATAGTGCCAAAATGTTTTGCACACTATAGACCATACCAAGTGCTTCTCATTCACTAGTACTTTAGTTACACTCAGATATTGTCATCATTAATTTGCTTGCATAATAAAACATGTAATCTAGTCTACCTTCTAGTAGAGCCAAGGAGATCCAATTGCATAGTCAAATACTTCCTACAGTTCTTTGCATTGTCGGTAATTATCTGGACAACGTTATGCTCCCTAACATCTAGGATTGTAGCCTCCAATTGTTCAACAATGTATTCACCTATCTTGGATGTCCCACTTGTGTCGATGGATTAACGAAAAGCATCCCCCTTAAATGTCACTACCATGATATTGATAAGAGGCCTCTTAGTGACATTTTTCCATCCATCACTAACAATGGTACATCTCGTTCTCTCAATACCATCATATACTACTTGCTCCATCTGCAGTTTCATTCGATTGTGACTTGCTGTAGGTGTGAATAAATCATCAGGCATACATTCTTAAGGCTGGGATTGGTGATGCGTGACTATATCATCTACCTAGTTGTCTATACTTTTAGGCATTTGGCTGCCTAGAGTGGCTATAACTCTCTCAACTCATGGTCCCTTGCATTTTCCAATTTGTTTGTTGCTATCACCCAAGAAGTGCTTTTGCATTCTTATGCCAGAGCCTGAGTACTCTTCATGACAAAAGTTGCATTTCCACTTCTTGTTAGGCAACATCGTAATGTGATCATGAGCCTTTGTTGGATTGCTTCCTCGTTTTTTTGGAGCCATGCTTTCAATAAAGGTTGTAAGAGAAACATACAAAAACTTAAATAAGTTCTACATGACAAAATATGAAGAGGGGAGATGAGGAGAGAGGGCACAGCTAGAGAGCACACCACAAATGACTAACTGTACAATAGAATTAGTTGAAAAAATAGAATATATACAAACCTTTTTAGGGTTAGGGTTAGGGGATCTAACCCTTTCCTTTATAGCACTCTATAAGGTTAGTGCTATGCACACATGATCACATGATGTTGAGCGTGAACTCTCAACACCTTCCCTTAAGATCAACATCATGAAGTAGGCCTTCCCTTAAGATGATGATTCTGGGGAATCGAAGAAGGACTGAGCATTACATTCCATCACACCCCTTTAATGGGAATGTCCTTCTTCTGCATCAAACCAAGAGCTAGTCGGTGTTTCTCGAATAGCTCTTTACCGAGTGGTTTGGTAAAGATGTCTACAACATTTTCTTTGCTATCACAATGCTGCAGTGTGATGTCACCAAGTAACACTCTTTCTCTGATGAAGTGCTCTCTGACATCAATGTGCTTTGTCCTGGAGTGATATACTGGATTTTTGGCCAATGCTTGAGCCGATTGATTATCACAGTATATTGTTGTTGGCTTTGACTCATCAAAGTAATCTGTTTCTGACAATAGTCTTCTGAGCCATATAGCCTCACATGCACCTGTAGTGAGTGCCCTATATTATGCTTCAGTCGAAGACAAAGAAACAATTGGCTGTTTGTTTGACAACCATGATATAGCACCTTGACCAAGGAAAAATGCATATCGCTGTGTCGATCTCCTGGTCTCATGATCTCCAGCATAGTCACTATCACAGTATCCATGCGACCGTGGATGACTTCCTTGTGAAGATTGTGGGAGAGAGGGAAGGAGTCTCACTTGAGGCTTTCTCACATAAACAATGGGGGAATACACACAAAGGTGGAGGCTGAAAACAGTTTTCCTCTTCTTAGTTGTGTAAAGCCAAAAGAACTCAAGTACAAAGAAATAGAAGAACCCTATATGTGGGTCTCAAACCAAACTCAACCAACTAAGGTGGCATACTAACTGAGCCACAAACTAGAGTAGATAAGGATAGCTGTCATCCAGCTATTATTCGTGGGCGGTGTACCAACCGCATCTCCAGCTAACAGGTCGGTGACATAAATGCACAACAGTCACCCTGGCATATTGCGAGTGGAGCTCGATATCTCAACACTCCCCCTCGAGCTCAATCCCAAATCTTGCACACCAAGCAGGTCTCTGAACTTGCACAGCTTCTCTGCACCCAATGCTTTCGTGAATATGTCAGCTACTTGATCCTCTATGCAGACATAAACTAGATCAATGAGACCTAGTAAAACCTTCTCCCGCACATAGTGATAATGCACCTCAATGTGCTTTGTTCTGGCATGAAAGACTAGGTTCTTTGCCAAATGTATACTACTCATGTTGTCACAATAAATGACAATTGGCCCATCTATAGACTGATGCATATCATAGAGTAGCTTATGCAACCAAGCTACCTCACATGCAGCCATTGCTGCACCCCTGTACTCAACCTCTGTGCTCGACAAGGCAACTGTAGGCTGTTTCTTGCTGCTCCAAGTGACTGCAGCACTCCCAAAAGAGAACACATATCCACTGGTAGATCGTCTATCAGAAATGCTACCAGCCCAATCAGCATCAGTGTATCCATGCAACTGTATCTGAACCCCAGCCTCATAAAATAGTCCATACTGCAATGTGGACTTCACATACCTGAGTATGCATCTAGCCGCATCCAAATGTGGTTTCCTTGGAGCCTGCATAAACTGACTTACCAACCCAACAGCATAGCTCAAATCTGGCCTGGTAATAGTCATGTAAATCAAACTTCCTACTATGCGTTTGTACATAGTAGGGTCTTCCAGAAGCTCACCTGCATCTGTGCTCAGCTTCACATTCTGCTCCAAAGGAACTGAAATAGGCTTACAGCCTGTCATCCCATATTTGGACAGCATGTCCAATCCATATTGCCTCTGCAAGAGCTGTATCCCACTTGGTGATCTAATCACCTCAATGCCCAAGAAATAACGCAGCTCTCCCAAATCCTTCATCTCAAACTTCTGCCTCAATAGCATTTTCACATGAAGGATATCTTCATCACTATCACCTGTGATGATCAAATCATCAACATAAATGACCAGCAGCATAATCCCTTTCTCTGTTTTTCTCACATAGAGTGAGAAATCTGCCTTGGAAATCTGAAAGCCAATAGTGACAAGATACTGTCCTATCTTGTCAGACCATGCTCTAGCTGCTTGCTTCAAGCCATACAAGGCTTTCTTCAACCTGCAAACAAACTCAGGATGAGTAGCATGAACATAACCTGCTGGCTGCTCCATAAAGACCTCTTCTTGCAAATCACCATGCAAGAAGGCATTCTTTACATCCATCTGATGTAAAGACCATCCCTTTGATGCAGCCAGAGCAATGGCTACTCTTACGGTTGCCATGCTGGCAACCGGGCAGAAAGTTTCTTCATAATCAATGCCATATGTCTGTGCATACCCCTTGACAACTAATCTTGCCTTGTATCTATTCACAGAACCATCTGCATTGTGCTTGATCTTATAAACCCACTTACAGCCAATTGCATTCTTGCCTTTAGGCAAAGGCACCAATTCCCATGTAGCATTAGCATCCAAGGCATCCATTTCTTCATCCATGGCTTTCTCCCATTTTTCATTTCCCATGGCTTGCTCAAAAGAAGTGGGTTCTGGTTCCTGTATCACTTTGACCATATAGGCATAGTGAATGGCTGTAAATCCATCATATTTCAGCCTATCCACAGGATACCTAACCCTGGTAGACCTGCGCAAAATAGGCTCACTTCCAGGTGCTCTCAAAACATCGCTGGTCTTCCTTACTGCAGGTGTAACAACAGAAGGAATACCCAACTCATCATCAATGCTCTGTTCTGAGCCACTGGATTCACCATCCACACAAGAGTGACCTGCATTCACATCCTACATGGGCTGATCAACCTTCTCTTTTCCTTTTCGTGATACTTGCGTACCACTCTCTGCATTGCTTTGAGGGGATTCTCCTGATCTCAATCTGCCTATCCATGGCGAAGTATGTGAACCACTAGTAGAGGACACTCCAGGTCCACTGATATTTTGTGATTGCTGCTGTGCATTCTGTGCAGCATTACCATTTTGTGCATCTACATCAATCATCACATTTACTGGTTTATATCAGCTGCTCATCTCATCAAAAACAACATCTCTGCTCACTGTGAACTTACGTGTAGAAGGGTTATAGCATCTATACCCTTTCTGCTGCTGCAGAGAATAACCAATAAAGATGCACTTCTCAGCTTTTGGATCCAACTTGGACCTCAACTCATCTGGCACATGGACATAAGCAATGCAACCAAAAATCTTCAAATGAGAAATATCTGGTTTCCTACCAGTATACATCTCCTTTGGCGTCATGCCATGTATTGCTGCAGTGGGAATCCTGTTCATTATATAGACTGCTGTAGCAACTGCTTTAGCCCAATAATAATCTGTAGATCTTTTTCATTTAGCATAGCCCGAGACACCTCTCCAATATGCCTGTTTTTTCTTTCTGCAATTCCATTTTGCTGTGGGGTATGACTGCATGAATATTGCTGCTTTATACCATGCTCCTGCAAGAACCTTGCAAACTCATTTGAGAGGTACTCTCCCCCTCCATCTGACCTTAGGCATTTTATTTGCAAGCCTGTTTCTTTTTCAACCATAGCTTTGAAAGCTTTGAAGTGCCCAAACACCACTTTTCTTTTTCATAAAATACACCCACAGTTTTCTGCTGAAGTCATCAATAAATGTGACAAAATAGTGACAGTCTCCAATAGATGCAGCTTTTGTAGTCCACACATCAGAGTGGATTAATTCCAATGGTTTTTTACTCTCTTGAATATGCCTAGGAAAAGGTTTCCTTGCCTGTTTCCCAAATTGACAGGCTTCACAAATCTTGTGCATTTCTGCAACCTTGAATTTTGGCAATCCTGCAACAATATTTTGGGCTTGCATTGATTTAAGTCGCTGTATATTAACATGACCAATGCGTTTGTGCCAGATATCAATATCTGCAACTACACCGGTCCCATGTGCAAACATTGCTGCACTCAATTCAGGCATGTCTGCATCCAACGTAAACATCCTGTCCTTCTTCTTTCCTTTTGCTATCAAGCGACCATTATTTTTCATATCCTCAACAAAGCATCCATGAGGATTAAATCTGACCTGCAAGCCCTGCTCAACCATCTGACCAACAGAAACCAGGTTCTTGGTGATGTTCGGGACATGAAATACATCAGACAAGTATTTCTTTTTCCCATCCTGCATAGACAAAGGAATTTTGCCAATCTGCACAATAGGATGTGCAGTATCATCACCAGTCTCCACAAATCCTGGTTTTTCCATTTTTCTTGCATCCTGCATCCATTCAGCGTGACCTGTCATGTGGTTTGACGCACCCGAGTCAACATACCACACATCATTGCTTTCTTCTGCACTTGTTACAGAATTTGTCATATGCTGCACCATAAACAAATGCTCATTTCTGTCATCACCCTGTCTACTAGAGGATGCATAATTGCCTTGCTGCAATTTTCCATTCATAATGTCATTCTGCTTTTTATAGCAGTCCTTAGCCATATGACCCATTTTGCCACAATAGTAGCATTCAATATTGCTGTTTGCATTTTGGCCTCTCTGCCATCCACCACGGCCTCTTTGGCTCCCCCTGCCTCTAGAGTTCCCACGTCCTCCTGCATAGGACTGGTTTTCTTGCGTTTGCTGCATATTCTAATTTCTACCACGGGGCCTCCTCTACCTCTTCCTCTACCTCTGCCAGCATTTGAGTAGAAGACAATTTCTTTTGAAGTTCCTGCTGAAGAAGATGCACCCCCATTTCTCTGCTCTTCAGAAATTAGAAGAGCAATCAACTCCTCAAAATCAGGAAAGTTTTCATGGACGGCAATGGATGTCTGGAACTGTGCATAATCCTTTCCTAGACCATTCAAGGTCACAGAAACCAAATCGACATCATCCACTGGCGACCCAATGGAAGCAAGTGCATCTGCAATTTTCTTCACTTTCATGTGGTAGTCATTTATGCTCAAATTTTCTCTCTGCACATTGTGCAACTCCTGTTTGAGTTGCATTTTCTTGGCTTGCGTATTTGTGCTGTACATTTTTGCCAAAGTATCCCATGCCTCCTTTGGCGTATTTGCATCCTGAATATGCACAATCATGGAGTCCGAAATACTGATAGACAGCCAGTACATAACTTTCCTGGCTCTCTCATGCCATCCTTTGAATGCCTGCATTTCCTATTGACTGGGAACATTAGGAAGAACAGGTTCTTCTTCATTTCCTGTAATGAATTCCCAATAGCCTTTTCCCATCAAGAAATTCGTCATTCTAAACTTCCATGCCTGGAAGTTGTTCTTGTCAAGCTTTTCAGTGACAATCTGTGAAAGAGAATCAGATGCCATTACAGAACACTGCAAAATATTCTGTCACTGCAAAAAACACAGCTTCTGCCTCACACGAGCAGATCTGCAAAACCGACGCGAGTGGTATTTCACCACTCACTTCCTAGTGATGATTTTGCATCAACAGGCAATAGGCATGAATCTGCAACTCCCAGTATCTCTGCACACAGGCATACGATGCAATTTTTGCGGCACCTTTCCACCGACTAGCCGCGCAGTGGTCGCACAGCAAAAAATAGGGCCTTTCTCAGAGTGCCTGCGAAGAACTTCCGCCTTCAAAACGGGCCCCGAAACGGCCTCAAATCAGAAAAATAAAGTCACTAAGGGCTTCGCCCTATCCCGCAGCATATACTACGCTCTCGCCACACCGCGAAGTGCATCTCAATCTAAAACAGTGCACTCCTGCACTTCTGGCTGTGCTACCTGCAGAGATTTGCTCCCAAACTCGAAATAGGGAAAGCAACACTGGTCCTCTTACCAGGACACCACGAACTTGGCTTGCTTTCTTGAGCTCCTTACCACGAACAAGGCTCTGATGCCATGTGAAGATTGTGAGAGAGAGGGAAGGAGTCTCACTTGAGGCTTTCTCACATAAACAATGGGGGAATACACACAAAGGTGGAGGCTGAAAACAGTTTTCCTCTTCTTAGTTGTGTAAAGCCAAAAGAACTCAAGTACAAAGAAATAGAAGAACCCTATATGTGGGTCTCAAACCAAACTCAACTAACTAAGGTGGCATACTAATTGAGCCACAAACTAGAGTAGATAAGGATAGTTGTCATCCAGCTATTATTCGTGGGCGGTGTACCAACTGCATCTCCAGCTAATAGGTCGGTGACATAAATGCACAACAGTCACCCTAGCATATCGCGAGTGGAGCTCGATATCTCAACATTCCTCTGTATTCTGTCCCAAACTGTCTTGTACCTCTGATGTATCTCAAGACTCTTTTGGCTGCATTCCAGTGAGATTGTTTTGGATTTGCCATAAACTGTGCTAGTGAGCTTACTGCATAACAAATATCTGCCCGTGTGATTGTCAGATATATAAAAGATCCAATGAGTTTCCTGTAGTATCTGTCATTGACTGTAGGCTTTTCTAAATCTTTAGTAAGTTTCAAACTCTGTTCCATGGGAGTGGCTGCAATCTTGCAATCTGCCATATGAAACTTTTTCAGGAGACTATCAACATACTTGAGCTGACTCATGAATGTGCTATCTGAATCTCTCCAGAACTCAATTCCAAGACAATAGTGCATAAGTCCAAGATCTTTCATGTCGAACTCTGTAGATAAGTCTTGTTTTAGTTTTTTGATAAAGCTATCCTTGCTTCCTGTCACAATCGGATCATCTACGTACAAAAGTGCAATAGTAATGTCGTCCCCTTGAACTTTGTAGTAGAGAGTATGATCTGCATTGGACTTCATGTATCCCAGATCAGCAAAATACTGGTCAATTCTGCTGTACCAACTTCTGGGTGCTTGTTTTAAGCTGTAGAGACTTTTCTTGAGATGGCAAACCTTGTTCTCCTTTCTTGGTTCAACATAACCGGCTGGTTGTTGCATGTAGACTTCCTCGTCTAGATAACCATTGAGAAATGCATTCTTGACATCGAGTTGATACACATTTCATTTACTGAGTGTCGCTAGTGATATCAAGAACCATATGGAATCCATCTTTGCTACTGGAGCATAAGTCTCATCATAATCTTAACCATATTTTTGTGCAAATCCTTTGGCAACTAATCTGGCTTTATATCTCTGAATACTGCCATCTGGATTGTACTTCACTTTGTATACCCATTTGTTGGCTATGGCCTTCTTTCCTGGTGGAAGGTCGCATAATTCCCAAGTGTTATTATTATACAAAGCATCCATTCTTCATTCATAGCAGTTTGCCATTTGGGCTTGTCTACTGCATCTTCGAAGTACATTGGCTCTTCTGTAGCCATGATGGTAGTCATAAGAGCATAGTTGGTGGTTTCCACCTGAATTGCTTTGCCTTTCTGAGCATATGTCAATCTGGCTGGTGGTTTGCTTTCCCTAGTAGACCGTCTGAGCTACTGTGGTGCTACTTGGGGTGTTGCTGGCAATTCTTGCTCTTCTTCATCAACCTATTCTGTAGATGACTGTGAAGTCGATGCTTCTATCTCCTGTGTAGGTGAGGTTTTCCATTCTGATTCCTCATCAAAGATTACATCTCTGGAGATAATGACTTTGCGGTTGATGGGATCATACAATTTGTATGCTTTGCTTTCTTCACTGTAGCCAACCATGATGCATTTGTGTGACTTCGCATCCAATTTCCTGCGATGATCATCATGTATGTGGGCATATGCTATGCAACCAAATATGCAGAGATGCCCAATGCATGGCTTGTGTCTAGTGAATGCTTCATAAGGAGTCGTACCTTGTATCAGTTCGGTAGGAAGCTGATTAAGCAAGTAGTTAGCTGTAGCTATTGCTTCTGCCCAATACTGATTCAGAAGATGCTTTTCACTAAGCATTGCTCTAGCACTGTCTACTAAAGTCACATTCTTCCTTTTAGCTCTTGCATTTTGCTGAGGAGTATCTGCACATGTGAACTGTCTTCGTACGCCGTGATTTTTGCAAAAGTTCATGAATGTTGAAGACATGTATTCACCTCCTCTATCTAATCTCATGACCCTGATCTTTCTGCCTGTTTGGTTTTCTACCATGGCTTTGAATTCTTGAAATCTGGCAAACACTTCAGATTTCTCTTTCAGAAAGTAGACCCAACAATATCTGCTATAGTCATCGATGAATGTCAAGTAATAAAGTGAACCATTGATGCTGCGGGTTTGGGCATAACCCCATACATCTGTATGAATCAAATCAAGAATACCTCGTGCACGAGAGGTACTTCTAACAAAGTTGGTTCGCTTTTGTTTGCCGAAGCAGCATGCTTCACAAACTTTTCCAAGAAACTGTAGCTTCGGAATCCCAATTGCCATATTCTGATTCCTTAGATCTAGTAAGTACTTGAAGTTGACATGACCATATCTCTTGTGCCATTTTGCAGATAGTGGCATCTATTGCATTTGAGCTGACATGGCATGCTTATCTGGTACTGTAGCTAGCATCTTATATAAGCGTCCTTCCTTGACACCTTTTGCTACTAGATGACCTCTTTTGGATTTGTCTCTGATAGTGCATTCATCACCATCGAAGATGACATTGTAGTTGTGTTCCGTCATTTGACCTACTGACAAAAGGTTCTTGCTGAGCTTCGGAACATAGAGCACATCTTTGACTAATCCTTTTGTACCAGTGAAATTGTTCATAGGGATAACACCTGTCCCTTGAACCGGATTCGGTGTATTGTCTGCTATGTAGATGACATTCTTTTGACCTTCTAATGGCTTCATTTCTATGAACCATTCCTGATGATTTGTCATATGAGATGATGCACCACTGTCGATGTACCAAGGATCCTGTTCCACTTGGTCGACTTGATAGCTGAAATCCTCTTTGGGATTGAAATCAGTGTCTAGGTGCATTGTATCAGTCTGATGCAATTCCTCACTTGCAAGAAACATATTGCCATGTTCATTTGCAAAATTAATGTGACTAGAATGTCCACCACGATGATTTCCTCTTCCTCAAGAATTCCCTCGATTATTGCTGGATTGACCGCCTTGGTCGTATTGCTTCTTGCGGCAATCTCTTTCATAGTGTCCAAACTTGTGACAGTAGTTGCACTAGATGTTTGACACATTGGTGGATGCATTCCCTCGTCCTTGGAATCTTCCTCGGTTGGAATGATTTCCTCTTTGCTGATTTTGATGTTGCTGAGGATGATGCTGATGCTGATGCTGATTTTGACTTTGATTTTGTTGATGATGACCACTTTTTTGATATGATCTACCTCTGTTTCTGCCTTAACCTCTACTTCTGCCTGAAGCTATGAATGCCTGATCATTAGAATGACCTTTACATGCTTGAATGGCTTGAGTCTTGAGTTCTTCACCAAGTAGAACTGACTGAAGTTCTTCGAGTGTTGGAATTTGCCGTTGGATGGCAATACTCTGAACTAGATTCTCATATCCTTCTCCTAGTCCATTCAGGATTACTTGAACTATTTCTGCGGGATTCATAGTCTCTCCTGCTGCTGCAAGTTGATTGCTGTAGTCTTTGATGTGGAGTACATAAGCATGACCGGTTTCACTGCTGTTGCGGAAACTCTGGTTGATCTGGTTTCTCAGGGTGAGAATCCTGGATGTGTTCTTGGACTCGTAGAGATCTGCGAACATATCCCATGCTTCTTTTGATGTCTTGACTGTGTTGAGCTGTCTTAGCATGACATCTTGCACATTCTGCTTGATCAGATGATAGGCATACTTGTCTTTCTTATCCCATTCTGCTTGAGCTCGGGCAATGGCAGGATCTGCTACTGGTGTGGAAACTGTTTGTGTAGATGTAGATCCCGATGTAGATCCCGTTGCTGGTGCTGTGACAACAGATGGAGTAGAGCTACTGGTCTATGATGGATCGGCCAATGGTCTAGGTATAGATCCATCGACATACTCCCATTTGTCCTGAAGCACAAGAATGGTCTCCGATGCCTCCAGATTGAGGTTGCTAGTCGACATGGTGCAAACAATGTACTCAAAAAGTGTCCTGGAAAACTTTGTATGAATCAACTGCAAATACACTGAAGATGCCAAGTGAAATCTCTGTACCGTCGATGAAGATAGAACTGCATTATATAAGATCTGATCTGTGTTACAAGGCTTGTGGCAATGATGCCAGGAATAGCCAAGAGGCTTTACAAGGCTGAAATGATGTGCACGATGCCATGAGATAGCCAAATACGCTTTACAATGGTGGCATGTGTGTGTGAAATCAAATGATATTTGCCCACTGAATCAATCTGCAATGCCTCTGAACTCTGAAGTTTGCTCACTGAACTGATGAACATAAGGTTTCAGGTAATGTAATGATGTGAAATCGGATGTGAGCGTATGGACTGACTCCGAGTAGGTACTAGTCGGGAATTTCGGGCATGGCTTAGATTGGCAACTTGGGGAATTCAAAGCGTCCCCTCTATGGCGATCTAGTCTACTCTGATCTAGATCTAAACCAACCGTTGATCGATGAAAGAGCAGTAAATAATTCCTTTTCTTTTGTTCTTTTTAAGTGCTGGGTCAGATGCGTCAATGTGGAGGCAAATGTGCGTGAAGGAAGTGGTTTTGTCGGCGAGGCACAAATGTGAGTGTAACTTGCACCAAAATGTGTGCGTGATGTAACGAGCACGTAGAGCACAAAAAAACGAGCAACTTTCCTTTTTAGAGTGCCCTCAAATTCTTCCTAGATCAAGAGATATGACTTGATCTAGGTGGAGGGGCAAAAGGAGTGCAAATGGTGCTCAATGATGATGTGTCACTGTGAGTCACATGCAATGATGATGTGGCACTATGCTTAGCAAAAGGTGTGCCAGTGAAGCTCTGTGCTGAGGGGGCAGGAGTGTGCACATGCAGTGTGTGCACAGTGTGCCTGGCAAGGGACTGTGCCTGCAGGGGTCAGTGCTGACTGGACTGCTGAGGTGGCAGTGCTGAGGTGGCACAGATGATGTCAGCAAGGTGATGTGGCAATGCTGATGTGGCACAAGTGACATGGCTGATGACATGTCATTGATGACATGGTAGGTGACATGGTTGATGATGTGTCAGGTGACATGGCAGTTGGTGATGATGTGGCAGTCGATGATGACATGGTAGTCGGTGATGACGTGGATTGTTGATGTGTCAATGCTGACGTGGCAGTGTGGATAGGCTGATGACATGGCAGATAGGATTGACATGTGGCAAATTTTGAGACGCTTATCTGCCACATGGCAGATAAGATGACGTGGTGCACGGGCCACATGTCACACTGTGGGAAGCCGAAATCTACCAAGATTCGGACGGAATCTTTCGGACTCTGTCGTCTTCTCAGTCGATGGAGGAGGCCACCGTCATGAGCGTTGAGAAGCGCTAGAGCTCGATGGTGGTTAGAGGCAGCTACTCAATGGAGCCTTACGCATAGAAGGAGTCACCGTTGCTGCATAGGAGTCGAGAGCTGTAGACGATCGTGGTTGTGGCATTGAAGGAGTGCTGGAGCTTCCGTTCGGCTGAGCGGATCGTTGGTCGAGTTGGTGGATGCAAGGCGTATTGGAGAGCTTAGCTATGGAGCTGCTAGTCGATGGCGCTCACCTTGGCGGTGGCTTTGGCAGGGGTTTGCTGTGCGTTGGAGTGCCAGGCTAAGAAGCTGCTAAGGCTTTTGTAGGATGAGCCGTGCTTTGGAAGGAGCCGAGCGTGCGACTCGCAGGAGCGCTGAAGACCTTTGGAAAGCTGGCATCGCGTCAATGGCCCGTGGCTGCTTGTAGGAGATTTCGTCAGTTGCTGATGACTAGAAACGGTTGTTGAAGGGAGCCTTGGCCGCTATGCGTCCACTGCAGAGGTGGAGATTACTTGGTAAGCACAACTGAGGTGCTGCTGTGGTGCTTTAGAGTCGTCTGGTTGCTTTGTGTATGGAGAAGCCCATCAGCATTGGAGCAAGCACACTATCACATTTGAAGATGAAGAGGCTTGCAAAAAACTGTCTTTCCTGTGGATGACTAGTCGATGGAGCTGGACCTCTTTTGTTTGCAGCTATGCTAATCTAGGAGCTTAGTTGATGCTGAGTTTGCTGAGCATGAAGCAGCAGTAAGGAGTCGATGCCTTACAAGAGAAGTGTTGTAGGAAGCTGTAGAGGTATGCTGAAGCCTTATCTTTGGAGTGCAGATTCCAGAAACCTTTAGTCTCCCTCTCCCTCAAAGCTCACTAAAAACTCAGTCTCTCCCTATCTTTCTCACAAGCACAATAGATGAAAAATCTCTCTCTCTCTCTTCACAATGGAAGTATCACAAAATGAATTGAAATCCTCACAAGGAAATCTCAAGAAATGAACAGAAATCTCTTGAGAAATGGATGGAATTTTCTCTATGGAAGTGAACTCTCACAAGAACACTCGAGAACTCTCAATCTCACAATCTCTCTCACACTATCAAGGATCACAATGCCTTAGCGGAAGGCAAGGGAGCTCTGATACCATGACAAAATATGAAGAGGGGAGAGGAGAAGAGTGGAGATGAGGAGAGAGGGCACAGCTAGAGAGCACACCACAAATGACTAACTGTACACTAGAATTAGTTGAAAAAATGGAATATATACAAACCCTTTTAGGGTTAGGGTTAGGGGATCTAACCCTTTCCTTTATAGCACTCTATAAGGTTAGTGCTATGCACATATGATCACGTGATGGTGCTATGCACACATGATCACATGATGTTGAGCATGAACTCTCAACACTACGTATATTCACATTAGTAATCATGTTTTGGATACTACCATATCATTTAGGATCTATGACACATCACATTCTCTTGAATCATTTGCAGTTCTATGTCCAAAATCAATGTGGCTATTTGGAATATTGACTTAGAATACTCCATGCAAGCTTGCTAGACCTCAAGAGAGAGAAATCATCCAACTGTCTTGTCCCCTACCAACGTAATTGGATGATTGTGAACGCGGTAATCTACCTCTTAAAATAGGTGTGGGATGGCAAATTGACTTTTCCCATGTTCCACCCTCTCTCAAGTAAGCATCTATCTGCACCATGATCATCTGCAACATTCTATTGATGAATGTCGGTATTTTACAAACACTGGTGCAGTATCTAGCATCACTTATACAAGTACTTATAATTAATTTTACCACTACTTTCCAAGCTATGAGAAATTGTTCTACTACTACTTTTTGAGCTAGGAGAAATTGTTAACCTAATATCCTCAGTCCTCAATATTGTTTTTTTCTATGTATATTGTACTATGGGGTTTCAATTCTAATAAAAGCTACAAATTAAAATGGATGTAATATATTCATACCTGATTTGTTTCACCTAATAATCTATAAAACATAAGGATAGTGAACCTATGTATATCATTATATTTCCACACATAGGCAACATAATTTTGTGAGTTTCTATGAGCCGGCAATTGCGAGCTCCACAACTTTGATGCAAACAGCCGACATAAGCGAGCCCACAACCGGCTCAAAGAAATCAAAATCATCTATTTTTTCAAAGCTAAGTACAATGACACACAACTAACTTTTCACCTAATAGTATGTGTAATGTGATTGCTAATTTTCCAATTAGTATCTAAGTGTGAGTGGATTTTGATCGGCAAAAGCAAGTCCACCACTGGCACTAGATACTTTTTCATACTTGAAGGACTAACAAAACTTACAAATTTCTTTGTAGCTTTGTTTATCCTCTTTCTTATGCTTCTTGTGTTTCCCAAGACTCCACAGTATCCTAGGAATCTCAAAATTTATGAATAGTACACGCATGGCATAGGTATATATAACATTAGCGACACTGACTGGTGTCTCTAAACACTGGCCGGTGTTTCTAATTATACTGAGCGTTGTCTTGATAAACACCAATTGGTGTAGATGTATACGGGTTGGTATAGATGTATACCGGTTGGTATATTATGAATGGGTCAGTATTATAAAATACCAGTCAGTATGGTATGAAGCCAGTTACATATAAAAATCGCTACTAGGGCATTTTAAAATGCCCCATAACAACTTTAAAAATGTTTTAAACGTTTAAATATAGTGTTTTAAAATTGATGTTTTAATACCGCCGAAAATCCGTCAACCCAAGCCAAGATCAATACAATATCTCTGCATATGTCTACTGACTTCAATCAAGAAAATGTTTTTGTATCAGTCATTCAGGTTGAAGACTTTAACAATAAGAGATTCCAATATAACTCCGATGCCACTCAAAAAGAACAAAACACATCCATGATAATCCAAATGATGATGATGCAAAAGGGAAGCAACAAGTCATTCAAGATCTTGAAGCTACACACTACACCAAGGAAGAAGCCACACTGGCTGGTCTATCAATGACTCCAATAATTGGTAGGTTTGGATGAACTAGGTGTCCAAGTCCAAGAAGTGTGGGCCCAATACATCAATCAAAGGATATGTAAATCTTGGCATGAGCAATACATTATACAAAAAGCCCTTAAAAAGAACATTATCATTCTACTATACAACTCCAAGCTTTGGCCACTCAAACCCAATATCAAGTTAGGATGGAATGCACCCTTTAGGTTAACTAAGGTATCAATAACACCCTAGTCTAGCTTGCAACTTACATTGGTGAATCATCCCTAAGTGTTTCAATGGCAATAAGGTAAAACCTTACCAAGCAACTACCCTTCATGTTTCCCATTCATGGCATGCTCAAAGAAGAAAATAGTCATACATGTAAGGAAAAAAACAATGTTCCCATTCGATAGCATTACAAAACATTCATGTAGCCTTTCAATAGAGGGACATCACATTCAGTATCCAAAATGATGGTGTTGATTGTCTCAAAAGAAAAAGATTCATACATGTCCATTGCCAATTGTAATTGCTTTGTGTTGCACTTGTACTGTAATTCCTTCCATCAAAATAGTTCCCTCTTGTGCCATAATCTCCCTCCTCTAGCATGTAAAGCTTCATCATTGACTCTCCCCCTGAGGTGGCGTTGGCGAGGCTCGGGGGGAGGGGTTGACGAGGCGAGGCAGGGGAGAGGGGATGCGCAGAGCAGTAAGACGAGGCAAGGGAGCAGAGGAGAGGTCGAGGGGGAGGCGGAGGCAGAGGACAGGTCGAGGGGGAGGCAGGAGGCGAGAAGGCAAGGAGCGGGGAGGTAGAGGAGAGGAGAGGAGGAAGGGTGATTAACCCCCCCTAAACCTATTGCACCTGCAATAGGTTCAGGGGGGACGTTAATCAACCTCCCCTAAGCCCCCCAAGGGAGGGGGCCTATTGCACACGCAACAGGTTGGGGGGCCTCCCCTTAAGGAGAGTGGGGGGCTCTTTCGGGCTCCTAATTTTTTTTCTTAAAAAATTAAATTAAATTAAAAAAACAAAAAAAATTAAATAAATAAAATAAAATTTTAGAAAATTTTAAATAAATAAATAAAATAAAAATTTTAAAAAATAAAAGAAAATTTTAGAAAAGTTAAATTAAATTCTTTTATTTATGTTTATAAAATATTTTGAATTAAATTATTTATGTAAAAAATATTTGATAATAAAATAGTATCTAGAAATATAAAAATATATTTTAACTTTTGAAATTTAATTAATTTTTAAATTTCAATATTTAAATATTCAATTAGCAATTTTTTTAATATTTTGAGTTTGAAAATCATTGTAATTCTCATTTTTTATTTTTGATTGCTTTGCAGAAAACTATGGCTTTGAGTTTTGGTTCCAAGGTGTCTTTCAAATATCTTGAACATGCTTGGTATTTTATGGAGTGTAAATCAAAGTATTTTTTGGTGATCACTGCTGAGAATGTGTCAAGCGTGAAATATTCTCTAGAGGCAGTAAGAAATGGTGGCATGGTCTCAACCATCAACATTAAAGAAAACAATTTGATAGCGGTTGTGTGCAAAGGAAAGAATGACGATGTGATCTACAAGTTATAGTTACAAGCACTTCTTGAAGCCTTTACCAGATTCAATTGAAGGATCCCAAAAATTACTTAGTGCCTTGGAAGCATTGAAGAAAATATGGGATGCATTTCCAAGTGGTGGTGTTGTACCTTCAGTAGCAGTAAGTACACCATTTATAACATGTAGCCCTCAAGTTGTACTGCCAATATTGTGGTGATAACTATGGTATCTCCGGCAAGAGTAACTACACTATATGTGGTAGTAACTACAGTATCTCCAACTGTACCTACACCATCAACTGCAACAACTATAGGAACAAGGAGTGATCGTGGAGCAGATTCAAGTTCCATCACTATTCCCAGAAAGAGAGCCAAAATAACTCCTACTCCACGTTCAGATCGTTCAAGTGCAGGTTATTTAAAACCAGGTGAAAAATTGGATAGTGATGATCAGTGAAGCGTAAACGCATGGAGGAGAGTAAGACTAACCACAAGAGTGGTGGGTGTGAATCCAGAAGAAAGGGCACACCACAACCCTCAAGAGTATATTAGGATAGGCACTAGGGTGGAACCGGTTCAGAGTGAACCGTGTTCACACTACAACCTGTAATAAAAAGGTGTATATGAGGTGGCACAGGGTCTTAACCCCAACAACCTCCCACCTGAAGGCAATGTGCCTCAAAACAAAAAAGAAATTACAGCAAGTACATATAGAATGTACAAGGCCAGAACGTGATATAGGGCCTATCCAACACCCATCCGTGTCCTGCAATGTGCAAACCGCTCTGCTGGCAAGGTCTTAGTGAAAAGATCCGCAAGGTTATCATCAGTATGGATTTTGACAAGTTCTAATAACTTGTCATGCAATACCTCACGAATAAAGTGGTACTTAACATCAATGTGTTTGGTCTTCTGATGAAAGACCGGATTCTTTACCAACATAATAGCACTCTGGCTATCACAATGCAAAGAAGGAATATCCCCTGAAAAACCCAAGTCTCCCACCAGACGTGAAAGCCATATGGCCTCCTTGCAAGCCTCAGTGGCTGCAATATACTCTGCCTCCATGGTAGACAATGTTGTGCATCTTTATAACCTGGATATCCATGAAATAGCACCACCTGTGAAAGTAAACACATAGCCCATGGTGGACTTACAATTGTCTGCATATGCCCTGCATAATCTGAATCTGTGTATCCATGCACTTGTGCATCTTGCTTGCCAAAACATATGCACACATCTTGAGACTCCTTAAGGTATCTCAATATACCCTTAATTGCCTCCCAATGCCTCTTACCAGGGTTAGCCATATATCTACTAACCACTCCCACTGCAAAAGCAATATCTGGTTTAGTAGCAACCATGGCATACATCAGACTGCCACATGCAGAAGCATAAGGAACCTTGGCCATATTAGCCCTTTCATCATTTGATTGAGGGCTGTCCTTTTGGATGAGTTTCAAATATGGAGGCAAGGGTGTGCTCAAAGCCTTCCCCTTATCCATATTGAACCACTCCAGAACATTGCCAATGTACTCTTTTTGAGAAAGATAGAGTAAACCCTTTGACCTATTCCTCACAATCTGCATACCAAGAATGTGATTTGCATCACCAAGATCCTTCATGTCGAAGGTTTTGTGTATCAATAGATGACTTCCCAGTAATAAGGATATCATCCACATAAAGAATGAGTATAAGAAGACTACCATCTCTTGTCTTCTTAGTGTAGAGACAATGATGATGATCAGACTGTCTGAATCCTTGTGCTTTCATGAAAGCATCAAACTTGTGATACCACTCTCTGGGTGCCTGCTTGAGCCCATAGAGACTCTTCTGCAATTTGCATACAAGCCCTTCTTTTCCCTTGACTTGATATCCCTCTGGTTGCTGCATATAAATATCCTCGTGAAGGTCTCCATGAAGGAAGGCCATCTTCACGTCCATTTGGACAAGATCCATGTCATGACAAGCAACCAAAGCTAAAACAGTCCTCAATGTAGTCATCTTGACTACAGAAGAAAAGATTTCATCAAAGTCAACTGCCTTTTCTTGCTTGAACCCCTTAGCAACTAATCTTGCTTTGTACTTGGGCTTAGCATCCCCTGGAGTGATCTTCAACCTATAAACCCATTTGCATGGTAGGACTTTCTGGCCTGCAAGCAGTTGCACTAGATTCCATGTCTGATTCTTCTCAAGAGATTGCATTTCTGAAACCATGGCTTTCTGCCAATTCTTTGCGTCCTCCCTCTACATGGCTTCTTTAAAGCATGAGGGCTCACCATAATCTGTCACCATGATGTAATCATCAAGTGCATTCACCCCTGGAACAAACCAGTCAGGCATTCGAGACACCTTGGTGCTTCGCCTAACCCAACCATCTTGATTAGGTGGCTAATTTACTTGCTGTTCCTGCATATTTTGGGGCTGTACAGCCTACTGTGGAAGCACATCTTGCTGAATCTCAGACTGCATTTGTGGTTCTACAAATTTAGAACCATTTGGGAATTTTAGATGCACATCCCCAATACCAACAACATCACAGGCATAATCATTCCCAAGTTTCACACATCCTTTCTTCCCTGCATCATACGAAGCAAACCACTGCTCATGAGGAGTAACATGATAGGATGCACCTGAGTCTAATAGCCAATCTTGTGCATATGAGCCATCATTGGCCACAAGAAAAGAACTATCACCAGAGGAGGCAACAAGTATGACATCATCATTATCTTCATCATTGCTAATCACTGCATTGAGCTCCTCAAGTTTAGCCTTGCCCTTGGTGTCTTTGGCATCTCTTTTCGCATCTTTGTCCTCTTCTTTTCTTTCCTTATCCTTGCCTTTGTTTTTTAGATGAAAATAGTCCCTTTTAATATGCCCCTTATTATGGCAGTAGTGGCATTCAAGGTCTTTCGAGGATGGGACTGACTGCGAGATTTCCCTTTATTTTGGTTTTCCCCTCTATTTTGCTGCCTACCTCTGCCCACAGCCAATGCACTTGCATTCTTATTTTCACTGCTATTCTTACGCCTCACCTCTTCCTACAGAAGAGCGCTTTCCACATCTTGGCATGACAATCCTATGAAAGTAGGGGCTGAATTGCTTATGGCTATAGCAAAAGTATCCCAATTGTCAGGGAGGGTACTCAAGAGAAAAATGGCCTTCACCTCATCATCAAAATTCATTTTCTGATTTGTGATTTGGCTGAATATAGAGTGAAACTCATTGAGGTGAAGTGAGAGGGCTGTCCCCTCTTTCATGCTTAGTTTCATAAGCCTCTTCAACCAAAACACTTTACTAGCTGCACTCTGACTCGCGAAAGGGACTCAAGTTTTTTCCATATGCTGTAAGCGGTGGCTTCATTCTCTACATTAAAGTCCCTTTATACTTGATAGGCATATTTTGATCTTTCTGGACCAACACATTATATATTTGGTTCTTCCAATAAGAGAAATTTGCATTCCCCTCCAACTTCTCGATGTTCCAATAGTTGCCTTCATTGCTTGAAGACATAATGATAAGTTGAAGTAGAAGCAAATAAATACACCTAAGGCACAGAGAGCCTCAAAGTCACGTGATGTGACTTAATGCAATGTTGTCCACTCTCCAAAACTGATTGTAAAATCTCCTCTTTTGTCACTGCATTTGACACATAGACATGTAAATCCCCTTCCAAAACTATTTACAATGGCCAACAACACCAATTTGAGCAAAAGCCCTTTGTTTTGGCGTCTATTGAAGAGAAATTTCGTCAAATAGGCACCCACAAGTGCGTACAAGCACTCTAGCATCAAAACCCCCAAATTTCTTGCATGCAATTTCTCCAAATTCAGAGAATACACCACGATGTGCACCCAATCCTCAAGTTTTTGCCCAGAATATCCAGTGGTGCTCCCAATTCTAGCTGACCAATGCCGGGCCAAAAGAAAGCGCGGGGTTCATCGAACCTTCGTCGAATGGGCTAGCCATGAGATAGTTTGCTCCATAGTTGAAGCAAGAGGAGCAATGCTGTAGACGTTCTCTTTAGACCGGGGATCCACTACTGTAGCATAGACAGTGAAGACTAGACCGGCTTCGGCGCAGTGAAGACCACGGCGCTCTTTCTTTGTGTGTTGCTCTACTGTGCAGCAGCACTTGCAGCAGTCGATCACTTGCCTTACTCCCCTGAAGACCTCGAGTCAGAGAGTAGGCTCTCCATGCTATTTGACGCCTGGAATGGAAAGCATGGCAAGCACTACGTGGCTGATAGGGCTTTGGAGAAGGAAAGACGCTTCGAAATCTTCAAATGAAACTTGCAACACATTCATCAGCATAACCAGAAGGGCTCTTCCTATACCCTGGGCCTCACCTGCTTTGCGGACCTCACGAATGAGGAGTTCAAATCATCGAGCTTCTTCGATGCAAGGCCTGAATCTTTAAGACGCGGTCGAAAAGACTAACCACAAGAGTGGTGGGTGTGAATCCAGAAGCAAGGGCACACCGCAACCCTCAAGAGTATATTAGGATAGGCACTAGGGTGGAACTGGTTCAGAGTGAACCGTGTTCACACTATAACCTGTAATAAAAATTTGTATATGAGGTGGCACAAGGTCTTAACCCCAACAATCAGGAGGATCTGCAAGAAGAAGATACAAGTCTCGCAGACTTTTCTATAAGTGTGACAGACTTACATCCTCTAGAGGATAAGGGCTATATTTAGGGATTTTCATAATTCAACGTGGCCATAATGCTTATTGTTCTAGCTTCATTGTTCACAAATCAAAGAAAGCTAGATAAGACATTTGCACGCAAATTGTATGAAGATACGAGGAAAACAAGAACTCCAGTTGCCACTAATATCACTCTTCATCCTATAGCATTTAAGAGACTTCAATAAGATGATCCTACATTGCCTGATGTCACATTTCAAAAGCGTGTGGACTTTCTTGATGCTTTTAAGAACTTTAGGAGTGACTTTGTTCGTGGAGAGGCTTTGTACCAAAGTTGATATGGGATTGACATCGAGAAGAGATACATGATGGCAAAGAATAGATGCTTGGAAAGATGCAGGTTTGAGCCCATATATGGGTAGCACTTTTGTGAAGCTTTCAGGATCACCCTTGATGAGGGAAGAAAAGGAAACTTGCCACAAATTGAGTGGATGGAAAAGTTTCAATGGGTCATTCGTCATGTATACATATTTAATGATGAATCAAAGTACATTCTAGAATAAAAAAGGCTCCATTTAGGTTGAAAAAAAGCTCTTCTCTTTCTGAGATCCTGATAAAGGCAAGGGAGTTATGCCTGGGAAGTGGAAAGCCACAAACAGTGAAGGTCAAGAGACCTACATCTGAGTACATGGCAAAGAGGATTAGGTTCTAAAGATGCTTGAAAGGTGTTGTAAGCAATACGCACCAAGTAATAAGGTTGAGGCCAAGGATCAAGGTCAAGGATCTGAACACTTCCATTGCAAGATACAGGGATGTTACTTGCATTGTCTTCTACAAAGGACTCAATGTTTCAGAGCATGGTGGATGTTTGCCAAGCATATGAAACATGAAAGATATCCTTTGAGGAACCAGCACTGCAACTCAGAGGAAAGAAATAATGAAACCGATGTCTATTATTTGGTGGAGAGCATTAAGGTTTGTTCCAGATGCAATAACACAAAAAAGTATGCAAGAAGATCCTAAGCGGTGATTGCTTCTTTGGAAAGAAGAGCAGTCATAGCAACTTGGATGAAGTGGTTACCCAAATGATTCAAAGTGAGGTTGCTCTCTCGGCACTATTATTTTTATTGAAATCTGATGATGAGTTAGCTGGCAAGTAAATTGATGTGAACGAGAAGAAAGCACTTAGCCTAGGTTAACTCCTTGATAAGACATGGGCTAGAAAGTGGTTGGCTTCAATGGATGCAGATGCCACACCAACAAAGGATCTAAGAGCTAAAATGCCAAAGGTTGTTGAGATAGAATATATGGACATTAAGAAAAAGGTCTTGTAGTCCACTGCCCAAGGTAGAGTTATTGGTGGTTTAGATGATGGTTCTCCATTCAGCTTCTCCTATGATATCTTGCTATCAGAGAATGATATAAATTTTGCACACATCAATGGCATTGATATAGAGAATTTCCTAACAATGAGCAGTGATGCTTGGGAGAAGCCATGTGTAGTTTTCATAGATGAATTGCAAGACCTTGCAGTGTCACGGATAGTTGAACTTGTGAGGTTTGTCATAAAAGGTCCTATGGCAGGTAAGAAAAGATCAATGTTGGTCTTGTTCATGACAGATTCACAAAGGGATGCCTTCTATGTGAGTTTGACATCTACATTTGGGTATTTAGTTTCAAAAGTATACCATGGTATAATGCTACACAATCATATGACTATCTTGGAAGGCACTACAATTCAAGTCTTGCAACCTTTCTTGATGTGCTTCTTATCCAGGGTTGGTGGCAATCTAATCAAAATTCCTTTAGGAACTCTTGAGCTTCATTACTTTGAGGACAATAAGGTTAAGCTTGATGCAGTAATGGTGGATTACAGAAAGCCGATGGATCATGATGTGATACTAGAGATGACAAAGAATTTACTAAATGATGGGTGGAAAGTAGCATTGTATCGAATGGGTTTTGCTACTGAGAAATTGCTATGCCAAGGTAGAAATGTAAATGTCATTGATACCCCCTATTAGATTGAGTTCTTTGACACATATTACAGTTGCACTACCTTCTTTGAAGAGAAAAATGTCAAAGAAGAGGGTAGTGAGGAAAATGTCAAAGAAGAGGGTAGTGAGCCTGAGGGAGATGATTCTAGCTCAAGTGATGATGAGGATGAAAGCCCTACATCTGATGATTTACACCGTGAAGAAATTCACACAAAGAATAAGGGTGATCAATTGTTAGCTAGAGTCAAGGAGGTTCCAGTCATCATACGGGAAGGCCTATGACAGCAAGAAGTAGTAGTACATCATGTCTTAGGAAAAGGTAAGGCTAAAGAGGTGGAAGCAATTCCCTTGAAAGTAAAAGTGAGGAAGGCACCCTTGATCTTGGGTGGACATGCAAGTGGATCAAGCAAGGAAGCCTTACCCAAAGAAGGTATGGACGAGGCAAAGCATGGAGGCAAAGCATGACTAGAAGGAGTTACCAGGAGGCATAGATGGTTCTTGAACCATGACCTTACAGACTTGAGAGTAGCCTACTAGTTAGGAACCTAGTAGCCAGGACCCTACTCACCAAGAACTTGGTCATGAGACTCTAGAGTAGCCTACTAGTCAGGTGCTTGGAACTGAAGAGCAGACTACTAGGTAGGACAATACTAGCCAAGACCCTACTATTGAGACTCCAGTCTTAGAGTAGCCTATTAGTCAAGATCCTGGTAGTCAAGGGCCTGGCATTGAGGACATTGGTACTGAGGAACATGATGGCTGACGGCTTTGTAATCACAAGTTTTGAGCTTCTATGTAAAGTGAATATCTAATAAAAAGTTAACTACTTTTTTTATTTCTTTACTCTCATTATTGTGTATAAAGATTGTTTATGAGGTCCATTTTATACTTAATGGTGTATTTTAAACTTTATGTCAATGTATTTTTATAGTTAAGGTTGTTTTTTAATACCAAGTGAGGTGTATATGTACACCACTTACACACAAAAGGATTTATGTACACTACCTTTCTAAGGGGTTTATGTACACCACCTTTCTAAAAGAAATGGTCATAAAGGTGTGTGTGCACACCACTTATACATAAAGGTGTTTATTTACACCACCTTTCTAAGAGAATTGGTCATCTATTGATGTTCTTAGGTGATAGTAGCTCTATTGATGTTCTTAGGTGATAGTAGCTCAATTCTTAGGTGATGTTTATGTAGATCACCTTTGTAAGAGATTTGGTTATGCATTGATGTTCTTAGTACATAAATGTAGGTCAATATGTACACCACCTTTCAAAGGAAGAGATGCAATAGCTACCTAATTTATGATGAGAAGCCTACGATCAACTCTTTAGCTCCATTTGTGTTTGTGAAAAGTGCTAAGGATGATAGTCTTTGCAAAGAGATGAATGAAGTGGTGGCTAAGTTCAAGAATCTTAGGCTCAACCTTTAGGGTGAAACAAGAAGAGTTTGAGGAAGAGGATTCAGGCCTCCCTATCAAGGCCAAGAGTGCACTATAAAGAGACTAAGTGAAGGGTCAGGTTTTGGTCAAGTAGAAGGTGCAAGTCTAGGGAGAGGAGCTTATCAATATGATATGAATCCTATCAATGTTTTGATTGTAGATATTGGGGTCATGCTAGTCCCAATTGTGACAAGTCCACTTATCAAGACGATATGAATCTTATCAATGTTTGGATTGTAGAGTTTGGGGTCATGCTAGGATAGAGGTCAAAGATAAGCCTAGTTTGGGGATGAAGTGGGAATGCTAGTTTTAGAGAAGAAGGAAAAATAAGAGAGTTTGAGAGGCTAAAGATACAAAAACTGTGGAGACAATGTAGATTTTTATGGAGCCAAATTAAGAGTCCAAGCTTTGTATATTTGATTCCAATGATGGGAGTTCCAATGACAGTGATGTTGAGACAGATGATGATGAATATACATGTGATATGGATGTCTTTGTGTGTGAAAAAAAGGGTTTTAATCTTTAGTGGAGTTTCCCTTGACCAACAAGACCATTCCAGAAGATTTCTTTGACCATCTTAATGACAAGGGGGAATCTCTCCTATAAAAGGCTACTAAAGAGGACATGAAACAAAGATAGGAGGATTCGTGGTTTAACATTCATGCAACTATTTGATGAAGTTAAGGTAGAGCATATGCAAGGCGTTGAAGAGCACAATAGTCATCAAAAACATGGAAGCAAATGTATTTAATGAAGAGGGGGACCTTGATGTTGATGGAGCTAAGGAAGAGGAGGTAAAAATGTCTCTTTTGTGCATGCAAATAATGATGAATATGACTCTTTCTAGTTCAATCTACCTATAGAACCAAAGATTTCTTTGTGGAAAAAGGAGAACTCTAGTAATTCTATTGATGCAATGCCTTTCTCATTTATACATGATAGTCTGGGTGAGAATGTTAATTAAAATTATTTGTGGATGTAGTCATTAAAATACTCAAGGTAGAGAAGTCTCATTTGTAATACTCATTTTCAAAGGGAGTAATGCATTACAAGATATCGCTCCTTAAAGAAGACAAGAGAAGGATGTAAGAGTATGTTAAGGAATGTGAATGGGTATGTCCACTTTCTCTTCCATGGTCAATTTCACTTTTCCCTTTTGACCTTGGAGGATAACAGGAAGCCAAGAATTCTTGCAAAATAATTTAATAGGAATTATCTTAGATCCAAGAACAAAAATATCAAAATACTAATGCATCTAAGCCTATTAAGTGAACCAAATCTCCTTACTATGATCCCATTATAGCCGTATACATACATACATACATGCATGCATACATACATGCATGCATGCATACATGCATACATACATACATACATACATACATACATACATACATACATATATAAATAAATAAATAAATAAATGTATGTATGTATAACACTTATCTCATTAATTTTGGACTCATATGTCTACTCTTGGACTAATCCCAAAAATCCTTCCCAAATGAAAAGTTTACTTCATGAAAATCTTATTCGAGGATCAAAAGTTCACTTTTTGGCATTGTCATTTCCACACAATAAATTTCACAATCTATCTCTATAATGGTGCACTAATAATGCAAAAACTTCGATTAAATCCTACTTTTGTACTTCTTGTTTTTAACAATCCTATTCACGTTAAAAAAAATCATGAGTTATTAATTTAAATCCATGAAAAATCACTTTCAAAATAAAGGCTTATTAATATAATTTAATCCAAAAGAATGCACCTAAAATTTGATGTAGAAAATTGTAACACTCTTGAAGTCCCTAAAAATTTAAAGGTTAAAATAGACAAGAGACATGGAAGACTCTAGTCCAAAAATAGTAATAGCTATGATTGCAATTTTACATTGTCATATGTTTACAAGAAATATTGCTCTCCATGAGTCTTTGTACAAAGGAGTCTGATACAAAACCTTTTCAATGACTCAATTCTGCCTTGACAAATGTGTTAAGTACAAATGGGCAATCTAGACACTTGTTTGTTTGAATGTCCGATTCATAGTCACTTGTTGCTTGGATGCCATCCTCATTCAATCTTGTCAGAACACCGTCATCTTGAGTCTTTATTGATGCTTGAATGGTATTGTCTTCATTTGCACTATCTCCTTCTACTTCCTCCTTAGTGAGCATCTTCAAAAACTCCATAATGTGTGAAATAATTCATAGCGGTATTCTTATTTTTTCTTCTACATCATATCCCATGTGCTTCCTTGTTTTCTTTATCCGTGATTTCCAAGATACTATGACTGTCTTTGTGGAAAGCTCTGAAACTGCTTCATGGTTTGGGACCCATTCCTTTTTCAAACAAGCAATATAAAATGTATTGTTATCCTAGTTCTCCTTCCTACCCCTTGGATCATACCATAGTGGTTGCGGCTTTTCCCTAGTCATCCATGCTCACGTCTACCACTTTTGCAACCCAGAACTTAACATTCTCATGCTCATCATCCGATGGTTGAACTACAACAAAACAATGGATATCTATGTCTACTTCTAGCATAAACTCTCTCTTCCTTGGTCCACGATATGTACATGAGAGTAGTGAATCAAACTCATTTTCAAAGACATCAAACGATGGGCGCAAGTTTTTACCACCATTTGGCCAAAATAAAGGCTGTTTTGCCTTAGCATCATGTACTCACATTTTCTCAAGGTCCTTTATCAATTGATAGGTTTTCTTAATTACAATAGTAGTGTGTTCCTTCCAAGAGGGCTTCCAATAAGGAAATCTACGAAGCATTTCCTCTTTGTATGTAATAAAAGATTTCAAGCCTTTTATTTAACCTTTAGATTTCTTGTTGAATTCTTTTATAGGAGCCCATATTGGATGCATTTCTTTGCTGGCAATTGAAGTTAAGAGACAGTAAGGTTCTTTGGGTTCCCATGTTGTATCATGACAATAATGTTGCCACTACATCACTAGTTTTTCACCCTTTAAGAAAAAATGAAATTAGTGTGGAGCTCTATGGCCAATAAGGCATCGCCATTTTTTGGTATGAAAGGTAAAATAAAGCTCTTCCAATGATACATCCTTTCAACCATGGAGCATATTGTACCTTCCTTGCAGCCACCAACTTGCCTCCCACATTTCTTATCAAGTCATCCATCGTCTCCATGTCCTTGTGTTTTAGCTCTCTTGAGACTGTGCTAAAAACCTGATTGATATCCTCGTGTGTGTCCACCAACAAAATCCCGAATTCAATCTCATTTTCCTTATTGCCACTTGCTCCACCATGAGTAGATACAAGCATATCATATCCTTCAACACATTATCCACATACACAACAATAGTATCACACACACAAAACACCACATCTTAGTTCAATCTTATTCACTCTCATGAAGGATATTGATTAATGAGTCCTCACTATTTGGATCCTAAGTTGATGAATTAGGTGACCAGTTGCTTGGATCCTAATTTGATATGAGTTGCCAATGTGATTAGCTACTTATATAGGACCTTGAATCCTAGACATGTTAAGTATGTGGGGAACTTAGAGCTTATATTAGCCTTCAATTTGAAGCATTGTCTAGTGTTTTTTGTGACAAAGCAATGGAATATGATGCTATAAGACGTTAGAAGAGTGGTGTCAAAATTGTGTAGCTGAGGCCTACCTAGTAGACCTCACGCAGCTGTTGCCATCCATAGGAAAAGGGTAATGGTGACTGCCTTAGAAATTCGATTCATTATCTATCTTAAGAAGCCCAAGGGCACTTAGGGATGTTTTATGCTCTGCCTTGGGTGATAGTTAGAGTTCATGTACTCTGCCTATGGGCATCTATCTTGTATCAGCCTCTTTTCAATATAATAAAATGTCTTTTCTCAATTGTCTTTGTATTTGCAATCTCAAATTTATTTTCAATGTATCTGCAATCTATTAATTTACTTACATGGAATCTCAATTTACTTATTACAAAAGACTTTTTGATGACATATACAGCAGCAAAATGAAATAATAAATGTATCAAATCTCAATAGAACATGCAAATGGAAATAATCCTCAATTTTACTTAACATGGAAAAGGAAACAATGTTCTGTAGCAAGAAGAGAAAATAAATTGAAAATGGTATTCTTTATTAACGTAGAGTAGTATTACAAAGAGCACCCACTTAAACGCACAAGCTACTCTAGTCTACCCTTCTTTCTACTTGGGTAAGATCCCTTTTTTGCTTGTTGAAGCAAAGAGGGTTGCTTAATTTCATTCTCTATATCCTAGGGATCTCTAATTCTAGCTAGCCCTACAATAGCTATGATATAACTATACCGGATCGTTTGTTTGAGAACAAAAATAAAGCTACACTACACAAATAACCAGAACAACATGGTTTGCAGTAGGACGAATGAGCCTCATTTTCACCATCCGACTAAGGACCTTGAACTTCATGATATTCATCTTTCCATCCGGCAATAATTGTCGATCGAACACCAAAATGTGTTGAGCCACTCTGTTGATGTAGTGGTCGATTGAAGCCATCCCCCCACTAGAAGACCCTCTGGTTCCACCCTTGCGTCTGGTATATTCATCAACCCATAAGATATCCTGCAACCAACATATCACATCAAAACCAAAAGATTATATAAATTAATAAAACATCATTTTTTAGGAATTAATAAGAATAAGGCTTTTTCACAGATGAAAAATAATACCTTTAAAAAATCATATTTGGGAGGCCACTGAGACCCTAGCAACCATGTTCATCAAATTTATGAAAAAAAAAATTGCAAGCCCCAAAGTTCGACATCGTGCAACCAGAGCCCATTTTTTTCCGAGTTTCTGTAGAAACTGGGCTCTGGTCGCACGATGTCAGATTTTGGGCTTGCAGGGGTTTTTTGGCATAAAATTGATGAACATGGTTGCTAGGGTCTCAATGGCCTCCGAAATATGATTTTTTAAAGATATTATTTTTCATCTGTGACAAATTCATAGCCCTAATTGTTTCCACAAATGGAGTGGCAAGGGCAAGTGGAAGGGGCATGTGTTAGGGGCTAGTGGCATTGGTAGCATGTCTTGGGTCTAAAATCATAAAATTTTGTCGGGTTTGTACTCTAAACCCTAAACCCTATATTTTATTCCCTAAAACTAATTGTATTCCATGTGGCCTGAATAAAAACCCTAAACCTGTTATTTTCCCTATGTTTCAAAACCATAACCCTAATTTTTTTCACAAATGGAGTGGCAGGGGCAAGTGGCAGTGGCAAGATGTCCTGGGTTTAAAATCATAAAATTTGGTTGGGTTTTGTACCCTAAAGCCTTAACCCTATTTTTTATTCCCTAAATCAAATTTGGAGGGCCACTGAGGCCCTAGCAACCATGTGCATCATTTTCAAGCAAAAAAGCCCCTTGAAAGCCCTAAATTCGACATCATGCAACCAAAGCCCATTTGCTTGAAAATGATGCACATGGTTGCTAGGGCCTCAAATTTGATTTTTTTAAAATACTATTTTTCTAAATTATAAAACCATAACTCTAATTGTTTCAAAAAATGGAGTGGCAGGGACAGGATGTCCTAGGTTTAAATTCATAAAATTTGGTTGGGTTTTGTACTCTAAACCCTAAACCCTATTTTTTATTCCCTACCAGTTGAAGACAAAGCAATGATTTTTGTTGCTAAAATGGAGCCTAGAATTATATTGATGATTTTGAATCACATGATGAAGCTAGCAAAGCTACATACCTTTTCTGCCTCATCACAGAGTGTGTCAGCTACTACAGTGTCCAACTAGACTCCCTTTTGTGGTTGGTCTTGAACTTCATGTTGGCTTGAGGTGCCAGCTTCTTCATCTCTCTCCTTGAACAATTCCCTCTACAAATTCATGAACTGCTCATTGGACATGTCGTACTCTAGTGTGGCATCCTTGAATACCTTCTGTGTTAATTGGATTGGTGAGGCTCGAGTCATCAAAGCATGCAATCTCATCGATTGTTGGATTTATTGGAGCATCAAAGTCAATGACATCATCAAATGTGTCATTCTAGAGCTGACATAGCACCTCATCCTCTTGGACACCGATTTCTTCCATCGCTTCTAATATGGTAAGGTACTTCTCACCCTCAATCCTGATTGGATCAATCGAAGTAATGTGTGGCTTGGTTGCTACCTCATCTAGATTATAGGTAGAGGATGGATATGCACGATTCAAATATGATGATAAGATGACGTCACTTTCAACTTGCTCCTCAACTAGGCTAATAGTATGCTCCTCAGGCTCCAGGTCTAGGTTTAGTCATCTCCTCCACCACTTGTTGATGGACTTGCTCCACCACTTATGGATGCAGGACCCTCGCGCGGCTCGCTAACATCCTCATCAAACTTGCTAGTTGCAAGGAGAACGGTAAGGGTTGCATCTCTCTCGATCAAATGAATTGGGGAAGATGAATCATCCCCGATGGAAATAGTGTACTCACGAAGAGAGATAGGGACATTATCCATGGCCCTACCTAGTGTCTGCTTGAAGTTAGCACTTTGGTCAAAAGAGCTCAAAATATCCAATGAAACCCATTGGTGAGGAGAGTTAGCAATTGCGACAGATTGCCCATGGATAAGTCTATCAAAAAGCTGAAGACATGTATTATTAATAGGAAGGAGAGCTCTCAAGTGTGACTCAAGATGGAATGCCTTGGAGAAGCTAGGATAAACCTGATCTGCAGAGGCATGGGAAATACACTAGTCAAAAGCCTCTCTAGGGAAAGCTATGAGTGTAGGAGGATGCTCAGGACGATGAAAGAGAAGGCTGTGGAATGCAAGGTTACTCAAGAGTGGGAAACTGAAAATGTGAAAATGACCTCAGAAGTGTACTTTATAAAATGGGCATTGCCCAAAATGCTCTTAATTATAATATTTTTATATTTATTGTTTTTTCTTTGGAAAGTTTCTCTCTCTCTCTCGAGGGGGTCACTCATCATATGTAACCCTATCACGTGAGTTCAACAGAAGGATTTTTTTAATTTCTAAAATTTACAGAAATAAATATACATAAGGGACTATTTAAAATAGTTTTGGAAAAAATTTACAGATTTGTATAGAAAAGGGGTACATTTTATTAATGAAATTTTTTACAGATAAGGGACTTTAAATATAGGCCTTGAACGCACGTGATATAGAGGGTTTATACATAGTGACCCCCCCGAGCTCTCTCTCTCTCTCTCTCTCTCTCTCTCTCTCTCTCTCTCTCTCCCCTTAGCTATCTCCCTCTCCTCTCTCTCCCCCCCCTCTCTCTCTCTCTTTGTTTCTCTCTCTCGTTGCCCTTAGCTCTCTCCCTCTCTCTCTCTCTCTCTCTCTCTCTCTCTCTCTCTCTCTCTCTCTCTCTCTCAGTTCACCTCACAAAATTTTAGTATACCACATGCATTCAAAAGGAGGGGTATTTTAATTCATTTTTATTGGAAAGAAAATTTTAGTTGAGAGGTTTTTTTAATGCCCTTTGAATGCACATGATACATAGGGTTTCTTAGTAGTGCATCCCCCGAGCTCTCTCTCTCATAGGCCTGCAAGGTCTTCCGAGGATGTTAATATATCTTTCTTTCTTTCATTGCTCTCTCTCTCTCTCTCTCTCTCTCTCTCTCTCTCTCTCTCTCTCTTTCTCTCTCTCTTTCTCTCTCTCTCTCTCTCATTGAACAAGGGAGGAAGGTGATAAAAGTCTACGACTTTTAAAAGCATAGCACGCATCCACTTAAGGTGATAAGGGTGATGAGGGAGAGGTCAAAACTCTGTGCAAAGTTGCATCTCTTATATAGGCTCTTTCAAAACCAAAGTAAAGCTCTAAAACCATCCTCTTATTATACAAGCTCTTCCCAAAGCTAGACTGATCCAAAGCATAGGTTCTTCCCAAAGCCTAGATTGATCCAAAGCAAAGCTGGCTCTCATCCTCTTTGCAGAGCCCTTGTGTCTAAGTATTAGTGCTGGGTGATTGTCTGTGATTATAGAGGTGCCATATCTTTGAGAGCTTTGGATGATAGAATGTTGATAAAGCTTGAAGCTTGCTATGAAAGAAGAAGAAGAAGAAGAAACATAGATGGAGTGGTGGGAGATAACTCTTGCAATTGCAGTGCCTTGTTTTGCAGCCATACTCTTCTTCTTCTTCTTCTTCATCTTCTATCTTCAAATTAGAGCTTCTTCGTCTTCTTCTCCACCTTCTTCTAATCATCTCTTGCATCCTCCCAAACTCACCTCTGCTTCCCACCATAGCTCCCGTGTTGCTTCTACTTGGCACTCCTCTTACCCCATCAAACCTTTCTCTTGGCCTCAGCACCCCTCCCTCATCTTTGATGCCCTTGAACATGGCTGGCCTTCTTTTTGCTTTTTCTACTTCATGCTCTGCTTGCCCTGTCCCCCCCAACCTCTGGGATTTGTGCTCTCTCTATCTCTCTCTATCTCTTTCCCTCCCTTTGTGTCCCTATTTGCTCTCTCTCTCTCTCTCTCTCTCTCTCTCTCTCTCTCTCTCTCTCTCTCTGACACCCGATGATCATCTTGTTGCCTTGTTGCCCTTAGCTATCTATGTCATGGACATTGATTTTACATATACACTTTTTGTATTTTGTTAGCGGCACAATGAACATTGTGTCATAGAAGAAGATCCTGTCCTTTTTTAATTCTGATGGTGTGCGACCTTCATACTAAAGACTCCTGATCTCAACATGGAGAACATGCAACGCCCCAATTATGCATGCTACAGGCTCCCACTTTTTGTAAAGTAGATGGATATAAGTCTGTAAAAACAAATACAAGGCATAAGACAGTTGTGTCAAAGTCCCCAAATAAATGCAAATACTCTAAAAAGAAAATGAAGTACCTGTACACTTTGAAAAACTTACAATTGGGCCTATGATATGGAAGTTATGCATTCGGATGCATGTATATGTTTGCATGGGTAAAGACATGCTGAATATATACCTCTATCACAGTGTTACTGCCAGGAGAAATTTTAAAATCTAAGATCCTTCCCTTCCAATGTTTGGGGATTTCCATTGCATCCTTTCGACCCACTTTGTAGCACCCACAATTAGTGGGTTGCATTGTGATCCAAGAATATTTCCTGTAGAGATGAGGAATCCATTCCCCATGCTCATCCTTAACATTCTTCAATACAACATACTATAAACTACTTCTATATCTATCATTTTCTACTTCCATAGTTTATGCCCTTGTACCATGTGATTAAAATTAGCTCTTTCTACTTCCATAGACCCTCCAAATTTATGTCTTATATTCTCTCTTTCTCTATCCCTCTATTTCTCTTTCTTAGCAAGTCTCTCTCTCTCTCTCTCTCTCTCTCTCTCTGTGTGTGTCCCCCTCCCCCTCCTTCACTCTCTCCTTTAACTAAACCTCTCACAAGAACAAACAAAATATTATTGCAAAAAATATGGAATACTTCTCTCTCTCTCTCAGTCTGTCTTCCAAGGTACCCCTCGCACACATAAATATATCAATTTATTTTGAAATACTGCTCTCTTCCTACTCTTTTTCTCCACAAACAAAGAAAACATTATCAATATCATATCACTCTCTCTCTCTCTCCCAAAACTCTTTGATGGGATCTCTTTTTTTCCTTCTTTCTCAAATACTTCTAAAGCCTAGCAGTTTGAAATATAATCTCTGTCTCTCTCCCTCAATCATACCCTCAATAAAAGAAAACATAGCACTTCAAAATATAATCTCTCTCTCACTTTTCCCTTCCTCTATCTACCCCTCCTATCCTAGCAAAGAAACAAACTACTATTTTATGTCTCTCTCCCTCAATCATCCCCTCAAACAAATTTAAAAACATAGAAGTTTCAAATATAATCTCTCTCTCTCTCTCTCTCTCTCTCTCTCTCTCTCTCTCTCTCTCTCTCTCTTCTATTTATCCCTCCTATACTAATGAAGAAACAAACAACTATTTTATGTCTTTCTCCCTCACTCATCCCCTCAAATAGAAAAAAACATAGCAGTTCAGAATAATCTCTCTCTCTCTCTCTCTCTCTCTCTCTCTCTCCTATACCGCTGAAGAAAAAAATGTCAAAAATCATCTTGTCATTTTAAATATCACCTACCTCAATCTCTCCCCCTTCCTTGGCCTCTTGTAACAAACATATAGACAAACTGTGATACAAAAACGTATCTACTTCATATGGACAAAAATTTCAAGGAGAAATCACTTCATTACCTGAAAAGTATGTGCTCTTTCTTCTAGAGTTGACTCTCTATACTCCAAAAAGGTAGAGAAAGAGCCGAAAATGATAGAGCGCCCATTTTTCTCACTCCTTCCAAGTAGATTTAGGTCTCAACTTCAGGATTTGACTCTCTATACTCCAAAAAGGTAGGGGAAGAACCGAAAATGAGAGAACACCTATTTTTCTCTCCTTCCAATCAGATTTAGGTCGTAACTTCGATTTCTAAGAGAGAGAGAAATAAGTAGAGAATGAATGGAAGAGAAGAGGGATGAACAAGGCTTGGGCAGAAGTTTCTCTGAGAGATTTTTGAACGTGGAAGAAAAAAGTGAGCAAAGAGGAGAGAGAATGACTAATCAAGAGTGGAATGAAGATATCTTGAAACCAGCTACTAGAAAGTGGCAGGAATAAATGTTTGAAATGTTTTGGAAAAGAGAGAATAGGGAGAGAACTGGTTAGGAAGTCAAAGTTTGGGCCAAATGGTTGAACCAAATGGAAAACGTGAGCACAGGCCTAGCTAGGGGATAGTTTTCCATGGGAGGAAAACAAGGAGGCTTGACATGGTGAGAGTAGGTCTACCAAAGATGATATTTTATTGTGAAGCACCAATATCATTTTTTGGGGTATTTTAAAAAAATACTGAAATTTTCCCTAGATTTAGGGAGCCTCTACTATAGAGAAGTCCACATGGCATAATCTCCTTCATGAATACCATATTCCCTTATCCAAGCCTCTAATATTTTAGTAATTCTCCAAAGGGCCCCTTTTTTAGTCTAATTTTTTTGTAATGATCATTATCATGTGTGAATATTTCAAGTCTTTAACCAATATCCCTTGATGGATTAAATTAGTATCTTGCATGAGTATTTAAAAGCTTTTTGAACATGACATTTGAAGTCCCACATATGAGTTTGGTCTCCCATATAGGAGTGGATCAATATCCCAAATAGAATATTTGAAGTCCTAAACATCATATTTAAAGTACCACTTACAAGTTTAAAAGTCCACTTTGGGGAGAATCAGTACAAGCAATATTTGAATTTCCAAATAGGATATTTCAAGTCCCATAAAGTCGTTTGGAGGTTCCTTATGGAATTTGAAGTCCCACATAGGAGTTTTAGGGTCCCTAATGGGATTAAAATTCCTACATAGGAGTTTTGGAGTCTCTCATATGAGATGTGATCCATATCCTACAAGAGGGAAATTTGAATTCATTATAAATTTGAATTCAAATTTGTGTTCAACATTCTTCTTATACTTTCTTCTCATATGTTCCTTGTGAATTCAAATTTGTGTTCAACGTTCTTCTTGATACTTTCTTCTCGTAAGTCCCTTTCATTCTTCTTGTAAGTCAAATCTTATTTGTCGCTCTTGCTCGTGATAGTAAGTCAAATCTTGTTTGAGCAAGAATCTTATTTGTCGCTCTTGCTCGTGATAGTTCTACTCTTAGTTGTAAGAATTCAAATTTGTGTTCAACATTCTTCTTGATACTTTCTTCTCGTAAGTCCCTTTCATTATTTTCCTAAGTCAAATCTTATTTGTTGCTCTCGTAAGAATTCGACCTCTCTCCCTCTACTCCCTCGCGTCTCTCTCCCTCACTCTCTCTCTCTCTCCCTCTACTCCCTCTACTCCCTTGCTTCTCTCTCCCTCACTCTCTCTCTCTCTCCCATACCTTCCCCCCTCACTCTCTCTCTCTCTTTCTCTCTCCCTCCCCTCACTCTCTCTCTCTCTCCCCTCCCTCGTCTCCCCTCTCTCTCCTTCTGCTCCCTCCTCTCTCCTCCCTCTCTCTCTCTCTCCCTCTCTCTCCCCTTGCTCCTCTCCCCTCTCTCTCCTTCTGCTCCCCTCCCGCCTCCCCCCCTCCCTCCCTTGACCCCAACACCCCCCCCACCCCCTCCATCCCTCGATGCCAACCCCCCCCACCCCCCCTGCCTCCCTCCCTCCCTCCCTCGACCCCAACCCCCCCCAACCCCCTCCCTCCCTTGACGCCAACCCCCCCACCCACTCCCTCCCCTCCCCCCTCCCTCCAAGGGGTCCTAGCAGCCGTGGCCGCCAGACCCCCCCCTCCCTCCCTCGAACCCAACTCCCCCCCACCCCCTCCCTCCCCTCCCCCCTCTAGGGGTCCTGGTAGCCACGGTCGCTAGACCCCCCCCCTCCCTCCCTTGACCCCAACCCCCCCACCCCCCCTGGTGGCCGCGGCCGCTAGACCCCCCCCCTCCCTCCCTCGACCCCAACTCCCCCCCACCCCCTCCCTCCCCTCCCCCCTCCAGGGGTCCTGGTGGCCGCGGCCGCCAGAGACCCCCCCTCCCTCCCTCAACCCCAACCCCCCCACCCCCCCTGGCGGCCGTGGCTGCTAGATCCCCCCTCCCTCCCTCGACCCCAACTCCCCCCCACCCCCTCCCTCCTCTCCCCCCTCCAGGGGTCTTGGCAACCGCGGCCACAAGACCCACCCTTCCCTCCCTCGATCCCAACCCCCCCACCCCCCCTAGCGACCGTGGCCGCTAGACCCCCCCCCTCCCTCCCTCGACCCCAACCCCCCTACCCCCTCCCTCCCCTCCCCCCTCTAGTGGTCCTGGCGGTCGTGGCCGCCAAACCCCCCCTCCATCCCTCGACCCTAACCCCCCCACCCCTTCCCTCCCCTCCCCCCTCTAGGGGTCTTGGCGGCCGCGGCTGCCAAACCCCCCCTCCCTCCCTCGACCACAATTCCCCGACCCCCCTTGGCGGCCATGGCCGCCAGTCCCCCCCCCCACCCCTCCCTCCCTTGACACCAACCCCCCCACCCCCCCTGGTGGTTGCGGCCGCCAGACCTGCCCCCCCCCTCCCTCCCTCAACCCCAACCCCCCCCACCCCCTCCCTCCCCTCCCCCCTCCATGGGTCCTGGCGGCCGCAGCCGCCAGACCCCCCCTCCCTCCCTCGACCCCAACCCCCCCCACCCCCTCCCTCCCCTCCCCCCTCTAGGGGGTCCTGGCGGCCGTGGCCGCCAGACCCCCACTCCCTCCCTCGACCCGGCCCTCGCCTCTGCCCCTCCTCCCCCCCCTACCCAACACCCCCGCCCTACCCAGCATCCCCGCCCCTCTCGCCCCCGCCCCCGCCCGCCACCCCCTCCCCCTACCCCCGCCCCCCCTCCCTACCCAGCACCGTCGCCCCTCTCACCCCCGCCCTCGCCCCTGCCCTCGCCCCCGCCCGCCACCCCCTCCCTCCCCTCCCCCTGGAGCCCTCCCTCCCTCCCTCCCTCGACCCTACCCCTGCCCCCGCCCCTCCCTCCCCCCTCCCTCCCCGGCTCCCCTCCCCCCCCTCTCCCTCCCTCCACCCTGCCCCCTGCCCCTCCCTCCCCTCCCCCCTCTCCATCCTCTCCCCTCCCCCCTCTCCATCCTCTCCTTCTCCTCCCATCCTGGCGAACCTCTCTCTCTCTAGTTCCTCTCTCTTCAAATTAAAAAAAAAATCTAGATAAAGAATTAATCAAAAAAATTTGCAAGTACCTGGAAAAAGTTTGTAAGTTTGCTCTTTCTTGCTTTCTTGCTCTTCCTTCCTTGCTTTCTTGATCGTCCTTGCTTTCTTGCTTTAATGAATGAAATGAGGGGAGAATGAATGAAGAAGGAAGACTATATATAAGAAAAATTAGGTTTTCCTCCTCCTCTCCTATTGGCTTTCCATTCCTCCCCTCTCTCCTATTGGCTTTTCATTTATCCCCTCTCCCATTGGCTCCCATTACTCCCCCTCTCCCATTGGACCCCCATCCCTCATCCCAATCTTCCATTAGCCCTCCCTCCATCCATTTCTTCTTCCTCCCCCATTGCCACCACTCCCATCCCACATTTCCACCATGTCCCATACTCCTCCCATTTCCCAAAATCCCATATTTCCCCATCTCACCCTCCTCTTTTTCATCCCCTATTAACTCCTCTCACTCATTTCACTCCCTTATTATCCTACTCCCCTATTACCTTCCCCTCTCCCATTCCATTCTTCCCTCCCCACTCTCACTTCCACTTCCCATTACTCACTTGCCATTTGAAAACTATTAATATATTATTATACTATTTTTTATACTTATTATCATACACCCCTATTACTTCCCTCTCCCATTCCACTCTTCCCTCCTCACTCCCACTTCCACTTCCCATTACTCACTTGCTATACACATTTGCAAACTATATTTTTTATACTTATTATCATACACCCCTATTACTTCCCTCTCCCATTCCACTCTTCCCTCCTCACTCCCACTTCCACTTCCCATTACTCACTTGCTATATACACATTTGCAAACTATTAATATATTATTATATGATTTGTTATACTATTTGCAAACTTACATGTGGGCAAAATCACAGGTGTCAAAGCGATCCTATTGTGGTCATACAACAACTGTGCTTTTATTCAAGGGCATATTTATCCTCATCAACAAGCTTATTTACTCAAGGTATGAAGTGCATAATTTGTGCACTAGGTGTTTACTTTGTTGTATCAAAATTGTTTGCCACACACACACACATATACTCATACCGAGAATTTTCTAATATTATCGCATCTACATTTCTCCGATGGGCACAAAACTTTGTACACGCCTCAACCTAGGTCGTATTGACTTGCATACAAAGTGGTGCACCCATCCCATAAGTACTTGTTTGGATAACACACCTCGAAACATATTTTATGATGATTGTGCATAACACTAGGAACAAAATGGTGTATAATGTGCGATCGACTATGCAAAGCATATCCAATGGACACAAGACTTTGCACGTTCCTCAACCTAGGCAGTATTGACTTGTGTGCAAAGTGGCATCCCCATCCGATAAGTACTTGTTTGAAAAATACACCTAAGATCGTGTTTGAAAAATACACCAAGGCCAAAACACCTCCAAACATATTTTATGATGATTGTGCATAACACTAGGAACAAGATGGTGTATAATGTGCGATCGACTATGTAAAGCATATCCAATGGACACAAGACTTTGCACGTTCGTCAACCTAGGTAGTATTGACTTGTGTGCAAAGTGGCATCCCCATCCGATAAGTACTTGTTTGAAAAATACACCTAGGATCGTGTTTGAAAAATACACCAAGGCTAAAAATGGTATTTAATACTCAATCTACCATGTAAAGCATATATGATGGGCACAATACTTTGCACTGCCTCAAAATTGTTGGTATGGTATTCCATGCAAAGTGGAACACCCATTCAATAAGTACTTGGTATGATAATATACCTATTAAGAGCATGTTCTTTGATAGATGTGCATAACACTAGGGGAAAATGGTGTATAATGTGTGATCCCCCATGCAAAGCATAACCGATAGACACAATACTGTGCATGCACATCAACCTAGTTGAAATTGAATTTCTTGCAAAGTGGCTCCCCCATCTGACAAGTACTTTTTAGAATATCACACCTAGGACCATGTTTTTTATTGGTTGTTGTCCATGACACCAAGGCAAAAATGCTGATTTATGCTTAATCAACAATGCAATGCATATCTGATCATCAAAATACTTTTCACACATCTCAACCTAGGTATTATTGACTTGCATGCAAAGTGGCATGCCCATCCCATAAGTACCTAGTCGAATAACACATCTAGGACCGCGTTTTTTAACGGTTGTGCATGACACTAAGGACAAAACAGTGTTTAATGCTTGTTCGACAATGCAAAGCATATCCGATGGGCACAATAGTTTGCATGAGTCTCAACAATTGTGGTATTGCATTGCATGCAAAGTGGTACACCCATCTGATAAGCAGTTGGTCAGATAACACACCTAAAATCGTGTTTTTTTATGGTTGTGCATGACATTGAGGCACAAATGGAGTTTAATACGTGATATATCATGCAAAGTACATCCGATGGGCTCAATAATTTTCACCCACCTCGACCTAGGTGTTATTGAATTGCATGAAAAGCGGCATGTCGGTTAGATAAGTACTTGATCCGATACTACACCTAGGACCGTATTTTTTTACAAATGTGCTTGACACTAAGGCAAAAACGGCGTTTTATGCTTGATTAACAATGCAAAGCATATCCGATGGGCACAATACTTCGCACACACCTTCAACTAGGTGGAATTGACTTACATGCAAAGTGGCATGCCCATCCCATAATTGCTTGATCGGATAATATACCTAGTAGCGTGTTTTTTTACGGATGTGCATGACACTAGAGCAAAAATAGTATTTAATGCTCGATTGACCATGCAAAGGATATCTGATGCGCACAACACTTTTCCTACACTGCAACCTAGGTGGTATTGAAATTTTCTAAAAGATGCACACCCATCCAATAAGAACTTGGTCAGATAACACACCTAAGGGCGTGTTTTTTTGCAGATGTGCATATCAATAGGGAAAAAACGGTGTATAATGCATGATCGACCATGCCAAGAATATCCGATGGTGAAAATACTTTGCATGCACCTCAAAGTAGTTGAAACAGACTTGCGTGCAAAGTGGAGCCCCCATCTGATAAGTGCTTGTTTGATTAACACACCTAGGACCGTGTTTTTTCATGGTTGTGCATGACACTAAGGCAAAAACGTTGTTTTATGCTTGATCGACAATGCAAAGCATATCCGATGGGCACAATACTTTGCAAAAAAATTCAACTAGGTGGAATTGATTTACATGCAAAGTGGCACTTCCATCCCATAAGTGCTTGATCGGATAACATACCTAGCAGCATGTTTTTTTACGGATGTGCATGACACTAGAAAAAAATAGTATTTAATGCTCGATCGACCATGCAAAGGATATCCGATGGGCACAACACTTTTTGTATGCCTCAACTTAGGTGGTATTGAAATGTTCTCAAAGAGGCACACCCATCCGATAAGTACTTGGTCAGATAACACACCTAAGGGCATGTTTTTTTGCGGATGTGCATATCACTAGAGAAAAAATGGTGTATAATGCGTGATCGACCATGCAAACCATATCCGATGGTAACAATACTTTGCATGCACCTCAACATAGTTAAAATGGACTTGCGCGCAAAGTGGAGCCCCCATCCGATAAGTACTTGTTTGAATAACGCACCTGCGGCCGTGTTTTTATATGGTTGTGCATGACATTAAGGCAAAAACGGTGTTTTATGCTTAATCGACAATGCGAAGCATATCTGATGGGCACAATACCTTGCACACACCTTCAACTAGGTGGAATTGACTTACATGCAAAGTGGCATTCCCATCGCATAAGTACCTTATCAGATAACACACCTAGTAGTGTGTTTTTTTACGGATGTGCATGACACTAAGGCAAAAATGGTATTTAATGCTTGATCTACCTTGCAAAGCATATTCGATGGGCACAATACTTTTCTTACACCTTAACCTAGGTGGTATTGAAATGTCCTTAAAGTGGAACACCCATCCGATAAGTACTTCGTCAGATAACATACCTAAGGGCGTGTTTTTTTGCAGATGTGCATATCACTACGGGAAAAACATTGTATAATGCGTAATCGACCATGTATAGCATATCCGATGGTGACAATACTTTCCACGCATCTCAACCTAGTTGAAACGGACTTTTGTGCAAACTAGAGCCCCCATCCGATAAGTACTTGATTGATTAACACGCTTAGGACCGTGTTTTTTATGGTTGTGTATGACACTAAGCCAAAAATGGTGTTTTATGCATGATCGACAATGCAAACCATATCCGATCGGCACAATACTTTGCACACACCTTCAACTAGGTGGAATCGATTTACATGCAAAGTGGCATTCCCATCCCATAAGTGCTTGATTGGATAACATACCGAGCAGCGTGTTTTTTTTACGGATGTGCTTGACACCAGAGCAAAAATAGTATTTAATGCTCGATCGACCATGCAAAGGATATCCGATGGGCACAATACTTCTCCTACACTGCAATCTAGGTGGTATTGAAATGTTCTCAAAGAGGCACACCCATCCGATAAGTACTTGGTCAGATAACACATCTAAGGGCATGTTTTTTTGCAGATGTGCATATCACTAGGGAAAAAATGGTGTATAATGCATGATCGACCATGCAAATCATATCCGATGGTGACAATATTTTGCGCACAGCTCAACGTCGTTGAAACGGACTTGCGTGCAAAGTGGAGCCCCCATCCAATAAGTACTTGTTTGATTAACACACCTAGGACCGTGTTTTTTCATGGTTGTGCATGACACTAAGGCAAAAATGTTGTTTTATGCTTGATCGACAATGCAAAGCATATCCAATGGGCACAATACTTTGCACACACCTTAAACTAGGTGGAATTGACTTACATGCAAAGTGGCATTCCCATCCCATAAGTGCTTGATCGGATAACATACCTAGCAGCGTGTTTTTTTACGGACGTGCATTACACTAGAGCAAAAATAGTATTTATTGCTCGATCAATCATGCAAAGTATATCCGATGGGCACAACACTTTTTGTACGCCTCAACCTAGGTGGTATTGGAATGTTCTCAAAGAGGCATACCCATCTGATAAGAACTTGGTCAGATAACACACCTAAGGGCATGTTTTTTTGCGGATGTGCATATCACTTGGGAAAAAATGGTATATAATGAGTGATCGACCATGCAAAGCATATATGATGGTGACAATACTTTGCACCCACCTCAATGTATTTGAAACCAACTTGCATGCAAAGTGGAGCCCCCATCCGATAAGTACTTGTTTGAATAACACACCTACGGCCGTGTTTTTATATGGTTGTGCATGACACTAAGGCAAAAACGGTGTTTTATGCTTGATTGACAATGCAAAGCATATACGATGGGCACCATACCTTGCACACACCTTCAACTAGGTAGAATTGACTTACATGCAAAGTGGCATTCCCATCGCATAAGTACTTGATCGGATAACACACCTAGCAGCATGTTTTTTTACGGATGTGCATGACACTAAGGCAAAAATGGTATTTAATGCTCGATCAACCATCCAAAGCATATTCGATGGGCACAATACTTTTCCTATGCCTTAACCTAGGTGGTATTCAAATGTTCTTAAAGAGGCACACCCATCCGATAAGTACTTGGTTAGATAACATACCTAAGGGCATGTTTTTTTGCGGATGTGCATATCACTACGGGAAAAACGTTGTATAATACGTAATCGACCATGCAGAGCATATCCGATGGTGACAATACTTTGCACGCATCTCAACCTAGTTGAAACAGACTTGTGTGTGAACTAGAGCCCCATCCGATAAGTACTTGTTTGATTAACACACTTAGGACCGTGTTTTTTCATGGTTGTGCATGACACTAAGCCAAAGTGGTGTTTTATGCTTGATCGACAATGCAAAGCACATCCGATGGGCACAATACTTTGCACACACCTTCAACTAGGTGGAATTGACTTACATGCAAAGTGGCACACCCATCCCATAAAGTGCTTGATTGGATAACATACCTAGCAGCGTGTTTTTTTTACGGATTTGCATGACACTAGAGCAAAAATAGTATTTAATGCTCGATCTGTTGAGATATCAAGCTCTACCCCCGATATATCTCCTGGATGACTATCATTTATGTCACCGCCTATGTTAGTTGTACTCGTGGTGTAGTTAGACTACCACGTATGTTTTTGGTTTGGGTTCACATATGAACCACGTATTCTAGGTTTTGACATATAGGGTATTTCCCTCTTCTATTGTATTGTTGTTGTGTGCAAAAGTGAAGAAAGGCTTCACCCTCCAACCTTGTGTCCTCTCTCTTTTGTGTGTTGTGAAGAAAGCTGAACTTGAGTCTCCTATCTCTCTCCCTTATTCTTTACATGGTATCAGAGCCTTGTTCGTGGTAAGGAGCTCAAGAAAGCTAGCCAAGTTTGTGGTGTCCTGGTAAGAGGACCAGTGTAGCCTTCCTATTTCGAGTTTGGGAGCAAATCTCTGCAGGTAGCACAGCCAGAAGTGCAGGAGTGCACTGCTTCAGATTGAGAGGCCCTTCGCGGTGCGGCGAGAGCACAGTATATGCTGCGGGAAGGGGCGAAGCCCTCGGCGACTTTATTTTTCTGATTTGAGGCCGTTTCGGGGACCGTTTTGAAGGCGGAAGTTCTTCGCAGGCACTCAGAAAAAGGCCCTCTTTTTGCTGTGCGACCACCGCGCGGCTAGTCGGTGGAAAGGTGCCATAGAAATTGCATCGTATGCCTATGTGCAGAGATATTGGGAGTTGCAGATTCATGCCTGTTGCCTGTTGATGCAAAATCGTCACGAGGAAGTGACTGTGTGGTGAAATACCACTTTCGTCAGTGTTGCAGATCTGCCCCTGTGAGGCTCTTTGCAGAAGTTTTGCTATTTGCCCTTCTGAGGCATTTGCTGTGTTTACAGGTTGCTGTTGCAATTCGTGATTTGTAAAATGTCTGAGAATCTGTCTACCATTGTCAGTGAGAAGCTTGACAAGAACAACTTCCAAGCATGGAAGTTCAGGATGACAAACTTCTTTATGGGAAAGGGAGTTTGGGATTACATCAGTGGTGAAACTGCAGAACCAGTTTTAGGTGCTGCTCCCACTCCTGCTGAATTGAAGGCCTTTAAAGAATGGCATGAAAAAGCCAGAAAATGCCTGTATTGGCTGTCCGTTAGCATTTCAGATTCTATGATTGTGCATATACAGGATCTAGAGACGCCTAAGGAGGCATGGGATACATTGGTGAAGCTGTATAGCACAAATACCAAAGCACGAAAGATGCAGCTAAAGCAGGAGATGCACAATGTGCAAAGGAAAAATCTGAATATAAATGAGTATTCCTTGAAGGTGAAAGGCCTTGCAGATTCTCTTGCCTCCATTGGAGCACCTGTTGATGATGAGGACTTAGTGTCCGTGACCTTGAATGGTCTTGGGAAAGATTATGCACAATTTCGGACATCCATTGGAGTCCGTGAAACATTTCCTGATTTTCAGGAACTTATTGCTCTCTTGCTGAGTGAAGAGCAAAGGAATGGTGGTTCAGCCACCTCAACTTCTCAAGAGACTGCTTTCTACTCGAATACAGGTAGAGGCAGAGGTAGAGGAAGAGGCCGCTCTGGTGGCCGTGCAGGAAATCAGAACCAACAGCAACAACAGGAAAACCAGTCCTATGGAGGAGGACGTGGTAGTTCTAGAGGCAGGGGGAGCCAAAGAGGCCGTGGTTCATGGCAAAGGAACCAGCAAGTAAATAGCAGCATAGAATGCTATTATTGTGGAAAGCCTGGACACAAGGAGAATACATGCTATAAAAAGCAGAATGACATCAAAAGTGGAAAGTTGCAGCAAAGCAACTATGCATCATCAAGTGGGCATGGTGACGACAGAAATGAGCACCTTTTTGTGATGCAGCATATGGTTAACTCCATGTCAGGAGATGCTGCAGCTTGCAATGATGTTTGGTATGTTGATTCAGGTGCCTCTAACCACATGACCAGTCATGGTGATGTCAGAAATTTGGATAAGCCAGGTTATGTTAAAACAGGTGATGATACTGCGCACCCAATTACGCAGGTTGGTAAAGTGCCATTGGCTATGCAGGATGGCAAAACAAAGTACTTGGCAGATGTACTTCATGTTCCAAAAATCACTAAGAACCTGGTTTCAGTTGGCCAGATGGTTGAGCAAGGTCTGCAGGTTAGATTTAATCCTGATGGATGCTTTGTTGAGGACTTGAAAAATAAATGCCGCTTGGTTGCGAAAGGCAACAAAAATGGAAGAATGTTCACCTTGGATGTTGATATGCCTGAGGTGAAAGCTGCTATGTTTGCGCATGGGAGAGGTGTCATTGCAGATATTGAGATATGGCACAAGCGCATTGGGCACGTGAATATACAAAGGCTGAAATCTATGCAAACGAAAAACATTGTTGCAGGTTTGCCTAAATTCAGAGTTGAGGGAATACAAAAGGTATGTGAAGCATGCCAAATGGGTAAGCAGGCCAGACATGCATTTCCCAAAAATGCTAAGGTGAGCAGAAGACCTTTGGAAGTGATCCATTCAGATGTTTGGACAACCAAAGCTGCTTCTATTGGTGGATGCCATTATTATGTGACGTTTATTGATGACTACACTAGGAAGGTGTGGATTTATTTTATGAAGCACAAAAGTGAAGTGTTCAGCCATTTCAAGGCTTTTAAGGCCATGGTTGAAAAAGAGAAAGGTGTGCATATTAAAGTGCTAAGATCTGATGGAGGGGGAGAGTACTTTTCAGAAGAATTTTGTGAATATCTGAAAGAACAGGGAATTCAAAGGAAGTACTCATGCAGGTCTACCCCTCAGCAGAATGGGGTTGCAGAAAGGAAGAACAGGCATATTGCAGAAGTAGGATGGGCGATCCTAAATGAGAAAAACATGCCTGATTATTTTTGGGCTGAAGCAGTAGCAACTGCTATTTATATTATGAACAGAACCCCCACTGCAGCTGTCCATGGCATGACGCCTGAAGAAATGTATACAGGCCAAAAACCAGATATTTCTCACTTGAAGGTATTTGGTTGCATAGCTTATGTTCATGTTCCTGATGAGAAGAGAACAAAGCTGGATCCAAAGGCAGAAAAATGCATCTTTATTGGATATGCTCAGCACCAGAAAGGGTATCGCTGTTATAACCCTTCCACCCGCAAAATGCAAGTGAGCAGAGATGTTGTTTTTGATGAAATGAGCAGCTGGTATGCACCAACTGTTATGGTAGGAGATGCAGATGCAGGAAATGGGAATGCTGCAATAAATGCAGAGCAGCAATCTCAAGCCTTGACTGGACCCAGAGAGTCCTCTACTAGTGGATCTAATGCATGGACAGGGAGATTGAGATCTAGTGAATCGTCACATGGCAGTCCTGATAGTGTTGTGCAGGTATCACATAAGGGAAAAGAAAAAGTGGACCATACTCCAGTGTTTGATGTGTCTGCTGGTAGCTCTCATGTTGATGGAGAGTCAAGCGGCTCTGAAATGAGCCTTGATGAGGAACTTGGGATTCCTTCAGTTGTTACACCTGGTGCAAGGAAAAGCAGGCATGATTTAAAGACGCCTGCAACTGATCCAGTTGTACGGAGGTCCACTCGTATTAAGTATCCAGTTGACAGGCTGAGATATGATGGGTATACAGCACATCACTATGCTTATATGGTCAAGGTTCTAGAGGAGCCAGAGCCCACATGTTTTGAGGATGCAGCAGGGCATAAAAATTGGGAAGCAGCTATGGATGAAGAGATGGCTGCCTTGGATGCAAACCACACTTGGGATTTGATGCCTTTGCCTCATGATAAGAAGGCTATTGGCTACAAGTGGGTTTACAAAGTAAAGCACAATGCTGATGGGTCTATTAGCAGGTACAAGGCAAGATTGGTTGCCAAAGGTTTTGCGCAGACATATGGAATTGACTATGAGGAAACTTTCAGCCCAGTTGCAAGGATGGCAACCGTGAGAGCAGTAATTGCTATGGCTGCTGCGAAGGGATGGTCTTTGCATCAGATGGATGTGAAAAATGCCTTCTTGCATGGTGATTTGCAGGAAGAGGTTTATATGATGCAGCCAGAAGGTTATGAGGATAAAGCACACCCCGATTTTGTATGCAGGTTGCGCAAAGCCTTGTATGGCTTAAAATAGGCGCCGAGGGCATGGTCAGACAAGATAGGGCAATATCTTGTCACTATTGGATTTCAGATTTCCAATTCAGATTTTTCACTTTATGTGAAAAGGACAAACAGAGGGATTGTGCTTATAGTCATCTATGTTGATGACTTGATTATTACAGGTGATAGTGATGCAGACATTAATGAAGTGAAGCTGCTGTTGAAGCAGAAATTTGAGATGAAGGATTTGGGAGAGCTGCGTTACTTCTTGGGCATTGAGGTTATTAGATCCCCGAGTGGGATATGGCTGTTGCAAAGGCAATACGGTTTGGACATGCTGTCCAAATATGGGATGACAGGCTGTAAGCCTATCTCTGTTCCATTGGAGCAGAATGTGAAGCTCAATGCAGAGTCAGGTGAGCTTCTTGAAGATATTACTATGTACAGGCGCATAGTAGGTAGCTTGATTTACATGACTATAACCCGACCAGATTTGAGCTATGCTGTGGGGCTGGTGAGTCAGTTTATGCAGGCACCGAGGAAGCCACATTTGGATGCGGCTAGGCGCATACTGCGGTATGTGAAGTCCACATTGCATTATGGACTATTTTATGAAGCTGGGTGTGCATTACAGGTACATGGATACACAGATGCTGACTGGGCTGGTAGTGTCTCAGACAGGAGATCTACTAGTGGCTTTATGTTTTCCCTTGGGAGTGGTGCCATCAGTTGGAGCAGCAAGAAGCAGCCAACAGTTGCCTTGTCGAGCACAGAGGCTGAGTACAGGGGTGCAGCAATGGCTGCATGTGAGGTAGCTTGGTTACGGAAGCTACTTGCAGATATGGGACAGTCAGTTCATGCAGCAGTTGTCATTCATTGTGACAACATTAGCAGCATCATGCTTGCTAATAACCCAGTTTATCATGCTAGAATGAAGCACATTGAGGTGCATTATCACTTTGTGAGAGAGAAGGTTCTAGCTGGTGAGATTGATCTTGTCTATGTCAGCACTGAGGAGCAGGTGGCTGATATCTTTACGAAGGCATTGGGTACCGAGAAGCTTCGCAGATTTAGGAGCTTGCTTGGTGTACGTGAGATGGATTTGAGCTTGAGGGGGAGTGTTGAGATATCAAGCTCTACCCCCGATATATCTCCTGGATGACTATCATTTATGTCACCGCCTATGTTAGTTGTACTCGTGGTGTAGTTAGACTACCACGTATGTTTTTGGTTTGGGTTCACATATGAACCACGTATTCTAGGTTTTGACATATAGGGTATTTCCCTCTTCTATTGTATTGTTGTTGTGTGCAAAAGTGAAGAAAGGCTTCACCCTCCAACCTTGTGTCCTCTCTCTTTTGTGTGTTGTGAAGAAAGCTGAACTTGAGTCTCCTATCTCTCTCCCTTATTCTTTACACAATCGACCATGCAAAAGATATCCAATGGGCACAATGCTTTTCCTACATTGCAAACTAGGTGGTATTGAAATGTTCTCAAAGAGGCACACCCATCCGATAAGTACTTAGTCAGATAACACACCTAAGGGCATGTTTTTTTGCGGATGTGCATATCACTCGAGAAAAACTGTGTATAATGCATGATCGACCATGCGAAGCATATCCGATGGTGACAATACTTTGCATGCACCTCAATGTAGTTGAAACGGACTTGTGTGCAAAGTGGAGCCCCCATCTGATAAGTACTTTTTGAATAACACACCTACGGCCGTGTTTTTATATGGTTGTGGATGACACTAAGGCAAAAACGGTGTTTTATGCTTGATCGACAATGCAAAGCATATTCGATGGGCACAATACCTTGCACACACATTCAACTAGGTGGAATTGACTTACATGCAAAGTGGCATTCCCATCGCATAAGTACCTTATCAGATAACACACCTAGTAGCGTGTTTTTTTACGGATGTGCATGACACTAAGGCAAAAATGGTATTTAATGCTTGATCTACCATGCAAAGCATATTCGATGGGCACAATACTTTTCTTACACCTTAACCTAGGTGGTATTGAAATGTCCTTAAAGTGGAACACCCATCCGATAAGTACTTGGTCAGATAACCTACCTAAGGGAATGTTTTTTTACGGATGTGCATATCACTACGGGAAAAACGTTGTATAATGCATGATCGACCATGCAGAGCTTATCCAATGGTGACAATACTTTGCATGCATCTCAAAATAGTTGAAACAGACTTGTGTGCAAACTGGAGCCCCCATCCGATAAGTACTTGTTTGATTAACATACTTAGGACCGTGTTTTTTCATGGTTGTGCATGACACTAACTCAAAAATGGTGTTTTATACTTGATCGACAATGCAAAGCATATCCGATCGGCACAATACTTTGCACACACCTTCAACTAGGTGGAATTGATTTACATGCAAAGTGGCACACCCATCCCATAAGTGGTTGATCGGATAACATACCTAGCAGCGTGTTTTTTTTACGGATCTGCATGACACTATAGCAAAACTAGTATTTAATGCTCGATTGACCATGCAAAGGATATCCGATGGGCACAATACTTTTCCTACACCAAAATCTAGGTGGTATTGAAATGTTCTCAACAAAGAGGCACACCCATCCGATAAGTACTTGGTCATATAACACACCTAAGGGCATGTTTTTTTGCGGATGTGCATATCACTAGGGAAAAAACGGTGTATAATGCGTGATCGGCCATGCAAATCATATCCGATGGTGACAATACTTTGCACGCACCTCAATGTAGGTGAAATGGACTTGGGTGCAAAGTGGAGCCCCCATCTGAAAGTACTTGTTTGATTAACACACCTAGGACCGTGTTTTTTCATGGTTGTGCATGACAGTAAGGCAAAAATGGTGTTTTATGCTTGATCGACAATGCAAAGCATATCCGATGGGCACAATACTTTACACACACCTTCAAATAGGTGGAATTGACTTACATGCAAAGTGGCACTCCCATCCCATAAGTGCTTGATTGGATAACATACCTAGCAGCATGTTTTTTTTACGGATGTGCATGACACTAGAGCAAAAATAGTATTTATTGCTCGATCAATCATGCAAAGTATATCCGATGGGCACAACACTTTTTGTATGCCTCAACCTAGGTGGTATTGGAATTTTCTCAAAGAGGCACACCCATCTGATAAGTACTTGGTCAGATAACACACCTAAGGGCATGTTTTTTTGCGGATGTGCATATCACTTGGGAAAAAATGGTGTATAATGAGTGATCGACCATGCAAAGCATATCTGATGGTGACAATACTTTGAACCCACCTCAACGTATTTGAAACCAACTTGCGTGCCATCCGATAAGTACTTGTTTGAATAACACACCTACGGCCGTGTTTTTATATGGTTGTGCATGACACTAAGGCAAAAACGGTGTTTTATGCTTGATCGACAATGCAAAACATATATGATGGGCACCATACCTTGCACACACCTTCAACTAGGTAGAATTGACTTACATGCAAAGTGGCATTCCCATCGCATAAATACTTGATCGGAGAACACACCTAGCAGAATGTTTTTTTACGGATGTGCATGACACTAAGGCAAAAATGGTATTTAATGCTCGATCAACCATCCAAAGCATATTCGATGGGCACAATACTTTTCCTATGCCTTAACCTAGGTGGTATTCAAATGTTCTTAAAGAGGCACACCCATCCGATAAGTACTTGGTTAGATAACATACCTAAGGGCATGTTTTTTTGCGGATGTGCATATCACTACGGGAAAAACGTTGTATAATACGTAATCGACCATGCAGAGCATATCCGATGGTGACAATACTTTGCACGCATCTCAACCTAGTTGAAACAGACTTGTGTGTGAGCTAGAGCCCCATCCGATAAGTACTTGTTTGATTAACACACTTAGGACCGTGTTTTTTCATGGTTGTGCATGACACTAAGCCAAAGTGGTGTTTTATGCTTGATCGACAATGCAAAGCACATCCGATGGGCACAATACTTTGCACACACCTTCAACTAGGTGTAATTGACTTACATGCAAAGTGGCACACCCATCCCATAAGTGCTTGATTGGATAACATACCTAGCAGCGTGTTTTTTTTACGGATTTGCATGACACTAGAGCCAAAATAGTATTTAATGCTCGATCGACCATGCAAAAGATATGCAATGGGCACAATGCTTTTCCTACACTGCAAACTAGGTGGTATTGAAATGTTGTCAAAGAGGCACACCCATCCGATAAGTACCTGGTCAGATAACACACCTAAGGGCGTGTTTTTTTGCGGATGTGCATATCACTCGAGAAAAACTGTGTATAATGCATGATCGACCATGCAAAGCATATCCGATGGTGACAATACTTTGCATGCACCTCAATGTAGTTGAAAAGGACTTGTGTGCAAAGTGGAGCCCCCATCTGATAAGTACTTGTTTGAATAACACACCTACGGCCGTGTTTTTATATGGTTGTGCATGACACTAAGGAAAAAACAGTGTTTTATGCTTGATCGACAATGAAAAGCATATTCGATGGGCACAATACCTTGCACACACCTTCAACTAGGTGGAATTGACTTACATGCAAAGTGGCATTCCCATCGCATAAGTACCTTATCAGATAACACACCTAGCAGCGTGTTTTTTTAGGGATGTGCATGACACTAAGGCAAAAATGGTATTTAATGCTTGATCTACCATGCAAAGCATATTCGATGGGCACAATACTTTTCTTACACCTTAACCTAGGTGGTATTGAAATGTCCTTAAAGTGGAACACCCATCCGATAAGTACTTGGTCAGATAACCTACCTAAGGGCATGTTTTTTTGCGGATGTGCATATCACTACGGGAAAAATGTTGTATAATGCGTGATCGACCATGCAGAGCTTATCCGATGGTGACAATACTTTGCATGCATCTCAAACTAGTTGAAACGAACTTGCGTGCAAACTGGAGCCCCCATCCGATAAGTACTTGTTTGATTAACATACTTAGGACAGTGTTTTTTCATGGTTGTGCATGACACTAACTCAAAAACGGTGTTTTATACTTGATCGACAATGCAAAGCATATCCGATCGGCACAATACTTTGCACACACCTTCAACTAGGTGGAATTGATTTACATTCAAAGTGGCACACCCATCCCATAAGTGGTTGATCGGATAACATACCTAGCAGCGTGTTTTTTTTACGGATGTGCATGACACTATAGCAAAAATAGTATGTAATGCTCGATCGACCATGCAAAGGATATCCGATGGGCACAATACTTTTCCTACACCACAATCTAGGTGGTATTGAAATTTTCTCAAAGAGGCACACCCATCCGATAAGTACTTGGTCAGATAACACACCTAAGGGCATGTTTTTTTGCGGATGTGCATATCACTAGGGAAAAAACGGTGTATAATGCGTGATCGGCCATGCAAATCATATCCGATGGTGACAATACTTTGCACGCACCTCAACGTAGGTGAAATGGACTTGGGTGCAAAGTGGAGCCCCCATCTGAAAGTACTTGTTTAATTAACACACCTAGGACCGTGTTTTTTCATGGTTGTGCATCACAGTAAGGCAAAAATGGTGTTTTATGCTTGATCGACAATGCAAAGCATATCCGATGGGCACAGTACTTTGCACACACCTTCAACTAAATGTAATTGACTTACATGCAAAGTGGCACTCCCATCCCATAAGTGCTTGATTGGATAACATACCTAGCAGCGTATTTTTTTTACGGATGTGCATGACACTAGAGCAAAAATAGTATTTATTGCTCGATCAATCATGCAAAGTATATCCGATGGGCACAAAACTTTTTGTATGCCTCAACCTAGGTGGTATTGGAATGTTCTCAAAGAGGCACACCCATCTGATAAGTACTTGGTCAGATAACACACCTAAGGGCATGTTTTTTTGCGGATGTGCATATCACTTGGGAAAAAATGGTGTATAATGAGTGATCGACCATGCAAAGCATATCTGATGGTGACAATACTTTGCACCCACCTCAACGTATTTGAAACCAACTAGCGTGCAAAGTGAAGCCCCCATCCGATAAGTACTTGTTTGAATAACACACCTACGGCCGTGTTTTTGTATGGTTGTGCATGACACTAAGGCAAAAACGGTGTTTTATGCTTGATCGACAATGCAAAGCATATACGATGGGCACCATACCTTGCACACACCTTCAACTAGGTAGAATTGACTTACATGCAAAGTGGCATTCCCATCGCATAAGTACTTGATCGGATAACACACCTAGCAGCATGTTTTTTTACGGATGTGCATGACACTAAGGCAAAAATGGTATTTAATGCTCAATCAACCATGCAAAGCATATCCAATGGGCACAATACTTTTCCTATGCCTTAACCTAGGTGGTATTCAAATTTTCTTAAAGAGGCACACCCATCCGATAAGTACTTGGTTAGATAACATACCTAAGGGCGTGTTTTTTTGCGGATGTTCATATCACTACGGGAGAAACGTTGTATAATACGTAATCGACCATGCAGAGCATATCCGATGGTGACAATACTTCGCACGCATCTCAACCTAGTTGAAACAGACTTGCGTGCAAACTGGAGCCCCATCCGATAAGTACTTTTTTGATTAACACACTTAGGACCGTGTTTTTTCATGGTTGTGCATGACACTAAGCCAAAGTGGTGTTTTATGCTTGATCGACAATGCAAAGCACATCCTATGGGCACAATACTTTGCACAAACCTTCAACTAGGTGGAATTGACTTACATGCAAAGTGGCACACCCATCCCATAAGTGCTTGATTGGATAACATACCTAGCAGCGTGTTTTTTTAATGGATTTGCATGACACTAGAGCAAAAATAGTATTTAATGCTCGATCGACCATGCAAAAGATATCCAATGGGCACAATGCTTTTCCTACACTTCAAACTAGGTGGTATTAAAATTTTCTCAAAGAGGCACACCCATCCGATAAGTACTTGGTCAGATAACACACCTAAGGGCGTGTTTTTTTGCGGATGTGCATATCACTCGAGAAAAACTGTGTATAATGCATGATCGACCATGCAAAGCATATCCGATGGTGACAATACTTTGCATGCACCTCAATGTAGTTGAAACGGACTTGTGTGCAAAGTGGAGCCCCCATCTGATAAGTACTTGTTTGAATAACACACCTACGGCCGTGTTTTTATACGGTTGTGGATGACACTAAGGCAAAAACGGTGTTTTATGCTTGATCGACAATGCAAAGCATATCCGATGGGCACAATACCTTGCACACACCTTCAAGTAGGTGGAATTGACTTACATGCAAAGTGGCATTCCCATCGCATAAGTACCTTATCAGATAACACACCTAGCAGTGTGTTTTTTTACGGATGTGCATGACACTAAGGCAAAAATGGTATTTAATGCTTGATCTACCATGCAAAGCATATTCGATGGGCACAATACTTTTCTTACACCTTAACCTAGGTGGTATTGAAATGTCCTTAAAGTGGAACACCCATCCGATAAGTACTTGGTCAGATAACCTACCTAAGGGCATGTTTTTTTGCGGATGTGCATATCACTACGGGAAAAACGTTGTATAATGCATGATCGACCATGCAGAGCTTATCCGATGGTGACAATACTTTGCATGCATCTCAAACTAGTTGAAACGGACTTGCGTGCAAACTGGAGCCCCCATCCGATAAGTACTTGTTTGATTAACATACTTAGGACCGTGTTTTTTCATGGTTGTGCATGACACTAACTCAAAAACGGTGTTTTATACTTGATCGACAATGCAAAGCATATCCGATCGGCACAATACTTTGCACACACCTTCAACTAGGTGGAATTGATTTACATGCAAAGTGGCACACCCATCCCATAAGTGGTTGATCGGATAACATACCTAGCAGCATGTTTTTTTTACGGATCTGCATGACACTATAGCAAAAATAGTATTTAATGCTCGATCGACCATGCAAAGGATATCCGATGGGCACAATACTTTTCCTACACCACAATCTAGGTGGTATTGAAATGTTCTCAAAGAGGCACACCCATCCGATAAGTACTTGGTCAGATAACACACCTAAGGGCATGTTTTTTTGCGGATGTGCATATCACTAAGGAAAAAACGGTGTATAATGCGTGATCGGCCATGCAAATGATATCCGATGGTGACAATACTTTGTACGCACCTCATCATAGTTGAAATGGACTTGGGTGCAAAGTGGAGCCCCCATCTGAAAGTACTTGTTTGATTAACACACCTAGGATCGTGTTTTTCCATGGTTGTGCATGACAGTAAGGCAAAAATGGTGTTTTATGCTTGATCGACAATGCAAAGCATATCCGATGGGCACAATACTTTGCACACACCTTCAACTAGGTGGAATTGACTTACATGCAAAGTGGAACTCCCATTTCATAAGTGCTTGATTGGATAACATACCTAGTAGCGTGTTTTTTTTACGGATGTGCATGACACTATAGCAGAAATAGTATTTATTGCTCGATCAATCATGCAAAGGATATCCGATGGGCACAACACTTTTTGTATGCCTCAACCTAGGTGGTATTGGAATTTTCTCAAAGAGGCACACCCATCTGATAAGTACTTGATTAGATAACACACATAAGGGTGTGTTTTTTTGCGGATGTGCATATCACTCAGGAAAAAATAGCAAAAATAGTATTTATTACTCGATCAATCATGCAAAGGATATCCGATGGGCACAACACTTTTTGTATGCCTCAACCTAGGTGGTATTGGAATTTTCTCAAAGAGGCACACCCATCTGATAAGTACTTGATTAGATAACACACCTAAGGGTGTGTTTTTTTGCGGATGTGCATATCACTCGGGAAAAAATGGTGTATAATGTGTGATCGACCATGCAAAGCATATCCAGTGGTGACAATACTTTGCACGCACCTCAACTAAGGCAAAAACGGTGTTTTATGCTTGATCCACAATGCAAAGCATATCCGATGGGTAGAATACTTTGCACACACTGTCAACTAGGTGGAATTGACTTACATGCAAAGTGGCATTCCCATCACATAAGTACTTGATCGGATAACACGCCTAGCAGTGTGTTTTTTTATGCATGTGCATGACACTAAGGAAAAAATGGTATTTAATGCTCGATCGACCATGCAAATCATACCTGATGGGAGCAATAGTTTTCCTATGCCTTAACCTAGGTGGTATTGAAATTTTCTCAAAGAGGCACACCCATCCGATAAGTACTTGGTCAGATAACATACCTAAGGGCGTGTTTTTTGCGGATGTGCATATCACTACGGGAAGAATGTTGTATAATGCGTAATCGACCATGTAGAGCATATCTGATGGTGACATTACTTTGCACGCATCTCAACCTAGTTAACATGGACTTGCATGCAAACTGAAGCCCCCATCCGATAAGTACTTGTTTGATTAACACACTTAGGACCATGTTTTTTCATGGTTGTGCATGACACTAAGGCAAAAATGGTGTTTTATGCTTGATCGACAATGCAAAGCATATCCGATGGGCACAATACTTTGCACACACCTTCAACTAGGTGGAATTGACTTACATGCAAAGTGGCACACCCATCCAATAAGTGCTTGATCAGATAACATACCTAGCAGGCTCATGTTTTTTTCGGATGTGCATGACACTAGACCAAAAATAGTATTTAATGCTCGATCGACCATGCAAAGGATAACTTGGCATGTCCATCTGATTAGTACTTGATTGGATAGCTTCTCCCACCAATAAATTAAGTACTAATTAGGAATTATAATAAATGAGTAGATTATTAAAAAGAGACTAACATTTATGTAATTGTTGCTACTGTAGCTTGCTTGTGAAGGACTCTCACAAAGAAGATGGCTATAGATTTTGTTCCAAGGATGGATGTGATTTTATGTAGCAAAAGAGAAGTAGTTGCATTTGCTACAATCCATGATAGTGATCCCAATTCAGTTTGCCACTTTTGAAGACTTGGCGAAGATAAGGTGGCAGTTACTGTATCAAAGATTCTTAGTGCACATGTTGAGCTAAAGAATAAATGTGGAGATATGGAAACACTTGGAGATGTTATGCCCTACAACACATCCAACAAATCATTTATAGCATGGGACAAAGATGAGACTTATGCAACAGACATTATCAAGAATACAAAGTGCACCACCTTGGATTTTACTATAGGAGACATTTTACAAATGAGATCATTTGCAAATAAGAGTGTAGCAGAAGGTGAAGTATTGGGATTTGAACAAGTGGAGAAATGGTCATTTGCATAGATGAAGATTCTAAAAGTCATTGATGATGGTATGGTTGATAACATAACATCCTCATGTGATCCCTACTATGAGGTAGGGAAGAATATGAGATGGAGCATGCAATTTTTAAACATGAGAAAGAGGCACGTGGTTTGCAATGATAAAGACAAGGTATACTACAATATCAAAGGACCTAAAAAGCGTGCTCATGTGCCAGGCTCTATCACTTCAAATGTGGATGATTTCAATATACTCAATTATAGAAGTGACATCTTATCTAGAGTGGATGAGTTCATTGGTTCCGAGAAACAAAATGATTTTAGAAGCGAAGCCTTATCTGGGGTGGATGAATTCTTGCACAGTGAGAAGGGCAAATGTTTCAATAGTGATGTCTTGTCAAGTGTGGATGAGTTCATGCATATTAACAAAACTGGTGTCAATCAAGCTTGTGGATTTGTGAAAGCCATGCAAGATGTCCCAATGAGTGATGTTCTCTCAAGAGTGGAATGTTTAGATATCGAGCTCCACTCGCGATATGCCAGGATGACCGTTGTGTATTTATGTCACCGACTCGTTAGCTGGAGATGCGGTTGGTACACCGCCCACGAATAATAGCTAGATGATAGCTATCCTTATCTACTCTAGTTTGTGGCTCAGTTAGTATGCCACCTTAGTTAGTTGAGTTTGGTTTGAGACCCACATATAGGGTTCTTCTATTTTCTTTGTACTAGAGTTCTTTTGGCTTTCACAACTAAGAAGAGGAAAACTGTTTTCAGCCTCCACCTTTGTGTGTATTCCCCCATTGTGCATGTGAGAAAGCCGCAAGTGAGACTCCTTCCCTCTCTCCCACTATCTTCACATGGTATCAGAGCCTTGTTCGTGGTAAGGAGCTCAAGAAAGCAAACCAAGTTCGTGGTGTCCTGGTAAGAGGACCAGTGTTGCTTTCCTATTTCGAGTTTGGGAGCAAATCTCTGCAGGTAGCACAGCCAAAAGTGCAAGAGTGCACTGTCTCCGATTGAGACGCCCTTCGTAGCGTGGCAAGAGCGTGACTTTATTTTTCTGATTTGAGGCCATTTCGGGGCCCGTTTCGAAGGCAGAAGTTCTTCGCAGGCACTCAGAAAAAGGCCCTGTTTTTGCTGTGCGACCATTGCGCGGCTAGTCGGTGAAAAGTTGCTGCAGAAATTGCATCGTATGCCTGTGTGCAGAGATATTGGGAGTTGCAGAATCATGCTTGTTGCCTGTTGATGCAAAATCGTCACTAGGAAGTGACTGTGTGGTGAAATACCACTTTCGTCAGTTTTGCAGATCTGCTGCCCGTGTGAGGCAAAAGCTGTGTTTTTTTGCAGTGACAGAATATTTTGCAGTATTCTGTACTGGCATCTGATTCTCTTTCACAGATTGTCACTAGCACAGCCAGAAGTGCAAGAGTGCACTGTCTTAGATTGAGACGCCCTTCGCGGTGTGGCGAGAGTGCAATATATGCTGTGGGAGAGGGCCAAGCCCTTAGTGACTTTATTTTTCTGATTCGAGGCCATTTTGGGGCCCATTTCGAAGGCGGAAGTTCTTCACAGGCACTCAGAAAAAGGCCCTGTTTTTGCTGTGTGACCATTGCTCGGGTAGTCGGTGAAAAGTTGTCGCAAAAATTGCATCGTATGCCTGTGTGCACAGATATTGGGAGTTGCAGTATCATGATTGTTGCCTGTTGATGCAAAATCGTCACTAGGAAGTGACTGTGTGGTGAAATACCACTTTCGTCAGTGTTGCAGATCTGCCCGTGTGAGGCAGAAGCTGTGTTTTTGCAGTGACAGAATATTTTGCGGTGTTCTGAAACGGCATCTAATTCTGTTTCACAGATTGTCACTAAAAAGCTTGACAAGAACAACTTCCAGGCATGGAAGTTTAGAATGACGAATTTCCTTATGGGAAAAGGCTATTGGGAGTTCATTACAGGAAATGAAGAAGAACCTATTCTTCCTAATGTTCCCAATCAATAGGAAATGCAGGCATTTAAAGGATGGCATGAGAGAGCCAGGAAAGTTATGTACTGGCTGTCTATCAGTATTTCGGACTCTATGATTGTGCATATTCAGGATGCAAGTACGCCAAAGGAGGCATGGGATACTTTGGCAAAAATGTACAGCATAAATACACAAGCCAGGAAACTGCAGCCCAAACAGGAGTTGCACAATGTGCAGAGAGAAAATTTGAGCATAAATGACTACCACATGAAGATGAAGAAAATTGCAGATGCACTTGCTTCCATTGGGTCGCCAATGGAAGATGATGATCTAGTTTGTGTGACCTTGAATGGTCTAGGAAAGGATTATGCACAGTTCTGGACATCCATTGCCGTCCGTGAAAAATTTCTTGATTTTGAAGTGTTGTTTGCTCTTCTAATTTCTGAAGAGCAGAGAAATGGGGGTGCATCTTCTTCAGGAGGAACTTCAAAAGAAACTGTCTTCTACTCAAATGCTAGCAGAGGTAGAGGAAGAGGTAGAGGAGGCCGATCTGCAGGCCGTGTTAGAAATCAGAATATGCAGCAAACTCAAGAAAACTAGTCCTATGCAGGAGGATGTGGTAACTCAAGAGGCAGGGGGAGCCAAAGAGGCCGTGGTGGATGGCAGAGAGGCCAAAATGCAAATAGCAATGTTGAATGCTACCATTGTGGTAAAATGGGTCATATGGCTAAGGACTGATACAAAAAGTAGAATGACATTATGAATGGAAAATTGCAGCAAGGCAATTATGCATCTTCCAGTAGACAGGGTGATGATAGAAATGAGCATCTATTTATAGTGCAGCATATGACCAACTCTGTGACAAGTCCACAAGAACAAAATGATGTGTGGTATGTTGACTCAGGTGCGTCAAACCACATGACACGTCATGCAGAATGGATGCAGGATGCAAGGAAAATGGAAAAGCTAGGATTTGTGGAGACTGGTGATGATACTGCACATCCTATTGTGCAGATTGGTAAAATTCCTTTGTCTATGCAGGATGGGAAAAAGAAATACCTGTCTGATGTATTTCATGTCCCGAACATCACCAAGAACCTGGTTTCTGTTGGTCAAATGGTTGAGCAGGGCTTGCAGGTTAGATTTAATCCTCATGGATGCTTTGTTGAGGATATGAAAAATAACGGTCGCTTGATAGCAAAAGGAAAGAAGAAGGGCAGGATGTTTACGTTGGATGCGGAAATGCCTGAATTGAGTGCAGCAATGTTTGCACATGGGACCGGTGTAGTTGCAGATATTGATATCTGGCACAAACGCATTGGTCATGTTAATATACAGCGACTTAAATCAATGCAAGCCCAAAATATTGTTGCAAGATTGCCTAAATTCAAGGTTGTAGAAATGCACAAGGTTTGTGAAGCCTATCAATTTGGAAAACAGGCAAGGAAACCTTTTCCTAGGCATGTTCAAGAGAGTAAAAAGCCATTGGAATTAATCCACTCTGATGTGTGGACTACTAAAGCTGCATCTATTGGAGGCTGTCACTATTTTGTTACATTTATTGATGACTTCAGCAGAAAAATTTGGGTGTATTTTATGAAAAAGAAAAGTGAAGTGTTTGGGCACTTCAAAGCTTTTAAAGCTATGGTTGAAAAAGAAACAGGCCTGCAAATAAAATGCCTAAGGTCAGATGGAGGGGGAGAGTACCTCTCAAATGAGTTTGCAAGGTTCTTGTAGGAGCATGGTATAAAGCACCAATATTCATGCAGTCATACCCCACACAAAATGGAATTGCAGAAAGGAAAAATAGGCATATTGGAGAGGTATCTCGGGCTATGCTAAATGAAAAAGATCTACCAGATTATTATTGAGCTGAAGGAGTTGCTATAGCAGTTTATATAATGAACAGGACTCCCACTGCAGCAATACATGGCATGATGCCAGAGGAGATGTATACTGGTAGGAAACCAGATATTTCTCATTTGAAAATTTTTGGTTGCATTGCCTATGTCCATGTGCCAGATGAGTTGAGGTCCAAGTTGGATCCAAAAGCTGAGAAGTGCATCTTTATTGGTTATTCTCTGCAGCAAAAAGGGTATAGATGCTATAACCCTTCTACTCGTAAGTTTACAGTGAGCAGAGATGTTGTTTTTGATGAGATGAGCTGCTGGTATAAACCAGTAAATGTGATGATTGATGTAGATGCACAAAATGGTAATGATGCACAGAATTCATAGCAGCAATCACAAAATATCAATGGACCTGCAGTGTCGTCTAGCAGTGGTTCACATGCTTCGCCATGGACAGGTAGATTGAGATCAGGAGAATCTCCTCAAAGCAATGGAGAGAGTGGTATGCAGGTATCACGAAAAGGAAAATAGAAGGTAGATCAGTCCATGTTTGATGTGAATGCAAGTCACTCTTGTGTGGATGGTGAATCCAGTGGCTCAGAACAGAGCATTGATGATGAGTTAGGTATTCCTTCTATTGTTACACCTAGAGTAAGGAAGACCAGGGATGTTTTAAGAGCACCTAGAAGTGAGCCTATTTTGCGCAGGTCTACCAGGGTTAGGTATCCTGTGGATAGGCTGAAATATGATGGATTTACAGCCATTCACTATGCCTATATGGTCAAAGTGATACAAGAACTAGAACCCACTTCTTTTGAGCAAGCCATGGGAAATGAAAAATGGGAGAAAGCCATGGATGAAGAAATGGATGCCTTGGATGCAAATGCTACATGGGAATTGGTGCCATTGCCTAAAGACAAGAATGCAATTGGCTGTAAGTGGGTTTATAAGATCAAGCACAATGCAGATGGTTCTGTGAATAGATACAAGGCAAGATTAGTTGTCAAGGGGTATGCACAGACATATGGCATTGATTATGAAGAAACTTTCAACCCGGTTGCAAGGATGGCAACCGTAAGAGCAGCCATTGCTATGGCTACATCAAAGGGATGGTCTTTACATCAGATGGATGTAAAGAATGCCTTCTTGCATGGTGATTTGCAAGAAGAGGTCTTTATGGAGCAGCCAGCAGGTTATGTTCATGCTATTCATCCTGAGTTTGTTTGCAGGTTGAAGAAAGCCTTGTATGGCTTGAAGCAAGCACCTAGAGCATGGTCTGACAAGATAGGACAGTATCTTGTCACTATTGGCTTTCAAATTTCCAAGGCAGATTTCTCACTCTATGTGAGAAAAACAGAGAAAGGGATTATGCTGCTTGTCATTTATGTTGATGATTTGATCATCACAGGTGATAGTGATGAAGATATCCTTCATGTGAAAATGCTATTGAGGCAGAAGTTTGAGATGAAGGATTTGGGAGAGCTGCATTATTTCTTGGGGATTGAGGTGATTAGATCACCAAGTGGGATACAGCTCTTGCAGAGGCAGTATGGATTGGACATGCTGTCCAAATATGGGATGACAGGCAGTAAGCTTATTTCAGTTCCTTTGGAGTAGAATTTGAAGCTAAGCACAGATGCAGGTGAGCTTTTGGAAGACCCTACTATGTACAGATGCATAGTAGGAAGTTTGATTTATATGACTATTACCAGGCCAGATTTAAGCTATGCTGTTGGATTGGTAAGTTAGTTTATGCAGGCTCCAAGGAAATCGCATTTGGATGTGGCTAGACGCATACTCAGGTATGTGAAGTCCACATTGCAGTATGGACTATTTTATGAGGCTGGGGTTCAGATACAGTTGCATGGATACACTGATGCTGATTGGGCTCGTAGCATTTCTGATAGACGATCTACTAGTGGATATGTGTTCTCTTTTGGGAGTGCTGCAGTCACTTGGAGTAGTAAGAAACAGCCTACAGTTGCCTTATCGAGCACAGAGGCTGAGTACAGGGGTGCAGCAATGGCTGCATGTGAGGTAACTTGGTTGCATAAGCTACTTTATGATATGCATCAGTCTACAGATGGGCCAGTTGTCATTTATTGTGACAACATGAGTAGTATACACTTGGCGAATAACCCATTCTTTCATGCTAGAACAAAGCACATTGAGGTGCATTATCACTATGTGCGGGAGAAGGTTTTACTAGGTCTTATTGATCTAGTTTATGTCAGCATAGAGGATCAAGTAGCTGACATATTCACGAAAGCATTGGGCGCAGAGAAGCTGCGCAAGTTCAAAGACCTGCTTGGTGTGTAGGAATTGGGATTAAGCTCGAGGGGGAGTGTTGAGATATCGAGCTCCACTCGCGATATGCTAGGGTGACCGTTGTGTATTTATGTCACCGACTTGTTAGCTGGAGATGCAGTTGGTACACCGCCCACGAATAATAGCTGGATGACAGCTATCCTTATCTACTCTAGTTTGTGGCTCAGTTATATGCCACCTTAGTTAGTTGAGTTTGGTTTGAGACCCACATATAGGGTTCTTCTATTTTCTTTGTACTAGAGTTCTTTTGGCTTTCACAACTAAGAAGAGGAAAATTGTTTTCAGCCTCCACCTTTGTGTGTATTCCCCCATGGTGCATGTGAGAAAGCTGCAAGTGAGCCTCCTTCCCTCTCTCCCCGCAGCATATACTACGCTCTCGCCACACCACGAAGGGCGTCTCAATCTGAGACAGTGCACTCTTGCACTTCTGGCTGTGCTACCTGCAGAGATTTGCTCCCAAACTCGAAATAGGAAAGCAACACTAGTCCTCTTACTAGGACACCACGAACTTGGCTTGCTTTCTTGAGATCCTTACCATGAACAAGGCTCTGATACCATGTGAAGATAGTGGGAGAGAGGGAAGGAGTCTCACTTGCAGCTTTCTCACATGCACAATGGGGGAATACACACAAAGGTGGAGGCTGAAAATAGTTTTCCTCTTCTTAGTTGTGAAAGCCAAAAGAACTCTAGTACAAAGAAAATAGAAGAACCCTATATGTGGGTCTCAAACCAAACTCAACTAACTAAGGTGGCATACTAACTGAGCCACAAACTAGAGTAGATAAGGATAGCTATCATCCAGCTATTATTTGTGGGCGGTGTACCAACTGAATCTCCAGCTAACAAGTCGGTGACATAAATGCACAACAGTCACCCTGGCATATCGCGAGTGGAGCTTGATATCTCAACATACATGACAATACTCAAACCGCTGACTAGGTAGTCTCTTCATCAGCATATCTATAGGGTTATCGTCTGTATGAACCTTGACAAGCTCTATGCGCTTGTCCTCATGTACCTCCTTGATGAAATGGTACCTGACCTCAATGTGTTTGGTCTTTGCATGAAAGACTGGATTCCGTGCTAGTCGAATAGCACTCATGGAATCACTATGCAATGTCGGTACACCTATATGAATCCCCAAATCTCCCACTAGCCGATCAAGCCATATAGCCTCCTTGCAACCCTCTGTGGCTGCAACATACTCAGCCTCTGTGGTAGACAAAGCAATGCACTTCTGTGTGCGAGACATCCACGACACTGCACCACCTGCAAAGGTGAACACATAACCAGAAGTGGATAGACTCCTACTATCCACATGCCCTGCATAGTCTGAATCTGTGTACCCAAGTACATGCATGTCTCCTTTTCCAAAACAGATGCACATCTCCTTGGTACCCTTCATGTACCTCATGATGCACTTAACTGCCTCCCAATGCCTCTTTCCTGGATTAGCCATATATCGGCTAACAACTCCCACTGCAAATGCAATGTCTGGTCTAGTAGCTATCATAGCATACATAAGACTCCCAACTGCTGATGCATAAGGAACCTTGGCCATCATGGCCCTCTCCTCATCTAATTTGGGACTATCTGTATGACTCAGTTTCACATATGGAGGCAATGGAGTACTCACTGCCTTCCCCCCCTCCATATTGAAACGCTGCAATACTTTTGTAACATACTCTTTTTGTGAAAGCTAAAGGAGTTTCCTACTCTGATCACGCGTGATGCGCATACCAAGAATATGAACTGCAAATCCCAAATCCTTCATATCAAAGGCCTCATGCAACTTGGCCTTTAATGCATCTAGCTCATAAGTATTCTTGCTAGCCAATAGCATATCATCCACATATAGTGCCAAGATTATCAGGCTATTATCCTTAGCCCTTTTAGTGTAGAGGCAGTGATCAATTTCACTCCTTCTAAAACCTTGGGACCGAATGAAAGCATCAAACTTTTGATACCATTCTCTAGGGGCTTGCTTAAGACCATAGAGACTCTTCTTTAGCTTCCAAACTAGATGCTCTTTGCCCTTTTCTTCAAAGCCTTCTGGCTGCACCATGTAAATTTCCTCATGCAAATCCCCATGCAAGAAAGCTGTCTTGACATCCATCTGCATAAGCTCCATATCCTCTGATGCCACTAGTCCAAGCATGCATCTAAGTGTAGTCATCTTCACAACTGGAGAGAATATCTCATCAAAGTCCACACCCTTCTCTTACTTGAACCCTTTAGCAACCAAACGGGCCTTGTACCTGGGCACATCATGACCTGTGACCTTCATTTTGTAGACCCATTTACATGGCAATGCTTTCTTTCCATGTGGCAAAGAAACCAAGTCCCAAGTCTTATTCTTCATAAGTGAACTCATCTTTGATTGCATAGCATACTCCCACTTGCGTTGATCTTCACGCATCATAGCCTCTCTGTAGCAAGAAGGCTCCCTGCAATCAGTAAGCATCACATAGTCTACCCCTAGAACAAACTTATCAAGCGGTCTAGACACTCTAGATGATCTTATCAAAGGCATTTCAGCTTGCTGTCCCACTTGCATATCAGCCACATTTGGCTCATTATTTCCACCAATAGATGATCCGTCATCTACCCTTGATTGTATACCTATGGGAGTACTTGGTGGTACCATTTCTTGCACATTTGGTGCATGGACAGCTTGCTGTCTATCAACATATGTAGGTGGATTCACATCCTGGAAAGTGATTCTCCTCATTTCCACATCCCTCATGGGTGCCTTATGCATCTTCTTCTCATTGAAGACCACATCATGGCTGCATATGATCTTCTTTGCTTCTGGATCCTAGAGACGATAGCCCATCTCTCCACTTTCACCATAACCCAGAAAGATGCATTTTCTAGACTTAGGATCTAGCTTCTTTCGAAGCTCTTTTGGCACATGTGCATATGCCTCACACCCAAATATACACAAATGAGAGTAAGAGGGCTTCTTGCCTCTCCATGCCTCTTCAAGAATACCAACATCCAAACTCTTACTAGGTGATCTATTGATCACATGCACTGCAGTCTTCATTGCCTCAGCCCAAAAACCACCAGAAAGACTTGCATTGGAAAGCATGCATTGCAACCTTTCTTGAATGGTATGGTTCATCTTTTCTGCAACTGGATTTTGCTCTGGAGTACGAGGGGATGTGAGCTCCCTCTTAATCCCATGTGTATCACAGAAATGCTGAAAGTCATGAGAGAGATACTCTCCACCATTGTCAGTCCGTAGGCATTTAAGCGTTCTACCTGACTGATTCTCAACCAAGGCCAGCCATTTCTGAAATAGTTGGAACACATCACTCTTTCGAGCTATATCATAAGACCACACTTTCCTAGTTGCATCATCAATCAATGTCACATAGTATTCAGCCCCGCCTAATGACCGTGTAGGCATGGGACCACATACATCTGAATGCACCAAATCAAGCATTTCAAACTCTTTCTTTCCCCTTCTTTTATGGGCTGATTTAGTCTGCTTCCCATAGAGACAATGCTCACAAAATTCAAAATCAGAGAAACTCAAATGCGGTACATAAACCAAACGGCATAAGAGTTTCATTCCATTCTGGCTCATGTGCCCCAACCTGCAATGCCACAAAGAAGTGGTTGGCTGCTCGGTTATTGAAACAACATGATCAAATGCCCCTGATACATGTAAGGGATACAAAGTCCCACACTTGGCACCCCTGGCCAAAAGCATAGAGCCCTTCTGAATTTTCCAACTCTGAAATCCAAAAGTGGTGTGAAAACTAGCATCATCTAGCGGACCCACTGAAATAAGACTCTTGGTCAGCTTAGGCACGTGTCTCACATGTTTCAAAACAAATGCAGACCCATTTGCAAAAGAAAACTTTATGTCACCTGTTCCCACTATGTCACATGCATAGTCATTTCCAAGATGCACACAACCTGTCTTTCCACTGTCATAAGTGGAGAACCATTCCCTATGTGGAGTAACATGGAATGAAGCACCAGAATCAAAAATCCAATCCTGGGAATATGCATCATCTGAAGTGGTAAGCAACTTTGTAGATAAACTAGACATGAAGAGAACATCATTGTCACTATCATGTGTGACTGCATTGATCTCCTCGATCTTCACTTTTCCTTTGTCCTCCCTTGTACTCTCTTCCTTTTGATTTGTACCCCAATTTGCATTCTTTTTCTTATCCTTTTGCTCTCTTTTCAGCTTGTAGCAATCCTTTTTCATATGGCCCTTCTTGCCACAATGGTGACACTCAATGTTCCGTGCCCTGGATTTGCTACGAGACTTCCCTCTTTCTTGGGACTTCCCCCTGAACTGTGATCTGCCCCTTTGCACATTTAAGGCTGCATCCTGCTTGTTGCCATCCATAGAGTTCCGTCTAATCTCCTCGGCCAACAAGCTACCCACAACATCATCAAATTTTAGTACTCCACCAGGTGCAAAGTTACTGACAGCTGTACAGAAGGTATCCCATGAGGATGGCAATGAACATAAGAGAACTATTGCCTTAGTCTTTGCATCAAAATTCATTTTCTGAGCCTGAAGTTGGCTGAAAATAATATTGAATTCATTCAAGTGAGAAGCAATGGAGACCCCTTCCTTCATCTACAGCTCAAACAACCTCTTCATGAGGTAAACTTTATCAGAGGCAATTTCCTTCTCATAAGTGGCACACAGTTTCTTCCACAAATCTTCCGTAGTCTACTCATTTACTACTGTGAAATAAACTGACTCTGCAAGATGAAGTCTAATAGTAGACTTTGCTAATGCATCCAACTCATTCCAATCATCCTCAGACATATTTGCAGGCTTAGCTTCAATCCCTGCCAAGGGTTTAATCTGCTTCTTTTGAATAAGCACATCCCTTATCTGTTCTTTCCACAAAGAAAAGTTTGTCCCATCAAACTTTTTAATGTTGAAAAACTCCTTTTCAGACATGGAAGAGGATGCCATGATGCAAATAAAGCAAAATCCCAAATGCTATTGCCTCAAGAGAGAATCACACCCAATACCAGGTGCACGCGAATATGTATGCCACAATAGATTGAAATATCACCAAAACTCATGTCTCAAAGCATCAAAAGATGCATTTGACTCATGTGCATATACTATGCATCCATATGAGCAAATCTAGCCCAAAAGAAAATGCCAATAAGTGCCAAATGACTCAAGCATAAACACCGTCCACTGGCATATGCATCAATAATATCTCATCCAAGAGAGCATAGCACTATCAGTGCATCACCTGCAATGTGTCAAAGCTGTTCCTGAGCATAAAATAGCATCCATGTGCAAAGCATCCATAAAAAATAGCATCCCACAAGGCAATTTGGGCCTATCAGCGCATCCAATAAGGACCGCAATGCATCCAAATGGCCTACAAATCATCCATTGCACCAAATGCACACCACGAATGAGCACACACTGCTCAAACTACAACCAAAGTGATCTGCATAAGGTATGCTTAGGAAATCATGGTCCCACGGTAATGACCGCTACTGAAAATAGAACCTGAGATGCCTGAAAACATGGGCACCATTGCATAATCGGACTCAGCAAGAAAATCTGCAAATATCTCTCTTCTGCCAGAACTCCAAAATCCCAACCGATGAGTGAGAAATGGGAGTCAACACTGCCATGTGGCATAAATCTAAGGTTTCAAAACCTTAGTATGAAAAATGCATAACAGAGAGACAAAATCGAATACACAGAGATCTATAACTCTAAAAATCCTCCACCGAATCGTGCAAGAACTGATTGGTAGGGGTTTTTGGGCGTCCAGAATGCAATGGGACAGACGGTTTTGGAAATTGTGGTCTCAATCACTGGGTTCAACACACAGGCTGAAAAACGTTTTTGGAAACAGAGCTATTTGTAAACTCTACCGGAGTGCGAATGATGAGCAACATAGAAGTTTTAGGACCTCCTGAGTCCACCGGAACTGACAGATTTGCAAATGGTTGCTCCAAACTTGAGTTCCAACACCCGGGAAAAAAACGCAGGAACTGACACAGTGAGTCAGAAATCCAATGAAATGATCCCAAATTCAAGAATAAAGGTGTTTCCAAGTTCCTGAAGTGAAGTGGATACCAAAGGCAAGCAATAGTTGCCTCTACAAGTCAATCTGGAGTCTCTATCATCGAACGGAACAGGAAAAATCTCAAAAAACGACTTTTTCTTTAAAAACACTTAACAGGCTCTCAAAACCACTTCGGAAAGCCAAAGTGACTTTTCCAAAGGTTCCTCCAAGGTCTCTACACACTCGGATGCAAGTAAAGTCACCCACAAAGCTTCCCACAGAGCTTCTCCTTCCTCCCACAGAGCTGTTGAGCTTCTAAGCATTCACGCACGCTCAGCTAGATCACCCGAGCTCTGATACCAGTTGAGAGTACTCTCAATGGAAGCAAGAACAAAAGAAGGAGAGAGAGATACAGAGAGCCACACAAGTTTTGGTGGGTGTAGAACCACCCTAATCTTCTTTTTCATTCATTTATATATGTGTTTGAGTATTGTACATAACCGGGGTAAAGGCACTGTGACCTTGAACCCCCACATGCACTCCTTTGAGCCAATATCTATTTGCCTTGTGGGAGGGTACATAATGTCGCCCTTAATGATTGCTCGAATGGTACATGTTATAAATGCATAGAGATGCAAATCCGTATATGTTGATAGTGTGGTGTCATTTTGTATCTCAAAAATTTGACCAAGTACCAAAAAGCAATTGTAGCCCACCCTCCATCCACAATTATAGATGTGGCTGCCAAGTCACATTGCCGCATTACTGTATCGATAGCACCTACTAACTTTCAAGCCAATCTACACATCAAAACATATAACAACAGTGAATATGTGCATTGCATATCAATCTACATGTCAAGAAGTGACAACAAGTGTAGTCTATACATACTCTAACACAGTGCCATGGACAGATGTCATTGAGTTGGCAAAGAAGCACTTCTTCACAAAGATGTCCACAACTACCAGACTCCAATGTGAGCTGCATTATCAATAAAGAATAATTACTGTGTTTGAGACAATTCTAGCAATGCAATAGAAAAAACCAGTAGGGTTTGATGCTTACTTCTCATAATATGCTGTAAAAATAACTCGTGCGTCATTCATAGGAACGTGCTTCAACCATTTGCAAACATCCTCTATGGTTTCTTCTTTGTTGCTAAGCACTTCCGAAACACGAGGATCGAGCATATATGAAACGCTTTATATATTTTGCGAAAAATTTGCTATAACATTACTATATTTAAAAAAAAAGTATTAGCTTCTTGGGTTTAATTAAAATAAGCAAAGTATAAAGCCAAGGAAAAGGCTGCATCAAACCTGAGGATGGTTGTAATGACTTTGACATTAACCTCTTTCTTAGCATTCAAGAGGATTGAAATCTCTTCTTCACCAAATTCAAAAAAATGAGATTGTTGTCGAATTAACAACATAGCGGTGAATGAACTTCCAATCTGCTCCAATAGATTCTTATTTTCATGACTCATCTTATTGAGAGAGTAGTCTACATCGTATTCTTCTTCACTTGCTATGTCTTCTACATCCTCCTTCTGCTATAAAAATATAAAAAAGTTATGCAATGTACACATCCCAAATAAAGGCTTAAATAAGTAGATAAGGTTTCATACATGCTTTCATTAGAGTGAGTCTCTCCTCCGCTTGGAGCAAAAATTTAAAAAGTAAGGTTTCATACATGCTTTCATTAGAGTGAGTCTCTCCTCCTTGGAGGAAAAATTTAAAAAGTTATGAGATTTACACATCCTAAATAAAAATAAAGGTTTAAATAATCATAGAAGTATAAAGATAGCATGCTTTCATTAGACTCAGTCTCTACTCCTCTTGGAGGAAAATATAAAAAAGTTATGACATTTACACATCCCAATTAAAGGCTTGAACAAGCATACAACTATAAAGATAAGGTTTTATACATGCTTCAATGTAGTCATATTTTCAGGTTGTTTCCCAATGGTAGTAATTAGACGCTGAATACTCTCAGCCCGAAATGCTAGCAGATTGGCTTTTGTATATGATTCCATTTTGACCGGTAACTCCAAATCAAAAATCTCTCTAAGAAACAACATGCAGTTGTAGGCAACTCTCCACCCACAGCTGTGCCCATCTTTTTGCTCCACTGGCATAATGAATCTAATCTCTCATATTTGTTTACAGGCAATAGAGGGAGAAGAAATGGATGAAATCAATATGGAGGCACTCCCTTCTACTTCAACAATGCAACCACCTCTAAATTTGATTGAAGAATCCCATGAGCACAAGAGCTTTAAAGACACCATGGAAAAGCAAAATGACCCCAAACATAGAATACAAGCTATGAGAAAGACCCATTCCGCAAATTTAGCTGCATTGGATAAAATGGAGAGCTCATTTGAAGTTAGGATCGTTTTGAAACGAGAACTTCAGTATTTGAGCTTTGGTAGAGAGGAGGTTTCATTCCTCTCCAATCCTTTAAAAGAGGTTAATGACAATGTTATCTTGGCCATTCTCAGGTAACGTTTGTTTATTTATTGCTACTTCAATGAGCTAACATTTGTTTATTTATTCATAGTGTAGTTATATATCAGTTTCCTAGTGCAGAATGCAAATCAATTCTATGAGCTAACGTTTGTTTATTTCTTGGTGCAGTGTAGTTATTTCTCAGCTTCCTAGTGCAGTGCAGCATCGTGTCTACATGCTCGATGCTCTCCTTTCTTCTATTCTTAGCTCTCCTCAAAAGACTATAGAAGATGTTTGTACCTGGTTAAGCCCTTTGAATTTAGATGGGGTGCGAGTCATCTTAATGCCTTATCATGAGGCGTAAGTATCAAATCTAACCTTATTTTTACTATTTCTTTGGCAAGTTTGTGTAAAACAATAATCTTTTTTATTCTGGTTGTGTAGCTCACATTGGAGTCTGATCATCTGGGACCTTGAACTCAACCGTTTGTGGTTTGTGAATTCAATGGAAGGCTATCATGCCAACTCCCCAAGGTAATTATTCTCTTAATATTTTTGATACTTTCTTATTTTGTATCTTATGATCATGACATATTAATATATTTAATATGTCATGATGGACAGTGCTACATATATTTAAAATATTGTATTTAGTTGAGAAATAGAGAGTTCATACCGCTAAGTATTGTCGTAGTGGCCTTTTTTCATAACCCTGTGAGCCATAATTATCAAAGAAGGCATCATCATGTTTGTCTTCATCCACCAACCTCTCTCTGAACAGGTCATGTAAGTCCATCTTTTCATCATCATCAACTGGGAAATTATGATCTTCAAGGTAATCATCCATGTCATCAGTGTCCTTGTGGTCTATCTCTTTTTCGTAGCCTGTGGTTAGATCTGCTTGAAGCTGAAAATAAGCCATGAAATGCTTATTTTCAATAATATTTGTGGAGTTTCCTTTTCTGAGGAGATCCTCAAATAAATATCCCATCCTGCACAAGGTGACCTCCCAACCTGCCGGTAGCAAATTCTCCATCATGGTAAGCAAGAGACTCCCACTTTTTGTAGGACTTCCATAGTTGTTTTTTTGATAATGTATGGACCTGGGAATATCTTGCTCTTCTAGCATCAATCTCAAATTATTTGAATTCCCTCTTATGTTCTTTTGTAAGGAGTGATCAGGGTTGGGACTCCGCATACACAAAAAGAATGATTCAAGAGATTGAATCGCTATGCCACATTCTCTCTTACCTCTCTTTATTGCATAAACACCACTATAGATCTTCAAATCTGATGAATATGCTCACTCTAGAGTAACCTGCATGGCTTCTTTGTCTTTTTTATCAACAAAAATGACAATGTTGCAAATTTCCACTTTGCAAATGGTGGTATATACTATTCTATCGATGAAGTTATGGATATCATCGCTAGAAACTTCATTGATAAAGAATAGTTGTGGCTTATCCCATGCTGACTCATTCTTGAAGAAGTCATCTTCTGAGACTCCCCTGAAGTTCACAAGCTTTCCAAACTCTGCCGTAACTTCTACATTGAATTGAAAGCTTTGGTGCATATCTGTCGGCATCCTTATCTCGCTGATTGATCTTTCCACATATGCAACCACCTATTGTGGGATTTCTTTTCTCATATAAGAGGTTACTATTTCTGACCCATCTTCATCCTTTTTAATTCACTTGTTTGCCCATAGCTTTACCTTGGGTGTTGACAAAGAAGCTATATGCTTCACCACATTATAGTCAATGTTACAATGAGTAAGTGGAATTTGTTTCTCTGACAGCAAACACTTAATGGCATTATGCACTGCATCACACCTCACCTGTACATTGATGCATTCTTCCATGCAGTGGTCTTTGTCTTTTTTTCCAAAAAACCATTCTTTCTTTAAAATTTTTTGTGCTGCCATGGATGCATACTTGTCAAGTAAGTACTTTATAGGCCTCCACATCCTTGCCGTCAACTCCTTCTTATCCATTACCTTTGACTTTCTGGAGATAAACAAAGGAGCTTCATAGATCAACTGTCCATGCTCACAAGCAATGCACGTTTCAAGCATCTCATTGAATGTACTTCAATAGGACAAAATATGATAGAAGTGTAGTCGGCATATCTCTCCCTCACCACCTTGAGGCTTATCATACTTTCTTCTCGCTCTTGAGTTCCCCTACACTCAAAGAAGTATAGAAGTTTATGAGTGTGTCAGCGTCTACTTTTGTGACCTTTCGCTTCAAATCAGGATTTGGAGAACCAAATGTTGTCCATATAACCCTTGCCTTCTGTAAGACCTCTAATGTTGAGGATATCTTACGCTTTCCATGGACATAATGATTAAGTCTTTCGGACTCTATCAAATACTTGATTTCATGCTTGAATATACATATTGTTGCAAAATCATAATGGAATGAACTTATCTTTGCAAATTGTTCTGGAGTGAGTCTTTTGACCTCCTTTACTTCCCTTGCGATCTGATTACAAGCATAAGCCCAATGTTGACCATCAATGGGCTGCAATCTGCAATGGAGGAATTCCTTCTTTGCTTCCTTTAGCATATTCTCACCTTGTGCCTCTTCGCCTTGTTCATGTGGAATATTTTTAAGAGTGTCTTTAAAGAATCAACTGAAGTTTTCCTTGAAATGTGTAGGCCCTGTAAATGTTATTTGATCTAGAAAACTATTTTTGATTGGACAAAACATTATTGGGTGCAAGACCACATTGCTTGCCACATGTTTCTTACCATCTCTCAAAGCCTCGTATATTTGCGTTGCATAGGATATATCAAGGCTTCGGCTATTAGTAAAGAGAGCTACAACTTCCACATCTTTGGCATTCACAAACCATGTCCTTTGACCCCATATATATCCCACATCATCATCTATAACTGCTTCATTAAGATGCAGATTAAGATTTTTGATTGATGTGAGTTTATCTTGATCATCTTCAGCCTCGGGTTCTGAGTCTTCTTCATCTTTCTCTTCTTTTAACCATTTTTCATCCACATTATCTCTCTCTACAGTGGGACGATGTCTTTTTTTACTGCTTGGAATTGTGGCTCTTGCAGTACTAGCCTTTTGCATTTCACGTTGTGGTTTGCTAGCAAGAGCTTCTAGCATAACTACAGTGGATCTACCTTGATCTTCTTCATTTTTTTTTAATTCCCATGCAGTCAAGGCTTGTGTTTCATCATCCTTAGTTACATCCACCATTTCTTGCTCTAGAAGTTTGCGCTCATGTTCTACACGTTTGTGACAGTGTGCCTGTTCTTCTTGTCCCTGCATCAAAGTCTGAGCTTTTTGATCTCCTTCATGTGAAGATCCTTGAATATGAGGAGCATATTGTGCATCTTGAAAGTACTCAAACATTATTTTTGCATGCATCCTTTTTGCCACCACACTAGGAAATTGCTCCCAAGTATATGAAAGAGTCTCCAATGCACTTTGCAGCTCTGGAAGCTTAGATGGTTGAGGAGGAGGCATCACAAAGGTCTTTGAGTCTCTCCTTGACACAACAATATGAAGACCTCTAACTTCAGGATCTGAACTCTTTGTAAAAATATCCACAAAGGTCTCTTTTGGCTCTATCATTATGCCTACCACAAGGCTTGAAGTCATATCTTTTTTGAAGAAAGTAGCATCCCATGGATCTTCAACACCATTGAACTCCCTTTTTGACATAAGTAGAAAGAGTCTCTTTTCCTTTTGATGAAGAAACCAAGCTCTTTTGCCCATGTGATATCGAGTCCACCTACCAAAGCCATTGGGGCTATATTCCTTTCCTTTGAAATTCAAAGTGACATCAGAAACCCATTCTGTGATCTCAGAGTCATTTAGGATAGCCACCACATTAGTTGATTGCTCCATAATCCTACAAGAAAAGATAATGAAGAATTTAGATACATACAAGTAAAGTACAATATACAACGCTTGATACAATAAATGTGGGAAATAGCCCAAAAGGCTTTACAAGGCTTCATATGGAAATAAATGTGGGAAATAGCCTAGAAGGCTTTACAAGGCTTAAATATTTGTACAAATGTAAAAAAAATAGCCAATAAAGCTTTACAGTAATATAAAATATCGTCTAGTGATAAAGCTTCAATCTTCGTGAAGACATGTAATCTGTCCATCCATTGATTTGCCCTCTAGTCATAAAGCTTCAATCTTCGTGATGACATGTAATCTGTCCATCCATTGATATCTGTGCACTGATACCCAACTGATGCAATCTACCCACTTAAAACTATTCCACTGATATCCACTTATGCAGCCCACTGATACTCGTTAAGTCGGGATGGTCGGGTTTATTACAAGGCACTTCATATGACAATAAATGTAAAAAATAGCATAGAAGTCTTTACAAGGTTTTTTATGACAATAAAGGAGCTTAAATATTTATACAAATGCAATAAAAATAACCAATAATCATCAAGCTCCGATATGTCCCATGACATGTAATCTGTCCACTGATATATGTAATCTGTCCACTGATATCTGCTCATGCAATCTGCCCACTGATAAACTTCTTGGTAAATGGTAAAAGGTCTTATTTAATAGCATGTTATGAGTGTTAAACTGCATGTGAGTGAAGGGACTGACAATGATTAGGAACTAGTTAGAAAAATTTGAGCATGGCTTCGATTGGCAACGTGGAGAATTGTCTCTCCTCTAAGGCAATCTAATCTATGCTAAACTATGCCAAACCAACCATCAAAGCAAAGAAAAGCAATAAATAATTTCTTTTTCTGTGTTCATTTTAATGTGCTGGGGTTTAAGAGGCTTAAATATGCAAAAGAAGGGGTTTTGATGTAGAGGCTAAACCTACATGTGAGAGAAATGAAGAACAAGTATCTAAAGAAAAGTTAACATTTTTCAATTTAAAAGATGAATATATATATAAATATTATCTCACCTTCAAAACAAACCATAAATTCACTCTTTTATAATTTTTTTAAAGTATAATATAAAACATGTAAATATATAAAACTCTCTTTACTTTCTCTCTCTCTCTCTCTCTCGACTCCGAATTCTCTCTATAGCCATAGTCAAGACACCTCATTCTCTCTCCTAATCTCTCTCTCTCTCTCTCTCTGACAACTCTTATGTGTTTCCCTCTCTGTCCTCATCTCACTCATTCTCTCTCTTAGTATATCTCAACTCTCTCTTTCTCTCCCTCCCATGGTGGCTAAGATTTTTCAATCTCTCTTTCTCTCTCTCTCTCTCTCCCTAGGATTTGTAATTATTTCTCTCTCTCTCCATCTCTCTCCTCTCTCTCTCTCTCTCCTCTTCTCTCTCTCTCCCTCTCTCTCTCTCTCTCTTACCCTCTCTACCTCCCTACTTCTATCCTGTTGGCTGCTAGGATTTGTCATTCTTTCCCTCTCTATGTCTCTCTCTCTCTCTCTGAATTCTCTCTCTTAATCTCTCTCAGCCTTCCTCCCTCCCTCCCTTGGTGGCCACGGCCGCGAGAACTCTCTCTCTCTCTCTCTCCCTCCCTCCCTCTCTTGGTAGCCACGGCTACCAGAAGTTTCATTCTCTCTCCCTCTCTCTTTATCTCTCTCTCCCTAAGTCTCTCTCTCTCTCTCTCTCTCTCTCTCTCTCTCTCCCCCCCCCTCTCTCTCTCTCTCTCCCTAAGTCTCCCTCCTCTCTTCTCTCTCTCTCTCTCTCTCCCTCTCCCTCCCTACTCTCTCCCTCCCTTTAGCACAGAAGTTTCATTCCTCCCTCTCTCTCCCTCAATCTCTTTCTCTCTCTCTCTCTCTCTCTCTCTCTCTCTCTCTCTCTCTCTCTCTCTCTCCCCTCTCTCTCTTTCTCTCTCCCTAAGTCTCCCTCTTCTCTTCTCTCTTTCTCTCTCTCCCTCTCCCTCCCTCTCTTTCTTTCCCTCCCTACTCTTCTAGCAGAGAAGTTTCATTCCCTCTCTCTCCCTCTCTCTCTTTCTCTCTCTCTCTCTCTCTCTCTCCCTCTCTCTCTTTCTCTCTCCCTAAGTCTCCCTCTTCTCTTCTCTCTCTCTCTCTCCCTCTCCCTCCCTCTCTTTCTTTCCCTCCCTACTCTTCTCTCTCATTGCTACGAGGAGACTCTCTTCTCTCTCTCCCTCTCTCAGCTCTCTCTTTCTTTCCCTCCCTACTCTTCTCTCTCATTTAAGGAGCCCCTCTTCTCTCTCTTAATCTCTTGTCTCTCTCCCTCTCTCTTTCTCTCCCTCCCTACTCTTCTCTCTCTCATTCTCATTCTCTCTCATTTCTCATTCTCTCTCTCCCTCTCTCTCTTTCTCTCCCTCCCTACTCTTCTCTCTCATTTCTCATTCTCTCTCTCCCTTTGGCGGCCACGTCTCAGCTCTCTCTTTCTTTCCCTCCCTACTCTTCTCTCTCATTTAAGGAGCCCCTCTTCTCTCTCTTAATCTCTTGTCTCTCTCCCTCCCTACTCTTCTCTTTCATTTCTCATTCTCTCTCTCTCCCTTTGCCGGCCACGGCCTCGAAGAACCCCTCTTCTCTCTCTTAATTTCTCTCTTTCCCTCTCTTCTCTCGCCACATTTCATTCTGATAAACATCTCTCTCTCTCCCTCTCTCTCCCTCTCTCTCTTTCTCTCTCTCTCCCTCTCTCTCTTTCCCTCTCTCTCTCTCTCTCTTTCTCGCTCTCTCCCTCTCTCTCTTTCTCTCTCTCTCCCTCTCTCTCCCTACTCTCTCCCTCCCTCAAGTAGCCACGGCCGCCAGGAGACCCTCTTCTCTCTCTTAATCTCTCTCCCCCTCTCTCTCTTAATCTCTCTCCCCCTCTCTCCTCTCTCTTTCTTTCCCTCCCTACTCTTCTCTCTCATTTAAGGAGCCCCTCTTCTCTCTGTGAATCTCTCTCTCTCCCTCTCTCCTCTCTCTCTTTCTCTCCCTCCCTACTCTCATTTCTCATTCTCTCTCTCATTTCTATTCTCTCTCTCCCTTTGGCGGCCACAGCCGCCAAGAGCCCCTCTTCTCTCTCTTAATTTCTCTCTTTCCCTCTCTCCTCTCTACTCTCTCTTTCTCTCCCTCCCTATTCTCTCATTTCTCAAATTTACAAACTCAAATATAAATAAGAAACTAATTAAAATAGAACTCAAAAACTCAAATAAGAAACTTATTTAAAAAGAATTGTAGTGCCTTCTAAAAGACCCCTCTCCTCAAAAACTTTAACAATAAACTAATTGAAAAAGAATTGTAAGTAAAGAAAAAGAATTACAAGACGAATTTTAAGAAATAGAACTCAAAACCTTTAACAAGAAACTAATTGAAAAAGAATTGTAAGTAGAGAAAACGAATTACAAGATGAATGAAAAAGAATGAAAGTACTAAGAAAAAGTGAAAAAAGTAAGGCTCTACTTATCCTTTCTCTTCAGCTCTTGGTTGATTCAATGAAATGAGGAGAGAGTGAGAATGAATGAATGGAAAGAAGAGTATATATAAGAAAAACTAGCCCACTCCTCCTACGCATAAATTTGAATTTTCAAAAAAGAGAGGGAAATTTGAATTCATTATAAATTTGAATTCGAATTTGTGTTCAACATTCTTCTCATACTTTCTTCTTGTATGTTCCTTTTGAATTCAAATTTGTATTCAACATTCTTCTTGATACTTTCTTCTTGTAAGTCCCTTTCATTCTTCTCGTAAGTCAAATCTTATTTGTCAAGTCCCTTTTATTCTTCTCATAAGTCAAATCTTATTTGTCGCTCTTGCTCATGATAGTAAGTCAAATCTTATTTGTTGCTCTTGCTTGTGATAGTAATCTTATTTGAGCAAGAATCTTATTTGTCGCTCTTGCTCATGATAGTAAGTCAAATCTTATTTGAGCAAGAATCTTATTTGTCGCTCTTGCTTGTGATAGTTCTACTCTTAGTTGTAAGAATTCAAATTTGTGTTCAACATTCTTTTTGATACTTTCTTCTAGTAAGTCCCTTTCATTCTTTTCCTAAGTCAAATCTTATTTGTCGCTCTTGTAAGAATTCGACCTCTCTCCCTCTACTCCCTTCTTTCTCTCTCCCTCACTCTCTCTCTCTCTCCCATACCTTCCCCCCTCACTCTCTCTCTCTCTCTCTCTTTCTCTCTCCCTCCCCTCACTCTCTCTCTCACTCCCCTCCCTCCTCTCCCCTCTCTCTCCTTCAGCTCCCTCCTCTCCTCTCCCTCTCTCTCCCTCCCTCTCTCTCTCCTCTCTCTCCTTTTGCTCCCCTCCCCCCCTCCCTCCCTCCCTCCCTCGACCCCGCCCTCCCCTCCTCCCCTCCCCTCCCCTGCCCCCCCTCTACCCCCCCGACTCCCTCCCGCGCCCCCTTCCCTCCAGCCCCCCTTCCCCCTTCCCCCTCCACCCCCCATCCCCCCTTCCCCCCCACCCCCCTTCCCCCTGGGGGGTGCGCCCCCCCCTCCCCCCTTCCCTCCCTCCACAAGGCTGGCGGCCACGGTCGCTAGCCGCCCCCCCCACCCCCCCTCCCCCCTTCCCCCCCCTGCCAGCCCCCCACCCCCTCCCACCCTCTTCCCCCTCAACCCCCCCACCCCCCCTTACCCCCCTCCAGGGGGTCTGGTGGTCGCGGGCGCTAGCCCCCCCCCCTGCCCGCCTTCCCCCCCTCCCCCCCCTCCCCCCTCCCCCCCCCTCCCCAGCCCCCTGCCCCCCTCCCACCCCCTTCCCCCTCCACCCCCCCATCCCCCCTTCCCTCCCTCCAGGAGGTCTGGCGGCTGTGCCCCCACCCCCCTTCCCCCCTGCCCCCCTTCCCCCCCTCCACGGCTTCCCCCCTCCCCCCTTCCCCCCCCTGCTAGCCCCCCCCCTCCCCCCTTCCCCCCCGCCAGCCCCCCGCTCCCCTCCCACCCCCTTCCCCCTCCACCCCCCCATCCCCCCTTCCCTCCCCAGGGGGTCTGGCGGCCGCGATCACTAGCCCCCACCCCCCCTTCCCCCCCGCCCCCCTTCCCCCTACTGGCGGCCGTGGTCGCCAGCCCCCCTTCCCCCCCTCCATGGCTAGCCCCCCCTATGAAGATTGTGGGAGAGAGGAGGAGTCTCACTTGTGGCTTTCTCACATGCACAATGGGGGAATACACACAAAGGTGGAGGCTGAAAACAGTTTTCCTCTTCTTAGTTGTGAAAGCCAAAAGAACTCTTTGTACAAAGAAATAGAAGAACCCTATATGTGGGTCTCAAACCAAACTCAACTAAGGTGGCATACTAACTGAGCCACGAACTAGTGTAGATAAGGATAGCTGTCATCCAGCTATTATTTGTGGGTGGTGTACCAACCGCATCTCTAGCTAACAAGTCGGTGACATAAATGCACAACAGTCACCCTGGCATATCGCGAGTGGAGCTCGATATCTCAACACTCCCCCTCGAGCTCAATCCCAATTCCTGCACACCAAGCAAGTCTCTGAACTTGTGCAGCTTCTCTACGCCCAATGCTTTCATGAATATGTCAGCTACCTGATCCTCTGTGCTGACATAAACTAGATCAATGAGACCTAGTAAAACCTTCTCCCGCACATAGTGGTAATGCACCTCAATGTGCTTTGTTCTAGCATGAAAGACTGGGTTCTTTGCCAAGTGTATGCTACTCATGTTGTCACAATAAATGACAACTGGCCCATCTATAGACTGATGCATATCATAGAGTAGCTTATGCAACCAAGCTACCTCACATGCAGCCATTGCTGCACCCCTGTACTCAGCCTCTGTGCTCGACAAGGCAACTGTAGGTTGTTTCTTGCTGCTCCAAGTGACTGCAGCACTCCCAAAAGAGAACACATATCCACTGGTAGATCGTCTATCTGAAATGCTACCAGCCCAATCAGCATCAGTGTATCCATGCAACTGTATCTAAACCCCAGCCTCATAAAATAGTCCATACTGCAATGTGGACTTCACATACCTGAGTATGCGTCTAGCCGCATCCAAATGCGGTTTCCTTGGAGCCTGCATAAACTGACTTACCAACCCAACAGCATAGCTCAAATCTGGCCTGGTAATAGTCATGTAAATCAAACTTCCTACTATGCGTCTGTACATAGTAGGGTCCTCCAGAAGCTCACCTGCATCTGCACTCAGCTTCACATTCTGCTCTAAAGGAACTGAAATAGGCTTACAGCCTGTCATCCCATATTTGGACAGCATGTCCAATCCATACTGCCTCTGCAAGAGCTGTATCCCACTTGGTGATCTAATCACCTCAATGCCCAAGAAATAACGCAGCTCTCCCAAATCCTTCATCTCAAACTTCATCTACATCAATCATCACATTTACTGGTTTATACCAGCTGCTCATCTCATCAAAAACAACATCTCTGCTCACTGTGAACTTACGTGTAGAAGGGTTATAGCATCTATACCCTTTCTGCTGCAGAGAATAACCAATAAAGACGCACTTCTCAACTTTTGGATCCAACTTGGACCTCAACTCATCTGGCACATGGACATAGGCAATGCAACCAAAAATCTTCAAATGAGAAATATCTAGTTTCCTACCAGTATACATTTCCTCTGGCATCATGCCATGTATTGCCGCAGTGGGAGTCCTGTTCATTATATAGACTACTGTAGCAATTGCTTTAGCCCAATAATAATCTGGTAGATCTTTTTCATTTAGCATAGCCCGAGATACCTCTCCAATATGCCTGTTTTTCCTTTCTGCAATTCCATTTTGCTGTGGGGTATGACTGCATGAATATTGCTGCTTTATACCATGCTCCTGCAAGAACCTTGCAAACTCATTTGAGAGGTACTCTCCCCCTCCATCTGACCTTAGGCATTTTATTTGCAGGCCTGTTTCTTTTTCAACCATAGCTTTGAAAGCTTTGAAGTGCCCAAACACTTCACTTTTCTTTTTCATAAAATACACCCATAGTTTTCTGCTGAAGTCATCAATAAATGTGACAAAATAGTGATAGCCTCCAATAGATGCAGCTTTTGTAGTCCACACATCAGAGTGGATTAATTCCAATGGCTTTTTACTCTCTTGAACATGCCTAGGAAAAGGTTTCCTTGCCTGTTTCCCAAATTGACAGGCTTCACAAACCTTGTGCATTTCTGCAACCTTGATTTTAGGCAATCCTGCAACAATATTTTGGGCTTGCATTGATTTAAGTCGTTGTATATTAACATGACCAATGCGTTTGTGCCAGATATCAATATCTGCAACTACACCAGTCCCATGTGCAAACATTGCTGCACTCAATTCAGGCATGTCTGCATCCAACGTAAACATCCTGCCCTTCTTCTTTCCTTTTGCTAGCAAGCGACCGTTATTTTTCATATCCTCAACAAAGCATCCATGAGGATTAAATCTAACCTGCAAGCCCTGCTCAACCATTTGACCAACAGAAACCAGGTTCTTGGTGATGTTCGGGACATGAAATACATCAGACAAGTATTTCTTTTTCCCATCCTGCATAGACAAAGGAATTTTGCCAATCTACACAATAGGATGTGCAGTATCATCACCAGTCTCCACAAATCCTGGTTTTTCCATTTTTCTTGCATCCTGCATCCATTCAGCGTGACCTGTCATGTGGTTTGATGCACCCGAGTCAACATACCACACATCATTGCTTTCTTCTGCACTTGTTACAGAATTTGTCATATGCTGCACCATAAACAAATGCTCATTTCTGTCATCACCCTGTCTACCAGAGGATGCATAATTGCCTTGCTGCAATTTTCCATTCATAATGTCATTCTGCTTTTTATAGCAGTCCTTAGCCATATGACCCATTTTGCCACAATAGTAGCATTCAATATTGCTGTTTGCATTTTGGCCTTTCTGCCATCCACCACGGCCTCTTTGGCTCCCCCTGCCTCTAGAGTTACCATGTCCTCCTACATAGGACTGGTTTTCTTGCGTTTGCTGCATATTCTGATTTCTACCACGGCCTGCAGATCGGCCTCCTCTACCTCTGCCTCTACCTCTGCCAGCATCCTCTGCCAGCATTTGAGTAGAAGACAGTTTCTTTTGAAGTTCCTGCTGAAGAAAATGCACCCCCATTTCTTTGCTCTTCGCAAATTAGAAGAGCAATCAACTCCTCAAAATCAGGAAATTTTTCATGGACGGCAATGGATGTCCGGAACTGTGCATAATCCTTTCCTAGACCATTTAAGGTCACAGAGACCAAATCGTCATCATCCACTGGCGACCCAATGGAAGCAAGTGCATCTGCAATTTTCTTCACTTTCATGTGGTAGTCATTTATGCTCAAATTTTCTCTCTGCACATTGTGCAACTCGTGTTTGAGTTGCATTTTCCTGGCTTGCGTATTTGTGCTGTACATTTTTGCCAAAGTATCCCATGCCTCCTTTGGCGTATTTGCATCCTGAATATGCACAATCATGGAGTCCAAAATACTGATAGATAGCCAGTACATAACTTTCCTGGCTCTCTCATGCCATCCTTTAAATGCCTGCATTTCCTGTTGACTGGGAACATTAGGAAGAACAGGTTCTTCTTCATTTCCTGTAATGAATTCCCAATAGCCTTTTCCCATCAAGAAATTCGTCATTCTAAACTTCCATGCCTGGAAGTTGTTCTTGTCAAGCTTTTCAGTGACAATTTGTGAAAGAGAATCAGATGCCATTACAGAACATTGCAAAATATTCTGTCACTGCAAAAAACACAGCTTTTGCCTCACACAGGCAGATCTGCAAAACTGACGAAAGTGGTATTTCACCACACAGTCACTTTTTAGTGACGATTTTGCATCAACAGGCAACAGGCATGAATCTGCAACTCCCAATATCTCTGCACACAGGCATATGATGCAATTTCTGCGACACCTTTCCACCTACTAGCCGTGCAGTGGTCGCACAGCAAAAAACAGGGCCTTTTTCTGAGTGCCTGCAAAGAACTTCCGCCTTCAAAACGGGCCCCGAAACGGCCTTAAATCAGACCGCGCTCTCACCACACCGCGAAGGGCGTCTCAATCTGAAACAGTGCACTCCTACACTTCTGGCTGTGCTACCTGCAGAGATTTGCTCCCAAACTCGAAATAGGAAAGCAACACTGGTCCTCTTACCAGGACACCACAAACTTGGCTTGCTTTCTTGAGCTCCTTACCACGAACAAGGCTTTGATACCATGTGAAGATTGTGGGAGAGAGGGAAGGAGTCTCACTTGTGGCTTTCTCACATGCACAATGGGGGAATACACACAAAGGTGGAGGCTGAAAACAGTTTTCCTCTTCTTAGTTGTGAAAGCCAAAAGAACTCTTTGTACAAAGAAATAGAAGAACCCTATATGTGGGTCTCAAACCAAACTCAACTAACTAAGGTGGCATACTAACTGAGCCATGAACTAGTGTAGATAAGGATAGCTGTCATCCAGCTATTATTCGTGGGTGGTGTACCAACCGCATCTCCAGCTAACAAGTCGGTGACATAAATGCACAACAGTCACCCTGGCATATCGCGAGTGGAGCTCGATATCTCAACACCCCCTCCCCCCTTCCCCCTGCTGGGGGCCGCAGCGCCAGCCCCCCCGCCCCTTCCCCCCCTCCCCCCTTCCCCCTGCTGGGGGCCGCAGCGCCAGCCCCCCCGCCCCTTCCCCCCTCCCCCCTTCCCCCCCCCCCCCGCTAGCCCCCCAGCCCCCCTTCCCCCTGCTGGTGGCCGTGGCTGCCAGCCCCCCCTTCCTCCCTGCCCCCCTTCCCCCCCTCCAGAGCCAGCCCCCCCTCCCCCCTTCCCCCCCCGCCAGCCCCCCTCCCACCCCCTTCCCCCTCCCCCCTCATCCCCCCTTCCCCCCCCTCTAGGGGGTTTGGCGGCTGTGGCCGCTAGCCCCCACCCCCCCTTCACCCCCGCCCCCCTTCCCCTTGTTGGCAGTCGTTGCTGCCAGCCCCCCCCTTCCCCCCCGCTCCCCTTCCCCCCCTCCATGGCTAGCCCCCCCTCCCCCCTTCCCCTTACTGGCGGCCGCGGCCGCCAGCCCCCCCCCTTCCCCCCTCCCCCCTTCCTTCCCCCGCCAGCCCCCCCCCTCCCCCCTCCCCCCCCCCCCCCGCCAGCCCCCTGCCCCCCTCCACCCCCATCCCCTCTTCCCCCCCGCCCCCCCTTCCCCCTGCTGGCAGCCGTGGCTGCCAGCCCTCCCCCCCTTCCTCCCCGCCCCCTTTCCCCCATCCACGGCTAGCCCCCCCTCCTCCCCCCGTCAGCCACCCCCTTTCCTCCCCCGCCCCCCTTCCCCCCCTGTAGGGGGGTGGCGACCGTGCCCCCCCTTCCCCTTCCCCTTCCCCCCCTCCAAGGGAGGCTGCCCTAGCCCCCCCCTCCCCCCCCCGCCCCCCTTCCCCCCTCCCCCCCTTGACCCCACCCCTGCCTCTCCCTCCCCTCCTCCTCCCTTCCCTCCCGCTCCTCCATCCTCTCCTTCTCCTCCCCTCCTGGCAGGAACCTTTCTCTCTCTAGTTCCTCTCTCTTCAAATTTAAAAAAAAAATCTAGATAAAGAATTAATCAAAAAAATTTGCAAGTACCTGGAAAAAGTTTGTTAAGTTTGCTCTTTCTTGCTTTCTTGCTCTTCCTTGCTTTCTTGATCGTCCTTTCTTTCTTGCTTCAATGAATGAAATGAGGGGAGAATGAATGAAGAAGGAAGACTATATATAAGAAAAATTAGGTTTTCCTTCTCCTCTCCTATTGGCTTTCCATTCCTCCCCTCTCTCCTATTGGCTTTTCATTTATCCCCTCTCCCATTGGCTCCCATTACTCCCCCTCTCCCATTGGACCCCCATCCCTCATCCCAATCTTCCATTAGCCCTCCCCCCATCCATTTCTTCTTCCTCCCCCATTACCACCACTCCCATCCCACATTTCCACCATGTCCCATACTCCTCCCATTTCCCAAAATCCCATATTTCCCCATCTCACCCTCCTCTTTTTCATCCCCTATTAACTCCCCTCACTCATTTCACTTCCTTATTATCCTACTCCCCTATTACCTTCCCCTCTCCCATTCCATTCTTCCCTCCCCACTCTCACTTCCACTTCCCATTACTCACTTGCCATTTGAAAACTATTAATATATTAATATATTATTTTTTATACTTATTATCATACACCCGTATTACTTCCCTCTCCCATTCCACTCCTCCCTCGTCACTCCCACTTCCACTTCCCATTACTCACTTGCTATACACATTTGCAAACTATTAATATATTATTATATGATTTTTTATACTATTTGCAAACTTACATGTGGGCAAAATCATAGGTGTCAAAGCGATCCTATTGTGGTCATACAACAATTGTGCTTTTATTCAAGGGCGTATTTATGCTCATCAACAAGCTTATTTACTCAAGGTATGAAGTGCATAATTTGTGCACTAGGTTATTACTTTGTTGTATTAAAATTGTTTGCCACACACACACACATATACACATACCGAGAATATTCTAATATTATTGCATCTACATTTCTCCGATGGGCACAAAACTTTGTACATGCCTCAACCTAGGTCGTATTGACTTGCATACAAAGTGGTGCACCCATCCCATAAGTATTTGTTCGGATAACACACCTCCAAATGTATTTTATGACCATTGTGCATAACACTAGGAACAAAATGGTGTATAATGTGAGATTGAATATGGAAAGCATATCCAATGGACACAAGACTTTGCACGTTCCTCAACCTAGGCATTATTGACTTGTGTGCAAAGTGGCATCCCCATCCGATAAGTACTTGTTTGAAAAATACACCTATGATTGTGTTTTTTGACGGTTGTACATGACACCAAGGCCAAAAACGGTATTTAATACTCAATCTACCATGTAAAGCATATCCGATGGGCACAATACTTTGCACGTGCCTCAAAAGCGGTGGTATGGTATTCCATGCAAAGTGGAACGCCCATTCAATAAGTACTTTTTAGAATATCACACCATGGACCAGGTTTTTTATTGGTTGTTGTCCATGACACTAAGGCAAAAATGCTGATTTATGCTTAATCGACAATGCAATGCATCTGTGATCATCACAATACTTTGCACACATCTCAACCTAGGTATTATTGACTTAAATGCAAAGTGGTGTGCCCATCCTATAAGTACTTAGTCGAATAACACATCTAGGACCGCGTTTTTTGACGGTTGTGCATGACACTAACGGCAAAATAGTGTTTAATGCTTGTTTGACAATGCAAAGCATATCCGATGGGCACAATACTTTGTACACACCTTCAACTAGGTGGAATTGACTTAAATGCAAAGTGGCACACCCATCCCATAAGTGCTTGATCGGATAACATACCTAGTAGCGTGTTCTTTTACGGATGTGCATGACACTACAACAAAAATAGTATTTAATGCTTGATCGACCATGCAAAGGATATCCGATGGGCACAACACTTTTCGTAAGCCTCAAACTAGGTGGTATTGAAATGTTCTCCAAGAGGTACACCCATCCGATAAGTACTTGGTCAGATAACACACCTAAGGGTGTGTTTTTTTACGGATGTCCATATCACTAGGGAAAAAATGGTGTATAATGCGTGATCGACCATGCAAAGCATATCCGATGGAGACAATACTTTGCACACACCTCAACGTTGTTGAAATAGACTTGCTTGCAAAGTGGAGCCCCCATTCAATAAGTACTTATTTGAATAACACACCTACGATCATGCTTTTATATGGTTGTGCATGACACAAAGGCAAAAACGGTGTTTTATGCTTGATCGACAATGCAAAGCATATCTTATGGGCACAATACTTTGCACACACCTTCAACTAGGTGGAATTGACTTAAATGCAAAGTGGCATTCCCATCGCATAAGTACTTGATCGGATAACACACCTAGCAGCGTGTTTTTTTACGGATGTGCATGACACTAAGGCAAAAATGGTATTTAATGCTCGATCTACTTTTCCTATACCTTAACCTAGGTGGTATTGAAATGTTGTGAAATAGGCACACCCATCCGATAAGTACTTGGTCAGATAACATTCCTAAGGGCATGTTTTTTTGCAGATGTGCATATCACTACGGGAAAAACGTTGTATAATGCATAATTGACCATGTAGAGCATATCCGATGGTGACAATACTTTGCATGCATCTCAATGTAGTTGAAATGGCCTTGCGTGCAAAGTGGAGCCCCCATCCAAAAAGTACTTGTTTGATTAACACACTTAGCACCGTGTTTTTTCATGGTTGTGCATGACACTAAGCCAAAAATGGTGTTTTATGCTTGATCAACAATGCAAAGCATATCCGATGGGCACAATACTTTGTGCACACCTTCAACTAGGTGGAATTGACTTACATGCAAAGTGGCACACCCATCCCATAAGTGGTTGATCAGATAACATACCTAGCAGCGTGTCTTTTTTATGGATGTGCATGACACTAGAGCAAAAATAGTATATTTAATGCTCGATCGACCATGCAAAGGATATCCGATGGGCACAAAAATTTTCCTACACTGCAACCTAGGTGGTATTGAAATGTTCTCAAAGAGGCACACCCATTCGATAAGTACTCAGTCAAATACTTTGTGCGCACCTCAATGTAGTTGAAACAAACTTGCGTGCAAAGTGGAGCCCCCATTCGATAACTACTTGTTTAATTAACACACTTAGGACCGTGTTTTCTCTTGGTTGTGCATGACACTAAGGCAAAAACGGTGTTTTATGCTTGATCGACAATGCAAAGCATATCCTATGGGCACAATACTTTGCACACACCTTTAGCTAGGTGGAAGTGACTTACCTACAAAGGGGCACTCCCATCCCATAAGTGCTTGATCAAATAACATACCTAGCAGCGTGTTTTTTTACAGATGTGCATGACACTAGAGCAAAAATAGTATTTATTGCTCGATCGATCATGCAAAGGATATCCGATGGGCACAACACTTTTCCTATGCCTCAAACTAGGTGGTATTGAAATGTTCTCAAAGAGGCACACCCATCCGATAAGTACTTGGTCGAATAACACACCTAAGGGCGTGTTTTTTTGCGGATGTGCATATCACTAGGGAAAAAATGGTGTATAATGCGTGATCGACCATGCAAAGCATATCCGATGGTGACAATACTTTGCATGCACCTCAACGTAGTTGAAGCGGACCTGCGTGCAAAGTGGAGCCCCCATCCGATAAGTACTTGTTTGAATAACACACCTAGGACCGTGTTTTTTCATAGTTGTGCATGACACTAAGGCAAAAATGGTGTTTTATGCTTGATTGAGAATGTAAAGCATATCCGATGGGCATAATAATTTGCACACGCCTTCAACTAGGTGGAATTGACTTACATGCAAAGTGGCATGCCCATCCCATAAGTGCTTCATCGGATAGCATACCTAGTAACGTGTTTTTTAACGGATGTGCATGACACTAGAGTAAAAATAGTATTTAATGCTCGATCGACCATGCAAAGGATTTTCGATGGGCACAAAAATTTTTGTACGCCTCAACCTAGGTGGTATTGAAAATTTTTCAATGAGACACACCCATCCGATAAGTACTTGGTCAGATAACACACCTAATTGTGTGTTTTGTTGCAGATGTCCATATCACTAGGAAAAAAATGGTGTATGATGCGTGATCGACAATGCAAAGCATATCCGATGGTGACAATACTCTACACGCACCTCAACGTAGTTGAAAGGGATTTGCGTGCAAGGTGGAGACCCCATCCGATAAGTACTTATTTGGATAACACACCTACGGCCGTGTTTTTATATGGTTGTGCATGACACAAAGGGAAAAACGGCGTTTTATGCTTGATCGACAATGCAAAGCATATCCGATGGGCACAATACTTTGCACACACCTTCAAATAGGTGGAATTGACTTACATGCAAAGTGGCATTCCCATTGCATAAGTACTTGATCAGATTAACACACCTAGCAGCGTGCTTTTTTACGGATGTGCATGACACTAAGGCACAAATGGTATTTAATGCTCGATCGACCATGCAAAGCATATCCAATGGGCACAATACTTTTCCTAAACCTTAACCTAGGTGGTATTGAAATGTTCTTAAAGAGTTACACCCATCCAATAAGTACTTGGTCAGATAACATACCTAAGGGCTTGTTTTTTTGCGGATGTGCATATCACTACAGGAAAAACATTGTATAATGCATAATCGACCATGCAGAGCATATCTGATGGTGGCAATACTTTGCACGCATCTCAAACTAGTTGAAACAGACTTGCGTGGAAATTGGAGCCCCCATCCGATAAGTACTTGTTTGATTAACACACCTAGGACCGTGTTTTTTCATGGTTGTGCATGACACTAAGGCAAAAACAGTGTTTTATGCTTGATCGACAATGCAAAGCATATCCGATGGGCACAATACTTTGCACACAACTTCAACTAGGTGGAATTGACTTACATGCAAAGTGGCACACCCATCCCATAAGTGCTTGATCAGATAACATACCTAGCAGCGTGTTTTTTTACGGATGTGCATGACACTAGAGCAAAAATAGTATTTAATGCTCGATCGACCATGCAAAGGATATCCGATGGGTACAAAACTTTTCATACACCTCAACCTAGGTCGTATTGAAATGTTCTCAAAGAGGCACACCCATACAATAAGTACTTGGTCAGATAACACACCTAACGGCATGTTTTTTTGTGGATGTGCATATCACTAGGGAATAAATGGTGTATAATGTGTGATCGACCATGCAAAGCATATCCGATGGTGACAATAATTTGCACGCACCTCAAGGTAGTTGAAAGGGGCTTGCATGCAAAGTGGGGCCCCCATCCGATAAGTACTTGTTTGTATAACACACCTAGGACCGTGTTTTTATATGGTTGTGCATGACACTAAGGCAAAAACGGTGTTTTATGCTTGATTGATAGTGGAAATCATATCTGATGGGCACAATACTTTGCACACACCTTCAAATAGGTGGAATTGACTTACATGCAAAGTGGCATTCCCATCGCATAAGTGCTTGATCGGATAACATACCTAGCAGCGTGTTTTTTTACGGATGTGCATGACACTAAGGCAAAAATGGTATTTAATGCTCGATTGACCATGCAAAGCATATTTGATCGGCACAATACTTTTCCTATACCCTAACCTAGGTGGTATTGAAATGTTCTCAAAGAGGCACATCCATCCGATAAATACTTGGTCAGATAACATACCTAAGGGCATGTTTTTTTGCGGATGTGCATATCACTACGGGAAAAACATTGTATAATGCGTAATCGACCATGCAGAGCATATTCGATGGTGAAAATACTTTGCATGCATCTCAAAGTAGTTGAAACGGACTTGTGTGCAAAGTGGAGCCCCCATCCGAAAAGTACTTGTTTGATTGTGTTGTGTGTGTGTTTTTTCATGGTTGTGCATGACACTAAGGCAAAAACAGTGTTTTATGCTTGATCGACAATGCAAAGCATATCCGATGGGCACAATACTTTGCCCACACCTTCAGCTAGGTGGAATTGACTTACATGCAAAATGGCACACCCATCCCATAAGTGCTTGATCGGATAACATACCTAGCAGCGTGTTTTTTTTTACGGATATGCATGACACTAGAGCAAAAATAGTATTTAATGCTTGATCGACCATGCAAAGGATATCTGATGGGCACAACACTTTTCCTACACCGCAACCTAGGTGGTATTGAAATGTTCTCAAAGAGACACACCCATTCGATAAGTACTCGGTCGAATAACACACCTAAGGGCATGTTTTTTTGCGGATGTGCATATCACTAGGGAAAAAATGGTGTATAATGCGTGATCGACCATGCAAATCATATCCGATGGTGACAATACTTTGCACGCACCTCAACATAGTTGAAATCGACTTGTGTGCAAAGTGGAGCCCCCATCCGATAAGTACTTGTTTAATTAACACACTTAGGACCTTGTTTTTTCATGGTTGTGCATGACACTAAGGCAAAAACAGTGTTTTATGCTTGATCGACAATGAAAAGCATATCCGATGGGCACAATACTTTGCACACACTTTCAACTAGGTGGAGTTGACTTACCTGCAAAGTGGCACTTCCATCCCATAAGTGCTTGATCGGATAACATACCTAGTAGCGTGTTTTTATACGAATGTGCATGACACGAGCAAAAATAGTATTTATTGCTCGATCGATCGTGCAAAGGATAGCCGATGGGCATAAAAATTTTTGTACACCTCAACCTTGGTGGTATTGGAATGTTCTCAAACAGTCACACCCATCTGATAAGTACTTGGTCAGATAACACACCTAAGGGTGTGTTTTTTTACGGATGTGCATACCACTTGGGAAAAAATGGTGTATAATGCGTGATCGACCATGCAAAGCATATCTAATGGTGACAATACTTTGCACCACCTCAATGTAGTTGAAATGGACTTGCGTGCAAAGTGGAGCCGCCATCCGATAAGTACTTGTTTGAATAACACACCTAGGGCTGTGTTTTTATATGGTTGTGCATGACACTAAGGCAAAAATGGCATTTTATGCTGGATCCACAATGCAAAGCATATCCGATGGGCACAATACTTTGCACACATCTTCAACTAGGTGGAATTGACTTACATGCAAAGTGGCATTCCCATCGCATAAGTACTTGATTGGATAACACACCTAGCAGCGTGTTTTTTTATGGATGTGCATGACACTAGTGCAAAAATAGTATTTAATGCTCGATCGACCATGCAAAGCATTTCTGATGGGAAAAATACTTTTCCTACACCTTAACCTAGGTGGTATTGAAATTTTGTCAAAGAGGCACACCCATCCGATAAGTACTTGGTCAGATAACATACCTAAGGGCGTGTTTTTTTAGAGATGTGCATATCACTATGGGAAGAACGTTGTATAATGCGTAATCGACCATGCAAAGCATATCTGATGGTGAAAATACTTTGCATGCATCTCAACCTAGTTGAAATGGACTTGCGTGAAAAGTGGAGCCCCCATCCAATAAGTACTTGTTTGATTAACACACTTAGGACCATGTTTTTTCATGGTTGTGCATGACACTAAGGCAAAAACGGTGTTTTATGCTTGATCGACAATGCAAAGCATATTGGATGGGCAAAATACTTTGCACACACCTTCAACTAGGTGGAATTGACTTACATGCAAAGTGGCACACCCATCCCATAAGTGCTTGATTGGATAACATACCTAGAAGGCTCGTGTTTTTTTACGGATGTGCATGACACTAGAGCAAAAATAGTATTTAATGCTCGATCGACCATGCAAAGGATAACTTGGCATGTCCATCCGATGAGTACTTGATCAGATAACTTCTCCCACCAATAAATTAAGTACTAATTAAGAATTATAATAAATGAGTAGATTATTAAAAAGAGACTAATATTTATGTAATTGTTGCTACTGCAGCTTACTTGCGGACTCTCACAAAGGAGATGGCTATAGATTTTGTTCCAGGGATGGATGTGATTTTATGTAGCAAAAGAGTAGTTGCATTTGCTACAATCCATGATAGTGATCCCAATTTAGTTTGCCACTTTCGAAGACTTGGCGAAGGTAAGGTGGCAGTTACTGTATCAAAGATTCTTAGCACACATGTTGAGCTAAAGTATAAATGTGGAGATATGGAAACACTTGGAGATGTTATGCCCTACAATACATCCAACAAATCATTTATAGCATGGGACAAAGATGAGACTTATGCAATAGACATTATCAAGAATACAAAGTGCACCACCTTGGATTTTACTATAGGGGACATTTTACGAATGAGATCATTTGCAAATAAGAGTGTAGCAGAAGGTGAATTATTGGGATTTGAACAAGTGGAGCAATGATCATTTGCACAGATGAGGATTCTAAAAGTCACTGATGATGGTATGGTTGATAACATAACATCCTTATGTGATCCCTACTATGAGGTAGCAAGAATATGAGATGGAGCATGCAAATTTTAAACATGAGAAAGAGGCACATGGTTTACAATGATAAAGACAAGGTATACTACAATATCAAAGGACCTAAAAAGCATGCCCATGTGCCAGGCTCTATCACTTCAAATGTGGATGATTTCAATATACTCAATTATAGAAGTGGCATCTTATCTGGAGTGGATGAGTTCATTGGTTCCGAGAAACAAAATGATTTTAGAAGCGAAGCCTTATCTGGGGTGGATGAATTCTTGCACAGTGAGAAGGGCAAAGGTTTCAATAGTGATGTCTTGTAAGTGTGGATGAGTTCATGCATATTAACAAACCTGGTGTCAATCAAGCTTGTGGATTTGTGAAAGCCATGCAAGATGTCCCAATGAGTGATGTTCTCTCAGGAGTGGAAGAGTTTCAAGGTTCTCAATACTCTCGTAGAATATTGAATTCATTGAATGGTCTTAAGAGTATGTTAAAAACAAGGATGAGATCAACAGAGGATTATTCAATATTTAACTTTGATTGTGATATGGACAAGGATGCAACGACCAATCATGGATGCTTGGTTACAAACAAATGTGAGGAGAAGAAGTGCATAAATACAGATAACAACGTGCACAAGGAACGAAAACAGTCATACATATGCATGAAGAGAAAGCGAATCCAGGCAGATCCACAAAAGCAACCAAAGAGGAAGAGAGTAATGAAGGAGGAGAACATGTTAAATGCATTGGGATATCTATGTTGCAAGCAAAGATGTATGCACTTTATTGATCTTGCAGACATCAGGGAATGTAGAGGACACGTGTGGCAAAGAAGAGGAAGCGAAAGAAATGAATACCTTCTCAAGCTATTTCAATGGAACTCTTCGAAATCGAAGTAGATGGAGAAACTAATGGATCATGTATGTAAATTTGATCAAAGGAGGTTCTATAGATCTAGCGAAACTAATTAATAGAACTGGTGGAGTAGTAAAAAAACCAGCAACAAATTCTATTGAATCCTTCTATCCTCTTCCTATAAGGGAAGGCAGTGGGAATCCATGCTGCTGGTGACGTAATTGCATGAATGTCTGGGTGAGAAATCCACAGCGCGATTCCTCATGTAGACTCTGATTCAAATCACGAATTGATTACATGTAACACTTCAAGCATCTGACGAGGTAACATTTTTTGTTATCTCTCCCCCCAATCGAATTAGCGGTCTTCTACCTAATTATTAAGTAAGCCACCCGTGATTATGTAAACCGATTCCTGGTGGATTAACCCCTGAGAAACAAATCCAAGAAATGAAGAATCCTGTAGATGCTACAATAGCAGGCCCTTCCCCCTGCCAACCACTAGTTATTCTGGTATGGAGATGAATAGCATATATCAGCCGAGTCACTAATGCCCAGGTTTCCTTAGGGTCCCGGCTCCAGTAGGATCCCCACGCTTCATTAGCCCACACTGCTCCAGAGAGAATACCAACAGTCGGTAGAGGAAACCCTAAGCTGAGGATTCGAGGGTGTTTATCTGTATATCTCTCCCATATCTCGTACCGAATGCCGATTCTGTAGCTGCCGCACAATTGCCTATCTATGTAGGAGCTATAAATGTTTCGATCGGGACTGGTGTTTATCTGTATATCTCGTACCGAATGCCAATTCTGTAGCTGCCGCACAATCGCCTATCTATGTAGGAGCTATAAATGTTTCGATCGTGTCTGCTGTAACGGTTATTGATGAACCAGTAGATTCCAATTCACCCATTTCCTGGAATATGGGAGATACTATTGCCTTAAGATCTTGTACGGGTCTATCTATCTTATCAACCACTACAATTCAAGATACGAAATGGTCTGATATAAATCCAATCGACCAATTGAGGGATGTTGTGGGGGGAGTCTCAAAAAACAACATCCAGCGAATTGGATACCAATTGTTAACACAATTTCTGGTTCCATTCGAACTCCTTTCTATCCTCCTCCTAGTGGCTTCAGTAGGGGTGATTACAATGGCTCGTGGTGAAGGAATAACCAGACCCGACGAAGAACCTGCTTCGTCGTCTGGAGATGACTCCCCATCTTTCTAATTAATTACAACTTCTCGTAAACTCATCTCGTAGGTTAACCAATTAAGTTTCCGGGGGGTTAATACATCATGCTCAAACATGGACTGATTCTAGGTGCTTATCCCTATCGCGTTGGCTTTTCCGGATCAATCACGAGTCGAAACATGATTAGGGCACTGATGTGTCTTGAGCTGATTCTGAATGCCATTAATATAAATCTCGTAGCATTCTCCAATTTCTTTGATAATGAACAAATGAAGGGGGAAATCTTTTCAATATCCGTAATAGCCGTTGCAGCTGCCGAAGCTGCTATTGGGTTATCCACCCCATTGTCATCAACTCAGCAACTCCACCCCATTGTCATCAACTCAGCAGCTCCACCCCATTGTCATCAACTCAGCAGCTCCGCCTTGGCAACTTTGTCGGGTAGTAAACCCCCAAAATGAAGTGGTATCGATCGACCTTCGGATAATTGTAAGCATAATCGGACTAGGAGGAATGGATGTGGGGAAGAATAAACTTATCTATATGTGGTAGATACTACCCACCTCTCACATTCCATTATATAGATAATATCAAAAGATTCAAGGCCCAATGGAGTGAGTACTTTCGATGTGGTGATTTTTGGGTGTATTCGTACCTACCTGAAGCTATCTCGGGAATCTCGAATTGTTGTCCCGTCACTCATGTTTGATGTAATTAGGTATCCACATTGGTAACTACCATTTTAAAAAGGAATCACTGATAGGGGATTTCCCGAGAAGCTACCAATTATTACTCATATTGAATTACCGAGGAAGAAGTGGATTTGATACACATAAGAATATCCCTTGCCTCTCGACTGAAAATGTTAAAATCACTAATAGCTAAATAAAATTCCATATTTCTCTCTACATCTAGTTGACGAATAACCTCCTGACTGCCGGATTATTTATTATGGAAAGCAATCCGTCAATTTAGATTCTTATCTGAATTTTCTCCGATTGACCATCATTGAGGAACTTATTAATGAATAATTCCTTCTCCTTCCTGATCTTCATCCCTATCCCCTGATCGAAACGGAAGTAGTGACCCTACGATCTATATAGTTCATGCGAGTCGCGTTGAATCTGGGTTCCTGGTTCTCCGATTGGTTAGCCCGCAATAATACCTACAGCTTCTCCCAATTCCACCAAGTCGTGGTGGGCGAGACCCCAGCCATAACACAATTGACAAATCCATTCAATTGATTTGCTTATCTCCCAAATGAGTACCTCCTCGGGGTAGGAGGTCTCGTACCCTTATTCAGATCGAACCCTTATATACTAAAAGATTTATCAAAGATTTATTCTCTCTACCACTAAAGATTCACATTCAATTGATTTGCTTATCTCCCAAATGAGCACCCGCGAACGGTGGTGTAAGAATCCGTACTAAACATGCCTCCCGTAATGGTACATGCCCCCATAGCAATTACATACTCCATAGTACAGATGAAAGATTCGTCCCCGCCACTTCTCTCGATTGACGTTAGGACATGCGTACATACAGATATTTATGATCCGTATCTTCACTTTACTTGGAAGGTCGCAATTTTTTGACTGCCGTAGTTATCTCTCAAGTCTTGAGTGGAGCCGGGGATTGGAAACTATACGACTTACCAACAGTAATTCCATTTCCCCCATCATCAGGAAATCATAGGCTCCGGTGTAGATCTGGTGGCATGCACGGTCATGGTGGCACACCAAAACTCTCAATTCCCGCACTCACCATCCCGGAAATATATAACTCCTCCGTCTTACTGGATGGTATCCCGATAAGTTGGTAAAAAAAGACCGGAACATGGTGTATAATAAATATGAGTGGGGGGGGGGAGGGGGGTTATTTTTATCCACCCCCCTCTACCTTCCATCCATTTTATACAGCCATTAGCTATCTATTAGGCAGAAATACCGGGCTGTCACAGCTTCCAAAAATACATAAGAATATAAATAATTTGATTGATCGGACACATTCCGATCCGTGGGAAGGAGAAGGTGAGTTGACTAGTGAAAGATTCCATCGGAATTTTGCTTTAATCTCGTGTCGGCTTTTGGCCATGGGAGGAAATAAGGCTTATCACAACCCTTCCTCGTAGCAGAAGTATTTACTGGTTTGCCAGGGAAATATGTTAGTTTAACAGAAACCACTAAGGGATTTCAAATGATTCTTCCTGGAGAATTGGATTAGTATAGCTAGCCCCCCCTCGAAGCAGCAATATTCCTCTTATTTTGCCGGATAAATAAACGAGTTGTAACACGCTAGATTCAAAATTTGGTGCTGAAGAGCGTGGAGGTCCGAATCCTCCTCGGGGCAGAAGGTCTCGTACCCTTATTCAGATCGAACCCTTATCTACTAAAAGATTTATCAAATATTTATTCTCTTTAATGGAATAACTAATGTTTTCTTACCCGGAGAGCTTATTGAATCATCATAAGTGTAACGAATGAATCGCGTCTTAAAAGAATCGAATTTCTGGGATCAAAAACCCAACACAATTCCGGATAGCAGTGCTTCAACCATTTGGGTTCACATACATTTAGTACAAATACTTACCGAAAAAGATTCAGGTATTAATCCCTTTGCAAAACTGGGATACATTTGAGCCAAAAGGTCACGATTCAAAATGGATTCATGAGGAAGAGGTATCTCCTTGGGATTAACTAGCAGGTCAAGGCACCCAACTCATAATTGGCGAATTCGTAGGTTCGACTCCTGTTGGATGCAAACAAATGGGGGGAGAGGGTTTCATTTCTCGGGAATCTCGAATTCGTCACTCACGTTTGATGTAATTAGGTATCCACATTGGTAACTACCATTTTAAAAAGGAATCACTGATAGGGGATTTCCCGAGAAGCTACCAATTATCACTTCCATCAGTTCTTTCTACAGGTACATCGAAAAGGATCTCTAAATGGTTTGAAATAATCTTATCAAGATCGAAGTATATGCCATTTTGCATCTCTGATTCCTCGTCAAGTATTCCACCAAATGATAGATCTCCTCTCGATAGAAAGGCTTTCCTAGGTTCCTCGCTACTACTACCAATTCTTACCTTACTGGAAATTAAATAATGGGAGAAAAAATATCCAAGTCATAGGGGAAATTTTGTCACTGGTATAGTACCTCATGAAAAAGAGAAAGACTGGTGTCGAATCGTGGAATCAAGATACACCAGAAGCATATGGATAAGCAGAAATTAAATAATGGGAGAAAAAATATCCAAGTCATAGGGGAAATTTTGTCACTGGTATAGTACCTCATGAAAAAGAGAAAGACTAGTGTCGATATTCATTTCTATCACAACGAGATGGACATTACCTAGAGTCAGAATAGACCAATTACTAGATCTCGGCTGGAAATCTCTTCTGCCCGTTGCTCCGGGAAATCTGTTGCTGATAGCTTCGTTTCGACTACCATCTCTAAAATGAGATATTCCCCTCATCCGCTTTCACTTTTGCTTGTTGCAAACGAGTCCGAGCCTGCTTGAGTTTTTTGGTAGCCTCTTTATAACGTTCCTCCGCGTCACGAATAGTACTCAAGATTGTTCCCTTACAATTCTCCAGTAGATTGGTCAATGAAAGTAGATTATATTGGGAATCAATTCTATCAAAATGATTCACACATTGGTTATTTTTGGGAATCAGAAGAATCTGAGACGCTTTATTGGTCAAAGAAATTCTCATTATGCAGCAGTGTAGCATCAAGATCTTCAACAGGATTAACTGGAGAGAAGGTTCTGTACGAAAATACGAGGCTTGAAGATACACGTGTCTAAAAAGAACCTATTCTTCCATCTCATCTCATTAATTTCGATGAGTTATTAATCACTACTTCTAGAAGAAGAAAGATTGTATCCGATAGTGCAATTAAATTAGCTTTACGTAGACAAAATTCAATTGTTACGTATATAGGTAACGGAATCCGATTCGGTTCTGGATATGAAATACTGAATGGCAATAAAAGGCTAAGTTCAAGACAAAAGGTAAAACCTCTCGTAAATGGAAAAAGGATTTGCAATAAGGCATATCGCAATATTACTGGATTATCCCATTGTACATATTGGGATTTAGTCACCAAGGCAAAGGGCGGCAACAAATTTAGCATTCACAGTAATAGAGGAAGGTCCAAATCAAGAATCTCAACTGTCAGGGCAGCAGCAATTTTGCAAGACTTCATACATGAAAATGCTTTACCTCAACCCCATATATCTACCAGGGGTGGTAACAAGCTAAGGGTGTTCACTTCCGGACCACTTTCGGGTGAGTGTGACACCCGCTCGAGTGAAAATACAAAGGTTTTGCTTCGGTCTCCAATACCTCGATCGAGGTATTAGTTCCAATGAAAATCACACACGAGGACAACCGAGCCAAGCCAATACCTCGATCGAGGTATTAGTTCCAATGAAAATCACACACGAGGACAACCGAGCCAAGCCAATACCTCGATCGAGGTGCTAGGCTTTTTTCACCGGACCGAGCCTATACCTCGATCGAGGTTTGCTGGCAAGCCACCTATACATGCCACATCTACCTCGTTCGAGGTATCCTGGCAATCCAGCTAAGCCTCGATCGAGGTAATGTGGCATGTCCAGCATACCTCGATCAAGGTATGTGCCATCCGACAAGGCAGGCGACAGGGCAGATGACATACCTCGATCGAGGTATGCTGGACCGATGACTTGGCCGCATGTCGAATATGTCAATCGAGACATGCGGCATCCGGCTGCTGCCGACATACCTCGATCGAGGTATCGTGGCATGTCAATACCTCGATCGAGGTAGATGTACCGAGATGTATGGGCATTTCGCAATACCTCGATCGAGGTATCGTGGCATGTCAATAACTCGATCGAGGTAGATGTAACGAGATGTATAGGCATGACACAATACCTCGATCGAGGTATGGTGGCATGTATATACCTCGATCCGATATGTATGTTGCATGCCAAATACCTCGATCAAGGTAGGGAAACCCTAAATTTTCTTATAAAAGGAGAGCGACCCCCCTCATTCTACATACCTCGATTGAGCTCCTCCTCATCGAACGATTTCGGATTTGCGGGACATCGACGGATTTGCGCCAGCGATGGAGAGCGACCGACGGACATCGACGGAGATGGATGGAGCGGGAGAGTCCAGGTAGGGTTTTTTTTATGTAGCAATTTTTTTTTGTTAAAATTTAATTAAATTTTAGTTTATAGGAAAAATTATAAAAATTTTCTAAATTTCAAATGCATTTTAATGTTTTTTTGAAATTTATGAATTACGACATTTTTTATTTAAAATGTGAAAATGAAAAAAAAAAAAATTAGAGCTATTTTTATTAAATAAAAAAACATTCATAGGAATAATTTTAAAACATTTCTAAATTCAAATGCATTTGTAAAATTTTTTTAAATTTTTGAATTACGACATTTTTAATTTAAAATGTGAAAATTTTAAATTAAAAAAACGTTTAAATTTTAGTTCACAGGAATAATTATAAAATATTTTTAAATTTGAAATGCATTTTAAAGTTTTTTTTAAATTTTTGAATTACGACATTTTTTATTCAAAATGTGAAAATATAAAAATTCTGTTTTTAAAAATATTCTTTGAAAAAAAAAAAGTTATTTAAAAAAAAACCGTTTAAATTTTAGTTCATAGGAATAATTATAAAATATTTCAAATTTCAAATGCATTTTAAATTTTTATTTAAAATGTAAAAATTAGGTTTTTAAAAATCATCTTTGGAAAAAAAGAGATTAAAGTTATTTTTTTAAATTAGAGCTATTTTTATTGAAATAAAAAACGTTCAAATCTTAGTTTATAGGAATAATTATAAAATATTTTTAAAATTGAAATGCATTTTAAAGTTTTTTTAAATTATTTTTAGAATTACATAATTTTTTTTTTAAAATGTGAAAATGTAAATATTTTGTTTTTAAAATCATCTTTAAAAAAAAAGAGATTAAAGTTATTTTTTAAATTAGTGCTATTTTTATTTAAATAAAGAAACGTTTAAATTTTAGTTTATAGGAATAATTATAAAATATTTCTAAATTTGAAATGCATTTAAAAATTTTTTTAATTATTTTTGAAATTACGTAATTTTTTATTTGAAGCCTGAAAATGTATATATTTTGTTTTTTGAAATCATCTTTTAAAAAAAAGAGATTAAAGATATTTTTTTTATTAGTGTTATTTATATTTAAATAAAAAAACGTTTAAATTTTATTTTTAAAAATGATCTTTAAAAAAAAAGAAAATAAGAGTTTAAGTTAGTGAAGTTTGTATTTAAATGTCAAAAAGTATATAATTTGTTTTTTAAAATAATCTATTAAAAAAAATTTATAAGTGAAGTTTACAAATTACTGAAGTTTTGAATTTAATATAACGTTTAAATTTTGTTTTTAGAAATCATGTATCAAGAATAAGAAAATAAGAATTTTGTTAAAATAAGAAAATCATGTATTAAAAACAAGAAAACAAGAAAACAAGAACAAGAAAAAGAGAGATTAAAGTAGGTTTTATGCTATTTTTGAAATTGGTGCTATTTTTATTTAAATAAAAAAACGTTTAAATTTTAGTCTTCAAAACCATCTTTTAAAAAATCATCTTTTATGTGGAATATTATAGATTATATAGTTGGTTAATAGTTGTTTCATAATTTAGGTAGAGTAAGTAGGCTGTATAAAACACCACATGGGCATTATCCCTAAAACACCACACCACATGGGCAAAGACCCCAACATTAGAGTGGTTAGATGCATAAGCATATGGCTAATTGGATTTTCTAAATGCGTCAGCGCATCGAAAACACATACGTAATTTATGATTGTCCAAAGGTCTCCTCTCTCCCCAAGCATGGGAACCAAGTGATGATCTATAGGAATGGCCACTAGTTGAGGTGGATTGGCCAACCAAAATAGATAATATTGAAAAGGCTTCATTATTTTCTCAAAGTTCTCGCTTTAAAAGGTCTGTAGTGTCAACCCGCTCTCTTTTTTAATGTGTAGTCTGAGAAATACTAGATGCGCCTTGCTTGTGTATCGTTCAAAGTAATGTATTAGGTATCCTTCTATCTCCTCCATATCTATTGCAAACCCAAGGCAGTAAAGCATTCAAAGAAGGTCTTATTAACCAAACCTCTCTACTATCTGTCCTTAGTATAGGGGCCATAAGTGGACAATGTGGTCCTTACACCACATGTGGAAAAGTTTCATATTGGATAAAAAGTGAAAAAAGGGAAACATATAAGGAAAAACACCTATTTCATTAATTTTGGACTCTTGCACTGTCCAAATTCATTTTGTGAGATAATTTTGGATAAAACATTTCAAAAAAAGAGGCTCTTATAAAACAAAACATTGAGTCAAAAAGGAAGATTTTAAAAAATCAAATTAGAAAAAAAGATGTGAGATGTTATTAAAACTAGAGTACATTAAAAATAGAGTAAATCACATTGTTAAAAGAGACAAAAAGTAAGATTTTAAAAAATCAAATTAGAAAAAATGGCATGACATGTTATGAAAACTAGAGTACATTTCAAAAAAAGCACATCACATTTGTAAAGAAGTAGATCATATTCCTCAAAGTAGTATGGTGTCAAAAACCACCTTAATACAGTCTCTCTTACATCATCATAACATCACATTTGTACAAGAAGTAGATCATATTACTCAATTGAAAGCCATATGGTGTCAAAAAACACCTTAATACAAAGCCATATGGTGTCAAAAAACACCTTAATATAGTCTCTCTTATCTAAGTCTAGAAGATCTCATCATTGGTCTCTCTTATCTTCTCAACAACCCAATCTTTCACTGCCACCACAGCTATATCCTCAACATAATTACATGCGAAAAAGAAATTTAAGCAATCATAAATTGTTTCTTTATAATTTCTCTGAGAGGCTCTTATTGTTCTCTTAGCATCTGCATTAAATCGCCCATGACGAGAGCTGCGATAACGTAGGTTACTCTTCCCTCTGTGAATCTCTCTTTCTCTCTCCCTCTCTCCCTCTCCTCTCTCATTTAAGGAGCCCCTCTTCTCTCTCTTAATTTCTCTCTTTCCCTCCCTCCCTATTCTCTCATTTCTTAAATTTACAAACTCAAATATAAATAAAAAACTAATTAAAATAGAACTCAAAAATTCAAATAAGAAACTAATTTAAAAAGAATTGTAATGCCTTCTAAAAGATCACCCTCCTCAAAAACTTTAAGAATAAACTAATTGAAAAAGAATTATAAGTAAAGAAAAATAATTACAAGACGAATTTTAAGAAATAGAACTCAAAAACTTTAACAAGAAACTAATTGAAAAGAATTGTAAGTAAAGAAAAAGAATTACAAGACAAATAAAAAAGAATGCAAGTACCTGGAAAAAGTGAAAAAAGTAATGCTCCACTTATCCTTTCTCTTTCGCTCTTGGTTGCTTCAATGAAATGAGGAGAGAGTTAAAACTAGCCCACTCCTCCTATGCATAAATTTGAATTTTCAAAAAAGAGAGGGAAATTTGAATTCAAATTTGTGTTCAACATTCTTCTTATACTTTCTTCCAACATTCTTCTTATACTTTCTTCTCATATGTTCCTTTTGAATTCAAATTTGTGTTCAACATTCTTCTTGATACTTTCTTCAACATTCTTCTCGATTCTCGTAAGTCCTTTTCATTCTTCTCGTAAGTCCTTTTCATTCTTCTAGTAAGTCAAATCTTATTTGTCGTTCTTGCTCGTGATAATAAGTCAAATCCTCCTCTCCCCTCTCTCTCCTTCTGCTCCCTCCTCTCCTCTCCCTCTCTCTCTCCTCTCTCTCCTTCCTCTCCCCTCCCTCCCTCCCTCCATCCATCCCTCGACCCAGCCCTCCGCTCCCTTCCCCTTCCCTCCCCTCCCTTCGCCACCAAAACTCCTCCCTCGACCCCTCCCCTCCCCTCCCCTCCCTCCTTCCGCCAAGATCCCCCTGTCGACCCCTCCCCTCTCGCTACCCTTCCCCCTCTCCCATTGCCTAACCCCTTCCTCCCCCTTTTCCCCACCCCCCTTCGCGACCCCTCCAACCCTCCTCCCCCTTCCCCGGGCTGGCGGCCGCCAGCCCCCCCTCCCTCCAACCCCTCCCAACCCTTTGCCCCCCTCTCAACCCTCCCCCCCTCCTTGGCGACCCCCCCGATCCTTCCCTCCCTTTCCCCCCAGGTTGGCGGCTGTGGTCGCTAGCCCCCTCCCCTCCTCTCAACCCCTCCCAACCCTGCCGCCAGCCCCTCCCCCCTCCTCTCAACCCCTCCCACCCCCTTGCCCCCCTCTCAACCCTCCCCCCCTCCTTGGCGACCCCCCCGAGCCCTCCCTCCCTTTCCCTCGGGGTTGGCGGCCACGGTCGCCAGCCCCCTCCCCTCTTCTCAACCCCTCCCACCCCCTTTCCCTCTCAACCCTCCCTCCCCCTCCTTCGCGACCCACCCCCCCGAGCCCTCCCCCCCTTTGCCACCCCCCTTCCCCGGGCTGGCGGCCCCCTCCCCTCCTCTCAACCCCTCCCACCCCCTTCACCCCTCCCACCCCCTCCCCGGGTTGGCGGCCGCGGCCACCAGCCCCCTCCCCCTCTCAGCGCTCCCCCCTTCTTCACCCTTCCCCACCCCCTCTCAGCGCTCTCCCCCCCTCCTCTCAACTCCTCCCACCCCCTTGCCCCCCTCTCAACCCTCTCCCCCCCCCTCCTTCGCGACCCCCCCCAAGGCCTCCCCCCCTTTCCCCCCAGGTTGGCAGCCGTGGCCGCCAGCCCCCTCCCCTCCTCTCAACCCCTCCCACCCCCTTGCCCTCTCAACCCTCTCCCCCCCCTCCTTCGTGACCCCCCCCAAGTCCTCCCCCGCTTTCCCACCCACCCTTCCCCCAGGCTGGCGGCTGCGTCCGCCAGCCCCCTCCCCTCCTCTCAACCCCTCGCACCCCTCCCACACCCCTCCCACGGCCGCCAACCCCCTCCCCCTCTCAGCGCTCCCCCCTTCCCCACCCCCCTCTTCGCGACCCCCCAGCCCTCCCCCCCTCCCCCCTCTCCTCTCAACCCCTCGCACCCCCTTCCTGCCCTCTCAGCGCTCCCCCCTCCCACCCCCTTCACCCCTCCCACCCGCTCCCTGGGCTGGCGGCCAGCCCCCTCCCCCTCTCAGCGCTCCCCCCTCCCCCTCTCAGTGCTCCCCCCTTCCCCACCCCTCAGCCGTCCCCCCCCCTCCTTTCGAGACCCCCCAGCCCACACCCGGCTGGCGGCCGCAGCCGCCAGCCCCCCCTCCTCTTCACCCTCCCCCCTTCGCGACCCCCTCTCTTTCCCACACCCCCCCTTCCCCCGGGCTGGTGGCCGCGGCCAGCAGCCCCCCCCCCTCAACCCCTCCCACCCCCCCCACCCACCCCCTACCCCGCCCCCGAGCTGGCGGCCACGGCCGCCAGGCCCCCCCCTCTCAGCCCCTCCTACCCCCTTCTGCCGCACCCACCCTCCCACCCCCCTCACCCGTCCTACCCAACCCCCTCCCTGCCCCATGAGCTGGCAGCCGCGGCTGCCAGCCCCCCCTCCCACCCCCTTCCCTCCCACCCGCGGCTGCCAGCCCCTCCTCCCACCCACCTCCCTCTTCGCCCTCGAGCAGCCGCCAGTCGCCCTCTCTCTCGCCAGCCGCCAGCTGCTAGCCGCTAGCCCCCCCTTCAGCCCCCCCTTCCCCCTCCCCCCTTCCTCTCCCTCCAGTCCCTCCTTCCTCTACTCAGCCCCACCCTCTGCCTCCCTTCCTCCTCCCTTCCCTCCAGTCCCTCCATCCTCTTCTTCTCCTCCCCTGAACCTTTCTCTCTCTAGTTCCTCTCTCTTCAAAATTTAAAAAAAAACTATAAAAATTAATCAAAAAAATTTGCAAGTACCTAGAAAAAGTTTGAGTTTGCTCTTTCTTGCTTTCTTGCTCTTCCTTCCTTGCTCTCTTGATCGTCCTTGCTTTCTTGCTTTCTTGCTTCAGTGAATGAAATGAGGGGAGAATGAATGAAGAAGGAAGACTATATATAAGAAAAATTAGGTTTTCCTCCTCCTCTCCTATTGGCTTTCCATTCCTCCCCTCTCTCCTATTGGCTTTTCATTTATCCCCTCTCCCATTGGCTCCCATTACTCCCCCTCTCCTATTGGACCCCCATCCCTCATCCATTAGCCCTCCCCCCATCCATCCATTTCTTCTTCCTCCCCATTGCCACCACTCCCATCCCACATTTCCACCACGTCCCATACTCCTCCCATTTCCCAAAATCCCATATTTCCCCATCTCACCCTCCTCTTTTTCATCCCCATTAACTCCCTCACTCATTTCACTCCCTTATTATCCTACTCCCCTATTACCGTCCCCTCTCCCATTCCATTCTTCCCTCCCCACTCTGACTTTCACTTCCCATTACTCACTTGCCATTTGAAAACTATTAATATATTATTATACTATTTTTTATACCTATTATCATACACCCTTATTACTTCCCTATCCTATTCCACTCCTCCCTCCTCATTCCCACTTCCACTTCCCATTACTCACTTGCTATGGGTGTGATTTTTTGGTGAGCTTTTTGTCATGAGCTTTTTTTCAATTTTCATGAATATTGCGAGCTTTTCATTCAGCTGAGAGAGAGAGAGAGGGGGGGGGGGTCATGGAGTGGGGTGGGTTGAAAGTTTGGGTTGTGGTTGTAGTTAAGAGGAGAGAGGGGGGGGAGGGGAGATAAAGGAAAGGGGGAGGGACGGGCGCATGGGTAAGGTGGCATGGAGAAGGGAGGGGAGGGGAGTTGGAACATATATTCATTATCATAGTGGAGAACGTAGAGAGGGAACTTATAAGGTATGCAAAGAGGAGTACAAGGAGGAGAGAGAGGATGAGGAATGTGAAAGTTATGTTCATCTACTAAATGTAAAGGGGAAGGGAGAGCATGTGGGAAATTTGTTTATTTTCAAAGTGTATAATTTGACAGATTTGACCTCATATTTGGATTCCTCGTCGAATTCCGGTCATTTTGAGTATCAACATGACCATATTCTGATAAAAATTGGAAAAATGGTGTTTTTGTCATTTTGGCCTGTTTGGGGCCTGTTTTGAGTCTAGCGCAGACTCAAAACAGGCCCCAAACAGGCCAAAATGACAAAAACACCATTTTTCCAATTTTTATCAGAATATGGTCATGTTGGTACTCAAAATGACCGGAATTCGACGAGGAATCCAAATATGAGGTCAAAAGTTTCAAATTATACACTTTTAAAATGTACATATCTCCCATGGTTCCTCCCTTCTACTTTGAATATGGACATATCTTCCATAATTTTTTGCCTCCTACTGCCACTCATATTCTCCCCCCCCTTGTGCATAGTATACACTCTTCCACGCCTCCCACATGCTATGAAAATGAACATATCCTATATTCTCTCCCCCTCTTTCTAACCTCCCCATCTTTCTTATAACAAAAACATGTATGGATTTCTAAAAAAAGCTCGCAAAAACAAAGGAAATGGTAAAAAAGCTCACATTAAAAAGCTCCCCAAAAGTTTTTCCCCACTTCCTATAAACATTTGCAAACTATTAATATATTATTATATGATTTTTTATACTATTTGTAAACTTACATATGGGCAAAATCACAGGTGTCAAAGCGATCCTATTGTGGTCATACAACAACTGTGCTTTTATTCAAGGGCATATTTATCCTCATCAACAAGCTTATTTACTCAAGGTATGAAGTGCATAATTTGTGCACTAGGTGTTTACTTTGTGTCAAAATTGTTTGCCACACACACACACATATACACATACCAAGAATTTTCTAATATTATCGCATCTACATTTCTCCAATGGGCATAAAACTTTGTACACGCCTCAACGTAGGTCTTATTGACTTGCATACAAAGTGGTGCACCCATCTCATAAGTACTTGTTCGGATAAAACACCTCCAAACGTATTTTATGACGATTGTGCATAACACTAGCAACAAAATGGTGTATCATGTGAGACCGACTATGCAAAGCATATCCAATGGACACAAGACTTTACACGTTTCTCAACCTAGGCAGTATTGACTTGTGTGCAAAGTGGCATCCCCATCTGATAAGTACTTGTTTGAAAAATACACCTACGATCGTGTTTTTTGACGATTGTGCATGACACTAAGGCAACAACGGTGTTTTATGCTTGATCAACAATGCAAAGAATATCCGATGGGCACAATACTTTGCACACACCTTCAACTAGGTGGAATTGACTTACATGCAAAGTGGCACGCCCATCCCATAAGTGCTTGATCGGATAACATACCTAGCAGCGTGTTTTTTGATGGATGTGCATGACACTACAATAAAAATAGTATTTAATGCTCGATCGACCATGCAAAGGATATCCGATGGGCACAAAACTTTTCGTACGCCTCAACCTAGGTGGTATTGAAATATTCTCAATGAGGCACACCCATCCGATAAGTACTTGGTCAGATAACACACCTAATGGCGTGTTTTTTTGCGGATGTGCATATCATTAGGGAAAAAATGGTGTATAATGCGTGATCGACCATGCAAATCATATCCGATGGTGAAAATACTTTGCACGCACCTCAAAGTAGTTAAAACGGACTTGCTTGCAAAGTGGAGCCCCCATATTATAAGTACTTATTTGAATAACACACCTATGGCCGTGTTTTTATATGGTTGTGCATGACACTAAGGCAAAAACGGTGTGTTATGCTTGATCGACAATGCAAAGCATATCCGATGGGCACGATACTTTGCACACACCTTCAACTAGGTGGAATTGACTTAATGCAAAGTGGCACGCCCATCACATAAGTGCTTGATCAGATAACACATCTAGCAGCATGTTTTTTTCCGGATGGTGCATGGCACTAATGCAAAAATGGTATTTAATGCTCGATCGACCATGCAAAGCATATCGGATGGGCACAATACTTTGCACGCACCTTCAACTAGGTGAAATTGACTTACATGAAAAGTGGCATTCCCATCGCATAAGTGCTTGATCGGATAACACACCTAGCAGTGTGTTTTTTTACGGATGTGCATGGCACTAAGGCAAAAATGGTATTTAATGCTCGATCGACCATGCAAAGCATATCCGATGGGCACAATACTTTTCCTATACCTCAACCTAGGTGGTATTAAAATTTTGTCAAAGAGGCACACCCATCCGATAAGTATTTGGTGAGATAACATACCTAAGGGCGTGTTTTTTTGTGGATGTGCATACCACTAGGGAAAAAACGGTGTATAATGCGTGATCGACCATACAAATCATATCTGATGGTCACACCTCAACCTAGTTGAAACGGACTTGCGTGCAAACTGGAGCCCCCATCCGATAAGTACTAGTTTGAATAACACACCTAGGACCATGTTTTTTCATGGTTGTCGCTTGATCGGATAACATACCTAGCAGCGTGTTTTTTGACGGATGTGCATGACACTAGAGCAAAAATAGTATTTAATGCTCGATCGACCATGCAAAGGATATCCGATGGGCACAAAACTTTTTGTACACCTCAACCTAGGTGGTATTGAAATGTTCTCAATGAGGCACACCCATCCGATAAGTACTTGGTTAGATTACACACCTAATGGCGTGTTTTTTTGCGGATGTGCATATCATTAGGGAAAAAATGGTGTATAATGCGTGATTGACCATGCAAATCATATCCGATGGTGACAATACTTTGCATGCACCTCAACGTAGTTGAAACAGACTTGCGTGCAAAGTGGAGCCCCGATCTGATAAGTACTTATTTGAATAACACACCTATGGCCGTGTTTTTATATGGTTGTGCATGACACTAAGTCAAAAACGGTGTGTTATGCTTGATCGACAATGCAAAGAATATCCGATGGGCACAATACTTTGCACACACCTTCAATTAGGTGAAATTGACTTACATGCAAAGTGGGTGCTTGATCAGATAACACACCTAGCAGCGTGTTTTTTTACGGATGTGCATGGCACTAAGGCAAGAATGGTATTTAATGCTCGATCGACCATGCAAAGCATATCCGATGGGCACCATACTTTGCACACACCTTTAACTAGGTGGAATGGACTTACATGCAAAGTGGCATGCCCATCCCATAAGTGCTTGATTGGATAACATACCTAGCAGCGTGTTTTTTGACGGATGTGCATGACACTAGAGCAGAAATAGTATTTAATGCTCGATCGACCATGCAAAGCATATCCGATGGGCACAATACTTTGCACACACCTTCAACTAGGTGGAATTGACTTACATGCAAAGTGGCACGACCATCGCATAAGTGCTTGATCAGATAACACACGTAGCAGCGTGTTTTTTTTACGGATGTGCATGGCACTAAGGCAAAAATGGTAATTAATGCTCGATCGACCATGCAAAGCATATCCGATGGGCACGATACTTTGCACACACCTTTAAATAGGTGGAATTGACTTACATGCAAAGTGGCATTCTCATCGCATAAGTTCTTGATCGGATAACACACCTAGCAGTGTGTTTTTTTACGGATGTGCATGGCACTAAGGCAAAAATGGTATTTAATGCTTGATCGACCATGCAAAGCATATCCAATAGGCACGGTACTTTGCACACACCTTTAACTAGGTGGAATTGACTTACATGCAAAGTGGCACACCCATCCCATAAGTGCTTGATTGGATAACATACCTAGCAGCGTGTTTTTTGACGGATGTGCATGACAATAGAGCAAAAATAGTATTTAATGCTCGATCGACCATGCAAAGCATATCCGATGGGCACAATACTTTGCACACACCTTTAACTAGGTGGAATTTAGTTACATGCAAAGTGGCACGCCCATCGCATAAGTGCTTGATCAAATAACAGATGTAGCAGTGTGTTTATTTATACGAATGTGCATGGCACTAAGGCAAAAATGGTATTTAATGCTCGATCGACCATGCAAAGCATATCCGATGGGCACGATACTTTGCACACACCTTAAAATAGGTAAAATTGACTTACATGCAAAGTGGCATTCCCATCGCATAAGTGCTTGATCGGATAACACACCTAGCAGTGTGTTCTTTTACGGATGTGCATGGCACTAAGGCAAAAATGGTATTTAATGCTCGATCGACCATGCAAAGCATATTCGATGGGCATAATACTTTTCCTATACCTCAACCTATACCTCAACCTAGGTGAAAATACTTTGCAAACACCTCAACCTAGTTGAAACAGACTTGCGTGCAAACTGGAGCCCCCATCTGATAAGTACTAGTTTGAATAACACACCTAGAACCTTGTTTTTTCATGGTTGTGCATGACACCAAGGCAAAAACGGTATTTTATGCTTGATCGACAATGCAAAGCATATCCGATGGGCACAATACTTTGCACATACCTTCAAATAGGTGGAATCAACTTACATGCAAAGTGGCATGCCCATCCCATAAGTGCTTGATCGGATAACATACCTAGCAGCATGTTTTTTGACGGATGTGCATAACACTAGAGCAAAAATAGTATTTAATGCTCGATCGACCATGCAAAGGATATCCAATGGGCACAAAAATTTTTGTACGCCTCAACCTAGGTGGTATTGAAATGTTCTCAATGAGGCACACCCATCCGATAAGTACTTGGTCAGATAACACACCTAATGGCGTGTTTTTTTGCGGATGTGCATATCATTAGGGAAAAAATGGTGTACAATGCGTGATCCACCATGCAAATCATATCCGATGGTGACAATACTTTGCACGCACCTCAAACTAGTTGAAACAGACTTGCGTGCAAACTGGATAAGTACTAGTTTGAATAACACACCTATGGCCGTGTTTTTATATGGTTGTGCATGACACTAAGGCAAAAACGGTGTGTTATGCTTGATCGACAATGCAAAGCATATCCGATGGGCACAATACTTTGCACACACCTTCAACTAGGAGGAATTCACTTACATGCAAAGTGGCACGCCCATCACATAAGTGCTTGATCAGATAACACACCTAGCAGCGTGTTTTTTTCCGGATGTGCATGGCACTAAGGAAAAAATGGTATTTAATGCTCGATCGACCATGCAAAGCATATCCGATGGGCATGATACTCTGCACAAACATTTAACTAGGTGGAATTGACTTACATGCAAAGTGGCACGCCCATCCCATAAGTGCTTGATTGGATAACATACCTAGCAGTGTGTTTTTTGACAGATGTGCATGACACTAGAGCAAAAATAGTATTTAATGCTCGATCGAACATGCAAAGCATATCCGATGGGCACAATACTTTGCACACACCTTCAACTAGGTAGAATTGACTTACATGCAAAGTGGCATGCCCATCGCATAAGTGCTTGATCAGATTACACACGTAGCAGTGTGTTTTTTTATGGATGTGCATGGCACTAAGGCAAAAATGGTATTTAATGCTTGATCGACCATGCAAAGCATCACCGATGGGCACGATACTTTGCACACACCTTCAAATAGGTGGAATTGACTTACATGAAAAGTTGCATTCTCATCGCATAAGAGCTTGATTGAATAACACACCTAGCAGCGTGTTTTTTTACGGATGTGCATGGCACTAAGGCAAAAATGGTATTTAATGCTCGATCGACCATGCGAAGCATATCCGATGGGCATAATACTTTTCCTATACCTGAAACTAGGTGGTATAAAAATGTTTTCAAAGAGGCACACCCATCCGATAAGTATTTGGTGAGATAGCATACCTAAGGGCGTGTTTTTTTACGGATGTGCATACCACTAGGGAAAAACCGGTGTATAATGCGTGTTAGACCATGCAAATCATATCCGATGGTGAAAATACTTTGCAAACAACTCAACCTAGTTGAAACGGACTTGCGTGCAAACTGGAGCCCCCATCCGATAAGTACTAGTTTGAATAACACACTTAGGACCTTGTTTTTTCATGGTTGTGCATGACACCAAGGCAAAAATGGTGTTTTATGCTTGATCGACAATGCAAAGCATATCCGCTGGGCACAATACTTTGCACATACCTTCAAATAGGTGGAATCAACTAACATGCAAAGTGGCACGCCCATCCCATAAGTGCTTGATCGGATACCATACCTAGCAGCGTGTTTTTTGATGGATGTGCATGACACTAGAGCAAAAATAGTATTTAATGCTCGATCGACCATGCAAAGGATATCCAATGGGCACAAAACTTTTTGTATTCCTCAACCTAGGTGGTATTGAAATGTTCTCAATGAGGCACACCCATCCGATAAGTACTTGGTCAGATAACACACCTAGCAGCGTGTTTTTTTACGAATGGGCATGGCACTAAGGCAAAAATGGTATTTAATGCTCGATCGACCATGCAAAGCATATCCTATTGGCACGATACTTTGCAGACACCTTCAACTAGGTGTAATAGGCTTACATGCAAAGCGGCACGCCCATCCCACAAGTGCTTGATCGGATAACATACCTAGCAGCGTGTTTTTTGACGGATGTGCATGACACTAGAGCAAAAATAGTATTTAATGCTTTAGCGACTATGCAAATGATATCCGATCGGCACAAAACTTTTTGTATGCCTTAAACTAGGTGGTATTGAAATGTTCTCAATGAGGCATACCCATCCGATAAGTACTTGGTCGGATAATACACCTAATGGCGTGTTTTTTTGCAGATGTGCATATCATTAGGGAAAAAATGGTGTATAATGCGTGATCGATCATGCAAATCATATCCGATGGTGACAATACTTTGCATGCACCTCAACTTAGTTGAAACGGACTTGTGTGCAAACTCGAACCCCCATCCGATAAGTACTAGTTTGAATAACACACCTATGGCCGTGTTTTTATATGGTTGTGCATGACACTAAGGCAAAAACGGTGTGTTATGCTTGATCGACAATGCAAAGCATATCCGATGGGCACAATACTTTGCACACACCTTCAATTAGGTGGAATTGACTTACATGCATAGTGGCATGTCCATCGCATAAGTGCTTGATCAAATAACACACCTAGCAACGTGTTTTTTTTACGGATGTGCATGGCACTAAGGCAAAAATGGTATTTAATGCTCGATCAACCATGCAAAGCATATCCGATGGGCACGATACTTTGCATACAGCTTCAACCAGGTGGAATTGACTTCCGATGGGCATGATACTTTGCATACAGCTTCAACCAGGTGGAATTGACTTACATGCAAAGTGGCATTCCCATCGAATAAGTACTTGATCGGATAACACACCTAGCAACGTGTTTTTTTATGGATGTGCATGACACGACCAAAATAGTATTTAATGCTCGATGGACCATGCAAAGCATATCCGATGGGCACAACACTTTTTGTACACCTCAACCTAGGTGGTATTGAAATGTTCTCAAAGAGGCACACCCATCCGATATCACTTTTTAAATTGTTTTATTCTTTAAGTTCCAATCTAATTTCCAATTAATATGGTTGCAACCTTGAACATCCCATCAGTGGAGATGAGTGGTGATGACGAGGGATTAGGCTTACATGGCTTCGATGAGGGCCAGGGATCAGGCGTAGCTCACAATGTCCAAGGACGAGGACAAGGATGACGATTCGGATGAGCAGTAATAGTAGTAGTATTATTAGTAGTAGTTTGTATATACTTCGACATGTATATGCTTCTGTATGTCGGCTCATTTGAGCGATTTGTATGACCCTTTTCAAAAGGGTAATTTTATAGCGAACAATGTTGTATATCTTCGGCATGTATATGCTTCTGTTGCTCGCCTCGTTTGAGCAATTTTATATCACCCCTTTCACAAGGGAAATTTTGTAACAAACAACATTCTTTTGTAAATACTAAAAAAAACATTAGTGGGGCAAAACAGGGCTTGCTGTGGCCTTGTTTATCCCCTCTAATGTTTTTTTTAGCTTCTGTCAAGTGTCGCTATATAGCGATTTTTACCAGTGTCGCTATATAGCAACATTTACCAGTGTCACTATATAGCGATGCTTATATAGCAACTGTTCTTTTTCAATGCTAATAGCCACATAAATACTGACCTTTGTGTCCATCAAAAAGAAACTTTTTAGTGTAAAAAAGGTCGGTATTTTTGTCAAAAAATGGCTTGCACATGTCTTGTAGTGCATGCTAGTTTAGTACAATCACATAACTGACGCTTGAGCTAAACTAGCCTACGATTGCATGATGTTCCAACCATCGGGCATTTAGGACAATCACATTTAGTCCAAGCCTGGTTTAAGAAATAAAACAAGTAAACTATCCCAAAGCTCAATCACAAACAACCATTGGGCTAGATTAGGCACCACTGACCTGCATTGTATCTAGCATGTGTATGATGTGCTCCTCAAACACCTTGCGTCCCATCTACTTCTTACAGATGTCCTTTCTATTTGGAGAAACTCTCGTATTTTCATGCCAAAATGTCATCACTGTAGCAATAACTTTTGCACTTATGATGTCTCTCCTTTTCTTGCATTCTGTTGAAGCCCACAGACTTCTTGGATCAGGATGATCATGCATGCTTCTGCTCTATGTTCAACCGTCGTTAGAGCCACGTTGGTCCATCTTATTGACAACATCTTTGACATTGTGTGCCCAAGCCGTTTCTCCTTTGTTTCACGGGATGCCAACATAGCTAATGTCGCTCTCTTTGTAGCTAGTTAATCCAAGCTGTGCACCCCTTTCACTTTCTATAGGCCATTTCTCAGGTTAGAGAGTATCGCCTCTCAAGCGTGCATCTCCCAAGTGTTGGTAGGGTTATTACTCTACGAACTTTAGGATGTAGGCTAAAGCTTGTGAAGACATGAGACTGGTAATCACATGAATGGCCTCATGTTGTTGCCTCGAATGCTCCCACCAATCGTGACACCACAACTCGTGTTCTTCACTATGATGGCAATGATCAAATGCGTGCATCTGCAACCACTTCTTGCTACTATTGCTCTGCAAGGAGTCTTCTTTCTTCTCATTGTTTCTTCCTTCATAGATGTTGCAAAAGTGTCTTCCATTGCCGATTTGATATCATGCCAGTGTTTTCCTCGATGTGCACTCTATTCCTTGTGCCTTAACCTGGCTTTTTAGCTTTCCTATCTCATAGCCTCTGTCTGCTTCTCTTGCAATCCATGGTGAGCTGCATGTTGCCGTTGATGCCATGGCCATGATCAGTCCGGAATAAACCTAGAGAACCTAGCTGGGGAGGCAAGCAAAGAATATAAGACAACTTACCTGGAAAAAGACAATGGCAAACCAAGGTCTGCGCAAGGTCGCACAACAAGACAAAAGCAACTATAGAGGTGCTTGATAGATGCGCAAAATAGTGGGTGCATCTATAGGCACTACTAGAATAGTGAAAATATGGGTGCATCTATTAACATGTCTACACTATGAATTAGACGTAGATTTAGATGCCTTTATAAATGCAAAATAGAGAATATAGAAAGTGAGATTTTGGTGCAGGCTAATAAATGTACATCACTGCTTTCCAAACATTGCCCATGATTACCAACGCACATAATTTTAATAAAAATATCAATGCTTTTTAGCAAACCCGCATATACAAAAATTAAGTGAGGTGAGGAGAATGAGACGATATGTAAAATACTTTTGCCAATATTAATGATGGGCTATGGATAAATCTCATCCTCAATGAGGTCAACCCTTGACAAACTATCTACTTCAAAATCCAAACCAATGTTGAGATCTACAAATACATTCAGCCCACTACTACGTGTGCTACTCATGTGCTCATCGAAATCAGCATCACCAATGGTAGGCTCGTCCTTACTAGTAATGGTCTCAATATCTATATCTCCTATCCCATGATCATCCTTCTCTCTTGTATTATGGTCATTCATCACCTCCATGGCCATGATCATCCTCCATACACTCCATATTAGTAAATGTACTATACATCACTTTGGAACGTGGCGTAATAGGTATGACATGCCACCACCTATTATTATCCCCACCATTGGTTGATAGACAACCTAATTCAAACACAAATACAATCATGTTATTTTCCTTGCATTGAAGGTATCAAATATTAAAAGTGTATTTTTATATGTGTATTCAATACCTGTTCACATTATTGTGGATTGTTGCATTAGGGCCTCTTTCCACCATGTCCTTAAACCATTTTACAATTAAAACACACACAAAGAAGCGTCGAAAGTCAAGCTTAATAATATCTTGGATTATGCCACAATAGTCATCCATGGCTCCATTGGCTCCCTCAAAGCTAGCAATGATGCCACAATCTTGTGTATTTCTCTTATCATCAATCCGTTGTGTTAGAAAATGCTTGCCCTTACACCATATAGCATTGAACATAATACACTACACCAAGACAAAATCAATTAAATAAGCAATCTAAATTGTTAAAAGATCCTAACTTATGCATAACATTCTATATACCAACCTTACTCATGCATCCCCTAGCATACTCCCATTCTTCCATTGTGATATGCATCCCCTCATCTCACTCTGCTTTCTCCATTTTGTCAAGTGGCCAATCCACATGAATATCCTTTGGAAGTGCTCTTAGATGCTAAGGGTATGGCACATGAGATCTGTGGTGTGTACGAAAGAGGCCCTTTCTCCTTGTCTTCTTGCCTTTGCATCCTCATATCTTGTCACCCATCTTTTCATCACATCACTATTAAGCATGCAGTAAAGGTTGATATTATTAAGCAACTTCGTGTCTATTACTTTGATCATCTTTTCCCTTGAGGCACAATAGAGGTCATCCTTAGGTCTTCATCATCTCTCCATAGTCGTGGGAGAGAGCTATCCACATCAACAAGAAACTCATAAATATATACAAGTGACTCTTGTACCAAACCAACCCTTGGCCATGCTACCTTCAGGCCTTGCATTTTGTCTCACAAAACCCTTCAAGGTCTTCATGAAGTGCTCGAGGAAGAACAACCATCGCGCACGTATAGTACCGCATATAGCAATCTCATCCACCAAATGCACTATGAGATGTAGTTGGCTTGTGAGAATAGAATGTGGAAATGTCTCCTCCACTAAACAAACCACCTCCACTGACATAACTCGAGCATTATCAAGTGTGGTGGGATCTATTTCCTTTGAGCTCACATACCTAGAAAGGAAAAAGTACACCATGTTAGCAATATGAAAACCTTGCTCTACACCTCTTTTCTTGCTATTTGTGAAGGCCCCCTTCAAGCACCTCATGCATTTAGTGGGAATATGAATTGTAGTGATAGCTCGTTTCACTACCACCATCTCTAGCTTTGATAACCTCCACGGTGCATGAGGTAAAAAGACACGCCCATTTGGCCTCTCTTGTGGCCAAGCTTCATGCATCCTCCCTATGGTGCGTAGATCCTCCCTTATGCCTGTAGAATCTCATGTCCCATTCAAATGTTCCCAAATGGTAGACTCCACATTCTTGAAGATAAGCATGGGATCAAGCAGGTGATTGACCTTGAGGTGGGACTAATATGATAGTCGATAAAATATGGAGTATCTAAACAAAAGATGGCGTTAGTGTGAAATCTTTATTTCCATTCAATATAGCACATAATAGTTACAAACCCTTACCGGCTCATGCCAAGTGGTGGAGGAGTTGTGGAACCATTCCAAATTCTCATCCAATCTCTTGTAATGAGTGATTGTGGGGGGACTTCATTCCAAGGGGTGACATATCTAGGATGATCAGGTGGAAGACATCGATGGTGATTCTCATAGATGACCTTATTCAATGCATCTACTCGTAAGGCAACTAGCTAAGGACCACAAACAAGACGTGCATGGTAACCCGATGTAGTGAGACTTGAACAATAGATGCAATTAAGAGTTCAAGGTGAGTTTAGGGTGCCACATCGATTGCCTACTCATAATTAAAAGTTTAATGCTTACCTGAACACCTACCATAGCCTAGGAAGTCATGCATTGTCCACATCAAGACTACTTTGCAGTTGAAGTCTCATGTTGAGGGAGGCCTACTCACATCATGCACCTCGATACCTCTCCAAAGTATCTATAGCTCATCAACCAAAGGCTCCAAATAAACATCAGGATTTTTTACTTTATGTTTCCTTGAAATTAGAAGGGATAACATAACATGTCCTTTCTTAATCGCCATAGAGGGTGGAAGATTATAATTCACCAATATCACTGGCCATACATTGTAAGAGGTGCTTTTGAGACTAAACCTCGGGGGGGTCACTCATCATATGTAACCCTATCACGTGAGTTCAACAGAAGGATTTTTTTTATTTCTAAAATTTACATCAATGAATATACATAAGGGACTATTTAAAATAGTTTTGGAAAAAATTTACAGATTTGTATAGAAAAGGGGTACATTTTATTCATGAAATTTTTTACAGATAAGGGACTTTAAATATAGGCCTTGAACACACGTGATATAGAGGGTTTATACATAGTGACCCCCCCAAGGACTAAAATGGTTCACACCGTCCATACCCAATCCAAGACTCAAGTTCCTAGGTTTTATGCAAGAGTGTCTGCGGGATTTCTCCACTTGCCATCGCTTATTCAATGGGAGGAATGCCATGCCATGAGCTCTACAATGGATTTGCACTTGAACATATGTTGGATGCGAGGGATTATGGGAAAATGTCATAGAAAGTTACGAGGCACATCCAAAGTTTGAGATCTACTCTATATCTTTCCTTCCACAAGTAGGACACTCTCATGCATCCTTATGTGGTCCACCAAATAGAACGCAATCGTTGACGCATGCATGGATGTGCTTGTAATCTAATCCTCCAAGAGAGGTCACATGTTTCCTTGCCATATCTCTTGTGGTTGGTAATTGATTTTCCCTTGGAAGCATTTTGCACAATAGCTTGCACGTGAAGACCATAAATGAGAAAAAGCATTCGAGAAATTGACCCACTAGCATAATTCATCATGTTTGCAAAATAGACTTTAAGGCTTACTTGAGTAATGCATTCAAACTTGCATTGCTCTCCATGGTTTGCAAGTTTAGTAACTTGAGGGAGGCACGTAGAATAGAGAATGTGCACCACTCAAATAGTGGAGTTGATGCTGCAGTAAAAAGATCATCTTGCTCCATGCTATCATCCCTACCTGAGGACTTATGGACATAGAAATCCCACACCATATCATCAAACACCTCCTCCTCCATGGCCACATGAGGTAATGGCAGAGGGCTACTATCACTATCACTCCATGCATTCGTAACAGTCCCTATTGAAGATCCCACCTCATATCATCGACGCTTTGCCTCCTCACGAGACAAGCATAGGGCAACATATGCGGGTGTAGCACTGCATCTTGTATCAAATTAAAAAAGGATCATATCTCAAACACATGAACACCCATAGGTATCTCAATCAACCTTAACTCTTTAACACTTACCACGTTTATAGTCGCATCCCATTCTCCATACTTTGAGATGTGATTGAGTGTAGTTCTGTGTGCACGATACATGTTTCCTTGACATCGATCACATATACATTTGAATTTTTGCTCCAACCACATTTCACAATGGTGGATATGGAGGGATTCATCCTCACTAGAGCTATTTGTTGAAGATGAAGACATCTTACAAATAAACAACCCAAAAAATGTATTCTTGCATGAGTTGTAAATGTCAAAAATCTGTGTAGCATCTAAAAGCACATCTAACACCACGTCTGCACTATGGAATGCATCTATAGGTGTGTCTAAAACATAGTGTAGCCGCACTGATACATGCGCATTTAGATGCGCTTTTAGACACTTTTAGATGCCTATTTAGACGTGCTTTTAGATGCATAGACTGCGGGCTGATTTTCAAACCTTTTTTTAGCATGCTTGCTTTCCTTCATATACTTTTAGCATTGCGCAGCTTGCTTCCCTATTAATAGACATAGCTCTAGGCATCCATTATCTCCAAGCACCCACACTCATCTCCAGGCTTAAACAGTTATCCCCAAGCATACAAGAGAAGAGGGTGAACAAGGAAGAGAAGAAAGAGAAGCAGCGTTGAAGAAGGACAAGAAGCTTCCATACCTCTATCCAAGGTAAGTCTCTTGGCAGTTTGGTCTTCTTTGGAAGTTGCTCTCTTTGGATTCATCCTTTGTTGTATGCAAGGAAGGGATGTTTTTGGTACTAGTGTTCTTTTTGGGGTCAGGTGCAGGTCCTTTTAAGCTTCTTTTAAAAAGGCGTCTGTCGAAGCACATCTATAGATGCATCAAATAGTGCATCTAATTTTTGGAAAACAGACAGCCGCACCTTTAGATGCGCTGTTAGATGCATCTATAGATGCGATACGATAGTTTTTCCTAACTTGTAGATGTGCTGTTAGATGCATCTATAGATGCAATACGATAGTTTTTCTCCAGTTTTTCCTATATTTTCTTCCCCTTCCCCTTCCTTTTCCTTCTCTTTTCCCTCCCCTATGCCTTCCCCTTCCCCTTCCCCTTCTCTTTCCCTTAAGCATTCGTGAGGAAATAAGGGATTGCATGAATGATGGAGATAAGTGATTGCATGAGAGCGGGTCCAATAAAGAGGAAAATTGGACTGAAGCATGAGGGCCGGATAAAGAAAGAGGGCATGCATGATGGAGCATTCTTTTTCAGTCTTTTTTCTCCTCTTTGTTCCTCTCTTTTCCCTTCTCCTTTCCTCTATGTTCACCTCTCTTTCCTCCTCTTTTTTCCTCTCTTTTTCTCTCTTATCTCCTCTCTTTTTCTCTCTTTTTTCTCCTCTCTTTTTTCCTCTCTTTTCGTCTCTTTTCCTCTCTTATCTCCTCTCTTTTTCTCTTCTTTTCTCATCTATTTTCTCCTCTCTTTCCTTCTCTTTTCTCCTCTTTTTTTCTCTCTTATCTCCTCTCTTTTCCTCTCTTTTCTCATCTCTTTCCTTCTCTCTTTTCTCTCTTTTATCCTCACTTTTTCTCTTTTTCCTTCTCTCTTCTATCCTCTCTTTCTCTTTTCATCTCTTTTCCTCTCTTTTGTCCTCTCTTTTTCTCTCTTATCTCCTGTCTTTTTCTCTCTTTTTTCTCCTCTCTTTCCTTCTCTCTTTTTCTGTCTTTTTTCTCCTCACTGTTTCTCTCTTTTATCCTCTCTTTTTGTATCTTATCTCCTCTCTTTTTCTCTCTTTTTCTGTCTTATCTCTTCTCTTTTTCTCTCTTTTTTCTCCTCTCTTTTCCTCTATTTTCCTCTCTTTTCTCCTCTCTTTTTCTCCCTTATCTCCTCGCTTTTTCTCTCTTTTTTCTCCTCTCTTTTCTCCTCTCTTTCCATCTTTCTTTTTCTCTCTTTTATCCTCACTTTTTCTCATTTCACTTTCTCTCTTTTTCTCTCTTTTCCTCTCTTTTCTCCTCTCTTTTTCTCTCTTAGCTCCTCTCTTTTTCTCTCTTTTTTCTCCTTTCTTTTCCTCTGCTTTCTCCTCTCTTTCCTTCTCTCTTTTTCTCTCTTTTACCCTCACTTTTTCTCTTTTCACTTTCTCTCTTTTTCTCTCTTTTTGCCTCTTTTCTTCTCTTTTCTCCTTTAAATCTCTTTTATACTCTCTTTTTCTCTCTTTTTTCTCCTCTCTTTTTACCTCTCTGTTCCTATCTTTTCCTCTCTTTTCTCCTCTCTTTCCTTCTCTTTTCCCCTCTCTTTTCCTCTCTTTTCTCCTCTCTTTCCTTCTCTCTTTTTCCCCACGTGAAGCTTCAATAGCTTGACATGAAGCAGATACAGACTTCTGTCACTCTAATTCAAAGAATGCATGAGTTTGTAAATGCTTGTTCAATATCAGGCTAGTGTCACTCTATTTTTTCTTTTGCATGATGGAAGAGAGCATGCTCAATGGTAATCTTCTTATTTTCTTTTCTTCAGTTCATCATGTGGGCAGGAAGCTCTTCAGCCTCACCTGATCTTCGGGATGCCATCTTTCAGGAGTTATGTAACATTTTGGGGCTCCCTCTGTCTCCTAGGGAGTTATACACATACATGATGGATACTCTAAAAACCCCCTAAGAGTCGGCAGTACGGACTCCAAACCACCCCAATCCCACACTAGTTGAGATTACCCCAGTGGAGTCGAGATAACCCAGCAGGCTATAGAGAAAAGCCCCTTCTCCCCCCCTATGGTCAGGAGGCCCTTCTACCTCGTAGAGCCATCGGCATATTCTCGTCAAGTCGAGAGTCACTTCTCTAGCTATGAGTGGCCAAGTACTAGCTCGAGATGATAGGGCAGTAGGCATAGTAGCAACATTAGGAAAAAAGGGAGCTCATTTTGGGGCCCTGTAAGAAATTCACTATTTTCTCTTTTCTCTCTCTACAAAAGCAAGAAAATATAGATACTTGCGTGAGAAATGTCAGTGTGAAAAGGAATAAATATATTCTTTCACATGCTTTACATTCAATGTTCATATAAGAGAAACACTTTTCTGTGCAGAATTTGGTGATTCTGACACCGCAGACGCGTCCGGAACGGCCCAAAATCCCAAAAACAGCACTGGAAACACTGGAATCGGACATCCGGAGGCCCAGAAACGGCCAAAAAAGGCTGAAAAGTGGGATTTGCAGCAAAACGCGATCACGTTTTGCTGCAAATCCCACTTTTCCAAAGGTGCCAGATCGCGTTTTGCTGCAAATCCCACTTTTCGGCCTTTTATGGCCGTTTCCGGGCCTCCGGATGTTCGATTCCAGCGTTTCCAGTACCGTTTTTGGGGTTTTGGGCCGTTCCGGACGCGTTTGCGGTGTCAGAATCACCAAATTCTGCACATAAAATAAAATTTTAAAAGATTCAAATTAGATCACCTCATTAATGTGACATGCTTCTACGAACATATAGTACTATTTCTTTGTCTTATTTTCATCTTCTTTTGTTGAATTTTCAACGTTACGTTGGCCCACTCCTGATTGGTTGAGAGCCTATTTTCTCTCTCTTCTAAAAGGCCCCAAAATGAGCTCCCTTTTTTCCTAATGGGAGAACGATGGGGGATGCATGGCACAATGCTTTGGGAGGGGTAATGGTGGGGATGATTTAGATGATGCAGATGTGCCAGAGGGTGATGGTATGATATTCTATGACATCACTTAGATAGGAGGCATCTTGATAGATGCACGGGGGAAGGACATCATGGCCTTCATATGCTCTATAATTGCTAACAAGTACAGAGATTGCTTTATTCACTATAAAGGTCAGCCAAAAAAGTTGGCTGATGAGACCCTCGTTGTTGTTCGCTCTAGATATCCCAATCTCCCTAATGTTCAGTTCATAGATAAATGGGCCAAGTCAAAGATTATTATGATACTTGCCAATAAAAGATCTTCGCTTAAGAGGTAGGTGCTAGCCGAGATTGCTAGGAGAGAGGGAGGTCAACCACCAAGGGGCCAGCCCCACACCGCTCACAAGCGTGAATGGAAGAAAGCAATGAAGATAGCAAAGGCGGACCCCAGTCTGCAGCACGTGGAGGCACAAAGGATCCAAATAGAGTAATATGGAAATGTGGATTTTGGAGCGGGGGGTGTTGAATCATGGGAGGCCCAATTTATAAGTATCGATCTCAAATTATATTGTTTTTATGTGGTTTATTAGGAGGTTGTTTCTTTGTACTAACCCCTCCGCAAATTGTGTCATCTTGCAGCTTGATATCGTGGGCAGGTATCCTACTTCTGTCGAGATAGCAAACCACTACCACCATTACAGAGAAGATACATGGAGGCACTTCTATGATGACGGGTTGATTACTGAGGAGCAGTATATCCGGGCTACTAGAGCGTACCCCCATGTATTTAAAAGTAATTAAGTAATGTCAACATTATAAATAAAGATTTGATTTTTCATACATTGATACATGTTGTCCCTCATTTACAGGGCCCTAGGGCTAATCAGGAGAAAGAAGATGAGGAAGAAGGGAGTGAAGAAGGGAGCGAGGATGCGGAGAACTTAGATTAGTCATAAACGTAGTGCTAGCTACTCTTTTTTATACTTGAAGCCATTGGCTTGGCTTCATGTGCCTCTCTTGTATATACACTCCTCTTATTTTTTGTACTTGAAGCCACATGATGTGGCTTGGCTTCATGCTATATGTACATACAAGCACTTTTTGGGCTATGAATTAATATACACTCCTTTTCTTTTTTTGGCTTTCAATTTCCTTATGCAATGTTCTATCAATGAATGCCTTGTGAACTAAACATTTTGGAGTTGTAATGTTTTATTCGAAATTGTAATTGTCAGCTATAGACGTGCTTGGAATCATGCTAATTAAAATGCGGTGGGCTGCAAGAATTAAATTGCACAATGTGAAAATGGGATTCTTGTAACCACATAGCATACACAACATACACAGCATTCTATTCAACCACACAAAATTCTGCTTTTATTTAAAAACATATTCTGTAAAGCGTCTATAAGCACGTCCATGTACGTGTCTTTTTGTTTTTTTTTAAATTTCTACAGAGCATCTAAAAGTGCATCTAAAGGCATGTCTGTCTGTTATATAGATGTGCTTATAGATGTGGGTTTGTAGATGTGCAAATAGATGCACCCGTAAGTTTTTTTTTAGTTAAGGAAACGCATTTGTGTGCATGTCTATGGGTGCTTTGTGTTGTTGTGTCATGTTGAGGTGCATGTGGGTTGCAAGGCATTTGTAGGGAAGGGGAAGGTTGCAGGTACTTATCTTCCAAGAGTTGGTGGACGAAAGGTGTGAAAATTTAAAATTCGCAAAAGTAGCAAAATTTCAGCCTCCTGTTTTTCCCCCTCTAGCAATACACATCAACAAAATTGGATATCCCAAACAAGTGCAATGCGGCCTTAAATGCTTCAAAACACAAATAGGCCAAAGGGCATGCTATCGGGTTTGATGTTGTGTATTATTAAATGCAACGACCTTTGTCATGCTTATGAGCCATATAGCAAGCATGTGCATGGAAAAATAAACAATTCAAAATTGTAAATATTGTTGGATTTATTAAAATATCTTTTCACATGCACAAATTGCACTTTTCCAACTTCTTCCATTTTAGGATGAATCTAGATACCAATACCAACAACTATCAATGTTTTAATGTCACCATGCAGTAGTCCCAGTAGTTTGGATTCCAAATTTTCAATCCATTTTGGTTTTCAACAAAACAAAAAAAAAGTTATGGAGTGTGCCCTCAAATGGGTATGCATCACTTTAGCACTCGGGGGGTTCACCTCCAAAAATTTTAGTATACAATGTGCATTCAAAAGGAGGGGCATTTTAATCCCACGTTTGAGGAAAAATTAACAGGATTATAATATTAGGAGGGGTTTTTTAATTCGACTTTAGAAAAAAATCCGTTAGTTCATAAGTAAAGAGGGGAGATTTTATTGGGGGGGAATTCTCGGGGAATTTTAGTTGAGGGGTGTTTTAAGTACCCCTTGAATGCACATGATACCTAGGATTTCTTAATAGTGCCTCCCCGGGCTTTAGCACAACATCAGAGGCCCATTAACCCATGCCTAATGTTCTCATTTAGGTGTGCCCTTGAATTGAGTAGAAACTCACGTAGTGTACTTTTGAATGATTACTTGGTTGCATATATGTATAGAGTAAAATTTTGATGTTTTGAATAAATTGCTATATCCTATAGTCTTCGACACGATGCATGCTTCACATGCAACATAGCACTTGTAATGCTTTAACGGTCTCATTCCAAATACTTATTCCATAATTTTTTTTCCTCATGTTCAAGTTTGAATGTGTACTACAACTTGAAGACAAAGTTTGCCAAATTCCGTTGAGCAATGCATAAGTTATGGGTCATGCAAGATACCTATATACAGAAAAGTCACTGAACCTCATAAAAAATGGCTACACCCAAGCAAACAATGACCTACTCGCATGGGCATGGATTTCTTCGTCACTCAATCCTATCAAGTGTTCGATTGTTGTCTTATGGACAAGTATTAGAACCTCAGTCTTCAAACGCTCTTATGTTGCCGTCAAGGAGGCAGTCAATAGAGCGAGTGAGAAAAAGCGAGCAAGCCCAAAAATGCGAGCGACAATTAGTTGAAGTGATTGGAAAATCAAGCAAGCAAAGAAAGAATCCAAGTTTTTTATAAAATAATTACTTGAAGTATAAAGTATTCAAAAGAGTGGTTATGTGTCACATTTCTTGAAATCGAGTAGTCTAAAGTTAAGGACTATTGTAACATGACCCATTTGGGTTTGGCAATTATCTTGGGGGGTCACTCATAAACATGTAACATACCACTTTTGTGCATTGAGGGGTATTTTTTAGTTGGGGGACTTACATGTTATTTGTGTGCATGAGGGGATTTATAAAATAGCAACTTAATGTAATTTACATATGTAGATATTTTAAAATGTAAACACATACATGGGTTCAACCATTTACATGACAAAATGTAAATTGCAAGAATATAGGGGTAATTTTTTATACATGCTTGCTTGCACATGCTTTATGGGTTTATGAAGAGTGATCCCTAGAGTGTAATTAAAAGGTAGAGGATGTTAAATTTTGGTTTTTTTTTTGCCAAAATAGACAATGTCTTCTCGCTTCCCATTATGGGAAACCTTGCTTTAAAGTTGGTGCAAAAAATTGGACAGAATCTCACAAAATTCATATTCTGATGCACACAATTTTTTTAGATGGTGCAAAAAGGCATGATATTGATCTAAATCATGCCTTGTCATTTGGTTTGATATGTAACATTATGCCATTTATATTTGACAATAAAAAGATGTGGGGATCTTAAAAACTCATCTTTTGGGCCAAAAAAACCATATGTTGACATCTTGCAAAAATACAGGGATGTGAAAATACCCTCTTTTGGGCCAAAATCGGGAGCGTGTTAAGGATGTGAAAATGCTTGGGCCAAAACATCCTTAACGCGCTCCCTATTTTGGCCTAAAAGAGAGCATTTTCACATCCTTGTATCTTTTGATTTACAAGTCCAAACAGGGTCATGTTACATATCAAATCAAATGGCAAGGCGTACTTTAGATGATTATCATGTCTTTGTATGATGATGTGAAATTAGTGTTAGTGGCTCAGAAAATTATATGCATATTTAACCTTCTAGCATTGAGGAAACATATGGACTTTTGAATAAGTTATTATTTTTTGCTATTGAAATGGGGGATTTATAAATCTTTTATTGGTTTTTATTACTCACTTTTTTTGTCTCGCTCGCTTTTTGTCGCTTGCCTTTTGGTAATCCTACCATCAAGGATGGGTGTGTATTGATTTAGTGCATACAACAATAGTTTAGTAAGCGCTCAAACTTTTTCAAACTAAAGAACACCCAAAATACACATGCAAATTTGCAATTGTAGTGTAAATTAAACCACTCACAAGCAACATGCAACATGCAACATCATTAATGTTTCTAAATAACTTTCACATAACTTCCGATTCTTAGAATAATAAACTACTGAATACGTCTTGCTTTCCAAGGCAATGGTATATTACGCCAAGTAATTTGTAGCTTATGACATAATCCACTACTATAGCAATCACTACGTGATCTAGTATTATAGACCGAATTCAATAAAGTCACTATCGAGTGCCAATCTATCAACTGGTGGAGGGAAGAACAGGAGACATATAACAGCATCACATAACCAAGATGATCTAGATTAGCTTTGCCAATCACACATCAAGTTGGAAAGGGTTTTATCAGAATGAACTGACCAGCAAAAGTGGGCCATCATCTGTATAAAACCATGCTCTACTAACACCTATGTACATAGATATATATGATATATATAAGAAGATCAAAGGGGGGGGAATCAACTGGCAGATGCGAGCCATCACCCACCTTCAATCTTTAAGGTGAGGCGACCGTGACCAGCTGAAGCGGATGATGATCTCTTGGCCTGAGTGATACATAAATTGGCATCCCTCCCTCTCTCTCTTTTCCTCTCTCTCTCTTTTATTCTCCCTCTCTATGTTTTCCTCTCTCTCTTTTACTCTCCCTCACTCTATTTTTTTCTCTCTCTCTCTCTCTCCTTTACTCTCCCTCCCTCCCTCCCCTCCCCCCCTTCTCTCTCTCTCTCTCTCTCTCTCTCTCTCTCTCTCTCTATCTCAATCTCTCTCTCTCTCTATCTATCTATCTTTTACGCCCCCCCCCCCCTCTCTCTCTCTCTCTCTCTCTCTCTCTCTCTATCTATCTATCTATCTACCTATCTATCTATCTTACTCTCCCTTCCCTCCCTCTCTTTCCCTCTCTCTCTCTATTTCCCTCTCTAATAGCCTACAGCCAGCCAGGGTGAGGTGAATCCAACCAATGAGGTGGGTCATCACTTGGCATGACTGATCGACACCAAAGACTAAAGAAGAACTCACCCAAAGAGAAAACGCATGAGAAAGCAACAGGTACATGTGCAACATGGTAGTGGTAGGACTATGGTCTTTTTATAATATTTTGCAGCTCCATCACATAGTACCTGCCTCGATCGCACAGTGTGTCAATGGCCACGATTGCATATCACTTTAAATCAAGCAATTCATGATGACACACATGTTGATATGACAACCACCGTGTGATATGCATGTGTCACCAAGTGGTGTCTCTTGGCACCCAAAAAAAAACCAACGTGGTATTGTAGCGGGACCGTGTGGGGCCTGTCATACCGCTTGGTATAGTTATATACCACGCGGTATGCTCTCGATTGATAGTCGGTGTAAAGAAACATGTTTTTTGACCTTTAGGGCATTAAGTCGCGATTTTTAAATGAAAAGTACGTATTTTAATTTCAAAAAATGTAATCCCTAATTTCACACATTTGCCATTTTGAAGTGCAATACTTTGATAGATCTAGCATTTTCGACTTCGACACTTTTGTCATTTTGTAGCGCAAATCATTTTGTAGACCTCTTTGGTAATACTATAACATGATTCTAATGAGAAAAAATTTATGTGTAAGGATGGGGTTGAAACAAGCCCCATCGTGTCCCATAGTGTCTTTTCTTTTCTGTAACGTATATACTGATGTTGATACCAACCTCCATACCTACACTGAGAGCAATTAATTTTTTATACCCATTTCGATATTGATACCAACGCACCTGTAGCGACGTGCACACCAACAAACATTCTGACATTTTTGACTTGTAGAAACTAAAATTTCCTTGTATTTAGCATCAGTATTTGTGTCAGAAAGTGACTCATGTGACACACACACACACAAACACAAACACATGTATGTATGTATGTATGTATGTATGTATAGATACTTACTTCACTTACTAACAATGTGTTCAAATTCATGTTTTTAATAGGAATATATTTACAGAGGGGTATCATAAAAAACATTTTGAAACAAAGTTACAGATGTGTATGGTAAACGGGTGTCTTTCATTATATAATATTCATAAATAGGGGATTTAAAAAATAGTCCTTGAAGTCATGTGATATCTAGGGTAGTGGCTCCTCGGAGTGACCCTCATGTTGTACATATTGCCAAATATGCTAGCATTATGGGCATAACATTATGATCATGATAAAACAATGATTAGGATATTAAGAAATATATTGGGGGGGTCACTTGTCATATGTAACCCTATCATGTGAGTTCAAAAGAAGGTTATTTTTAATTGCTAATTAGTTTTACAAAAATTAATTTACATATGTGAGTACTTAAAGTCATTTTGGAAAAATCTTGTGAGTTCAAAAGAAGATTATTTTTATTGCTAATTAGTTTTACAAAAATTAATTTACATACATGAGTACTTAAAGTCATTTTGGAAAATAAATAAATATTTGTATAGAAAAAGGGTAAATTTTATTAAGAAAAAAGCTACAGATATAGGATTTTAAAAATAAACTATGATATAGAGGGTTTATACATAGTGACCCCAATTAAAAAGGAAATGTAACATGGATTGCTCTTAGTCTTCACTTTGAAGATACTTGGAATAGGTTTGTTGTTCATTTTTATTTGTCTCCCATGGTTACACTCATTTAAAAGTGCCAGTTGCTCGAGTAATCCAAACCTATGCAATGGTGTTTTCTCTTTGTTGTGGCCGTGTAGATACAATAGAGTTAAATACCACCACTATGGATTCAAGGCTAACGTCACCAATTTCTTCTTGTGGCAAAGCCATGGTGCCAAAATGGTTTACACAATAGTGAAACATAATTTAGATAATTTTCTGAACACTTTTCGTTTTTCGGAGGAATTATTTCTTTACAAGTTTGTTACGTTATCGTTTCTCATAAGTAACCGCCGAGTAACTTCATTAAGACGAGGAATTCTTTAAGAAATACATGCATTTTCTGACACGGTGAGGACAAGCCTTCCTAGGAAATGTCAACAAAAGGGGGTGACGGCCCAGCTTACAAGACATCACGCTCTGCAGAGAAAGAAAAAGGGCTGCAGAGCGGCTCGAAATTAGGCCAGTCAGAAGAAACAATGTTTGCATGAGACTGGGAGCCTGGTGTTTCGAGCGCAACCAAGCTCGAGTTATTGTGAATATTGGAGGAGGAGGAGGAGGAGCAGCTGCTGTTCCAATCGGTGAGTGGCAGAGGTAGAGGCAGAGGGAGAGGGAGCGGGAGCGGGAATGACACGATCCACTCGTATTCAGGGAAAGGCTCGCAATCGAAGAGGTCTGGGCAGGAATTATCGGTACTACATTCACTCGCAAGCTTGCCGCTTGCGCTTGGACTCTCCCCACCTTTCACCATGTCGAATTGTTCATATTCCTCATTGCGTAGCTTGCTTCGTTGGAAGCAATCCGAGATCGGTTTGAGCCTCTGCTGGCATATGCATTTTAATATTGCTTGGTCCTTAATATCCGAGGCGAGCACTTCAGGATCTCTGCTGGCATATGCGTTTCTCGAGCTTGGCCGTGAGTCAGATGAACTGCATCGTGTCGCGATGGGGGCGCTGGCTGTGCTACACAGATGACAAGCCTTTGATTCGTTGCAAGGCTCATTTACTACATCCTTCACTTCGTCGCGTATCTGCTCGTATCGCTGCTGTGCAGGAGACTCAACTCCTTGAATGAGGGTTGGACCGTTCGGTACAGCAACGAGCGGGCTCCGAGGCTCGGAATGGAAACACGCAACCAAATCAGCAAAAGGAAATACTGGGCATACGTTAGCAGCGACCCTGGAGCCATCGCCCGCGTCATGCGCCTTGTTTTCAACGGAGGTCTTCGCCAAGCAACTTGAAGCGTCTCCTTGATCGCTTCCACCTACGCGCTGGAGTTGCCGCTTTATCTGCGTATTCCATAAATTTTTGACATCGTTATCTGTTCTGCCCACTAAGTGAGCCGCTATCTCTGACCACCTGAACCACACAAAAAGGCAAGCATGTCCGTACATCAGCGAACCGGCAAATCAAATGAGTCCTTCGATGCCTAGCTATTCGTTCATGAAAGGAGCAACATTTGTTGTACCTGTTTCCGAGCGCGTCATGTAGCTCCACCACCAATCTTATTTCGGCTGGCGTGAATTTTCCATGTTTCAAGTCAGGTCTCAAGTGGTTCATCCAACGTCGTCGGCAACTCTTTCCGCAGCGTTGTAGACCTGCTTCAAAAAGATGCACTCAGCGAAGCTTGACGTATGAACCCGGAGCATCAGCCATCGTAAACTTGAAACATTGTCATTCCCACTACCTGCTTTCCGCGCAATGTCGCTCCAGCTACCACTCATATACTTAGCGATGCACCGTCTTAATTTCTCATCTTCGTCCGGTGACCAAAGCCCTTTCCTCATTGTAAGCGATTAAGGCTGCGTACCGACTCAGTACCTCCTGTAGATGGAAATGCGGGTGAGTGGCTGTATAAAATGAGGCAAATGAAGTTCATATTCTCACTAAACGTCTGCCGATAAGCGAGCTGCAAGTTTGTATGAGGATAACATACCGTGCTTACAGCTGTGAGGAACATATACTGCCGGTTAGACAATTCTTGCTCGCGTGAGGCGTATCATGCAGATGCAACGAAATGGGCTATATGACGGCCCCAACTTCCAAGTTGCATGTAACTATGGCAAGAGAGGCAGCGTCAAGAAGGGATCGACACTTGAGAGTTGAGGGCGATGGTGGAGCTCTCTGGTGTATAAACAATGGCCAGCTCTATAAATGTGACGGCTCTCCCAGAAAGCAATCATTTATTTGATAAAGGACTGGAAATAAACTAGTGAATCCTTTATGCAAGTGGGGGCTGCTAAATTGAGAGACGTTCATGAATAATGCATCCGTCAATGTTCGTCTGCTTTCTCTCTCAAGTCAGAGCATCGAAGGTTGTAATGCGCTTCCAACGTTGCTGTCAGTTTCTTAAAACACGCTTACTAATCACCCAAAGTGATGTTGAATTCAGTATCGAACAATTCAAAGAATTCAAGATCTCCGTTTGGTACGCAAAGAAAACCACCTGTGGCCAAACGAACGCGAAAAGGAGTAAATAAACTGGGCAGAAAGCGATGTGAAATAGATGGCTGACGAGATATGTTTATAAGTTTTGAGCGAGAGTCAAAGAACGTTCGTTACATAAACATTTGTGATGATGACGACAGTAGGTCACATGAAACTATCAAGCGTAAAAAAAGCAGCACAACTTCGGGTTTTTAAATAGCTGCGCGGATGATAGCCATGCCGGTGACATTTATATTTCGAAAAACTGCTAAGAAACTTGCGGGCTTAGAGTGTCCAATTCCGAACAACACACAATAAATATATATATTTGCAAACTTAGATCTATGCCTCGAGTAGGGATCTCACTTTCAAGAAATGGATTCTCTCTCTCTCTCTCTCTCTCTCTCTCCCTCTACATCCCTCACTAGTAGGAGTACGTATTGTAAACTAACCACATAAAAATATAAAGATGTAGCGTGAAAGGTTTGAGAAGTATTATGCATAACCCTCCTTGATTAAGATTATGCTGTTCCTTTAAACTACATAATAATTCTTTGGTTCATCTCCCCACAACTCCTAATATCGGTCTTACAAGAACTTTCAATTGTTCTTGAATTGTAGATGTAAGATTGCAAATAATAACTCTTTTCTCAAAAATAAGTTTTAAAAAAAAAATTGGATTTGGACTTTCAAAACGAGCATCCCATACATTTGCAATTTCGAAGGTGCACTCACACATGCTACTCGTGCACATGCATGTGCTTGCCATGTGCATGCACACATGCAAGCTCCCCCCCCCCCCCAAAAAAAAAAAAGAAAAAAGAAAAAAATGTGATAGAATTTGGATATATCTACCACTCGAGTTTTTAGGTGAAGAAAGTTTCAAGCCAGATGTAAATTTTTGTTGTATAAACTCATTCAATTTCAAGTAACATTGGTTTTACATATTCTAGATCGTGTAAATGAGTTACTCAATGCTACATTTAACATGTTTGTCTTTCCATGTAATAATATTAACAACTTATAGTATATACGTCTTAATCAATGCTGATTACAATTGATGTGACTAAAAGTAGAGTATCCTGATGATTTTCTTGTTCGATCATAAATAAATAGATTCATCTTTTACATATCTATCTTTAATATAAACAATGAATGACATGCACTTTAGACTTTTAACTTTCATGAGATGTAGACTAATAATAAATGTATATAGGAGAGCTACTCCTTTCCATAAACTTAGCCTCATGTGTAAGTCATAAGGCTGCTATGTCATCCATTAAAGAAGATATTTCCAAGACACCAAGTTTTTTCACGTGGCTTGCAAAGGCTAGAACCATCGTTGTTTCCCAAGCTTTCATACCTTCTTTATTCTAAGTTTATGCCAATATTCAACACTATAGTTCATTGTCCATATGGTTCCTTATTACTATGATATGGGAAACCTCACATAATTGAGGGTTGTTTCATATTTTAATACACACCAAACTACAACATATTTAAAATTTTAGCTTCATTTAAAACTCAAGTATCGTTAAAATGAATCATCATATACAACTTTTCATATCAATATATTATGAAAAGGTCTCTCTCACTTTTAAATCTCATGTCATACCAAAGATTTGTGATCTTTCGATTATCAATAGTGTGCGCCACAAGCTAGTAAAGAGAAATCCAATGTACATTAATAGTTAATTATTTGTTGTATCATGGTTACACTTGTGTGTGTGTGTGTGTACGTGCGTGCGTGCACACATGTGCACATACACACATGCAAGTGTGTGCACATACACGTATGTATGTACACGAAAGCAATTGGGAGTGCAAGTTCATGTGGTACGTTGTATGCGTGTGGGTATATGTGCATAAAAATGTGAACATGCTTCTTTATCATTACATGAAAAAGAACCTATCAAAGCTCAACATTATCCATGTGCATCTATTTCCTATAATAATGGACACTTTTCATGTATGCTTCTATGCATATAAATGCAAATTCCTATGCATGGTTGTATATGTGGTGCTAAGCTAGCACATACTCAAGCATATGCTATTAGATATGCTCAATGCCCCACCCTCCTGGTAACCACCAGTGGTCCAAGGTGCTCACGTTGTAAGGCCCCCATATGAGGAGAAGCCATGTGTGAGCCTGGGACACTGGATGGATCCTGACTTGCATGTCAGGTGAGGTCTATCAATGAGACCGTTGATGGTAGAAAGGTGATTGTGTGGGAGCCCCTTATTCTTGCCGGGGCCTGGGGGGCAGCTGGCCCTCAACTGGGGGGTCCTAGGGGGCTAGCGACCCCCCTAGTGGGGGTTCAGGGGCAGGAGCCCCCGAGGCGATGGTATAGGGAATATTTCTTGAATATCCATAGATGACTAGTCGGTTCCACCGACTAGGTTGACTGGTTGGCTGCACTGACTAGGTCGACTAGTCAACTCCACCGACTACATTGATTCAACTACCGCCCTCATAGCTATAAAGAGGCGACCTCCCTAATCCATTGTATCATATCAGATCAGTTCAGATCAGATCAGATCTTAACACCATATTAGAGAATTTGGGAAAATCCTGATAATTTGGGAACTTTTGAGGGGTTGTAATTATGTAACATTCAATGTTTTTCATTGATTTTTCCCATAGATTTGGCAGTCCATCGAAATCTTGCAAATGTGCATGGTTTGCATCAACATAAATAAAATGTCAAATGTTGAGGTTTCGACCAATGCATGGTATTTTTTGAGGGGTTACAATTACAATGCATTGAGTGCACTCCATTGACTTTCTCCCTAGATTTGGCCGTGTATATGAAACTCACAATTTGGAGTGTGTCTGTTCTGCATTAGTCGAGAAAAAAACATCATATGTTTGAGCTTAACAAAGCATTTTTTGCCCCTTCTCAAAAAAGGTGGTGTTCAAAAATACCATTTTAGTTTAGTTGGAGAAAAAGTAAGAATGCAACACTAGTCCTTGATATTTTGTCAAGTGTGCAGAACTTGCAACCACAAAGCAATGGTCTGCAAAAAAAAAGATAAAGAAAAAAGATCAATGTCATACCTTCCAAATATTTGTCAGTATTCAAATAAATTATTATTGTGCAAGGAAAAAAAAGTCATGCTTTTCAAGTACCTTCACTCCAGTGTGGAGTCAGCATCAGAGTCGGAATCTGTTCTATGAGACAAATTGGATAAAGCTCGCTTGCATACAATGGTTGGTATCTTCACCTTGATGGGGAGGTTGCTGCTCTTCGAGGAAACCTTCTTTGAGAGGTTACATTTTGGAACCCATGACCATACAATAGCATCAACAGATTCCCAACATGGAGGATCACCTTTATTGCACATCCAAATCTTATTCCAACAATCTGCACACACCTCCTCAATTTGTGCATTGTGTCTTTTGCATATAGGTGCCCAATATTGTATGAAAACCTTCTTGAAATTTTTAGATTTATTATCCTTCTGTACATCAGTTTGAGCAATGCCTAGCCAAATTGGGTAAATTTTTTCTATTGGTCGGACCAAAAGAAAGTGTCCTTTTTGTACATCAACCATTGGATCAAATGATTGTTTTGGCTTTTTCCTTTGAGGTCCACAGTAATGATCATTCAACTCTTCGATTCCTTGAAACTCATCGTTTTCATTATCAACTACTTGCACACAATCAATATGTTGCGTCTTTGGCCAAAATCTCTCGTACATGCCCTCTACACTATTGTTTGGTTTATCAAGCTCATCAATCATGTTCTTCCAATACTTCACTACTGGCTTGTAAAACTTTGTGAAAGATGCTTCTGGACCTTGCAGGTGTGCCCATTTTTTCCAAAAGCGTACATACTCCTTGATACCAACTATCACATCTAAGTGATCCTTCACATACTTGAACATGGTTACATAAGGCGGCTCTCCACTTGGTAGCATTGGATGACCATCCGGATGTCTCTTCCACAACTCAATGCCACCTTCACTTGGTTGCCAATCTAATGATTGTGGATGCACTTTATATTGCATGATAGGAACTTCATTTCGCATAAAGAACCAAAATTGGAGAGGCTTTGAGTGTCCCACTAAAGAATCTTTCCCATCCATAGGCATCCATCAACATAGCTCTTGAAATCAAGGACTTCCGTTACCAAAAATGGCATTGGAGAAGACTCCTCACATTGTCTAAAAGTATTTATGAGATGTGCAAATGTCAATGTTTGGCTAGTTCTTAACCTCTCTGAAAACCTGCTAAACATTGCATCAATATCCTCATGTGTATGCCCAACCATCAAGAATCCCAATTGAATTGACTTGAAAATCCCTCGAGCAACAAGTAATGATAGGTATGCAAACAAGTACCTATTCTTGTTTTCAGAACCACAATTATCCAACTGCAACAATAGGTGTTTGGGTAGTTTCTTATAAGGATTTTCTTGACGGGAACTTCCAAGTCCAAGGTCTTTGAATGTTCCACCCACTGCTCCACAATAAGTTGTTGCTTGCCATTAGAAACATAGTGAGAATCCAATGCTTCTCTTGAGGTTAGTGCGTTTAGCAGAGCGTTATCAAACCTTGGCATCCCATCATGTACCAAATCTCCAAATGCATGGTTATCAAATCTTTCAAGATTTCTCAAACACAAAGCCAATGAACCAAGGATAAATAAAAGTGACCATAACGTCCTTGACCATGTCCATGTGTTATCATGCCAGTCAAAGCCACTGGGAACTGAAAGGATTTGTCTGTGTCCTTTGAACGATTGCGTAATCTAGGAATGGCTGTCTTCTTTTGGTCCATCTTATCATGGATAATATACAAGTATGTCTGAGGATACATTTCAGAAAATCTGTGCCAAGTGTAGTACACATTTCTACAACTTTTTTGTTGTAACATGTGTTTTCTTCTATCTTCCATCAACTTATTACGTTCATTTTGGCATTTTGTCGCTGCAAGTTGAGCCTTGATTGCACTACATAAACCACACTTAGAGAATTCACTTGTTTTTGACAAAGTTACATGCTTGAATTCAGAGTTCCATATGCGGTTGAATGTGGAAGTTGACATCTCCTTATAACCCAAACTATGCTTTAATTGTATGTTAACTTCATAGAGAATATCAACCTGCTTATATACATTCGGTATCACCAACTGTGTTTCCCTTGATCCATCCTGAAGTGTTCTAACTTTGTGTGGCATACGCTTAGAATTGTTATCCACAAAATCTTGGATTATGGCTCTACCCAGTTCTGTGTGGTCCCAACCTCTCCACACGATTCCTTTATTACCATGTATGCACCTTCGTATACCAATTTCAAATTGCTCCCTATATCGATAAAATGTTGTTTTTGGAATACCATGCATTTCATACCATGCTCTACAACAAAATTGAATACCATTCAATGAAAAGACATATTTGAACTGCCCATTGTCATCTTTTTGACAAGCAACGCCAAGAGTGTCATATACATAATTGGTGCGAGCTTCCAAACTTTGGCCCCAATACTCTATGCATAATTTGGATATCATTTGACGGTCGGCAAATTGACAACAAAGTTGTTTACAACAATCAATCATAGATACTTTTATGACTGCATCCCTTGTGAGTCTAGATGATGCTAATGGCATGCCATGTTTTTTAGCTTTTCTCTTTATCATGCAGTAACGCCTCTTTTTTATGGATTTCTCCATTGGGTCCTCATCTTCCATGTGCTTTTTCCCAGAACCACTTGAAGAATTCATGGTGTCATCGATTCTTAATGAAGTTCCATCTAAAAAGGTTATTTGTGCAATGGGCCATTTTATTAAGTGGATGGTATCGATGCCTGATACATCACTATGATACTTTTCAATTCCCACACCTAGATTACCTTCACCAAGCATCTCAAAATTTATAGGTCCAAATGGGTAGACATACAAAACAACACCCTCTGCAATGCTCTTGGTTTTCTGCTCATCCCATATTAAGACCTTCTTGTCTACTCAATCGTCCAAGTAAGAAAACGAAAGAAATCGAAAGTGTACCTAATTCATGCATGTTCTCCATTTTCTCCATTTCGGAACACCATGATTTGAAAGAAAGACTCTTGTAAAAGTAGGAATCTCAAAGTGTGATTTGAAAGTAGGGTCTTTAGTATATGATTTGACTTTTAGATCTTCAAATTTGAAATTTGAATTTTGTACCTAAGATTTTGAATTTTGAATTTTGAATTTTGAATTTTAAATTTTGAATCTAAGATTTTGAATTTTTCAGACTTGAAGTTTGAATCTTAAGATTTGAATTTTAAATTTTAAATGGGGAGATTTGGCCATGCGGCCAAATCTTATGGCTTCTTTCAAAACAATAAGATTTGGCCGTACAACCAAATCTCCCTAGACCTTGGTGATTTCAAAGAAGCTATAAAGATTTGGCATCACAACTAAATCTTCCTAAACCTTGCTGCTTTGAAAAGATTTGGCCACACAAACAAATCTTCCTCGACACTCGTGATTAGAAAGAAGATAGCAAGATTTGGCCGCATGGCCAAATCTCCCTAGATCCTCATGATTAGAAAGAAGCTAGCAAGATTTGGCCGCATGGCCAAATCTCCTTAGACCCAGGTGATTTAAAAGAAGCTAGAAAGATTTGGCATCACAACCAAATCTCCCCAAATCCTGCTGCTTTGAAAAGATTTGGCCACACGGCCAAATCTCCTTAGACCCTTGTGATGAGAAAGAAGCTAGCAAGATTTGGCTGTATAGTCAAATCTCCCTAAACCCTCATGAATTATAAAAAGCTAGAAAGATTTTGCATCATAGCCAAATCTCCCCAAACCTTAGTGCTTTGAAAAGATTTGGCTACACAGCCAAATCTCCCCAAAACTGGTGCTTTGAAAAGATTTGGCTGCACGGCCAAATATCCCTAAACCTGTGCTTTGAAAAGAATTGGCTGCACGGCCAAATCTCCATAGACCCTTATGATTAGAAAGAAGCTAGCAAGATTTGACCGCACACAAATCTCCCCAAGCCCTGGTGCTTTGAAAAGATTTGGCTGCATGGCCAAATCTCCATAGACCCTCGTGATTAGAAAGAAGCTAACAAGATTTGGCCGCATGGACAAATCTCCCTAAACGTGGTGCTTTGAAAAGATTTGGCTGCACGGCCAAATCTCCCTAAACTTGGTGCTTTGAAAAGAATTGGCCACACGGCCAAATCTCCCTAAACTTGGTGCTTTGAAAAGAATTGGCCACACGGCCAAATCTCCATAGACCCTTGTGATTAGAAAGAAGCTAGCAAGATTTAACTGCACATAAATCTCCCCAAACCTTGGTGCTTTGAAAAAATTTGGCCGCACAGCCAAATCTCCATAGACCCTCGTGATTAGAAAGAAGCTAGCAAGATTTGGCTGCACGGCCAAATCTCCCTAAACCCAAGTGATTTAAAAGAAGCTAGAAAGATTTGACTGATTTGAAAGAAGCTAGCAAGATTTGGTTGCACAGCCAAATCTCTCTAGACCCTAGTGCTTTGAAAGAAGCCCACAAGTTCTGGACACAAGGCTGAATCTCCCCAAACTTTGGTGCTTTGAAAGAAGCCCATATGATTTGGCCACACATCCAAACCTCCCCTTCCAGTGCTTTATCTCCCTAGTGCGGCCAAATCTCCCTAGAATCTAGTGCTTTCTCAAATCTACTACTATGTCTAGTGTCAATTCTAGATTCTATTTCAGATATGTTTATCGATAATGTGTTTTGTTTAACATTAAAGATTATAAAGATGATAGTTTGTATATTGCTTGGGTTTTTTTACAGGAAAGACACAAATGTGAAGAAGGTTGAGAAAGTTGTAAGTGGATTTGCAGAAAAAAGCATACCTTGGTACTTTGACATATATAGTATTGAGGGAGCACAGTTGACACGAGTTCACTTATTTGTTTTGTTACCTAATAAAAGTGCATACACTTATGTTGGATTGGTACATCAAATCACTGAAGATGTGGTTGGAAAAGAGGGAGATATTGGATTGTTGATCATTATAAATCAAAATAAGAAGTTCCTCTTGGATCCCAGCGATTATGAAGCATCTCGTATGAAGTCTGATATAGATGACCATGCACTCAAGAGGCTGGATAAGTGTTGAATCAATTGATGGAAATGAAATTGACACAGTGACAACAATCATTGAATCATGTCGCAAAGTTTCAGCAACATTAAAGAAGCATAAGAGTGGGGAAGATAGTGGGGAAGGAACAAAGAAAGGAAAATCGACTATGGTTCAAGCACCAGGTGGTAGCGGAGAAGGGGAAAAGAAAGGAAAGCTAACTATAGTTGATGTACCACAAGAAGGAACACATCTAGAGTGTATGCTAGCAGTTGTGGAAAGAAGCAGTGGTAGTGAATTGGAGCCAAGTGGAAAGGTCATAGGAAAAAAAGGGCAAAAGAAACCATCAGGCTTGGTGGAATATGAAAAATACTACCCATTCGGGTTGCATGCAACATTTTCAATTCCAGTTACAAGATGTCAAAAAGCTCCTCCAAGCTATGTATATAGAGGGTTGAACAAAGAGTATGTGGAGAAGCTTGTTGTAGACTTCGGTTATAACTCTAGGCCTCTTGCTGCTGTAGCGGATTTAATGACTTTCAATCCTGAAACAAAGCAGCCCCTGAAAAGGGTAGATAAAAAGGATTTAACCAAGTGCCACTACTGGATACTATCTAGACAACATTCAATATATGCTGCTAAAATATTCACATCTAATGATGATAACAGCATGGCCCAAAGAAAGAACTACTACTGCACCCGCCAGGTGAGGATTATAGTGAATTGTCCCGCATGCTTTTGTGCGGAGATATCAAAGATGGCAAACCTGGAGTCTCAAAATATCTTGAGACAATCTCCATACATTGATATACTTAAGCAGGTGAGGGGACAATGGATTCTCTTTAACAGACCCAAGAAAGCACAACAAGGGCTTGCAAAAGGACATCCAGATCGTGAGAATTGGGATGTAAGTACACATTTTAATTATGAATCATTTTTTACAAGTCGGTTTTCTTAATTATTGCATTCTAATGGATTCATATATTTTGCAGGCTTTCATTGACACTCACAAGGTAACATTGGGCAATAGCTTTGCCATGAAGGATGTACATATGATAATCACAAGCGATGCCATTTATGATGGTTGGATCTCCATCCTTGAGGATTACATTGCAGGCAAATATTCACAAGATGGAAAATGCCGTAGGCAACCCACAGTCTCAATGTTTAGATGCTTGCGTGGATTGAGTGATGATCAGATTGGTCAAATTCAAAATGACATTAAGGAAGGTAGAGTAGTCATAGCTAAGACAAAGACTGATGCCATGATTCTTGATATTGAAGGACGAGCTATGTAGATCAAGAGAGATGTTGCACTACAAGAAGAACTTTATATGTTTATATCAGCAGAACGGCCTTCTTTAATGTTAAAAAATTGGGATGAGTGCAGATTACATTTTAAAATTACTCCAAAATTGTATCATCGGATTCGTGGTTGCTCTGAATCATGGTTAAAAGTGAAGCTTCAACAAAGGGCAAGGAAACTCCACCATTGCCTGATGCTGCAAAAGGGTATCTGAGGTGGATTATGGGACAAAGTGAAGGTGCAAGTCATGGACCGAATTCCACCCAGCCTTGAAGGTTCTACACAGTCGGTTCAAACATGGAGGGAATGGAATTTATACATAATGTGTACCAAGAGCCAATGGCAATAGGGGTTGCCTTGTTGAATGTAATGTATGGACCAAGCAGAAGTAGAAATTGGAATGAGGATCGCTTTGAGTGTTTGTTGAAAAGCTTGATGACAATCACTTCTCCCCTAGTGCAATTCCTTCTTGTGGTGTTCTTGACCATGGATCATGTATCATGTTTGAAGAATGCATTAAATAAGACATGTGGACAATATAAAATACACTACGGTCGCCTTAATTTTGAAACTGCAGATATATTTGTCACTGGATCTATGGATGGCTTAATTGCCTGTGTACTAGTAAGCAAGGAAAAGCATTTCAACGATATCGAGTGCTATACCAATGCACAATGTAAGCCATCAATATATGTTGCAGATGAAAAATATGAAAAATCAAGTGGTCCAGAAGAATCAGGTGATGAGGATGATGATGATGAATTTGACATTGAATTGTCCTTGAAAAGAAAACATTCAAGTATCATGAAAGACATCATCATGGGTTTCTGTTGAGAAGATGAGTATGTATTGGACTTGTTCTCTGAGGGGCTTGCTACAATAGAGTCTCTTTCTTGTAAGAGGCATGTTGTTTTAGTTGTTGAGACTTATGAGTGTTGAGATATCGAGCTCCACTCGCGATCTCCACTCGCGATATGCCAGGGTGACTGTTGTGCATTTATGTCACCGACTTGTTAGCTAGAGATGCGGTTGGTACATCGCCCACGAATAATAGCTGGATGACAGCTATCCTTATCAACTCTAGTTTGTGGCTCAGTTAGTATGCCACCTTAGTTGAGTTTGGTTTGAGACCCACATATAGGGTTCTTCTATTTTCTTTGTACTAGAGTTCTTTTGGCTTTCACAACTAAGAAGAGGAAAACTATTTTCAGCCTCCACCTTTGTGTGTATTCCCCCATTGTGCATGTGAGAAAGCCACAAGTGAGACTCCTTCCCTCTCTCCCACTATCTCTACATGGTATCAGAGCCTTGTTCGTGGTAAGGAGCTCAAGAAATCAAGCCAAGTTTGTGGTGTCCTAGTAAGAGGACTAGTGTTGCTTTCCTATTTCGAGTTTGGGAGCAAATCTCTGCAGGTAGCACAGCCAGAAGTGCAAGAGTGCACTGTCTCAGATTGAGACGCCCTTCGCGGTGTGGCGAGAGGGCAGTGTATGCTGCAGGTGACTTTATTTTTTTGATTCGAGGCCATTTCGGGGCCCGTTTTGAAGGCGGAAGTTCTTCGCAGGCACTCAGAAAAAGGCCCTGTTTTGGCTGTGCGACCATTGCACGGCTAGTCGATGAAAAGTTGCCGCAAAAATTGCATCGTATGCTTGTGTGCAGAGATATTGGGAGTTGCAAAATCATGCTTGTTGCCTGTTGATGCAAAATCGTCACTAGGAAGTGACTGTGTGGTGAAATACCACTTTCGTCAGTTTTGCAGATCTGCCCGTGTGAGGCAAAAGCTATGTTTTTTGCATTGACAGAATATTTTGCAGTGTTCTGTAATGGCATCTGATTCTCTTTCATAGATTGTCACTGAAAAGCTTGACAAGAACAACTTCTAGGCATGGAAGTTTAGAATGACGAATTTCCTTATGGGAAAAGGCTATTGGGAGTTCATTACAGGAAATGAAGAAGAACCTGTTCTTCCTAATGTTCCCAATCAACAGGAAATGCAGGCATTTAAAGGACGGCATGAGAGAGCCAGGAAAGTTATGTATTGGCTGTCTATCAGTATTTCGGACTCCATGATTGTGCATATTCAGGATGCAAGTACGCGAAAGGAGGCATGGGATACTTTGGCAAAAATGTACAGCACAAATACGCAAGCCAGGAAAATGCAACTTAAACAGGAGTTGCACAATGTGCGGAGAAAAAATTTGAGCATAAATGACTACCACATGAAAGTGAAGAAAATTGCAGATGCACTTGCTTCCATTGGGTCGCCAGTGGAAGATGATGATCTAGTTACTGTGACCTTGAATGGTCTAGGAAAGGATTATGCACTGTTCCGGACATCCATTTCCGTCCGTGAAAAATTTCCTGATTTTGAAGAGTTGTTTGCTCTTCTAATTTCTGAAGAGCAGAGAAGTGGGGGTGCATCTTCTTCAGCAGGAACTTCAAAAGAAACTATCTTCTACTCAAATGCTGGTAGAGGTAGAGACAGAGGTAGAGGAGGCCGATCTGTAGGCCATGGTAGAAATCAAATTATGCAGCAAACTCAAGAAAACCAGTCCTATGCAGGAGGACGTGGTAACTCTAGAGGCAGGGGGAGCCAAAGAGGCCGTGGTGGATGGCAGAGAGGCCAAAATGCAAACAGCAATGTTGAATGCTACTATTGTGGCAAAATGGGTCATATGGCTAAGGACTGCTATAAAAAGCAGAATGACATTATGAATGGAAAATTGCAGCAAGGCAATTATGCATCTTCTAGTAGGTAGGGTGATGACAGAAATGAGCATCTATTTATGGTGCAGCATATGATCAATTCTGTGATAAGTGCAGAAGAATGAAATGATGTGTGGTATGTTGACTCAGGTGCGTCAAACCACATGACAGGTCATGCAAAATGGATGCAGGATGCAAGGAAAATGTATCTCGGGCTATGCTAAATGAAAAAGATCTACCAAATTATTATTGGGCTGAAGCAGTTGCTACAGCAGTTTATATAATGAACAGGACTCCCACTGCAGCAATACATGGCATGACACCAGAGGAGATGTATACTGGTAGGAAACCATATATTTCTCATTTGAAAATTTTTGGTTGCATTGCCTATGTCCATGTGCCAGATGAGTGGAGGTCCAAGTTGGATCCAAAAGCTGAGAAGTGCATCTTTATTGGTTATTCTCTGTAGCAGAAAGGTATAGATGCTATAACCCTTCTACACGAAAGGTCACAGTGAGCAGAGATGTTGTTTTTGATGAGATGAGCAGCTGGTATAAACCAGTAAATGTAATGATTGATGTAGACGCACAAAATGGTAATGCTGCACAGAATTCATAGCAGCAATCACAAAATATTAGTGGACCTGGAGTGTCCTCTAGCAGTGGTTCACATACTTCGCCATGGACAAGCAGATTGAGATCAGGAGAATCTCCTCAAAGCAATGCAGAGAGTGGTATGCAGGTATCACGAAAAGGAAAATAGAAGGTAGATCAGCCCATGATTGATGTGAATGCAGGTCACTCTTATGTGGATGGTGAATCCAGTGGCTCAGAACAGAGCATTGATGATGAGTTGGGTATTCCTTCTGTTGTTACACCTGGAGTAAGGAAGACCAGGGATGTTTTGAGAGCACCTACAAGTGAGCCTATTTTGTGTAGGTCTACCAGGGTTAGGTATCCTGTGGATAGGCTGAAATATGATGGATTTACAGCCATTCACTATGCCTATATGGTCAAAGTGATACAGGAACAAGAACCCACTTCTTTTGAGCAAGCCATGGGAAATGAAAAATGGGAGAAAGCCATGGATGAAGAAATGGATGTCTTGGATGCAAATGCTACATGGGAATTGGTGCCTTTGCCTAAAGACAAGAATGCAATTGGCTGTAAGTGGGTTTATAAGATCAAGCACAATGCAGATGGTTCTGTGAATAGATACAAGGCAAGATTAGTTGTCAAGGGGTATGCACAGACATATGGCATTGATTATGAAGAAACTTTCAGTCCGGTTGCAAGGATGGCAACCGTAAGAGCAGCCACTGCTATGGCTGCATCAAAGGGATGGTCTTTACATCAGATGGATGTAAAGAATGCCTTCTTGCATGGTGATTTGCAAGAAGAGGTCTTTATGGAGCAGCCAGCAGGTTATGTTCATGCTATTCATCCTGAGTTTGTTTGCAGATTGAAGAAAGCCTTGTATGGCTTGAAGCAAGCACCTAGAGCATGGTCTGACAAGATAGGACAGTATCTTGTCACTATTGGCTTTCAGATTTCCAAGGCAGATTTCTCACTCTATGTGAGAAAAACAGAGAAAGGGATTATGCTGCTGGTCGTTTATGTTGATGATTTGATCCTCACAGGTGATAGTGATGAAGATATACTTCATGTGAAAATGCTATTGAGGCAGAAGTTTGAGACAAAGGATTTGGGAGAGCTGCATTATTTCTTGGGCATTGAGGTGATTAGATCACCAAGTGGGATACAGCTCTTGCAGAGGCAGTATGGATTGGACATGCTGTCCAAATATGGGATGACAGGCTGTAAGCCTATTTTAGTTCCTTTGGAGCAGAATGTGAAGTTGAGCACAGATGCAGGTGAGCTTTTGGAAGACCCTACTATGTACAAACGCATAGTAGGAAGTTTGATTTATATGACTATTACCAGGCCAGATCTAAGCTATGCTGTTGGATTGGTAAGTCAGTTTATGCAGGCTCCAAGGAAACCGCATTTGGATGCGGCTAGACGCATACTCAGGTATGTGAAGTCCACATTGCAGTATGGACTATTTTATGAGGCTGGGATTCAGATACAATTACATGGATACACTGATGCTGATTGGGCTGGTAGTATTTCTAATAGACGATCTACTAGTGGATATGTGTTCTCTTTTGGGAGTGCTGTAGTCACTTGGAGTAGCGAGAAATAGCCTACAGTTGCCTTGTCGAGCACAGAGGCTAAGTACAGGGGTGCAGCAATGGCTGCATGTGAGGTAGCTTGGTTTCATAAGCTACTTTATGATATGCATCAGTCTACAGATGGGCCAGTTGTCATTTATTGTGACAACATGAGCAGTATACTCTTGGCAAAGAACCCAGTCTTTCATGCTAGAACAAAGCACATTGAGGTGCATTATCACTATGTGCAGGAGAAAGTGTTACTAGGTCTTATTGATCTAGTTTATGTCAGCACAGAGGATTAGGTAGCTGACATATTCATGAAAGCATTGGGCGCAGAGAAGCTGTGCAAGTTTAGAGACCTGCTTGGTGTGCAGGAATTGGGATTGAGCTCGAGGGGGAGTGTTGAGATATCGAGCTCCACTCGCGATATGCCAGGGTCACTCTTGTGCATTAATGTCACCGACTTGTTAGCTGGAGATGCGGTTGGTACACCGCCCATGAATAATAGCTGGATGACAGCTATCCTTATCTACTCTAGTTTGTGGCTCAGTTAGTATGCCACCTTCTCGGGGGGGTCACTATGTATAAACCCTCTATATCACGTGCGTTCAAGGCCTATTTCTAATATCCCTTATCTGTAAATATTTTATTAATAAGATGTATCCTTTTTCTATACAAATCTGTAATTTTTTTCTAAAATTGTTTTAAATAACCCCTTATGTAAATTAACTTTTGTAAAATTTAGAAATTAAAAATATCCTTCTGTTGAACTCACGTGACAGGGTTACATATGATGAGCGACCCCCCCGAGGCCACCTTAGTTAGTTGAGTTTGGTTTGAGACCCACATATAGGGTTCTTCTATTTTCTTTGTACTAGAGTTCTTTTGGCTTTCACAACTAAGAAGAGGAAAACTGTTTTCAGCCTCCACCTTTGTGTGTATCTCCCCATTGTGCATGTGAGAAAGCTGCAAGTGAGACTCCTTCCCTCTCTCCCATTATCTTTACAATGAGGAGTTGGCAAAGGTTGAAAGTATATGTTGCACGTATGCTTACAGTAATCATGAAATTCGACAATGGGCTGGCTTGCAAGAACCAATATTGGCAATAGAGGGGGTACCAAAAGAAGATGATACAATTGAAGGTGGAGGCGATAAAGAAATTGATACCATACCAGGACAAAAAGAGATTCAACCCTTCAATGAAGAGCAGCGTGAGCATCTACAAAAACACCCTTCAAAGTTTTGGGAAACAGAAGAAGAAGCAATAGGTCCTTGAAATTGTCCTTTTATATGGTGTTCGTGTTTTCCATATGTTATCTTGCTATATTCTCCATATGATGTATTAATTTTGTTCCAAAGATCTTTTAATATTTCTTGGAAATTTCTTCTATCTCATTGCCATAATTCAAACATTCATATGTATTCTTGAATATGTTTAATTTTCTATATTTCATGAAAAGATGTGTTTGCATGTTGTAATACCAAGTTCGGAGTGTGATACACATCCAAATTTATTCATGAGTTCATAAATGTTAAAAAGTGTATTGAGTCTTGATCATGATGAATGAATTAGTGTAAATTGTTGTTTCTATCCTTATTCACTTCATATGAATGCTCAAATATGTTTTGGCCGCTTGGCCAAATCTTTTCTTAGTGGGAACACTCGGGCAATGCTAGATAATGTTGGACTCCACTCTATTTATTACGCAAAGGTTTTTGGCATTGTAAGGATATGTAGTTTTGGGAATTAAAATAACTTGAAAGGGTATAGATTCAACAACTTTAGGGGGTATACTAAGCATATGAACATGAATGCTTTCTTTTTTTTAGTATTCCAATTTTGTTTTGAAAAAGAAAAACATGAATGCTTTCTGACAAACAAATTGCATTGAGAGCACACAACCTAAAGTTTGACAATTTGGTTTTCCATCTCAATCTTTAGTTTGTTTCTACTTATGAATTTCATTTCCTTGTTTATTAATAGATATTGGCCATCTCAATTTCACATCGCTAGAAGCATTGCCTGTACATGTGACACCTGATCCAATGATTCATTATGTGCCTAATTTGAACATTAGCATGCAAGTTCCAAGCTCAACATGGTTGATTGAAAACGTTGAGGATGCAATGTCTGTAGTTAATGTTCCATTGACAAATGTGAATGCAAGCTTAGAAGGTAAAGAAGAAGATGCAATGTCATTGTATGAAGCCAAGGTGCAGGAAGAGATCTTAGAAGGTAAAGGAGAAGACATAATGTCACCCTCAGAAATAATGTCAAAAGTGGTGATAACAAAAATAAGACTAGCAGTGATAATAGATTTGAAAGGGTTATTGCTCGAGCGTTGTTTTTCGAAGTCAAATAAACATATGAGCTTGCACAATGGGAAGCATTGGCTTGTTCTCCATCCTGGGTGTTTAGAGTTTCTACAATGGTTGCTCGATCACTACCATGTTGGCATTTGGTCCACTGGAGGAGAAAAGGGCATGGTGCAACACATGTTGGACACTTTGGAGCATCATGTTAATATAAAGTTACATTTCTTCATGGTCTGGGGTGCGATGGCATGCCACAAGCATACAAAGAGTAGAATCATTCGACCAGATAGGATGAATGTGGAAGCGGAGTTTAAACCATTAATGAGAGTGTGCTGTTGTTTTAAAGAGGAATGCAAACCAGCAAGAACAGTGTTCATTGATGTTTCGCCTTACACGGGTTGTGTTAATCCAGCAGAAAATTGCATTTTCCCTACAAAATTTGATATAGATTGTGGTGATTCTATTTTGCTTCATGAGTTATTACCATACCTACAAATGCTAGATGATGCAGTAGATGTGCGCAGTGCCATATCTTCGAACAGATTTGGTCAAGCTTTGATTGTCAAAGGGCATGATATGTTCTATTATTTTCAACCAGTGATCCTTGAATTCAAAGAAAAAAACAATGAATTTCTCAAAAGGATGAATGTTGAATCTCATATGTCTACTCGTAGTTCAAAAAAAGACACAAAGAAAGGTATTACTTCACGTATAACCAAAACTAGAGTGAGAGGGACTTGTCCTACTACAAGAAGTATGGTGCATGCTCAACATGTTACATTGAATGAAGAGGAAGAATGCATGCTAGGAAAAATTGCCAAAATGGGGCCATTGAAAGATAGTGAGGCAAAATGCTTTGCTATGGTTCTTGGATGCAAGGAAAGGGGAATCACTACCGATGCTGTAAGGGCATTCTTAGCCAACTTGATTCGATTTTATTGCATAGACAACCCTTAGGGAATGTGAGTGATCTTGTTAATTAGAGTTGCAAACACAAATGCCCAATTAAAAAATTTGTACCTACATTCTAATTTATATTTGGACACTATTTGGTTAGATTTGATTTGCAAAACATTATGTTTCAATTTGTTTTGTGAAAGAATTAATAGACATTGAGTTAGTACCTTGTCCAAAAAATGCTATGTGCTTTGTGATGTGAGTTTGTATTCCTCCACTAAAAGAATGATTCTTTGATTTTAAACATATGATAGGTGTTGCAGATTGTCCTGAAAAGTTGAAGAGCTATCTTATTACAAATTTTGATCCTGCATCCAATGGCTTATGGAAACATAAATTGCCCATACCCATTGAGCATGTGTTTGAAATGAATGGCATCCATTATGAAGTAAAGAAATCAACAATACTTGGGGTAGGATATGGTCTTTTTGTACATACGAGCATCAAGAAAAAACAAGATTTGATGGTATATAATGGTCCAAAGTATGATTATGATACTTCGAGATCTCTCCTCAAGTTTTTCTCAAGGATAAAGACTTATGGAATGTTTGAAGATCCATTCATTGAGCCATTGACAGATGTGAAATGTATTGTGGGAGATGTATTCTATGGAAACATTGCTGGATATATAAATAGCTCAATGTATTATAAAGAAAGAACAAATGTTATATTTGTATACATCCCTAAACTACCACCTTGGGCTCATGAGTATGAATACTAGTATGGAATTGTTAATGATTATGTTAAACGATGTGGTGCAAAATTGGCTATGTGTCAATGGTTTTGATTATATTTAGTACAAGAAAGCAATTTAAAAAAAGGTTTTTATCAAGACCATGTCTCTGAGTTTCATGAGCTCTATTGTGATGGAACGGTGTTTTTGAACACCACATTTATATGATGGATGCCAAAGCTCTACCATAATCCTATTGCATATGTCAATACTACAATTTATCAACATAGAAACATATGCATATGACATTAATTTGATACATCTAATATACCAAATAAAAATTGACAGTTGTTATAAGTTTTGTTTTTGAAGACCACATTTATATGATGGATGTCAAAGATCTATAACAATCCTATTGCATATATCAATACTGCAATTTAATTTACTCCAATGAATCTTCCTAATGCAACATCTATAAATTGGCTTTTGTTTGTCGTTTTGATGCATACGAAACAAAAAACATCTTTCTTTCACTAGCAAACCAACAAATGTTTTGGCCATGGAGCCATGTTCACATCTATTAAGGCCTTTTGCCATAGCAACATACGGAAGATTTTTGCTTGGGTTTCTAGGAATTGGGAAAGTATTGTGCATGGTCTAGTCTCCTCCAACATAATTGAAACTTGGGACCTAATGGAGCTAATGTTTCAATAAAAGACATCAAATTTTACTTTTCAAGTGACTATATTTTATTTCGTGGGAATTGGGATTTTCCCAAATTCTCTAATATAGTGTTTCTTCTTGCTAGTAGCTCTTCACCTAGTATCTGTCTAGATCCCCATCTAAGCTCCACTGTGTGAGCGCACAGGTGGATAGAGCCATCATCTATACTACATCACTATTGAAGGAAAAGTTTATTCCTCTCCAGTTTGCTATGTACTCCTATTCTTTGTTCAGTTTCTATTCCACTGCATCGTGTAATTTAACATGGTATAAGAGCCCAAGCGGCTTGAAGGATCGAAGAATAGAAGAGAGGCGAGGGCTTCAATAGCATATGGAGTGATGGCAATAGGAAGCCGGCTCAGTAGCTACTACTGCACCAACAATCCAAGCGTTGAGGATTCACCCACCAGCCTTCACTGAAGGCAAGCTAGATGGTACGAACTACACTCTGTGGAAGTTTAAAATTACTGCTATTCTGGATTCATATAAGCTTCTAGAGTCAGTACTGGGGACTGACCCAGAACCACAAGGAACCCCCGACCCAGCAAATCCGAGGAGTATGATACCTCTTAATGCCGACCTTCTACGAGCTTGGAAACACAGGAATGCAGATGCTCTGTGTGCCCTAGTTATAAGTACTACTGATAGTGTTTTGACTTTGATTCAGCATACATCTAAGGCAACTGTGGCCTGAACATATTGAAGAGCCAGTATGGGATGCAAAATCAGACAAGGATCTAGAACCTGGAGAATCAACTCACAGCAGAGAAGTTTAATGAAGGAGAGACAGTGGAGGTGTTCATAACCCAAATCAAAAATCTCCGTGACCAGATGGCTGGTGCTGGGATACAAAAGAAAAGTGAAGAGCTAGCTTGGTGGTGTCTTCGGATATGTCCACCAAGGTTTGATGTACTGGTAATAGCACTTAACACTTAGGTGAGACCCCAACCATTGTCATTTGAGGAGTTCTGTGCTTTACTTATGGAGGCAGAATTGAGGCTTAAAGCTCGAGATGGAGGCAGCAATGGGGATGCTGCGTTCTCTGCCACTGCGAAAGGCAAAGGTGGTTCCTCCACCAAAGGTGAGTCCTCTACTAGTGGTGACAAAAAGAAGAAGGATGGCAAGAAGAAGTTTCAGGGAGAATGCTTCTACTGCAAGAACAACGGCCATATGATTGCAGATTGTGGGGTCAAGAAAGAAAATGAAAACAATGTTATCCTGAAGAAGACAGATAAGGGGAAAGAGACAGCTAACATAGTGGAAGCAGAGTTGGATCTATTTCTAGCCATTGAGGAAGAGTGTTCCTCAGTTCAAAAAGCTTCAACCACTAATTCATGGGTGTTGGATAGTGGTTCCTCCCATCACATGACTTGCAAGAAGGGTCTATATTGTTCCATGTAGCCTCTACAGGAACCCATCACCATGACGGTTGGTAATAACACAAAATGCCCTGTTGAGGGTACAGGTATGGTTTCATTTGTTTCTATAAATGGAGATGTTAACTATCTAATGTGCTGTATGTTCCATAAATCAAGAGAAATTTGCTATCAATTGCTTCCATAACTGTATTGACCATGAGGTGAGATTCAAAAAGACAGGAGCAAAAACTCTGGATAGTGCAAGCAATCTTGTTGGCATAGGAGTAAGGAGGAACAACCTGTATGAGCTAAGTGCTCTTACAGCCATCGTTGGAGTGGACACAAGTAGACTTTGGCATGAAATATTCGACCACATCAGATTTGTAGTGCTGGAGGAGATGCAGAAGCAAGGTATGGCTGCTCACTTACCTGTAGTCACAGAAATCAAAGAACTGTGTGTAGCTTGCATGATGGGCAAGCAACAGAGAAAGGCATTCCCACAAGAAAGCAAGAATAGAGCAAACGCTCCTCTAGAGTTGGTGCATGTTGACTTGTGTGGTAAGATGCCTACACAAGCCTTGGGGGGATCTTCCTATTTTTTATTGATTGTTGATGACTATAGTAGGAAGATGTGGGTGTACTTTCTTCGTGAAAAGGCCCCAAGCTTTTGGTAAATTTAAAGAATGGCTACAGCTTGTTGAAAATGAAACAGGGAGAAAAGTGAAGAAAATCAGATCAGATGGTGGTGATGAGTTTGTTTCTATAGAGTTTGGAGATTTTTCCAAGAGCAAAGGGATTAAGCAACCTGACAACACCACATATGCCTCAGCAAAATTCGGTTGTTGAATGCCGAATGTGGACCAAAGTGGAGATGGGGAGGTGTATGTTGAAAGGTGCTGGACTGCCAAACCACTTTTGGGATGAGGCTATCAATACCGCAGTTTACATCCTTAATCGCAGCTATACAAAGGCCCTCAAAGGTAAAACACCACATGGGGCTTATAGCAGTAAGAAGCCATCTATCTCCCACTTCAGAATGTTTGGGTGTGAATGCTATGCACATGTACTAGACAAAGAGAGAATCAAGCTACAACCAAAAAGCACCAAATGCATCTTCTTAAGCTATTGTGATGAGAAGAAGTCCTATAAGTTGTATGACCAAGAGGCAAAGAAGATCATAGTGAGCCGCGATGTGGTGTTCAAGGAGCAGCTACATATAGTGGAGGTAGAGAAGAGCTCTTCCACTTTATCATCAAGTGAAGAGGTAATTCACTATGGACCTATCCCAAGAGCTATAAAGGAGGAGGAAATATTAGATGATGAAGGTATAAGTCACCAACCTATTGTTATACCACCGAAAAAGCCATTTCCATGATGGGTAAGGTAGCTGGGCGACCATGATAACTAGATGCCTATGTCTATTGAGCAACATGCAGCAGATGGAACAAGGTGGTCTCAGAGAATTGAGGAGCAAAGGAGGGCTTCTGCTCACATATTCAATATGGCCTTGATGGCTGAGATTATTGCAGAAGTAAAGGAGCCTACGAGTTTCGAGGAAGCACTTGCAGACCGAGATTGAAAAAATGCTATGCAAGTAGAATATGATAGCATCATGAAGAATGAAACTTGGGAGCTGGTAGATCGACCACCTAACAGAAAGGTTATTGGCACCAAGTGGGTTTGGAAGGTAAAGTATAAGGCCGATGGGACTTTGGAAAAGTACAAAGTCAAATTGGTTGCACAAGGATTTTCATAGGTTGAAGGGTTTGATTTTCAGGAATCTTTCGCTCCCATTACCAGAATGACCACTATTCACATAGTACTATCGGTGGTTGCTCATAAAAAGTGGCCAGTTTATCAAATGGATGTTAAATCAGCATTCTTGAATGGTGACCTCAAGGAGGAGGTGTACATGGCTCAGCCACCTAGGTTTGAGGCCCCCCATTCTGAGAACAAGATATGTAAGCTAAAGAAGCCTCTGTATAGGTTGAAACAGGCCCCAAGAGCATGGTACCAATGGATATGCTATTATTGTTCTATATGTGGATGATCTCCTTACTACAGGTGACTATGAAGACATGATCCAGCAGACTAGAAAGGCATTGAGCACGGAGTTTGAGATGACAGACTTAGGCTTGATGCACTACTATTTGGGGATTGAAGTCTGGCAAGAGCTAGGCAAGATCTTCATTTCTCAGCAAAAATATGCAAGGGAGATCTTGAAAGCATTTGGTATATCCGAGTGCAAGGAGATAGCTACACCTATGGAGGTAAATGTGAGGTTGTCTATGGAGAATGCCTCACCACCAGTAGACATCGGGAGGTATAGCAAGTTGGTTGATAGTCTCATCTATTTGTGCAACACTAGACCAGACATCAGTTTTTCTGTTGGCATTTTGAGCATGTTCTCCAATAAGCCCCAGGAGAATCATTGGAATGCAAGGATGCGAATGCTCAGGTATGTGAAGGGCACTCTTGATTATGGCATCACCAATGGTACAGGCACTTCCTTGGCTGGTCATTGTGACTCAGATTGGGTTGGAGATGTTGATTCTAGGAAATCAGTTTTTGGATATTGTTTCTCTTTAGGTTCAAGTACTATCTTTTCTTGGATCAGTAAGAAACAACCAACAGTGGCATTGTCTTCTACTGAGGCTGCATACAAGGCAGCATGTTTTGTTGCATGTGAAGCAGTGTGACTGAGGAGGCAACTGTGCTGAGGTGCGACTATCAAAGTTGCATGGCCATTGCTAAAATTCCAGTGTTTCATGCATGCACAAAACATATAGAGATTATCACTATGTGTGTGATTTGATCGAGGATGCGATAGTGGAATTGGTATACTATCCAACAGAGCAAAATTTAGCAGATATCTTCACCAAGGCACTCGAGAAGGATCAGCTTCAGGGTCATCTTCAAAGACTCGGCATTGGGTCGAGAAGGTAGTTTACCTATGGGTTGACACTGAGGGGGAGTGTTAGATATGCTCAATGCCCCACTCTCCTGGTAACCACCAGTGGTCCAAGGTGCTCAAGTTGTAAGGCCCCCATATGAGGAGAAGCCATGTGTGAGCCCGAGACATTGGATGTGGATCCTGACTTGCATGTAAGGTGAGGTCTATCAATGAGACTGTTGATGGTAGAAAGGTGATTGTGTGGGAGCCCCTTATTCTTGCTAGGGCCTGGGGGCCAGCTGGCCTCTAGCTGGGGGATCCCACGGGTGCCAGTGGCCCCCTTGGTGGGGGTTCAAGGGAAGGAGCCCCCAAGGCGACGACATAGGAAATATTCCTTGAATATTCCATGGAGGAATAGTTGGTTCCACTGACTTGGTTGACTAGTCAGCTCCATCGACTAGGTCAACTGGTCGACTTCACCAACTATGTTGATCTGGACTACCACCCTCATAGCTATAAAGAGGCGATCTCCCCAGTCCATTGTATCAGATCAGTTCAGATTAGATTAGATCTTCCAGCTAGTAGCTCTTCACCTAATATCTGTCTAGATTTCCATCTAAGCTCCACTGTGGGAGTGCACGGGTGGATGGAGCCATCATCTATACTACATCAGTATTGAAGGAAAAGTTTGTTCCTCTCCAGTTTGCTGTGTACTCTCTATTCTTTGTTTAGTTTTCGTTCCACTGCACCGTGTAATTTAACATATGCCTCTCACCCTACCCCACAACCTGAGAGTGGACTGCCCAGGGAAACGCTCCATCTACCCTCAATGCGGTCAGTCATGGGATGCCTTCTTGCACTTGCATGTAGCCTAGTTGGCGGTGTGCCAACTCTATCTGAAGCTGTCCAGCCATCAGGCCACACATGGCCCCCATCTGGTGTCCAAACCAAGACCTACCGGATAACCGAGCTACTCAAATGCCTTCTCCGTCCAAAGTATGGTCTACCATATAAGTCATGTAATGAAAATGTGAGGTACCACATAGTGTTGGGCATCCTCTCATAGTTCCACATACACATTTCTTTTCTCCAACAAAGAGATATCCCATTAAAAATGGCCCTATAAATGCTCAAAAGTGAGAAATCCAAACCTCACCCTAAAGCTACCCAAAAAGTGACCAACCTAAACCTCACCTAAAGCCTTGGCTAGTTGTATCATGATGAAATAAGTTACCTCATTAAGCTAATTATCTTGTACTACATACATGAAACTCTATAAACTAACATGATTATGGTCAAAACCATCTCCACCTCCCTTGTGATCAACTTCCCATAATCAACATGGTCAAAATTATGTAGGACTATACAAAAAACAACACTTAAGCCCTTACGTTGCCATATGCAGTAAGCTAGTGTTGAGGAAAATCCACATTTCTCTCCCAAAAGACAATGGAAAAAATGGCCCTATAGACCAAGGTGATGCTGAAGGCCTACACATTTGATGGCATTTGCATTCTAAACTAATCTCTCTTGGCAACAAGACATGACGAATGGGATGGCTATGATTCCTAGAGTATCCTCATAGAGAACTTAATGTAGATCTACACTATGAAACTTTAAAGCTTCATCTAGATAGGATGAATCTGAAAGATTCTCGGGGGGGTCACTCATCATATGTAACCCTATCACATGAGTTCAATAGAAGGATATTTTTTATTTCTAAAATTTACAGAAATAAATATACATAAGTGTTGACTCTGTGCCAACATGAACTTATGAAGAAAGAGAAGGTGATACAACTTTGTGATACAACTTTGTGTTACAACTTTGTGTTACAACTTCTAGACACAACTTTATGTTATGACTTTGTGTAACAACTTTGTGTTACGAGTTTGTCTACATGAAGAGAGAGAATGTGTTATGACTTTATGATACAACTTTGTGACACAACTTTGTGTTACAACTTTGTGTTACAACTTTGTGTAACAACTTTGTGTTACATCTTCTACATGAAGAGAGAGAATGTGTTACGACTTTGTGATACAACTTTGTGACACAACTTTGTGTTACAACTTTGTGTAACAACTTTGTGTAACGACTTTGTGTTACATGCAGAGAGAGAAGCTCTCCAACTTGTATAAATACCCCATAATGGAATGAAGCCCACACTCTTGGGGCATTGTGTTGAGTCTACATTGGTATTCCAAGCATTTGTCTCAAGTGTCCATGCTTCCTTGCACTGCACGTCCAAAGCATGTCCTAACCTTGCAACCCTTCTTCCCTCTCCTCCAACCCTGCAACCCATCCTCTCCCTCTCCTCCTCCCTTCTCCCTCCTCCTCCTCCTCCTCCTCCTCCTCCCTCCTCCTCCCTCCTCCTCCTCCTCCTCTCTCCTCCCTCTCCCTCCTCCTCTTCCCTCCTCCTCCTTCCTCCTCTCCCTCTTACTTCACCCATGCTCTTACACCTTCTTCCTCTCCCACTCCTATACTTTCCTAAACCCTCTAAACTCAATGATCTACGAGGGAGACGAGTTCTCCACCATGTACTCTACTCTAAACCTTGGTACCTCCTTCTGAACCCTGGAACTCTTTCTAACCCTGAACTCTTTCTAAACCTTGGAACCTCCTTCTGAACCCTTAAACTCCTCCTAAACCCTACAACCCCCAATGAAGGCGAAAGCCTTCATTACCCCAACAACAATGGTTTACGTGCCTTTTACACATGCTTGCATTATGTTTACTCACCACACTTAAGCCTACGTCTCTCACTGGAACACGACTCGAGGTCCTAAGCTACATATATACTACAACGACAATCCCAATATATCTGTAGGTGACAAAAAGCCTCGGAACCCTGCAACATAGAAACCCAGCTCTTCCTACGAAAGCGGTAGGAAAGAGCCAACATTTGGCGCCGTTGTCGGGGAGACTAGCGTCTCAAGTTGCGACGAGTAAACATGCGTAGGTAGGTATAAAAGCCACATGATGTACAATTAGGCTAGGTAGTAAACACGGTTGCGTAGAGCTTTCAATTACGATCATTTTACCTTTTTACAGAAAGGCAAACCGAGCTCTCCATAAAAAGTTATGGCTCGGGAAGAGTTTAGGGTTAAAACCTAAACCTAAACCCTAAACCTAAAATCCAAACCTATAAAAACCTACTCCACCCCCCCTCATTCTTCATCTTTCACTTTTGCCTCCATTCTCTTCCTCCTTCCGAGCCCCACGCAAGACACTCCTCCCTCTCCATCGACCGCCCCCTTACTCCTTTCCTCGCCATGTAAGTGACATCGAGCCCTTCTCGCAGCGATGACCTAGCCTTCCACCCACCGTCTATCGAGAAAGACTTGGAGAGCGTCAGGTAACCACTTCGCCTTGCTTTTCAATTTTCGTCTTTCAGTTTTTTGTTGTTGCTCTTTTATCCCTCCCCCTCCACCACCACCTCCCCCTCTCCCCCTCCACCACCACCTCCCCCTCTCCCCCCTCCACCACCATCTCCCCCTCTTCCCCTTCCCCTCTCCACCACCATCTCCCCCTCCACCTCCCCCTCCCCCTCCACCCTCACCTCCCCCACCATCTCCCCCTCCCCCTCCACCCTCACCTCCCCCTCTCCCCCTCCCCCTCACCACCACCTCCCCCCTCCCCCTCCACCACCACCTCCCCCTCTCCCCCTCCCCCTCACCACCACCTCCCCCCTCCCCCTCCACCACCACCTCCCCCTCTCCCCCTCCCCCTCACCCTCACCTCCCCCCTCCCCCTCCACCATCCTCTCCTCTCATCTCCCCCTCCCCCTCCACCACCACCTCCCCCTCTCCCCCTCCCCCTCACCCTCCACCACCACCCCCCCCTCTCCCTCTCCCCTCCCCCTCTCCCTCCCCCCACCCCCTCACCTCCCCCTCTCCCACCTCCCCCCTCTCCCTCTCCCCTCCCCCTCTCCCTCCCCCCCACCCCCTCACTTCCCCCTCTCCCACCTCCCCCTCTCCCCCTCCCCCTTCATCTCTCTCTCCCCCTCCACCTTCTCTCTCCTTTCCCTCTCCTCTCTCCCCTTTTTTTCCCTCTCTCTCTCTTCTCTCTCTCCCACCCCCTCTCTCTCTCACTCTCTCCTCTTTCTCCCCCTTACCCCCTCCCCCTTACCCTCGACCCCTCCACCCCCTAACCCCCCCTCTACTCTTTCTCCCCCTTACCCCCTCCCCCTTATCCCGCCCCCTATCTCTAACCGCCCGCCACCCCCAGCCCCAACCCCCCAGCCCCGCCCGCCACCCGCTCACGGCACCGCGGTGGCGCCCAACAGAGGCGCCCCCGCAGCGCCTCCGCCGGCGGCGGCGCGCCGCAGCGCCCGCCTGCGCCGCGCCGCGCCCTCCGTCCCGGCGCCGGCACCACCGGCCGCCCTCGCGCGCCACCGGCCGCCGCCCGCGGCGACCCCACGCCACCCCGCCGCAGCCCAAGGCCCGCCCTGTGGCGGCGCGCCCTGCGCCGCCGCCCGCGCCGCCCAACGTCCCGCCCCGCGCCCCTCCAACCCTCGCCGCCCTGCCCTACCCCGCGCCGCCCCTACGCGACCCCCCCCCCCCTCCCCCTGCGCTCTCCCCTCCACACCCCCCTCACACCCCCTACGCGCACGCCCCTTCCACCTCCCCTCACACCCCTCCCCCGCCCCCCGCGCACCTCCCCCTCGCCCGCCCCTCACCCCCCTGCCGCCACCTCGGGCAGCCCCCCAGGGCGCCGCCGTCGAACAGCCCCCCTCAGAACCAAAAAAAATTAAAAAAAAAAAAAAAAAAATTTAACTACACCTAACCTAAACTAACCTCCAGTTAGTCCTAACTACGATTAGGTTAGGTTAGGTTAGGTTAGGTTAGTCGATTAACCTTAGGTTAGTTAGTCTTAACTACAGTTAGGTTAGGTTAGTTAGGTTAGGCCAACTAAGTTAGTTAGTTAACCTAAGTTAGATTAGTTACGTAGGTTTGGTTAGTAGGAACTGCGGTTAGGTTAGTTTAGTTAGCCCTCGGTTACGTTAGACTAACTCTTCAGTTAGTATCTAACTGCAGTTAGTTTAACCTCCCAGTTACAATAACTGGGAGGATCTAGGTTAGTTAGTCTAACTAGTGTCACTTGGTTTCAACCCCTCGGTTGGACTTAAAGTCCATTCACACCACCATTAGGACCCCCCCAAACGCCAAATTTACCCCTCCTTTAACTCCTCGAAACTCATCCGTTTGGGACCCAAATTGAACCCCGTTTGAACCCAGATTTCACACACGGAAACACCACGTTACGGGGTATTTTTCCAGCCCATTGCACACCATTTCGGCATCCCTCGCACACGTTCATTCGCGCCCCCGTGTGGGCCTCATTTTGCATTAATTCACTCGTATTTTCACGCCGCAACCTCCGATTAACGATCCGTCTGCACCGGCACATTTCCCTACACACGTAGGACAATCCTAGGCACATTATTAACACGACGGTCCCTACACAAACTAACACCACTCTAACTCTCCTAACAGCACTACCTCCACACCCACACTTGGGGTAGCAATACCCTCGGCAAATCACGCACCATCTGCATGCAGTTACGTTCCGGCCAACGACTTCGACTTCAACGCTCGCCCAATCCGCAACTAACTCCACTGCAACAACCGCCCTCGCCAATCCTCTACCCCGAATCCCCCCCTGAGATTCAACAACTCCCTTTAACTCCTCCACGCCCCAACATGGCTGGACGCCGTCCTGAGCATGATGGGGACATCGAGCTCGATGCCGAGGCTGACAACTTCTTCAACCGATGAAATCACAACAATCACGGCCGACGCCCCTTGGGAAAACTGGAACTTCCCAAATATAATGGTAGGGGAGACCCTGCTCGCTTCCTCCAACATTTTGATGCCGCATGTCGAGCAGGTGGTGATCAATCCCATGAAACTAAGGTGGCTTGGTTTCCAATGGCCTTAACTGATGAGGCGTCAGAATGGTACCTCGACCTTCTTGTGGAAGAACGTGCCACATGGGACCTACTTCAAACCGAATTCAAACGTCGCTTTCAAACGGAAAGGCTACAAGGTGATCCCGCTCTCCAACTCAGCAAGATCGAACAAGGCCGGAGGGAAGATGTACGCACATACCTGGGAAAGATGAAGAGATTGATCGCCAAATGTGACCCACGCCCAGATGCAAAGCACCTCACGGCATGGTTCATAGCAGGCCTCAGAAAGAAAATCCGCAAGGAGATGAAAAAGATAAGTAGCTATGAAACATTCAGTGCTGCTCATGCGGCAGCCATTGACATCGAAGATGGCATGACAGATTCAGACACTAGCAGTGATGATGCCAGGTCCAATACACGAGATAAGCGCTCGAAAAAAGGTAAATCAAAGGACATTGCCGAAACATCCAATGAAGATCGCCTCGAGGCCATGACCTTGAAGCTGAAAGAAGATATGATGCAGGCCATGGATCAAAAACTTCACTTGTCTCAGCCGCCAACTCAAACATATCCACGGCGAGAAAATGTGTGGTGCCCACACTGTTTGGCAAATCATACAGCAAATGAATGCCCAGTCCTAAGAGCAAGAATCAATGCACAAGCAAATCCACCGCCACGGTTGTGGTGCCATATCTGTGTCGTCGGCGGCCATGATGAGACCAGTTGCATCTTCAACATGCGCAACAATCCGCCTCGACCACCACAATACCAAGCGGCACCCATGCCAGTATACAGGCAACCGGCACTTGCACAAGCACCCCCAGCTCCGAGACTAAATCCTGTACCCGTTCGGACACAAGTCCCCCAACTACTCAGGAATCCGAATCCACGACCGTATCCAAGAGCAGCAAATCCAGCTCCTCAGGCAGTTCCAATACATCAATTACAAGGCGAGGAAGTCGACTCGCTATTTGAGTATGAAGCAGAGTACCCAGTGTACTACGTCGAAGGTGCAGAGGGTTTAATACCAGTCTATGCAAATCAAGTGCGACCCAACACATTTCGCGCACCAATCAAGTGTTACGGTTGTGGAGAAAATCATAGAATCGCAGAATGCCCTCATCGCGGTAGCCCAGCCACTTTCCAACCACTCTGCAGAGATTGTGGCATAGGACATGCCTGTATGGATTGTCCCATGAAAAATAAGGTCCCAGAACAAACAGAGGTTAAGCCCGACGTCCCCATCGGCATCATTGGGGTGGACCATCAAAGTCTGGGACCGGCAAGTCTAAGGTCACAACCTATCAATGTAATTACACGCCAACAGAAAGCGGCTACGAAGGACCCTATCATTCCGATCCAACGGAAGCGACTTCTGAGAAAGAAAGCACAAGTTCCTCCACCTCCGCCAAGCAATGAGCAGCCGAGTTCATCTACATCAACTCCCGAGCCTCGAATAAAAGAAGCTCCATTCCCGAATGCAGAGGTGGAGAAGGCTCGTTTTCAGGCACTTCAGCAATGGGTCCAAAATGAACAAGCTCAATTTGAGGCTCAGAAACAAGCTCAAGACCCACTCCATGACTTGGCCCAACAAAGTATTGATACTGTACTCGAGCCTTTGTTCCAACAACAGACTCCACAACAGAATGTACCACCCCGTCAACTTGAAGGAGCTGCACTCTCTAGCATCCTGAGTTGCCCTGTGTCCATTCCCATCGGAATCCTCTTACGAAATTGTCCCAATCTCTGGGAGAGTTTCAAAGGATGGATTGAACTCGCAAATCCCTCTCCACCTATGAACGACATTGATGATATCCCTATACGGATGGGTGAGAAAGATGACATACGCAACATCACTGTGCTTTTGATCCACAAGGCATATAATGAAATCCAAGCCATAGTGGATGGTGGCGCAGGTGTCAATGTCCTATCAAAGGAGCTTTACGAAGAATGGGGTCTCCCACCAATGCAAAAGGCTAATTTCAACATACGCCTTGCCGATGATTCACGGGCTAAACCCTTGGGAATAGTGAATGGTGTGTCCACAAAGATCGCAGGAGTCCGCTTTTCCCTTCAATTCACAATCTTGGATCTCCCCAAAAAATCCTATCAAATCTTACTGGGACGTCCTTGGTTACGGGAAGCATCAGTCCTCCATGACTGGGGAACGGATAGATTGACAATCCAGAATCGAGACACTGCAGTCAGGGTGAATGTGGGGACAGGAGCTATTAAACCCATTGTTCCTAGAGCATTGGATGACACATCTTCCACGACAATCTCGAGCAAATCAGATCCCTTGCAACAGCATGCCATAGCAGGTGACTCACAAAGCAATGTCAATAACTGGATACAAACATTGGCAACCATTGACAACTGCCATTCATTAGACCCCATCTTCTCACAGATAGATGTTAACACACTACAGGTTGATCCTCCACCGACACATGAAGAACCAATCGATCTAGAGATGCCTTTCTTTATGGCTGACCTCGAATGGGATAATGAACCTGAGGAAGGTACCCATACCAACGATGACTCCGATTTTCCTTGGGACCTTGAAACAGAGGCTGCGAATGCTGCAATTGAAGATCAAATCTTTGATAATGACCTAGCCATTCTGCATGCCCTAATGGCAGTTGAGCTCCCAAAAGTTGAACCTCCACAGTTGCATAACAGCAGACGATCCCGCAAGAAAGCTGCAGGAGGAAATCGAAGAAGAGCCAAGGCCGAGCACTTCAATGAATTCGAACGAGTCCAAACACGGATTGTGGAATTGTATCTTGCAAAGGCAGTCCCCTCAAAGTCAAAACCACCACCTCTTGAATGGTCCCCTGAAGGACTGGAAGGAGTATGTGCAGCACATGAACCCTTACTTGGAAACACCTTGCCAGTGGAAAAGTTACCCCACAGTTCCCAACGTAAGAAGTTTCGGAAATATAAGCCACATGTGCGGATGAAGCTTGATCCAGAGACTTCAGAAAAAGAAAGGAAAGAAGAGCCTAACAAATTACTAAATGCAACTATGCCACCCAGTACTCATGACACATCTCAAGCTAGTTCAACCCCATCAGAGGCCGATCTTCGAGAAGTGCCGGAATACTTTAAGAATTATACAAGTGGTAATGCACCAATAGCAATGCCAAGACCAATCAGAGAATCTGAAGTTCAAGAAACCGATAGCATTGGAGAAACTCCAATCTATGAGGGACCGGCAAAAACACGCACAATAAACCTCGCCCTTGAAGGGGAGGAAGAAAAGTTGGTTTTCATTGGGAAACAGCTCCGTCAAGAAGATGAAATCAAACTCAAAGACCTCCTAATGGAATACCGTGACTGCCTCGCATGGTCATACAAAGAGATGAAAGGAATTTCACCAGAAGTGGCAGTTCACACGATCCCTATAAGGGAAGGTCCTCGCCCTAAGGTATGTGGACCTTATCGCACAAATCCTAAATATGGCACCATGGTTTATGACGAGCTGGAAAAACTCCTAGATGCCGGATTCATCTACGAGATAGAGCACACTGATTGGGTTTCACCCATTGTCATTGTGCCTAAACGCAACAAGAAGCTCAGAATATGCGTAAACTTGAAAAATGTGAATGCCGCCACAATTAGGGATCACTACCCCCTACCCTTAACAGAAACAGTGTTGGAAAAGGTGGCAGGATCCGAAATTTATAGCTTCTTGGATGGTTTCAGTGGCTATAACCAGGTACAAATTGCTCCTCAAGACCAATCAAAAACCGCATTTGCTACAGAATGGGGTATTTTTGCATATAGAGTCATGCCATTCGGCCTTTGTAATGCCCCGGCCACATTCCAGCGAGTCATGTTCACAGCTTTCAAGTCATTCTTGAATAAGTTTTTACAGGTGTTCTTGGATGATTTGTGCATCCATTCAACCAAACAGGACCACTTCAAATGTCTGGAAGAAGTACTAATCAAATGCAGGGAGTATGGCATCTCCCTAAATCCAACAAAATGCCAGTTCATGGTCACCCACAGAGTTGTTTTAGGACACATCGTCTCTCAACATGGGATTGCAACTGACATGGACAAAATCAAAATCATCATGGAATTGCCTCCTCCTACAAATTCCAAAGGTGTACAGGTCTTTATGGGACATGCCGGCTATTATAGAAGATTTATATTGCGGTATGCCATGATAGCTAGACCACTTTACAAATTATTAGTGGAGTTCTTATGGACCGAAGAGTGCGACCAAGCCTTTGAGCTTTTAAAGTGGCGCCTAATCACAGCACCCATCCTTCTATCTCCCAATTGGGATATTGATTTTCATGTTCATACTGATGGATCCAAGTATGCAATTGGGAGTGTGCTTTGTCAACCTGGTGAACATAAGAAAGACTACCCAGTCTACTTCGCCAGTCGACAACTCAATGATGCAGAGATCAACTATACAACCACAGAAAGAGAAGCCCTAGCAATGGTGTACAGTGTAAAGAAATTTCGGCACTATCTCCTTGCAAATGATTTTGTCTTCTACACCGACCATCAAGCATTGCTTTATCTTGTGAACCGTCCGTGTACCACAGGAAGAATAACCAGATGGCTCCTCTTGCTACAAGAATTCAACTTCAAAATTGTGGTCCGCAAAGGTGCCCAACACTACATTGCCGATCACATGTCTCGAGTAAAGACAGGAGAAGAAGCCACTGGAGTAGAAGATGACTTACCAGATGCCACACTATTTCAAATAGATGCTGTTCCAGAATGGTGTGGAGATATCATTGGGTACTTGATGGCAGGAAGACCATCCCCTGACATGAAAGCAGTAGATGCCAGAAAATTGATTCTAAAGGCTGCACCATATCAACTCATTGCAGGACAACTATACAAGATGGGCAAGGACCAGATGTGGCTGCGAGGGATGCTCGGATTCTAATGGGTCCTAGACCTATGAGCATCACGGTTGGGTGGTGAGCATGCCTACGCGTCTCTTTGTGGTTCTATGATCAGTGGTTTGTGCTTGTGTGCAGGTCCGGATTATCAAGAGCAATTGTGGTGTGTCACTGCCTTCCAAATTCTATTTTTTTGCACAAACAGCACCTGACGTTACCATGAATGCCATTTGTTTTGCCTAGCTGTAAGGCCCTGCTAGCCTCTCCATGAAGAAGCGGAAAACTTGTACCTGAGATTTGAGGCAGCCTCTCCACTCATGATCAACGAAATGGCTTCGGCCAATCCTATTCCCACCCACCATCCGAGAGATCCTATCTCTTTTGGAAGGCGAGCCTAGGGTCTCTGTTACCTTATCACACGACCACCTGTCGACAGGCGTTGACCACATGACGACATCTGTTGACCACATGTTGACCATGTGTCAACACAAGTTAGCCACGCGATCACACAGGTTCATCCAGGAGTACTGTCCGAGGCTGTCAACCACAGGTCGACACATGTTAACCACAGGTCGACACATGTCAACCACAGGTGTACTTCGATCATCGTGCTTCTCTACATCTTTAAAAAAATCGCGTGCCCATCTGCATATCCGAGATCCGTCGTGCGCCGCTAGTGATCCCCGACTCATTAAGTCACCAGCACCCGCAGCTTCTTTTCTCAGATTGCGCAACGGCAGCACTGAAGGCCAGCTGCCTAGAGACCTTAGAAGTCTCTTCTCTGTTTGCGTACGCCTATCTGCAGAGAGCAGGACCAGCAATCACTGTAGCCCCCGTGCGTACTCGAGACAATCTGCGACCCTACGCCTCTGGCTTTTCGTGATTCTGCGCGTAGACTCAAGCAAGTCTGCAATTATTCCACAGGCAATTATTCCACAGGTTCCATCGCGTTGCCTTTTGGGAAGGTTCTCTCATCGCATGACGCACGAGATCATGCCTCATGAGATCCTGCCAATCCTGAGTGAAGTTCATGAAGGCATTGCAGGAGGACACTTCCAAGGGGAAGCCACAGCAAGAAAAGTTCTCCTCGCAGGCTACTGGTGGCCAACACTATGGGCAGATGCCTATCAATATGTAAAAGGCTGTGATGTATGCCAACGAACTATTAAACCACAACACAAAGACTTCAATCCCCTAACAACAGTTGTTGCACAACAGCCATTTGAAAAATGGGGGATTGATTATGTGGGTCCCATACATCCAGCAGCAAAAGGAACACAGGCACGCTACATCATTGTGGCCACTGATTACTTTACAAAATGGGCTGAAGCTAAAGCAGTCAGAAAGGCAGATGCCAAAAGCACAGCAAGATTCTTGTACGAACATGTGATCACCCGATTCGGATGCCCCCTTGAAATTGTGTCGGATAGAGGCACACATTTTGTCAATGAGGTAATCCAAGAACTCTTGTCTGGCTTCATGGTCATTCATAGAAAAAGCACACCCTACTACCCCCAAGGGAATGGATTAGCAGAATCCACAAACAAAATCATATGCAATATCCTCACCAAGGTAGTAGAACCGCAGCGTTCTGATTGGGCAGAGAAACTGAATGCAGCCTTATGGGCATACAGAACCACATTCAAGGTCAGTACAGGGAACACACCTTTTCAATTGGTGTACGGCCTTGAAGCCGTGGTCCCGCTCGAATTTGTAATACCAAGCCTGCGCATCGCAATACAAGAACGCATGGGTGATCATGAGTCCTTGAAAGAAAGGCTCTGTCAGTTGGAAAAGCATACAGAGACAAGACTAGTCGCTTATCATGCCATGACAACAGAAAAACGTCGAAGAAAGGCATGGTTTGACAGGAATCTGAAAGCTAAAGACATCAAGGAAGGCGACTTAGTCCTGTTATACAATGCCAAAGTACACAAGGGAAAACTGAAGTATCTAGGTCAAGGACCCTACCGAGTACGAAAGATGAATCCCATTGGAGCTGTGCTACTTGAAACACTTGATGGAGTCCAATTCAACACAACAATAAATGGGAGCCGCCTGAAGCTACTACATCAACATGCGAGCCATCCCCGACAAAAACGAAGATTTGGGAAACCAAGTCTTCCTTAATTAGGAGTAGATTGTATCACAAGCACTCACTCGCATATGCACGTTTTTGCACATATCGTTTGCACTAGATTCTTACACGCACACTCCCTGCATACGCACGTTTTTTGCACATTAGGGATGTTTGAGTCTTAGTTTCCCTATCAAATCCCACAAATAAGCATATAGTTAGACACATCACATGCACTCACATGATTTTGCATAGGCACATAATAAATTGCATAAAAAATAGTATCACACACTTTCATTCCATACTCTCACAGCATGCAATGAATTCACACGCACTACACAAAGCTATGCCAAAACTCAAGATGAATTGGCAACAGAGTCTGCAGCCTCCGCAACGAGACCCCCGCCAAACATCACAGCCGTCTCCTATATGCAAAAATATCAAACTTGCATACTAATTATCTACAAGCTCAATGCTACGGGTGCAATCGCATCCAACATGTATGCAAGATAGCAAGAAATGCAACCTCCACAACGAGACCCCCGCTAAACCTCTTCCCAAGAAGATTCGATGGCAGCATCCGCAACCTCAGCAACGAGATCCCCTCTGACATTCATAGTCATCTACCCCTCCTAAAGAGGAGATAAGTTTCTTGACTATTAACTACAAATTGTGTGGTGCAAAAGCATTATAGCAGGAACGACTCGCATACCACAAGCTAAATAGCCACTGAATTATGCACATTGGCATCCCAACTCTGAAATCAAAATAAGCCATAACCCGAGGACGGGTAATAAAATGGATCCGGGAGTATGTTGACTCTGTGCCAACATGAACTTATGAAGAAAGAGAAGGTGATACAACTTTGTGATACAACTTTGTGTTACAACTTTGTGTTACAACTTCTAGACACAGCTTTATGTTACGACTTTGTGTAACAACTTTGTGTTACGAGTTTGTCTACATGAAGAGAGAGAATGTGTTACGACTTTATGATACAACTTTGTGACACAACTTTGTGTTACAACTTTGTGTTACAACTTTGTGTAACAACTTTGTGTAACAACTTTGTGTTACATCTTCTACATGAAGAGAGAGAATGTGTTATGACTTTGTGATACAACTTTGTGACACAACTTTGTGTTACAACTTTGTGTAACAACTTTGTGTAACGACTTTGTGTTACATGCAGAGAGAGAAGCTCTCCAACTTGTATAAATACCCCATAATGGAATGAAGCCCACACTCTTGGGGCATTGTGTTGAGTCTACATTGGTATTCCAAGCATTTGTCTCAAGTGTCCATGCTTCCTTGCACTGCACTTCCAAAGCATGTCCTAACCTTGCAACCCTTCTTCCCTCTCCTCCAACCCTGCAACCCATCCTCTCCCTCTCCTCCTCCCTTCTCCCTCCTCCTCCTCCTCCTCCTCCTCCTCCCTCCTCCTCCCTCCTCCTCCTCCTCCTCTCTCCTCCCTCTCCCTCCTCCTCTTCCCTCCTCCTCCTTCCTCCTCTCCCTCTTACTTCACCCATGCTCTTACACCTTCTTCCTCTCCCACTCCTATACTTTCCTAAACCCTCTAAACTCAATGATCTACGAGGGAGACGAGTTCTCCACCATGTACTCTACTCTAAACCTTGGTACCTCCTTCTGAACCCTGGAACTCTTTCTAACCCTGAACTCTTTCTAAACCTTGGAACCTCCTTCTGAACCCTTAAACTCCTCCTAAACCCTACAACCCCCAATGAAGGCGAAAGCCTTCATTACCCCAACAACAATGGTTTACGTGCCTTTTACACATGCTTGCATTATGTTTACTCACCACACTTAAGCCTACGTCTCTCACCGGAACACGACTCGAGGTCCTAAGCTACATATATACTACAACGACAATCCCAATATATCTGTAGGTGACAAAAAGCCTCGGAACCCTGCAACATAGAAACCCAGCTCTTCCTACGAAAGCAGTAGGAAAGAGCCAACAATAAGGGACTATTTAAAATAGTTTTGGAAAAAATTTACAGATTTGTATAGAAAAGGGGTACATTTTATTAACGAAAAATTTATAGATAAGGGATTTTAGAAATATGCCTTGAACGCATGTGGTATAGAGGGTTTATACATAGTGACCCCCCCGAGGAAAGATTACATTTCCACAATAAGCATTTGAACTGCTAAGAGCTTGGGGGGTACACTATATGTAAATTCTCCGTATCACGTGCATTCAAGGCCTGATTTAAAATACTCCCTTATCTGTGAAGTTTTATGAATAAAAAACATTCTATTTCATTTAATCCATGAATATCTCATGAATACCTCCTTTAAATGGTACCCTTTTGTATATGAAAAATGTTCCAAAGAAAAAACTTTAAAATCCCTTCTATTGAATGCATGCACTATGCTTACATATTTGTGAGTTACCCCTCAAAGAAATGAGGAGCTAGTATCTATAACCTTGCTCCCTTAGTCCCTTGGGGTAAGCACTTTGATAAACTTGATTCACTTTTTATAATTTGTAACCTAGAAACCTTACATGTAACCCATCTACCCAACAAATCTAAGCTAGTGGAAGCCATTTTTTTTATAAACCTTGCCTACTAGTCCAAACTAATGGCTTCCACTAGTGATGGTAGTGGTGATAGGGTTTTAGCTAGCTTAGTTGCCTTTGGCAGTGGAGCTAGTAGAAATGACCATTATAGTGCAAATATTTATCTGATTGCATGCTTTTGAATAGAATAGTGAATGAAAATATTAATGCCAACAACAATTAAAGTTACAAAATACAATGATAGTATAAAATAAATTTTGTAAAAGAACACAAAATGGGGTATTGTATAAGAAGTATAGCTATATTCATATAAAATAAATTTTCTATACAATAAGGATTCAGAGCCTTTCTCTCTTCTCTAAAACACTAAGAACATTGGGCTTTGAATTCCCAAATACACTCCTAGCTCTAAACCTAGTCGATAGAGAGTCATTGCTATTGTCGTTGCTCGCCAGAGAGATGGCTATTGCCATCAATGCCATACCTTGAAAATTGGTTCCAAAGGCATTAAGGGTAGCCATGCAATTCACCAAAATGACCCTGTCAGCATTGTGATTGATGTCAGCATGACCAATCACTCTTGACAAGGCCTTGCACTTTAGGAGGTCATTAGTGCCATGTGGAGAAACCTTTTGTGGATAACCACAAAGTGCCCTTTTGCTTGGCCAAGGTAATGTGCTAGTGAGTGATCTCGGCTGAAGCTACTACGAACAAGGCGTTGCCAAGATGAGAATAGGTCGACCTCAAATGCCTCCTGCAATAGTCCAACATTATATTAGAATTCCATTAAAGCAAAAGTATACCAAGAGAGAAGAAAATCAAATCCCATAGTTTCTTACCACTATGGAGTCATCATGCTCAATCCCTTCCTCTTTATCAATGAGGATGGATCCAGAGGCCTCCTGCTATCTGGGGTGAGATGTGGAGGCTTCTATTAGAACATCAGGTAGGTCAGAGTAGATTGATGTCTTTGCATCTTTGATTTGGGCCAGTGTTAAAGCAAGAACCTCTTCTATTGAATCATCTACTCCCAAAAACCCACGTTCTTGCATAGTCATGTCCACCTCGTATCCACACAGGATACCAAGAGCTTCATCCTCCCAGAGACCAAACATAACCTCTATGTCATGGAGAAAGAGGTATTGTTCTCCATCGACAAGAAGGGGAGCAAGAAACCATATCATTGTTACAGGCTCAACAGAGGTGGTGCCTGAGGTGGATGGAATTTGAGAAGTAGAATGGGGTTCAAGAGGTCACTGGAGCACTTCCAGGGCCAATGCAGTTTCCTACTCCTCAACTTCTTCATCATAGATGTTGAGCTCTCATCTATAGAAATAAGAGGATTAGAAAGGGTAGGGGCAAGGTCAAGGATTTTGAGGTCGAGGCCTCCTCTTCCATTTGTCCCTCCTAGAGAAGGAAAATAAAGGTCATTTCCCAGGATAGGAACCTATTTCCTGTGTTTCTGATGACTCCACATGCTAGGAGGTCATCAGTGTCCACCTCCTTAAACCCTATGGGTGTGAGCTGGGCTTAAAAGTGATCTAAACGCTTCACGAACTTGGGTTTTTGATTGAACAAGTACTTCAAATAATCAATTGGGACCCATCTTTTTGTAGACTCATCAAGTTGATATGCAAAACTTGTGATGTAGTCTTGCATGTACTTGATGAGTTCTTCAAAATCATCTCTGGCTCCCAAGTAGGTGCCTAGGATATCTATGCCCTTATCAAAGATTGTAAATTACTCCTTCTCTCCATCAATTAATGGAGTATGGGAGATGAAATCATGGAAGGCAGACCTAGCAGAATCCATGGTAGTTTGGTAGCTAGGAGAACTATGGCTATGATACTGAAACTTTGAAACTAAAGTAACTTTATAACCTATATATACCCAAATGTTCTAAATATAAAAAATAAAAAGAATTATAAAAAAATTGGGAAAAACTTGACATTGACATGAAACAAAACCATTCAAAACATCAAAATTAATTGCACCACTATTAATCAGAAAATGTCAAAATCCACAATTGTTCCACCCCACATTTTCTAGACAATCTTCAATATTGCAGGAGGGATAAAAGTGGCACTATGCACAAGCTTCTCTGCACGCTTTCCTATCTTTTCACCATTTAAAGTAAAGTGAAATGACTCAGACATGCCATCCTCCATGACCAATCGGTGTTCCTACACGTCCTTGAGAGTCCACTATGACATGATATTCACATTCTTAACATCTCCTAAGTGAGAACCAATACATAAACTTACCCCTGTATTATCATCATCGTTAGAGTCAAGGGGGAGCCAATTGTCACCTATTTTCTTCTAGCGCCTATATTGGAAAGCAAAATATAACATTTGGCGGGAGATGTGGTACTTGACAACCACATTGTCCTTACATACATGGCATTGAAACAGATCACACTTTTGTTCACCTGACCTGCTTCCCCAATTCACCCCAAGCAATTCCTTAAGGGCATTCTCATGTAAGCACTTGTATGACCACATGACCTCAAGTGCATTCTCTGTGCATCTAGATATTATGAAAACAAGAAACAAAAATCTACAGAGGCATAAATTAAGACAACCTTACCCATTTAGAGCCAAATGTAAACATGGCCATGCCCACATCCTTTGCAATCTTTTCCTTGTATGATTGCATTATTCTTGTGTCCACCATGCTACAATCCATGTCTTCAAGTTGTGGTGTTGCAATGCATTAAAGATGGCCATAGCCTGATGCCATCCTTGGAGTAATGTACTCGGCATTATACCAATAGATATTTCTCTATTTCAAAGTAGAGGACTTCTCTCTAGCATGCATTTGCCTTCCTAAATCCTCATTAATGGTAGTAAACTTACGTAAGGAGCTCTCGACTAGTTCCCACTCCTCAAAGTCTGAAGGAAATACATCTGCTATGCACAAGTGCTATTTCAAAATAGAATTTCAAACTGACTCATCACATTGGTTCTATTACAAAATACTTTTTAAACCTGACTCATGACACTTCAAAATCTTACACAAAATGCAGACTTACAATGCGATGGTATTGTTGATTGATTGCTTGATGGAGGAAGGCGCATGTCCTTCCCCATGTAGATGTGTTGCACCTTTGCAAGCAATCCTTTCTTCCCAAGCTTGAACTTCATGATGGCGGCCCTTCCATTCATGCAAAAGATCACCTCCTTTGCTCTTAAGAAGCTTATGTGGACCCTTGGCAGATCCACTCATGACTATCCAATCATTCAAGCTGTAGGTGCAAGGCACCCATTCACCCAGTGCATTTTTACTCCTGTGGGACATAGAGTACATGTATGGTCTCCTCACCATGCTTGTACAGAGGTCACAATAGCAATAGTGGACTAGAAAGTGTAGCTTGGAGGGAGAGAGCAGCTCTGATAGAGGGAGAGAGATGCAGAAGGTATAGAGGGTGCAATTAAAGCTTGAGAGAAGCTCCAAGAGGTGCTATAGCTAGGAATGGAGGGAGAAAGAGTAGAGGGGGATGAGCAGCTGCTCCAGGACGTGTTGTAGCTAGGAATGGAGGGAGAAAGAGAAGAGGGGGATGAGCAGCCACTACAGAAGGTACTGTAGCTAGGAATGGAGGAAGAAAGAGCAGAGGGGGATGAGCAGCTGCTACTGTAGGAGGTGCTATAGCTAGGAGTGGAGAGAGAATGAGTAGCTACTATAGGAGGTCATGGAGAGGGAGAAACACAGTGGACCAGAGTAGAAGGGGGCAGAGAAGATGCCAAATGCATTCCCACATTTGAAAAATGGAGGGAGAATGGAGCTTGACCAGAGAAGAGGAGGGGGCAAGCCTGTAACAAGCTGAGAGGGGAGAAAAATTTGCCCAGAAGGGCCCACCACCTCTTGAACGACTTGTAGGTTTGTTTGGAGGAGGTGCATATGGGAGAAGTTCAAGCATGGGTTGAGGGGGGGGGATGGTTTGAGTGATCCCCGGTGTAAGAGGAGTAGCCAATAGGGTTGTTTGCAGGTCTACCCACCTTCCATCTCAACATGGCATTGCCCCACAAAAAGAAGCACTCCCATTGGTACACCTCAAATACCTCACTAATCCCTGAAAATTAGAAAACACTAACGCTATGATGCAGAAGGAGACTGTATTGTCTCTTGTTTTTCTTTGGCTCCCTCAGGTTATTCATTGACATCATGTTGTCTCTCAATGGTAGCAGTTAGGTAGTGAATAGTCTTAGCCATAAAATCTTGTAGCTTGAGCTTTGTATATGCTTCTATTGAGACATGTTCAAAAATTTCAGTGAGGAACAACATGAAGCTGTTGGCAACTCTCCACCCACTACTAAACTCATCTTTCTGCTCCACTGCATGGCGTGTCTAGAAATTTGGTTGGTCTTGATGCTTCCTGATTTTAATAATTGTAGATACTAACTTGTTTGCAGACCTGTCCATCATGATATATGACAAAGTGAATTTGTCTAGTAAATAGTAAGATGCATGTTCATAATGATATGATAAAAGAATACTTACTTGAACATCCCATGAAATCCTGTAAATGAATTGACAAACCAACAATGGTTGTCATCAAGATCCCATACTATCAGGATCCAATGTGAGCTACATCACTAATAAAGAGTGATGAGATTTATCACAATATTAAGTATTAATTGACACAATATTACAAATAAAAGAGTAAAAGAAAGGTTGAGATGATAATTCTCATAATATGGCATAAGGATGACTAATATGCCATCCAAGTTTAAAGGTAATAGCATTGAACAAAAATCATCTACTACTGTCTTCTTGGAATCACTAAGTATAGTTGAAAGGAGAGAATTGAGCATACACACACGATTCTGTACTGATCCAAGAAAGTGAGATATAACCATACTACAACAATAAATAAACAAATGTTAGAAGCAGATTGAATCAAATGATTGAAGTATCAAGCCAAGATGTTCATATCAATACTGAGGATGGCCATCATGACTTTGTCATTAGCCTCTTTCAAAGGGTCGGAGAGGACAGTGGTTACATTAGGACAACTTATGGGCGTAGCAACCAATGTTTCCTCTGGATGCTCCACCATGCTATCTAAATAAATGCCTTAATGGTAGATGACATAAATGCATGTAGATGCAAGTTTGTATATGTCGACAATGAGGTTTCACCACTGAGCAAGGAGCAAAAAGTAGCTATATCTAACTCTCCACCAACAACTGTGGCCATCATTCTGCTTCACTGCAGGGCATTTTACATGTGAAGAGAGTGGAAGAGAAGAAAGGAGTCTCACTTGTGGCTTTCTCACATACATAATGGGGGAATATACACAAAGGTGGAGGCTAAAAACAGTTTTCCTCTTCTTAGTTGTGAAGGCCAAAATAACTCTAAGTACAAAAGAATAGGTGAACCCTATTTGTGGGTCTCAAAACAAACTCAACTAACTAAGGTGGCATACTAACTGAGGCACTAACTAGAGTACATAAAGAAAGCTGTCATCCAGCTATTATTCATGCACGGTGTACCAACTGCATCTGCAACTAACAAGTTGGTGACATAAATGCACAACAGTCACCCTGGAATATCATGAGTGGATCTCAACATCTCAACACCCCCCCTCGAGCTCAAGCCCAATTCTTGCACACCAAGCAGGTCTCTCAACTTGCATAGCTTCTCTGCACCCAATGCCTTCATGAATATGTTAGCTACCTGATCCTCTGTGCTAACATAAACTAGATCAATAAAACCTACTAGAACCGTCTCCCACACATAGTGATAATGCACTTGAATGTGCTTTGCTTAGCATGATAAACTGGGTGATTTGCCATGTGTATACTACTCATGTTGTCATAATAAATGACAACTGGCCCATCTCTAGACTAATGCATATCATAAAGTAGCTTATGCAACCAAGCTACCTCACATGAAGCCATTGCTACACCCCTGTACTCTGCCTCTATGCTCGACAAGGCAACTGTAGGCGATTTCTTGCTACTCCAAGTGACTGTAGCACTCCAAAAGAGAACTTATACCCACTTGTAGATCGTCTATCAGAAATAATACCAGCCCAATCACCCTCAGTGCATCCATGCAATTGTATCGAAACCCCAGTCTTATAAAATAGTCCATACTGCAATGTGGACTTCACATACCTCAGTATGCATCTAGCGACATCCAAATGCGATTTCCTTGGAGCTTACATAAATTGACTTACAAAACTGATAGCATAGCTAAAATTTGGCCTGGTAACAGTCATATAAATAAAACTTCCTACTATGCATTTGTACATAGTAGGGTCTTCCAGAAGCTCACTTACATCTGGCTCAGCTTCACATTCTACTCCAAAGGAACTGAAATAGGATTACAGCAATCCATACCGCCTCTACAAGAGCCATATCCCACTTGTGGATCTAATCACCTCAATGCCCAAGAATTAATGCAGCTCTCCCAAATCCTTCATCTCAAACTTCTGCTTCAATAGCATTTTCACATGAAGGATATCTTCATCACTACCACCTGTAATGATCAAATCATCAACATAAATGACAAGTAGCATAATACCTTTCTCTGTTTTTCTCACATAAAGTGAGAAATATGCCTTGGAAATCTGAAAGCCAATAGTGACAAGATACTATCCTATCTTGTCAAACCATGCTCTAGGTGCTTGCTTCAAGACATATAAGGCTTTCTTTAACCTGTAAACAAACTCAGGATGAACAACATGAACATAACTTAGTGGCTACTCCATATAGACCTCTTCTTGCAAATCACCATGCAAGAAAGCATTATTTACATCCATCTGATGTAAAGACCATCCCTTTGATGCAGCCATAGCAATGACTGCCCTTACGGTTGCCATCCTTGCAACCGGATTGAATGTTTCTTCATAATCAATGCCATATGTCTGTGCATACCCCTTGACGACTAATCTTGCCTTGTATCTATTCACAGAACCATTTGCATTGTGCTTCACCTTATAAACCCACTTCTAGCCAATTGCATTCTTGTCTTGAGGCAAAGGCACCAATTTTCATGTAGAATTTTCTTCCAAGGCATCCATTTCTTCATCCACCGCTTTCTCCCATTTTTCTTTTCCCATGGCTTGCTCAAAAGAAGTGGGCTCTGGTTCATGTATCACTTTAACCATATAGGGATAGTGAATGGCTATAAATCCATCATATTGCAGCCTATCCACAGGATACCTAGCTCAAGTAGACCTGTGCAAAATAGGCTCACTACTAGGTGCTCTCAAAACATCCCTTGTCTTCCTTACTCCTGTTGTAACAACAGAAGGAATACCCAACTCATCATCAAGGCTCTGTTTTGAGCCATTGGATTCACCATCCACATAAGAGTGACCTGCATTCACATCAACCCGTGGGGGTTAAAGGTCACTGTGCCTTTACCCCGGTTATGTACAATACTCAAACACATATATAAATGAATGAAAAAGAAGATTAGGGTGGTTCTGCACCCACCAAAACTTGTGTGGCTCTCTGTTTCCCTCTCTCCCTCTTCTGTTCTTGCTTCCGTTGAGAGCACTTTCAACTGGTATCAGAGCTCGAGTGATCTAGCTGAGCGTGCATGAATGCTTAAAGCTCACCAGCTCTGTGGGAAGAAGGAGAAGCTCTGTGGGAAGCTTTGTGGGTGACTTTACTTGCATCCGAGTGTCTAGAGACCTTGGAGGAACCTTGGAAAAGTCACTTTGGCTTTGTGAAGTGGTCTTGAGAGCCTATTAAGTGGTTTAAAAGAAAAAGTCGTTTTTTGAGCTTTTCCCTGTTCCGTTCGATGAAAAGACTCCGCATTGACTTGTAGAGGCAACTATTGCTTGCTTTTAGTGTCCACTTCACTTCAAGAGCTTGGAAACACCTTTATTCTTGAATCTGAAGTCATTTCATTGGATTTCTGACTCACTGTGTCAGTTCCTACGTTTTTCTGCCCCGGTGTTGGAACTCAAGTTTGGAGCAACCATTTGCAGATCTGTCAGTTCCGGTGGACTCAAGAGGTCCTAAAACTTCTATGTTGCTCATCATTTTCACTCCAGTGGGGTTTACAAATAGCTCTGTTTCCAAAAACGTTTTTCAGTCCGTGTGTTGGACCCAGTGATTGAGACCACGGTTTCCAAATCCGTCTGTCCCATTGCATTCCAGACACCCAAAAACCCCTACCTGACAGTTCTTGTGCGATTTGGTGGAGGATTTTCAGAGTTATAGATCTCTGTGTATTCGATTTCATCTCTCTGTTATGCATTTTTCATACTAAGGTTTTGAAACCTTAGATTTATGCCACATGGTAGTGGATAAGTGTTGACTCCCATTTGTCACTCATCGGTTGGGATTTTGGAGTTCTGGCAGAAGAGAGATATTTGCAGATTTTCTTGCTGAGTCCAATTATGCAATGGCGCCCATGTTTTAAGGCATCTCAGGTTCTATTTTTAGTAGCGGTCATTACCGTAGGACCATGATTTCCTGAGCATACCTTATGCAGATCACTGTGGTTGCAGTTTGAGTAGTGTTGCTCATTTTTGGTGTGCATTTGGTTGTAGTGGATGATTTGTAGGCCATTTAGATGCATTGTGGTCCTTATTGGATGCGCTGATAGGCCCAAATCGCCTTGTGGGATGCTATTTTTATGGACGCTTTGCACATGGATGCTATTTTATGCTAAGGGACATCTTTGACACATTGCAGGTGATGCACTGATAGTGCTATGCTCTCTTGGATGAGATATTATTAATGCATATGCCAGTGGACGGTGTTTATGCTTGAGTCATTTGGCACTTATTGGCATTTTGGATTGCCATTGCAGTTGGCATTTTCTTTTGGGCCAGATTTGCTCATATGGATGCATAGTATATGCACATGAGTCAGATGCTTTGAGCTTTGAGTTTTGGTGATATTTCAGTCTATTGTGGCATACACATTTGGGTGTACCTGGTATTGGGTGTGATTCTCTCTTAAGGCACTAGCATTTGGGATTTTTTTTATTTGCATCATGGCATCCTCTTCCATGTCTAAAAAGAAGTTTTTCAGCATTAAAAAGTTTGATGGGACAAACTTTTCTTTGTGGAAAGAACAAATAAGGGATGTGCTTATTCAAAAGAAGCAGATTAAACCCTTGGCAGGGATTGAAGCTAAGCCTACAAATATGTCTGAGGATGATTGGAATGAGTTGGATGCAATAGCAAAGTCTACTATTAGACTTCATCTTGCAGAGTCAGTTTATTTCACAGTAGTAAATGAGCAGACTACAGAAGATTTGTGGAAGAAACTATGTGCCACTTATGAAAAGGAAACTGCCTCTAATAAAGTTTACCTCATGAAGAGGTTGTTTGAGCTGCAGATGAAGGAAGGGGTCTCCATTGCTTCTCACTTGAATGAATTCAATATTATTTTCAGCCAGCTTCAGGCTCAGAAGATGAATTTTGATGCAGAGACTAAGGCAATATTTCTCTTATGTTCATTGCCATCCTCATGGGATACCTTCTGTACAGCTGCTAGTAACTCTGCACCTGGTGGAGTATTGAAATTTGATGATGTTGTGGGTAGCTTGTTGGCTGAGGAGATTAGACAGAAGTCTAGCAACAAGTAGGATGCAGCCTTAAATGTGCAAAGGGGCAGATCACAGTTCAGGGGGAAGTCCCAAGAAAGAGGAAAGTCTCGTAGCAAATCCAGGGCACGTAACATTGAGTGTTACCACTGTGGCAAGAAGGGCCATATGAAAAAGGATTGCTACAAGCTAAAAAGAGAGCAAAAGGATAAGAAAAAGAATGCAAATTGAGGTGCAAATCAAAAGGAATAGAGTCCAAGGGAGGACAAAGGAAAAGTGAAGATCGAGGAGATCAATGCAGTCACACATGATAGTGACAATGATGTTCTCTTCATGTCTAGTTTATCTGCAGAGTTGCTTACCACTTCAGATGATGCATATTCCCAGGATTGGATTTCGGATTCTGGTGCTTCATTCCATGTTACTCCCCATAGGAATGGTTCGCCACTTATGACAGTGGAAAGATAGGTTGTGTGCATCTTGGAAATGACTATGCATGTGACATAGTGGGAGTAGGTGACATAAAGTTTTCTTTTGCAAATGGGTCTGCATTTGTTTTGAAACATGTGAGACATGTGCCTAAGTTGACCAAGAGTTTTTTCAGTGGGTCAGCTAGATATGCTGGTTTTCACCACTTTTGGTTTTCAGAGTTGGAAATTTTAAAAGGGCTCTATGCTTTTGGCCAGGGGTGCCAAGTGTGGGACTTTGTATCCCTTACATGTATTAGGGGTATTTGATCATGTTGTTGCAATAACCGAGCAGACAAGCACTTCTTTGTGGCATTGCAGGTTGGGGCACATGAGCCAAAATGGAATGAAACTCTTATGCCGTTTGGGTTATGTACCGCATTTGAGTTTCTCTGATTTTGAATTTTGTGAGCACTGTCTCTATGGGAAGCAGACTAAATCAGCCCATAAAAGAAGGGGAAAGAAAGAGTTTGAAAAGCTTGATTTGGTGCATTTAGACGTATGTGGTCCCATGCCTACACGGTCATTAGGCGGGGCTGAATACTATGTGACATTCATTGATGATGCAACTAGGAAAGTGTGGGCTTATGCTATAGCTCAAAAGAGTGATGTGCTCCAGGTATTTCAAAATTGGCTGGCCTTGGTTGAGAATCAGTTAGGTAGAATGCTTAAATGCCTACGGACTGATAATGGTGGAGAGTATCTCTCTCATGATTTTCAGCATTTCTGTGATATACGTGGGATTAAGAGGGAGCTCACATCCCCTCGTACTCCAGAGAAAAATCTAGTTGCAGAAAAGATGAACCGTACCATTCAAGAAAGGTTGCAATGCATGCTTTCCAATGCAAGTCTTTCTGGTGGTTTTTGGGCTGAGGCAATGAAGACTGCAGTGCATGTGATCAATAGATCACCTAGTAAGAGTTTGGATGGTGGTATTCCTGAAGAGGCATGGAGTGGCAAGAACCCCTCTTACTCTCATTTGCATATATTTGGGTGTGAGGCATATGCACATGTGCCAAAAGAGCTTTGAAAGAAGCTAGATCCTAAGTCTAGGAAATGCATCTTTCTGGGTTATGGTGAAAGTGGAGAGATGGGCTATTGTCTCTAGGATCCGGAAACAAAGAAGATCATATGCAGCCATGATGTAGTCTTCAATGAGAAGAATATGCATAAGGCACCCATGAGGGATGTGGAAATGAGGATAATCACTTTCCAGGATGTGAATCAACCTGCACATGTTGATAGACAGCAAGCTGTCCATGCACCAAATGTGCAAGAAATGGTACCACCAAGTACTCCCATAGGTATACAATCAAGGATAGATGATGGACCATCTATTGGTGGAAATGATGAGCCAAATGTGGCTGATATGCAGGTGGGACAGCAAGCTGAAATGCCCTTGAGAAGATCATCTAGAGTATCTAGACTGCCTGATAAGTTTGTTCCAGGGGTAGACTATGTGATGCTTATTGATTGCGGGGAGCATTCTTGCTACAGAGAGGCTATGATGCATGAGGATCAATGCAAGTGGGAGTATGCTATGCAATCAGAGATGAGTTCACTTATGAAGAATAAGACTTGGGACTTGGTTTCTTTGCCACATGGAAAGAAATCATTGCCATGTAAATGGGTCTACAAAATGAAGGTCACAGGTGATGATGTGCCTAGGTACAAGGCCCGTTTGGTTGCTAAAGGGTTCAAGCAAGAGAAGGGTGTGGACTTTGATGAGATATTCTCTCTAGTTGTGAAGATGACCACAGTTAGATGCATGCTTGGACTAGTGGCTTCAGAGGATATGGAGCTTATGCAAATGGATGTCAAGACAGCTTTCTTGCATGGGGATTTGCATGAGGAAATTTACATGGTGCAACCGGAAGGCTTTGAAGAAAAGGGCAAAGAGCATTTAGTTTGCAAGCAAAAGAAGAGTCTCTATGGTCTTAAGCAAGCACCTAGAGAATGGTATCAGAAGTTTGATGCTTTCATTCGGTCCCAGGGTTTTAGAAGGAGTGAAATTGATCACTGCCTCTACACTAAAAGGGCTAAGGATAATAGCCTGATAATCCTAGCACTATATGTGGATGATATGCTATTGGCTAGCAAGAATACTTATGAGCTAGATGCATTAAAGGCCAAGTTGCATGAGGCCTTTGATATGAAGGATTTGGGACTTGCAGGTCATATTCTTGGTATGCGCATCACTCGTGATCGGAGTAGGAAACTCCTTTGGCTTTCACAAAAAGAGTATGTTACAAAAGTATTGCAGCATTTCAATATGGAGGGGGGGAAGGCAGTGAGTACTCCATTGCCTCCATATGTGAAACTGAGTCATACAGATAGTCCCAAATCAAATGAGGAGAGGGCCATGATGGCCAAGGTTCCTTATGCATCAGCAGTTGGGAGTCTTATGTATGCTATGATAGCTACTAGACCAGACATTGCATTTGCAGTGGGAGTTGTTAGCCGGTATATGGCTAATCTAGGAAAGAGGCATTGGGAGAAAGTTAAGTGCATCATGAGGTACATGAAGGGTACCAAGGAGATGTGCATCTGCTTTGGTAGAGGAGACATGCGTGTACTTGGGTACACAAATTCAGACTATGCAGGGCATGTGGATAGTAGGAGATCCACTTCTGGTTATGTGTTCACCTTTGCAGGTGGTGCAGTGTCATGGATGTCTCGCGCACAGAAGTGCATTGCTTTGTCCACCACAGAGGCTGAGTATGTTGCAGCCATAGAGGGTTGCAAGGAGGCTATATGGCTTGATTAGCTAGTGGGAGATTTGGGGATTCATTCAAGTGTACCGACATTGCATAGTGATTCCATGAGTGCTATTCAGCTACCACGGAATCCGGTCTTTCATGCAAAGACCAAACACATTGAGGTCAGGTACCACGGAATCCGGTCTTTCATGCAAAGACCAAACACATTGAGGTACTTGAGGACAAGCGCATAGAACTTGTCAAGGTTCATATAGATGATAACCCTGTAGATATGCTGACGAAGAGTCTATCTAGTCAACGGTTTGAGTATTGTCACATGTTGATGGGCATTGGATAGTATGCTCACTGGTTGTTCTCCCTTAAAGGCACATTGTCCTTTAAGTGGGAGGTTGTGGGGTTAAAGGTCACTGTGCCTTTACCCCGATTATTATGTACAATACTCAAACACATATATAAATGAATGAAAAAGAAGATTAGGGTGGTTTTGCACCCACCAAAACTTGTGGCTCTCTGTTTCCCTCTCTCCCTCTTCCGTTCTTGCTTTCGTTGAGAGCACTTTCACAACCATGGGCTGATCTACTTCCTTTTTCCTTTTCGTGATACTTGCATACCATTATCTACTTGTCCATGGCAAAGTATGTGAACCACTACTAGAGGACACTATAGGTCCACTAATATTTTGTGATTGCTGCTATGAATTCTGTGCAGCATTACCATTTTATGCATCTACATCATCAATCACATTTACTAGTTTATACCAGTTGCTCATCTCATAAAAAACATCTCTGCTCACTGTAAACATACGAGTAGAAGGGTTATAGCATCTATACCCTTTCTGCTACAGAGAATAACAATAAAGAAGCACTTTTTAGCTTTTGGATCCCAACTTGGATCTCAACTCATCTGGCACATGAACATAGGCAATGCATCCAAAAAATTTCAAATGAGAAATATCTGGTTTCCTACCAGTATACCTATCCTCTAGTGTCATGCCATGTATTGTTGTAGTGGGACTCCTGTTCATTATGTAGACTGCTATAGCAACTGCTTTAGCCCAATAATAATCTGGCAGATCTTTTTTGTTGAGCATGGCACAAGATACCTCTCCCATTTGCCTGTTTTTCCTTTTTGCAAGTCATTTGAGAGGTACTCTCCGCCTCCATATGACCTTAGGCATTTTATTTGTAGGCCTATTTCTTTTTCAACCATAGCTTCAAAAGCTTTGAAATGCCCAAACACTTCACTTTTATTTCTCAAAAAGTACACCCAAACTTTTTTGTTGTAGTCATCAATAAAAGTGACAAAATAATGATAGCCTCCAATAGATATAGCTTAAGTAGTCCACACATAAGAGCAGAATAATTCTAATGGCCTCTTACTCTCTTGAACATGTCTAGGAAATGCTTTCCTTGCCTGTTTTCCAAATTGATAGGCTTCACATACCTTATGCATTTCTGCAACCTTGAAATTAGGAAATCCTACAACAATATTTTGGGCCTGCATTAATTTCAGTCATTGTATATTAACATGACCAATGCGTTTATGCCATATATCAATATTTGCAACTACATCATCCCATGTGCAAACATTGTTGCACTCAATTCAGGCATGTCTGCATCCAATGTAAACATCCTGCCCTTCTTCTTCCCTTTTGCTATCAAGTGACCTTTATTTTTCATATCCTCAACAAAGCATCCATGAGGATTAAATCTGACCTGCAAGCCCTGCTCAACCATTCGACCAATAGAAACCAGGTTCTTGGTGATATTCGGTACATGAAATACATCACACAGGTATTTATTTTTTCTATCTTGCATTAACAAAGGAATTTTACCAATCTGCACAATAGGATATGCAGTATCATCACCAGACTCCACAAATCTAGGTCTTTCCATTTTCCTTGCATCCTACATCCATTCTGCATGACCTGTCATGTGGTTTGATGCACCTGAGTCAACATACCACACATCATTACTTTCTTCTGCACTTGTCACAGAATTGGTCATGTGCTGCACCATAAACAGATGCTCATTTTTGTCATCACCCTATCTACTAGAGGATGCATAATTGCCTTGCTGCAATTTTCTAATCATGATGTCATTCTGCTTTTTATAGCAGTCTTTAACCATATGACCCATTTTACCACAGTAGTTGCATTCAACATTGTTGTTTGCATTTTGGCCTCTCTCTCTGCACATTATGCAACTCCTGCTTGAGCTACATTTTCCTAGCTTGTGTATTTGTGCTATACATTTCTGTTAAAGTATCCCATGCCTCCTTTGATGTTCTTGCATCCTGAATATGCACAAGCATAGAATCTGAAATATTGATAGACAGCCAATACATAACTTTTCTAGCTCTCTCATGCTAGCCTTTAAATGCCTGCAACTCCTATTGATTGGGAACATTTCTTGTTCAGCTCCAGTAATGAACTCCCAATAGCCTTTTCCCTTAAGGAAATTTGTCATTCTAAACTTCCATGCTTGGAAGTTGTTCTTGTCAAGCTTTTCAGTGACAGTACATGAAAGAGCATCAGACGCCATTATAGAACACTGCAAAATATTCTGTCATTGCAAAAAAACACTCCTTCTACCTCACAAGGTGAAATCTTGACGAGAGTGGTATTTGACCACACAGTAACTTCCTAGTGATAATTATGCATCAACTGGCAATAAGAATGATTCTGTCATCCCCAATATCTCTATGCACAGGCATACGATGTAATTTCTATGATAACTTTTCACTGACCTGCAGAATAGTAGTCGCACAACAAAAACAGGGCACTTTCTTGAGTGCCTGCGGAAAACTTCTGCCACCAAAACAGGCCCTGAAATGGCCTCGAATAAAAAACGTAGCATAAACTGCCCTCTCAACACACCGCAAATGGCGTCCCAATCCGAGACAGTGCACTCTTGCATTTTTTGGCTATGTTACCTGTAGAGATTTGCTCCCAAACTTGAAAAAAAGGAAAGCAATACTGATCCTCTTACTAGGACACCGTGAACTTGGTTTGCTTTCTTGAGCTCCTTACCACCAACCGAGCTCTGATACCATGTGAAGAGAGTGAAAGAGAAGTAAGGAGTCTTACTTGCAGCTTTCTCACATACACAATGGGGGAATATAGACAAAGATGGAGGCTGAAAACAATTTTCCTCTTCTTGATTGTGAAAGCCAAAAGAACTCTAAGTACAAAAGAATAGGTGAACCCTATATGTGGGTCTCAAACCAAACTCAGCTAACTAAGGCGGCATATAATTGAGCCAATAACTAGAGTACATAAAGATAGCTATCATCTAGCTATTATTCATGGGCGGTGTATCAACTGCATCTATAACTAAAAAGTCGGTGACATAAATGCACAACGGTCATCCTGACATATCACGAGTGGAGCTCGATATCTCAACATTACATACTCTATTTGATCTTCTAAGTCACCTTCCATTTGCGTAAGTGCATCTATAGCACTAACCAACTTTCAAGCCCAACTATACATCAAAACTCGGGGGGGTCACTATGTATAAACCCTCTATATCACGTGCGTTCAAGGCCTATATTTAAAGTCCCTTATCTGTAAAAAATTTCATGAATAAAATGTACCCCTTTTCTATACAAATCTGTAAATTTTTTCCAAAACTATTTTAAATAGTCCCTTATGTATATTTATTTATGTAAATTTTAGAAATAAAAAAAATCCTTCTGTTGAACTCACGTGATAGGGTTACATATGATGAGTGACCCCCCCAAGCATCAAAATAGATAACATAAATGAATGTGCGCATTGCATAGGATGCATCTCATTGAAGTAATTGTGACATAGGTAGGTTATACTTACTCTGACACACTGCCATGGATAGATGCTATTGAATTGACAAAGAAACATTGCTTGGATAAGATGTCCACAATCACCAAGCTCAAATGCGAGATGCATCATCAATTAAGAATAATTATTATTTGACATACTCCACAATGTAAGAGATAAGCTAAGTAAGGATTGATACTCACTCCTCGAGATATGCAGTAAAGATAACTCATGCCACAGTCACATCAACAGGTTGCAACCACTTAAAAACATCATCTATGGTCTTTTGCTTATTGCTAAGTACATTAGAAACAACAGCATCGACCATATATGCACATCTCTATATATATAGGTGAAGCTGTTCTAAAACCATACTACAATAAAAAGAAAAGAATATTAGCTCATTTGATCCAATGGAAATACAAAAGCATAAAGTCAAGAAAAAGTTGGTGTCGACAAATCTGAGGATGGTTATTATGACATTGTCATTAACCTCTTTCTTGGAGTTTAAAAGGACTGAAATGTCCTACTCATCAAAGAGAAAAGTAAGAGAGCAACTTTGCTTTCTTGAGATGAGCTTCCTATATTCTCTACTCCAGCTATGTGCTCCTCCTCCTCCTCCTATAAAAGGATAAAATAATTATGAGATTCAAAATTTTTATTTAATTGTAATTTAAAAAAGGCTTTGAAATAAATAAAGAAAATTAAGGATAAGTTTTCACACCTCTAAATATCTTCATGGTCTTTTTATGTAACCTTCTGAGGCAAGGTCAATGTCATATCCATCTCCTTCAGCTTCCTCACTATCACTGGTGTCCTCACTATCATATCTAGAGCTTTCAGCATTTTCATCCTCTTTCATGCTCTCATCATACATGGCCATCTCTATGTCAGCATCCTCTTCATGTGAGATTGGACCTTTCTTATCATACTTCATTGTGAGAGAAGACACCATGTCAAGGTGTTCTTTTCTGATAAGAGCTTCAAACAAATGTCCCATTCGACACAATGTGACTGTTAGATATCAATGCTCCACTCTTGTGTAACTATGCGGGAACTAGCTAACTCTACTTGTAAGCCCCCCATATGAGGAGAAGGAATTTGAGTAGATCGGTTATCCGGTAGGTCCTGGTTTGGACATGAGATGGGGGCCATGTGTGGCCTGATGGCTGGATGGCTTCAGATAGAGTTGGAAACTAGGCTACATGAAAGTGTGGGAAGGCATCCCATCACTGACTGCATTGAGGGTAGATAGAGCTTTTCTTGGGGCAGCCTGTTTGGAGTCCTAGATGATCCCAGATGGCTATGGGCTGAACAGTGTCCGTAGGTCAATTGTTCTATTTTGCACACCAGTTATATCATGTGGCCAGTGGCAACCCCTAGTCGAATGTTTTGGACTGACTAGGTCGGTCACCATATTGGGCCTAACCAACTACGACTGGTGGCTATATAAGAGCAAGCCCGTGAAGCCCATTTCATCTCTGGCTACAGCAACCCTGATTCTTTAGAATCCAGCCTCTGTCTTCTACTATTTCCAACATGCCATCGAAGCTTCTTTCACAGGAGCACACGGTTGGGAGGCAACGCCATCTATTGTATCAGTTCTACACTAATCAAATTTTTGATTCTCCATAGTATCTTGTTTTCTCTCTTGTGTACGAGATCCTATTATCTATTGAGCACAGACGTTGTATTATTTTCTTACATTGTATCAGAGCCTGGACTCTAGCAAGAAGATTTGGTAGTGTGTTTTCTATTTGCGATCAGATTGTGAGAGATGGCCCAGCCCGCAAGACTGCGAATCCCACCGTTCAGCAAAAAACACTATATTAGAGAATTTGGGAAAATCCCAATTCCCACGAAATAAAATATAGTCACTTCAAAAGTAAAATTTGATGTTTTTTATTGAAACATTAGCTCCATTGAGGACCCAAGTTTCAATTATGTTGGGGGAGACTAGACCATGCACAATACTTTCCCAATTCCTAGAAACCCAAGCAAAAATCTTCCGTATGTTGCTATGGCAAAAGGCCTTAATAGATGTGAACATGGCTCCATGGCCAAAACATTTGTTGATTTACTAGTGAAAGAAAGATGTTTGTTGTTTCGTATGCATCGAAACCACAAAGAAAAGCCAATTTATAGATGTTGCGTTAGGAAGATTCATTGGAGTAAATTAAATTGGAGTATTGATATATGCAATAGGATTGTTATAGATCTTTGACATCCATCATATAAATGTGGTCTTCAAAAACAAAATTAAACTTGCAACAACTGTCAATTTTTATTTGGAATATTAGATGTATAAATTAATGTCAAATGCTTATGTTTCTATGTTGATAAATTGCAGTATTGACATATGCAATAGGATTATGGTAGAGCTTTGACATCCATCATATAAATGTGGTGTTCAAAAACACCGTTCCATCACAATAGAGCTCATGAAACTCTCCATCACAATAGAGCTCATGAAACTCAGAGACATGGTCTTGATAAAAACCTTTTTTTAAATTGCTTTCTTGTACTAAATATAATCAAAACCATTGACACATAGCCAATTTTTCACCACATTGTTTAACATAATTATTAACAATTCCATACTAGTATTCATACTCACAAAGTAGCTCATCTCCAAAGGAGATATCCTTTATGGTTTGCACAGTAATGTACCCATGGGCACTCAAATTTCCTGGTGACTTTTGAGCCCAAGGTGGTAGTTTAGGGATGTATACAAATATAACATTTGTTCTTTCTTTATAATACATTGAGCTATTTATATATCCAGCAATGTTTCCATACAATACATCTCCCACAATACATTTCACATCTATCAATGGCTCAATGAATGGATTTTCAACATTCCATAAGTCTTCATCCTTGGGAAAAACTTGAGGAGAGATCTCCAAGTATCATAATCATACTTTGGACCATTGTATACCATCAAATCTTGTTTTTTCTTGATGCTCGTATGTACAAAAAGACCATATCCTGCCCCAGGTATTGTTGATTTCTTTACTTCATAATGGATGCCATTCATTTCGAACACGTGCTCAATGGGTATGGGCAATTTATGTTTCCATAAGCCATTGGATGTAGGATCAAAATTTGTAATAAGATAGCTCTTCAACTTTTCAAGACAATCTGCAACACCTATCATATGTTTAAAATCAAAGAATCATTCTTTTAGTGGAGGAATACAAACTCACATCATAAAGCACATAGCATTTTTTGGACAAGGTACTAACTCAATGTCTATTAATTCTTTCACAAAACAAATTGAAACATAATGTTTTGAAAATCAAATCTAACCAAATAGTGTCCAAATATAAATCAGAATGTAGGTACAAATGTTTTAGTTGAGCATTTGTGTTTGCAACTCTAATTAACAAGATCACTCACATTCCCTAAGGGTTGTCTATACAATAAAATCGAATCAAGTTGGCTAAGAATGCCCTTGCAGCATCGGCAGTGATTCCCCTTTCCTTGCATCCAAGAACCATAGCAAAGCGTTTTGCCTCACTATCTTTCAATGGCCCCATTTTGGCAATTTTTCCTAGCATGCATTCTTCCTCTTCATTCAATGTAACATGTTGAGCATGCACCATACTTCTTGTAGTAGGACAAGTCCCTCTCACTCTAGTTTTGGTTATAGGTGAAGTAATACCTTTCTCTGTGTCTTTTTTTGAACTATGAGTAGACATATGAGATTCGACATTCATCCTTTCGAGAACTTCTTTGTTTTTTTCTTTGAATTCAAGGATCACTGGTTGAAAATAATAGAACATATCATGCCCTTCGACAATCGGAGCTTGACCAAATCTGTTAGAAGAGATGGCACTGCGCACATCTACTGCATCATCTAGCATCTGTAGGTACGGTAATAACTCATGAAGCAAAATAGAATCATCACAATCTATATCAAATTTTGTAGGGAAAATGCAATTTTCTGCTGGATTAACACAACCCGTGTAAGAAGAAACATCAATGAACACTGTTCTTGCTGGTTTGCATTCCTCTTTAAAACAACACCACACTCTCATTAATGGTTTAAACTCTGCTTCCACATTCATCCTATCTGGTCGAATGATTCTACTCTTTGTATGCTTGTGGCATGCCATCGCACCCCAAACCATGAAGAAATGTAACTTTCTGTTAACATGATGCTCCAAAGTGTCCAGCATGTGTTGCACCATGCCCTTTTCTCCTCCAGTGGACCAAATGCCAACATGGTAGTGATCGAGCAACCATTGTAGAAACTCTAAACACCCAGGACGGAGAACAAGCCAATGCTTCCCATTGTGCAAGCTCATATGTTTATTTGACTTTGAAAAACAATGCTCGAGCAATAACCCTTTCAAATCTATTATCACTGCTAGTCTTATTTTTGTTATAACCTCTTTCGACATTATTTCTGAGTGTGACATTATGTCTTCTCCTTTACCTTCTAAGATTTCTTCCTGCACCTTGGCTTCATACAATGACATTGCATCTTCTCCTTTACCTTCTAAGCTTGCATTCACATTTGTCAATGGAACATTAACTGCAGACATTGCATCCTCAACATTTTCAATCAACCATGTTGAGCTTGGAACTTGCATGCTAATGTTCAAATTAGGCACATAATGAATCATTGGATCAGGTGTCACATGTACAGGCAATGCTTCTAGCGATGTGAAATTGAGATGGCCAATATCTGTTGATAAACAAGGAAATGAAATTCATAAGTAGAAACAAACTGAAGATAGAGATGGAAAACCAAATTGTCAAACTTTAGGTTGTGTGCTCTCAATGCAATTTGTTTGTGTGAAAGCATTCATGTTTTTCTTTTTCAAAACAAAATTGGAATACTAAAGAAAAGAAAGCATTCATGTTCATATGCTTAGTATACTCCCTAAAGTTGTTGAATCTATACCCTTTCAAGTTATTTTAATCCCCAAAATTACATATCCTTACAATGCCAAAAACCTTTGCGTAATAGATAGAGTGGAGTCCAACATTATCTAGCATTGCCCAAGTGTTCCCACTAAGAAAATATTTGGCCAAGTGGCCAAAACATATTTGTGCATTCATATGAAGTGAATAAGGATAGAAACAACAATTTACACTAATTCATTCATCACGATCAAGACTCAACACACTTTTTAACAAATATGAACTCATAAATAAATTTGGATGTGTATCACACTCCGAAGATATTACAACATGCAAACACATCTTTTCATGAAATATAGAAAATTAAACATATTCAAGAATACATATGAATGTTTGAATTATGGCAATGAGATAGAAGAAATTTCCAAGAAATATTAAAAGATATTTGGAACAAAATTAATACATCATATGGAGAATATAGCAAGATAACATATGGAAAACATGAACACCATATAAAAGGACAATTTCAAGGACCTGTTGCTTCCTCTTCTGTTTCCCAAAACTTTGAAGCGTGTCTTTGTAAATGCTCACGCTGCTCTTCATTGAAGGGTTGAAGCTCTTTTTGTCCTGGTATGGTATCAATTTCTTTATCCCCTCCACCTTCAATTGTATCATCTTCTTTTGGCACCCCCTCTATTGCCAATATTGGTTCTTGCAAGCCAGCCCATTGTCGAATTTCATGATTACTATAAGCATACGTGCAACATATACTTTCAACCTTTGCCAACTCCTCATAAGTCTCAACAACTGAAACAACACGCCTCTTACAAGAAAGAGACTCTATTGCAGCAAGCCCCTCAGAGAACAAGTCCAATACATACTCATCTTCTCGACAGAAACCCATGATCATGTCTTTCATGATACTTGAACGTTTTCTTTTCAAGGACAATTCAATGTCAAATTCATCATCATCATCCTCGTCATCATCATCCTCATCACCTGATTCTTCTGCACCACTTGATTTTTCATATTTTTCATCTGCAACATATATTGATGGCTTACATTGTGCATTGGTATAGCGCTCAATATCATTGAAATGCTTTTCCTTGCTTACCAATACACAGGCAATTAAGCCATCCATAGATCCAGTGACAAATATATCTGCAGTTTCAAAATTAAGGCAACCGAAGTGTATTTTATATTGTCCGCATGTCTTATTTAATGCATTCTTCAAACATGATACATGGTCCATGGTCAAGAACACCACAAGAAGGAATTGCACTGGGGGAGAAGCGATTGTCATCAAGCTTTTCAACAAACACTCAAAGCGATCCTCATTCCAATTTCTACTTCTGCTTGGTCCATACATTACATCCAAAAAGGCAACTCCTATTGCCATTGGCTCTTGGTACACATTATGTATAAATTCCATTCCCTCCATGTTTGAACCGACTGTGTAGAACCTCCAAGGCCGGGTGGAATTCGGCCCATGACTTGCACCTTCACTTTGTCCCATAATCCACCTCAAATACCCCTTTGCAGCATCAGGCAATGGTGGAGTTTCCTTGCCCTGTTGAAGCTTCACTTTTAACCATGAGTCAGAGCAACCACGAATCCGATGATACAATTCTAGAGTAATTTTAAAATGTAATCTGCACTCATCCCAATTTTTTAACATTAAAGAAGGCCGTTCTGCGGATATAAACATATAAAGTTCTTCTTGTAGTGCAGCATCTCTCTTGATCTGCATAGCTCATCCTTCAATATCAAGAATCATGGCATCAGTCTTTGTTTTAGCTATGACTACTCTACCTTCCTTAATGTCATTTTGAATTTGACCAATTTGATCATCACTCAATCCACGCAAGCATCTAAACATTGAGACTGTGGGTTGCCTACGGCATTTTCCATCTTGTGAATATTTGCCTGCAATGTAATCCTCAAGGATGGAGATCCAACCATCATAAATGGCATCGCTTGTGATTATCATATGTACATCCTTCGTGGCAAAGCTATTGCCCAATGTTACCTTGCCAGTGTCAATGAAAGCCTGCAAAATATATGAATCCATTAGAATGCAATAATTATGAAACCGACTTGTAAAAAATGATTCATAATTAAAATCTGTACTTACATCCCAATTCTCATGATCTGGATGTCCTTTTGCAAGCCCTTGTTGTGCTTTCTTGGGTCTGTTAAAGAGAATCCATTGTCCCCTCACCTGCTTAAGTATATCAATGTATGGAGATTGTCTCAAGATATTTTGAGACTCCAGGTTTGCCATCTTTGATATCTCCACACAAAAGCGTGCGGGACAATTCACTACAATCCTCGCCTGGCGGGTGCGGTAGTAGTTCTTTCTTTGGGCCGTGCTGTTATCATCATTAGATGTGAATATTTTAGCAGCATATATTGAATGTTGTCCAGATAGTATCCAGTAGTGGCACTTGGTTAAATCCTTTTTATCTACCCTTTCCAGGGGCTTCTTTGTTTCAGGATTGAAAGGAATTAAATCCGCTACAGCAGCAGGAGGCCTAGAGTTATAACCGAAGTCTGCAGCAAGCTTCTCCACATGCTCTTTGTTCAACCCTCTATATACATAGCTTGGAGGAGCTTTTTGACATCTTGTAACTGGAATTGAAAATGTTGCATGCAACCCGAATGGGTAGTATTTTTCATATTCCACCAAGCCTGATGGTTTCTTTTGCCCCTTCTTTCCTATGACCTTTCCACTTGGCTCCAATTCACTACCACTGCTTCTTTCCACAACTGCTAGCATACCCTCTGGAGGTGTTCCTTCTTGTGGTACATCAAATATAGTTAGCTTTCCTTTCTTTGCCCCTTCTCCGCTACCACCTGGTGCTTGAACCACAATCGATTTTCCTTTCTTTGTTCCTTCCCCACTATCTTCCCCACTCTTACGCTTCTTTAATGTTGCTGAAACTTTGCGATATGATTCAATGATTGTTGTCACTGTGTCAATTTCATTTCCATCAATTGATTCAACACTTATCCAGCCTCTTGAGTGCATGTTGTCATCTACATCAAACTTCATACGAGATGCTTCATAATCATTGGGATCCAAGAGCAACTTCTTATTTTGATTTATAATGATCAACAATCCAATATCTCCCTCTTTTCCAACCACATCTTCAGTGATTTGATGTACTGATCCAACACAAGTGTATGCACTTTTATTAGGTAACAAAACAAATAAGTGAACTCGTGTCAACTGTGCTCCCTCAATACTATATATGTCAAAGTACCAAGGTATGCTTTTTTCTGCAAATCCACTTATAACTTTCTCAACCTTCTTCACATTTGTGTCTTTCCTGTAAAAAAACCCAAGCAATATATAAACTATCATCTTTATAATCTTTAATGTTAGACAAAACACATTATCGATAAACATATCTGAAATAGAATCTAGAATTGACACTAGACATAGTAGTAGATTTGGAAAGCACCAGATTCTAGGGAGATTTGGCCGCACTAGGGAGATTTGGCCGTGCGGCCAAATCTTATGGGCTTCTTTTAAAGCACTGGAAGGGGAGGTTTGGATGTGTGGCCAAATTATATGGGCTTCTTTCAAAGCACCAAAGTTTGGGGAGATTTGGCCTTGTGTCCAGATCTTGTGGGCTTCTTTCAAAGCACTAGGGTCTGAGGAGATTTGGCTGTGCAACCAAATCTTGATAGCTTCTTTCAAATCAGTTAAATCTTTCTAGCTTCTTTTAAATCACTTGGATTTAGGGAGATTTGGCCATGCGGCCAAATCTTGCTAGCTTCTTTCTAATGACGAGGGTCTATGGAGATTTGGCCGTGCAGCCAAATCTTTTCAAAGCACCAGGGTTTGGTGAGATTTGTGTGTGGTCAAATCTTGCTAGCTTCTTTCTAATCATAAGGGTCTATGGAGATTTGGCCATGCGGCCAATTCTTTTCAAAGCATAGGTTTAGGAAGATTTGGCCATGCAACCAAATCTTTTCAAAGCGCCAGGTTTGGGGAGATTTGGCCGTGCAGCCAAATCTTTTCAAAGCACCAAGTTTTCAAAGCACTAAGGTTTGGGGAGACTTGGCTACGATGTGAAATCTTTCTAGCTTTTTATAAGTCACGAGGGTTTAGGGAGATTTGACTGTGCGGCTAGCTTCTTTCTCATCATAAGGGTCTAGGGAGATTTGGCCGTGTGGCCAAATCTTTTCAAAGCAACAAGATTTGGGGAGATTTGGTTGTGATGCCAAATCTTTCTAGCTTCTTTTAAATCATCTAGGTCTAAAGAGATTTGGCCATGTGGCCAAATCTTGCTAGCTTCTTGGGTCTAGGGAGATTTGGCCATGCGGCCAAATCTTGCTATCTTTTCTAATCATGAGTATCTAGGAAGATTTGGCTATGTGGACAAATCTTTTCAAAGCAGCAAGGTTTAGGAAGATTTAGTTGTGATGCCAAATCTTTATAGCTTCTTCAAATCACCAAGGTCTAGAAAGATTTGGCCGTATGGCCAAATCTTGTATGTTTTAAAAGAAGCCAAGAAGATTTGGCCGCATGGCCAAATCTCCCCATTTAAAATTCAAAATTCAAATCTTAAGATTCAAATTTCAAATCTGAAAATTTCAAAATTCAAAATTCAAAATCTGAGATTCAAAATTTAAAATTTAAAATTCAAAATTCAAAATTGAAATTTTGAATCTTAGATACAAAATTCAAATTTCAAATTTCAAGATCTGAAAGTCAAATCATATAATAAAGACCCTACTTTCAAATCACACTTCGAGATTCCTACTTTTACAAGACTCTTTCTTTCAAATCGTGGTGTTTCGAAATGGAAAAAATGGAGAAGATGCAAGAATTAGGTACACTTTCGATTTCTTTCTTTTTCTTACTTGGATGATTGAGTAGCCATTGTTGTTCGTGAGCTTGTGCTATTTGGATTTCAAGCAATTGTAGGAGCTGTAGAGAGAGTAGCTCTAGCAATTGTAGGAGTTTTCTTTCTTGCTGGCAAACGGAAGAGGAGCCGAAGGGGAGAAGCACGGAGAGGAGAGCACCAGAGGGGAGCGAATGTCCGCTTTCGATTTGCAAGCTCAGTCTGGAAAGATAAGTCCTAAATGTATGAAGAGCAACTTGTCAAAAGCATACGGAGCGAATGTCCACTCCGGGGTGCAAAAGTGGCGATGGATATTCGAGGAAGCAAGGGGAGCAGCAAAAGTGGCGGTGGAGACCTCGAATCAAGGGGAGTAGAAAAAGCGGCGAAGAAGAAAGGGGAGCGCAGAGGCAGAAGGATCTGGGCCGAAGATGAGGTCACAGGTGGCCGAAGATGAGGTCGCAGGTGGAGAAAGAAGAAGCCGAAGATGAGGAGGTCGAGCGCAGAGGCAGAAGGGTCACAGGTGGCCGAAGATGAGGTCGCAGGTGGAGGAAGAAGAAGCCGAAGATGAGGTCGCAGGTGGCCGAAGATGAGGTCGCAGGTGGAGAAAGAAGAAGCCCAAGACGAGGAGGTCGAGCACAGAGGCAGAAGGGTCGCAGGTGGCCGAAGATGAGGTCGCAGGTGGAGGAAGAAGAAGCCGAAGATGAGGTCGCAGGTGGCCGAAGATGAGGTCGCAGGTGGAGAAAGAAGAAGCCCAAGACGAGGAGGTCGAGCGCAGAGGTAGAAGGGTCGCAGGTGGCCGAAGATCCACCTGAAGAAGAAGGATGAGGTCGCAGGTGGAGAAGAAGGATATGGGGAGGCGGTGGGTTGAGGAAGAAGAAGCAACCCCCCCCAAAAAGCATGTTTTGGGGGGAAGGAGCAATCCACCCAAAAGCATGTAGAGCAAAAAAAAAAAAAAAAAAAAAAGACCTCTTTCTAATCCAACTATTGTGTGTGGAATCTATGGAGAGTTGAATTGGTAATGGAATTTTAAAACCTACATAGTTAAGTACACATTGTTAGGACAAAACTGGGATGGGGAGCCTCCCGGGACCTCTCATTTTGACATAGTTTTGAACTTTTTTGCTTGAAATTAGCTAAGCAAGGGTGGAGGAGTGTTTTCCAAGAACTACCCCATCTAAGACGTTGTCCTAAAGCTCTCAAACCACCCTACGTACACATTGGAGATCTAGGAAGGGAGAGAACAAGGTGAGCCTAGCACTTGATCCCCCATGAAGACGAATTCAATTCCTTCTCATAGGTTTACTTTTTATGCTTAGTTTAAAAGGTTTGTTTAGCTTTGCCTTTTAAAGTTTTGGTTTTTTAATAGTTTTAGATTTTCTAGTTTGCTTTTACAGTAATAGTATGATTTTAAACTGTAATAGCGTGAATCATGAAAAGCATGTACGATTTTTTTGAAAGTAGGATCTCTAGATTTGAATTTCAAAATTTGAAACTTGAAACTTGAAATTTGATTTTTTTATTTTAAATTTTGAATTTTAAATTTTGAACTTTAAATTTTAAATTTTAAAATCTGGATTTTCAATTTTTAAATTTAACGTTTGAAGATTTTAAAATCTGCCAAATCTTCCTAGTGATTTGAAAGAAGATTTGGCCATGTGGCCAAACCTTCCTAGTGATTTCAAAGAAGCTGGCAACATTTGGCAGCAGGGCAAAATCTTCCCAAACCCCAATGCTTTGAAAGATTTTGTGGCCAAATCTCCTAGAACCTGGTGATTTGAAAGAAGCATGCAAGAGGAGGTTGCACGGCCAAAACTCTCCATACCCTAGTGCTTTGAAAGAAGCCTACAAGATTTGGCCACATGACCAAATCTCCCCAAGTTTGAAAGAATGCCACAAACAAATCTTCTCAGTGCTTTGAAAGAAGTCACCAAGGTCTCTAAGGATTTGGCCGTGCATCCAAATCTTGCTAGCTTCTTTGAAAGCACCAAGGTCTGAGCAGATTTGGCCGTGTGGCCTCGGGGGGGTCACTCATCATATGTAACCCTATCACGTGAGTTCAACAGAAGGATTTTTTTTATTTCTAAAATTTACAGAAATAAATATACATAAGGGACTATTTAAAATATTTTTGAAAAAAAATTACAGATTTGTATAGAAAAGGGGTACATTTTATTAATGAAATTTTTTACAGATAAGGGACTTTAAATATAGGCCTTGAACGCACGTGATATAGAGGGTTTATACATAGTGAACCCCCCGAGCGTGTGGCCAAATCTTATTGCTTCTTTCAAAGCACTACTGTCTTAGGAGATTTGGCCATGTGGCCAAATCTTTTTGGCTCCTTTCAAAGCACCAAGATCTGGGAGATTTGACCATGTGGCCAAATCTTGTGGGCTTCTTTCAAAGCACCAAGGTCTAAGTAGATTTGGATGTGTGGATAAATCTTGATGGCTTCTTGAAAGCACCAGCATCTCGGGAAATTTGTTTGTGTGGACAAATCTTGCTATCTCCATTTCAAAGCACCATGGTTTGTGAAGATTTGGCCATGTAGCCAAATTTTGCTGCCTAAAATTCAAAGTACCAAGGTTTAGGAAGATTTGGTCTTGCAATGAAATCTTGTAAAGCATTTTCATCCTAAGTCACACCATCAGATATCAATATTGAACTATAACAAATGCTATGTACTATGCAGGTGCCACATTGAAAGTGGGGGTTAAAGTCAACTTGCTTGTCAGTGGAAAGATTGTTGCCATTGGGACAATATTCTCTACATCACATAATGACATCTGCCAAGGTGTGCCCTTGGGAGAAAACAATGTATCAGTGGCGATCGATATTTGTATGGATGAAAGTACACTTCTTCCATTTCCTACAATGGATGCATTCTTAGTCTATGAGGCTTTGGGTAGTGTTGTTCGTTGGAAAGCACGATCAATGAGTTGTGTGGACAATGTCAATGGAGCTATTGTACCAATGAATGATATAACATTAGATACCATTGACGTTGAACCTCTATGTGAATATGATGAGTTTTCCATTCGAGAATCATGGAAGGACAAGAAAGTCTTAATATGGGATGAGCAAAAAACCAAGAGCATTGCAGAGGGTGTTGTTTTGTATGTCTACCCATTTGAACCTATAAATTTTGAGATGCTTGGTGAAGGTAATCTAGGTGTGGGAATTGAAAAGTATCATAGTGATGTATCAGGCATCGATACCATCCACTTAATAAAATGGCCCATTGCACAAATAACCTTTTTAGATGGAAGTTCATTAAGAATCGATGACACCATGAATTCTTCAAGTGGTTCTGGGAAAAAGCACATGGAAGATGAGGACCCAATGGAAAAATCCACAAAAAAGAGGCGTTACTGCATGATAAAGAGAAAAGCTAAAAAACATGGCATGCCATTAGCATCATCTAGACTCACAAGGGATGCAGTCATAAAAGTATCTATGATTGATTGTTGTAAACAAAATTGTTGTCAATTTGCCGATCATCAAATGATATCCAAATTACGCATAGAGTATTGGGGCCAAAGTTTGGAGGCTCGGACCAATTATGTATATGACACTCTTGGGGTTGCTTGTCGAAAAGATGACAATGGGCAGTTCAAATATGTCTTTTCATTGAATGGTATTCAAGTTTGTTGTAGAGCATGGTATGAAATGCATGGTATTCCAAAAACAACATTTTATCGATACAGAGCAATTTGAAATTGGTATACGAAGGTGCAAACATGGTAATAAAGGAATCGTGCGGAGAGGTTGGGACCACATAGAACTGGGTAGAGCCATAATCCAAGATTTTGTGGATAACAATTCTGAGCGTATGCCACACAAAAGTAGAACACTTCAGGATGGATCAAGGGAAACACAGTTGGTGATACCGGATGTATACAAGCAGGTTGATATGCTCTATGAAGTTAACATGCAATTAAAGCATAGTTTGGGTTGTAAAGAGATGTCAACTTCCACATTCAACTGCATATGGAACTCTGAATTCAAGCATGTAACTTTGTCAAAAACAAGTGAATTCTCTAAGTGTGGTTTATGTAGTGCAATCAAGGCTCAGCTTGCAGCAACAAAATGCCAAAATGAACGTAATAAGTTGATGGAAGATAGAAGAAAACACATGTTACAACAAAAAAGTTGTAGAAATGTGTACTACACTTGGCGCAGATTTTCTGAAATGTATCCTCAGACATACTTGTGCATTATCCATGATAAGATGGACCAAAAGAAGACAGCCATCCCTAGATTACGCAATCGTTCAAAGGACACAGACAAGTCCTTTCAGCTCCCAGTGGCTTTGACTTGCATGATAACACATGGGCATGGTCAAGGACGTTATGGTCACTTTTGTTTATCCTTGTGGCCGTCGGATCCTAACTTCACGATTGGTTCATTGGCTTTGTGTTTGAGAAATCTTGAAAGATTTGATAACCATGCACTTGGAGATTTAGTACATGATGGGATGCCAAGGTCTGACAATGCTCTGCTAAATGCACTAACCTCAAGAGAAGCATTGGATTCTCACTATGTTTCTAATGGCAAGCAACAACTTCATCTTGGAGCAGTGGGTGGAACATTAAAAGACCTTGGACTTGGAAGTTCCCATCAAGAAAATCCTTATAAGAAACTACCCGAACACCTATTGTTGCAGTTGGATAATTGTGGTTCTGAAAACAAGAATAGGTACTTGTTTGCATACCTATCATTACTTGTTGCTCGAGGGATTTTCAAGTCAATTCAATTGGGATTCTTGATGGTTGGGCATACACATGAGGATATTGATGCAATGTTTAGCAGGTTTTCAGAGAGGTTAAGAACTAGCCAAACATTGACATTTGCACATCTCATGGATACTTTTAGGCAATGTGAGGAGTCTTCTCCAACACCATTTTTGGTAACGGAAGTCCCTGATTTCAAGAGCTATGTTGATGGATGCCTATGCGATGGGAAAGATTCTTTAGTGGGACACTCAAAGCCTCTCCAATTTTGGTTCTTTATGCGAAATGAAGTTCCTATCATGCAATATAAAGTGCATCCACGATCATTAGATTGGCAACCAAGTGAAGGTGGCATTGAGTTGTGGAAGAGACATCCGGATGGTCATCCAATGCTACCAAGTGGAGAGCCGCCTTATGTAACCATGTTCAAGTATGTGAAGGATCACTTAGATGTGATAGTTGGTATCAAGGAGTATGTACGCTTTTGGGAAAAATGGGCACACCTGCAAGGTCCAGATGCATCTTTCACAAAGTTTTACAAGCCAGTAGTGAAGTACTGGAAGAACATGATTGATGAGCTTGATAAACCAAACAATAGTGTAGAGGGCATGTACGAGAGATTTTGGCCAAAGACGCAACATATTGATTGTGTGCAAGTATTTGATAATGAAAACGATGAGTTTCAAGGAATTGAAGAGTTGAATGATCATTACTGTGGACCTCAAAGGAAAAAGCCAAAACAATCATTTGATCCAATGGTTGATGTACAAAAAGGACACTTTCTTTTGGTCCGACCAGCAGAAAAAATTTACCCAATTTGGCTAGGCATTGCTCAAACTAATGTAGAGAAGGATAATAAATCTAAAAATTTCAAGAAGGTTTTCATACAATATTGGGCACCTATATGCAAAAGACACAATGCAGAAATTGAGGAGGTGTATGCAGATTGTTGGAACAAGATTTGGATGTGCAATAAAGGTGATCCTCCACGTTGGGAATCTGTTGATGCTATTGTATGGTCATGGGTTCCAAAATGTAACCTCTCAAAGAAGGTTTCCTCGAAGAGCAGCAACCTCCCCATCAAGGTGAAGATACCAACCATTGCACGCAAGCGAGCTTTATCCAATTTGGCTCATAGAACAGATTCTGACTCTGATGCTGACTCCACAATGGAGTGAAGGTACTTGAAAAGCATGACCTTTTTTTCCTTGCACAACAATAATTTATTTGAATACTGACAAATATTTGGAAGGTATGACATTGATCTTTTTTCTTTATCTTTTTTTCTGCAGACCATTGCTTTGTGGTTGCAAGTTTTGCACACTCGACAAAATATCAAGGACTAGTGTTGCATTCTTACTTTTTCTCCAACTAAACTAAAATGGTGTTTTTGAACACCACCTATTTTTGAGAAGAGGCAAAAAATGCTTCATTAAACTCAAACATATGATGTTTTTTTCTCGGCTAATGCAGAACAGGCACACTCCAAATTGTGAATTTCATATACACGGCCAAATCCAGGGAGAAAGTCAATGGAGTGCACTTAATGCATTGTAATTGTAACCCCTCAAAAAATACCATGCATTGGTCGAAACCTCAACATTTGACATTTTATTTATGTTGATGCAAACCATGCACATTTGCAAGATTTGGATGGACTCCCAAATCTATGGGAAAAATCAATGAAAAAAATTGAATGTTACATAATTACAACCCCTCAAAAGTTCCCAAATTATCAGGATTTTCCCAAATTCTCTAATATGGTGTTAAAAGCGGAAAGTTGGACGGCTCTAACTATCCACTCTGGAAGTTCAAGATGAAGACCATCCTAAGTGCATATGAGCTTTGAGACACTGCTACTGGGGTGGATGTGAGGTCAGTTGCGAGACCGTATCCAGCCAATACAGGACAACAGATAGTACCAACTATGGATGAGATTCTCACATGGACAAGAAGAAATGTAGATGCACTATGTTCTATTGTCTACAGTGTTAGTGATTCCATCATGGTGTTAATTCAACATGTCACCACAGTAGAGGAGGCATGGATGGTCTTGAAAAATCAGTATCAGACCACGAATCAGATGCGGATTTAGAATCTGGAGACTCAACTCACAAACGAGAAGTTCTCTAAGTCTGAAGCTATGGAGTTCATCACCAGGGTAAAGAATTTGCACAATCAGACGACTACGATTGGCATGACCCTCACCAGCGAGAATCTAGCATGAAGGTGCATATGGATTCTCCCACCAAAGTACGACGGTCTTGTTATAGCGTTGAATATCCAGAACAAAAATCTGCCCCTCAACTTTGAGGATTTCAACACGATGCTTCAAGAGGAGGAGATGTGTCAAAAGATGAGGACTGGAGAAGATTCGGCTTTCTGGAAGGTAAGGGTAAGGACTCTGGTAACCTATCTTCTTCTGATGATAAAAAGAGAAAGAAGAAGATCAAGTGCTTCTATTGCAACAAGGCAAGGCACAAGAAAAATGAGTACCGAAAGAAGATTGCAGATGAGAAGAACAGAGTAAAGAAAGAGTCCAACAACAATGCGTAGGCAGAACTAGTAGAGCTGTTTGTCGCAATTGAGGAGATTTGCACGGAGGCAGTTCATGTACCTGTGGATGAATCGTGGATCATTAACAGTGGTGCATCGTGCCACATGACCAGTTGGAAGGATTGATATACCTCTCTACAGCCGGTAGGGAATGACATCCTGGTAGCAGTGGGCAATGATTCAAAATGTCTAGCAAAAGGAAAAGGTACGATTTCTCTCAAGTCAGATGGAGTTGTAAAACTATTGTCCGATGTTCTTTATGTGCCAAATATCAAGAGGAACTTGTCCGTTTCCATGATCACGGATCGGGACCTCAAAGTTCAATTCAATAAGAATGGTGCACAGATTCTGGATCTTCAAGGGAAGGTCATTGGTAAAGGTACACAGCGCAATAACATTTACGAACTCTCAACTTTCAGTGCTCGAGTGGATGTGAAGAACACTAAGCTATGGCATGAGAGGTTTGGTCATCTAAACCTTATTTCTTTGAAGGAGATGCATAAAAGTGAAATGATTGTAGACCTACTAGAAATTTTAGATCTGCCCGATGTATGTGAAGCTTGCATGATGGGCAAGCAGCATCAGCATCCCTTTCCTAAAGAGGCCAGCAGGGCAAAGGCTCCTCTAAATCTCGTTCACACGGATCTCTGTGAAAAGATGGAGATGGAAGCTTTGGGTGGTTCCTACTACTTCATGATGCTGATCGATGACTACAGTAGAAGGATATGGATATACTTCTTGAAGACTAAAGACGAGGCTTTTAGTAGGTTCAAGGAATGGCATGTAATAGTCAAGAAAGAAATGGGGAGAAAGGTGAAGAAGTTGAGATCAGACAGAGGTGGAGAGTTCACATCAACTGAACTCAAAAGTTACTGTAAAAGTCACGGAATTAAGAGGCAGAAACCCCCGCCACATACATCACAGCAAAATGGAGTAGCAAAATGCATGATGCGTGTCATCTACAAAATGGGCCAGAGTATGATGAAAGGGAAAGATTTGGCAAAGTCTTTCTGGGCTGAAGCATGTAACACTGCAATTTACATCTTGAATCATAGCTACACGAAGGCTGTGAATAGGATGAGTCCACTACAAGCCTTTTCTAGTAAGAAACCTTCAGCTACACATTTTAGAGTTTTTGGATGTGACTTTTTTGTGCATGTCCCTGATGCTACTAGGACCAAATGGGAACCAAAGAGCCAGAAGTGTATTTTCTTGCGCTACAGTGAAGAGACGAAGGGTTACCATCTCTATAACCCTATTACCAAGAAGGCAATTGTAAGTCGTAATGTGCTCTTCTCAGAATAGCCACATCAATTGGAGGAGGATGCTTCCTTTCCAGACAACCAAGACCAAGATATCCATCCAGTATCACTACCAATAACAAACCAAACTCCCCTAATGGTGCTTGGGAGGATTCAAGACAAAGAAGATGAAGAAGAGCCTACAGAACCACAATGGCAACGGCCATTCCCAAAGTGGGTAAAGCAGCTTTTGGACAGCAGAGAGCCTCCAACCATTGAGGAGGACCCATTCAGTCCAAGAGATTAGAAGATCAAAGAAGGGTGCAGGAACACTTGGTCAACTACGCTTTGATGACAGAAGTGATCCGTGCTGATGAACCCAAGTGTCTTGAAGAGGCACAGGGTGATGATAGGTGGATGGAGGCTATGTAGTCGAAGTATGGCTCCATAATGAAGAACAACACTTGGGACCTTGTGGATCGACCAACCAAACACAAGGTAATCACAACCAAGTGGGTGTACAAGACCAAGTACAAGTCCGACGGCACATTGGATAAGTAAAAGGCTCGGCTCATGGCAAAAGCATTTGCACAGGTACATGGTTTTGATTATCAAGATACTTTTGCTCCCACAGCTCGACTAACCACAATTCGCAGTGTTTTGGCTTTAGCTACCCAAGGAAGTTGGCCCGTATTTCAGATGCATGTGAAATCTACCTTTCTAAATGGAGATCTCAAGGAGGAGATATACATGGAACAACCACCACGTTTTGAGATCCCCGGTTCAAAAGGTAAAGTCTGCAAACTGAAGAAGGCACTTTACGTGCTGAAACAGGCCCCACGAGTGTGGTACCAGTGAATTGATGCCTACTTTCTACAAAATGGTTTCAAGAGGAGCCCACCTAATGCAAATTTATATATCTTCAGAGAAGGAGGCAAGTGTATGATCGTGGTCCTTTATGTGGATGACCTTGTCATAACAGGGAACCATGAAGAGAAGATCTCACAGACGAAGCATTTGCTAGGAAGAGAGTTTGAAATGACAGACCTCGGACTGATGCATTTCTGTTTGGGGATTAAAGTCTGGTAGGAGACAAAACAAATCTATGAAGATAGTGGAAGAGAAGGAAGGAGTCTCACTTGCGGCTTTCTCACATACATAATGAGGGAATACACACAAAGGTGGAGGCTAAAAATAGTTTTTCTTTTCTTAGTTGTGAAAGCCAAAAGAACTCTAGTACAAAGAAATAGAAGAACCCTATATGTGGGTCTCAAACCAAACTCAGCTATCCCAATTCGTGCACACCAAGCAGGTCTCTGAACTTGCATAGCTTCTCTGTGCCCAATGCCTTCATGAATATGTCAGCTACCTCATGCTCTGTGCTGACATAAACTAGATCAATAAGACCTAGTAAAATCTTCTCCTGAACATAGTGATAATGCACCTCAAAGTGCTTTGTTCTAGCATGATAGACTGGGCTATTTGCCAAGTGTATACTACTCATGTTGTCACAATAAATGACAACTGGCCTATCTGTAGATTGATGCATATCATAAAGTAGCTTATGCAACCAAGCTACCTCACATGTAGTCATTGTTGCACCCTTGTACTCAGCCTCTGTGCTCAACAAGGCAACTGTAGGCTGTTTCTTGCTCCTCCAAGTGACTGCAGCACTTCCAAAAGAGAACACATATCCACTCGTAGATCGACTATAAGAAATACTACTAGCCCAATCAGCATTAGTGTATCCATGCAACTGTATCTGAACCCTAGCCTCAAAAAATAGTCCATACTACAATGTGGACTTCACATACCTGAGTATGTGTCTAGCCGCAACCAAATGTGGTTTCCTTGGAGCCTGCATAAACTAACTTACCAATCCAATAGCATAGCTACAATCCGGCTTGGTAATAGTCATATAAATCAAACTTCCTACTATGCGTCTGTACATAGTAGGGTCTTCCAGAAGCTCACCTGCATTTGCGCTCAACTTCACATTCTGCTCCAAAGGGACTAAAATAGGCTTAGCTTGTCATCCCATATTTGGACAGCATGTCCAATCCATACAACCTCTGTAAGAGCCATATCCCACTTGTTGATCTAATCACCTCAATGCCCAAGAAATAATGTAGCTCTCCCAAATCCTTCATCTCAAACTTCTGCTTTAATAGCATTTTCACATGAAGAATATCTTCATCAGTATCACCTATGATGATCAAATCATAAACATAAATGACAAGCAGCATAGTACCTTTCTCTGTTTTTCTCACATAAAGTGAGAAATCTACCTTGTAAATCTGAAAGCCAATAGTGACAAGATACTATCCTATCTTATCAGACCATGCTCTAGGTGCTTGCTTCAAGCCATAAAAGGCTTTCTTCAACCTACAAACAAACTGAGGATGAATAGCATGAACAAATCCTGTGGCTACTCCATAAATACCTCTTATTGCAGATCACCATGCGAGAAGGCATTCTTTACATGCATGTGATGTAAAGACCATCCCTTTGATGCAGCCATAGCAATGACTGATCTTACGGTTGCCATCCTTGTAACGGGACTGAATGTTTCTTCATAATCAATGCCATATGTCTGTGCATACCCCTTGACAACTAATCTTGCCTTGTATCTGTTCACAAAACCATCTGCTTTGTGCTTCAACTTATAAACCCACTTACAGCCAATTGCATTCTTGTCTTTAGGCAAAGGCACCAATTCCCATGTAGCATTTGCTTCTAAGGCATCCATATCTTCATCCATGGATTTCTCCCATTTTTCTTTTCCCATGGCTTGCTCAAAAGAAGTGGGTTCTGGTTCTTGTATCACTTTGACCATATAGGCATAGTGAATGGCTGTATATCCATCATATTTCAGCCTATCCATAGGATACCTAACTCTAGTAGACCTGCGCAAAATAGGCTCACTTCCAGGTGCTCTTAAAACATCCCTGGTCTTCCTTACTCCAGGTGTAACAACAGAAGGAATACCCAACTCATCATCAATGCTCTATTCTAAGCCACTGGATTCACTATCCGCATAAGAGTTACTTGCATTCACATCAAACATGGGCTGATCTACCTTCTCTTTTCCTTTTCGTGATACTTGCATACCACTATCTGCATTGCTTTGAGGAGATTCTCCTGATCTCAATCTACCTGTCCATGGCAAAGTATGTGAACCACTGCTAGAGGACACTGCAAGTCCACTAATATTTTGTGTTTGCTGCTGTGAATTATGTGCCACATTACCATTTTGTGCATCTACATCATCAATCACATTTATTGGTTTATACCAGCTGCTCATCTCATCAAAAATAACATCTCTGCTCATTGTAAACTTATGAGTAGAAGGGTTATAGCATCTATACCCTTTCTGCTGCAGAGAATAACCAATAAAGATGCACTTCTCAGCTTTTGGGTCCAACTTGGACCTCAAATCATTTGAGAAATGAACATAGGCAATGCAACCAAAAATTTTGAAGTGAGAAATATCTAGTTTTCTACCAGTATACATCTCCTCTGGCGTCATGCCATGTATTGCTGCAGTGGGAGTCATGTTCATTATGTAAACTGCTATAGCAACTGATTCAGTCCAATAATAATCTGGTAGGACTTTTTCATTTAGCATGGCCTGAGATACCTCTCCAATATGCCTGTTTTCCCTTTCTACAAGCCCATTTTGCTATGGGGTATGACTGCATGAATATTGCTGCTTTATGCCATGCTCCTGCAAGAACCTTGCAAACTCATTTGAGAGGTAGTCCTCTCCCCTCCATTTGACCTTAGGCATTTTATTTGTAGGCCTGTTTCTTTTTCAACCATAGCTTTAAAAGCTTTGAAATGCCCAAACACTTCACTTTTCTTTTTCATAAAATGCACCCAAGCTTTTCTGCTGTAGTCATCAATAAAAGTGAGAAAGTAATGACAGCCTCCAATAGATGAAGCTTTAGTAGTCCACACATCAGAGTGGATTAATTCCAATGGCTTCTTACTCTCTTAAACATTCTAGGAAATGGTTTCCTTTGTTTTCCAAATTGATAGGCTTCACATACCTTATGCATTTCTAAAACCTTGAATTTAGGCAATCCTATAACAATATTTTGGGCTTGCATTCATTTAAGTCACTGTACATTAACATGACCAATGCGTTTATGCCAAATATCAATATCCAAAACTACACCGGTCCCATGTGCAAACAATTCTGCACTCAATTTAGGCATGTCCGCATCCAACGTAAATATCCTGCCCTTCTTCTTTCCTTTTTCTATCAAGCGACCGTTGTTTTTCATATCCTCAACAAAGTATCCATGAGGATTAAATCTAACCTGACCAACAAAAACCAGGTTCTTGGTGATACTCGGTACATGAAATACATTAGACAGGTATTTCTTTTTCCCATCCTGCATAGACAAAGCAATTTCACCAATCTTCACAATAGGATGTGCAGTATCATCACCAGTCTCCACAAATCCTGGTCTTTCCATTTTCCTTGCATCCTACATCCATTGTGCATGACCTGTCATGTGGTTTGACGCACCTGAGTCAACATACCACACATCATTACTTTCTTCTGCACTTGTCACAGAATTGGTCATGTGCTACACCATAAACAAATGCTCATTTCTGTCATCACCTTGTTTACAAGAAGATGCATAATTGCCTTGCTGCAATTTTCCATTCATAATGTCATTCTGCTTTTTGTAGCAATCTTTAGCCATATGACCCATTTTACCACAATAGTAGCATTCAACATTGCTATTTGCATTTTGGCCTCTCTGCCATCCACCACAACCTCTTTGGCTCCCCCTGCCTCTAGAGTTACCACGTCCTCCTCCAAAGGACTAGTTTTCTTGAGTTTGCTGCATATTCTGATTTCTACCATGGCCTGCAGATTGGCCTTTTCTACCTCTGCCTCTGTCTCTTCCAGCATTTGAGTAGAAGACAGTTTCTGTCCAAGTTCCTCCTGAAGAAGATGCACCACCATTTCACTGCTCTTCATGTCGGGATATATCAAGGTGTATGCCTCAGGCACACCCTGGTTTCTATGTGTGAGAGCTAGAGGCATAGTTAGGAACCCATAAGCACAGTTAGGTGGTGGAAAGCCACATAGGATGATTGAGAGAATCTAGGAGCAGATTGAGGAGATGATTGTGGAGCTCTGAAGTCATCAGTGATGTCATTGAGCATGTAAGAGGTGCCTACATAAGGACCTCACTCTTCTTCATTCCATAATGCAAGTATTCTGAATTTGTGTCCACTCTACTCTTTCCTTTCAATTTACCAACATGGTATTAGAGCCATTTGATCCCCCTTGATCCATTTCTGCCACATCATCATCTTCTTCTCCATCTTCTTCTTCACCATCTCTTCCTCTTCTTCCCAAAATTTGCTTAAGCTTGTTCTCCTCCGTTTCTCTACCATTCTCCATGCCCTTCCTACTGGAGATACACCTCGAAGGGGAAAACCCCTGGCTACAAGGAATCAATGAATTGTCCCCTCTACTCGTCACCATTTCACACAGATTGTCGACCATTCTTCCTGTGTTTTCTCTTAGAATGCTCCATGCTTCTCTAATTCCTTTTAGAGGGAGCTTGTCCATACCTAGAGCTATCCTGTGCTGAAATCTGAGTAGCAATGGCTGCATATTCAAGCTGAAAATAGAGAAAAACCAGTCGAAAATGGAGAGACAAGCTATGGCGCCCTGATGTGATTTTGCACCCTTTCTCCTCAATGGACCTTCTGTGGTATACAAGATTTCTTTTGCCTCAAAACCCCCCTTTTTCTTTGCTCTGGAGAGTGAGATTCTAGCCCTCCAAGTTCAGTCTTTTGATTTTGACAGTTTTGACAAGTTTTTTGAAAGTGATGCTACATAAGATGCTACTTTAGCATTTTTGAGTTTTTGAAGTTTTCAATAGCATCAATACAACTATGGCTTCAGATTTGCTTTGAGTTGCTATACCTGGTCTTGATTGGAAAGCTTTCATTTTGCCACTTCTGTGAAGCATATAAGTGAAAGCATCATTGATTGAAATTTGGTCACAAGACTTTGCTACATTAAATGCTTATATTCTGAAGCTTTTCAGTTGTTATTCTAGCCTCGTAAGAGAGAAGACACTGCCCATTACCTAGGTTAGACCCTCTCATGGCTTGCTTATGCAAAATATGTGAAAAGCCTAAACATAAAACAATGTCTTGTTAAGCTACAAAGGAAGAAAATGGCAACATGGCTTCCTTGTTGAAGATTGCCAAGATAATTGTTGCCAAAAAGGAAGCAAATTCAAAGTCAGAAAATGCCAATCTACTTTCAGTTGATGTGACTCCACAAGATGAGGCATCCTTTGAAGATTATGCATTTTAAATCATCTCTATGTATGCTCCAGATCTCTCTTTTTATGTTGAGTCAAGGTACTCAGCCTAGATAGTCCTCCAAAATGAATGAAATAAACTATTGTGTTTTGTGTGTTTTGTAAACATCTCTGGTCACCTTATGATGTAGGCCATGTGTATGTGTTTTTTGCTCCATGGTAGCTCCTACAGACATTGTGTGCATGTACATGCAGGGGAGATAACCATTGGATGGTCTCTTTTGTATCCCTTTTGTTTACCTTACACCCATGGGAACCCTTGCTAGCTTTAGATCCTAGCCATTGATAGATCCATGACCACCATGAGATGGTATGAGACACCTTGTTCTAGCTGTATCCTTGACATAGCCTGAGGCATTCCCTTGAGGGGGGGTTTGTTGGGATATATCAAGGTGTATGCCTCAGGCACACCTTGGTTTCTATGTGTGAGTGCTAGAGGCAAAGTTAGGTGCCCACAAGCACAGTTAGGCGGTGGAAAGCCACATAGGATGATTGAGAGAATCTAGGAGCAGATTGAGGAGATGATTGCGGAGCTCTGAAGTCATCAATGATGTCACTGAGCATGTAAGAGGTGCCTACATAAGGACCTCACTCTTCTTCATTCCATAATGCAAGTATTCTGAATTTGTGTCCACTCTACTCTTTCCTTTCAGTTTACCAACACTTCAGAAATTAGAAGAGCAAACAACTCCTCAAAATCAGGAAATTTTTCACGGATGGCAATGGATGTCCGGAACTATGCATAATCCTTTCCTAGACCATTCAAGGTCACAGAAACTAGATCATCATCTTCTAATGGGGACCCAATAGAAGAAAATGCATCGGCAATTTTCTTCACCTTCATGTGGTAGTCGTTGATGCTCATATTTTCTCTCTGCACATTGTGCAACTCCTGCTTGAAACTCCTACTTGAGCTGCATTTTCTTGGCTTGCGTATTTGTGCTATACATTTTTGCCAAGGTATCCCATGCCTGTTTTGGTGTACTTGCATCCTGAATATGCACAATCATAAAATCCGAAATACTGATAGAAAGCCAGTACATAACCTTTCTGTCTCTCTCATGCCATCCTTTGAATGCCTGCAGTTCCTGTTGATTGGGAACATTAGGAAGAACTAGTTCTTCTTTATTTCCTATAATGAACTCCCAATAGCCTTTTCACATAAGGAAATTCGTCATTTTAAACTTCCATGCTTGGAAGTTGTTCTTGTCAAGCTTTTCAGTGACAATCTGTGAAAGAGAATCAGAAGCCATTACAGAACACTGCAAAATATTCTGTCACTGCAAAAAACATAGCTTCTCGCTCACAAGGGCAAATCTGCAACACTGATGAGCATGCTGGAAGGGTGGTAGCAAGCTAAGGGTGTCCACTTTTTGTTCACTCCCCAATCCTAAGGAGGTGGAAAAACAAGCTTTTTAGCACACAAAAATGCAAATTTCACCTACTTCCCTATGGATCTAGTCTTTGAAGTCTTCTGACACAACATCACACTTGCTATTATGCACACAATCGTATAGTCTGATCGAAAATTTGATGCACACACAAAAAATTTCTTTGTGTCACACGGCATGGTTCCAGGGTGGTCACACGTTTGTCACGAACAAAGAGTGTCATATTAAATTCTAAATTTCTCACTCATTTTAGATTAAATGTTATTGAAACTTTGTAAGTGGTCTCTTTTCATTATGTAGAGCTTAACTTGATTTATTGGTAATTTTTTGAATGATTTATCTAATTATAAATAATTATTTATAATAAATAAAGTCATAAAATACATGCATTTTAGTAGCACACCACATTTTTTTAGTATTTTGAATAATTAAGCAAATCCAATTCAGTGGAAGGTTAGTAGGCACATAAGGGTGTGTGGTTGAATCATCAAATCCCAAATCCAACGGTTAGATTTAGGAGGATTGAAGTTTAATTTTTACTTTTACTCCTCAAAGGATCAACAAAGAATATTAAAAATAAATCTAGTAATTCTCCAACATAACCAAACATTTCAAAAATGTCAATATTTTTAGTCCTCTGCATGATGAATAAGAGGAAAAAATTTTGGTTAAATTTGAGTAAGGGAAACGTACGATATGGCCTCCAACAGTTAAATCTCCCTTTTGTGGGGGAAAAAGGGCCACCCAAGCCTAATACCAAGACAAGGTAGGCTTGGTATTAGGCTTGGTGAGGTAGGCTAGGAGCATCACCGATCCTAGTGGCAAGCCTTTGGAGTCTGCATGCTGCCCATGTGGAAGGCTGAGTCATCAAAACCATGCCACGTTGTTAGACCACGTGGTGCCATCTCATCAAGCAGATGTGACATCACTCCTTGCCATGTCACCTTACATTGCCACACGTGCTGCCACATGTGCCACCTCATCATTCCACATCATCAGCCATGTGATCACACAATGCCACCTTGGCATACCTCCTCAACCTTGCCACGTCACCAATCCCTCCACCTCAATTTGCCATGTCAATCTACCACCTCATGAATGCCAACTCATCATGCCACATCACCTTTCAATGTCATCGAAGAGGCCCAGTACCACATCATGACCATGCAGGAAGAGACTATATTACCACATCATGACCATGCATGGTGCCACATCAGCCAGATGTATACACATGACGATGTGCGATGCATACAATACCTCGATCGAGGTACATATGCTGGGTGAGGCATACAATACCTCGTTCGAGGTATGTGACCGAGGACACCTAGGGATACCTCGATCGAGGTTCATACATACATGTGCAATGCACTAAATACCTTGATCGAGGTATAAGGTCTGATCGGGGCTCTGGGCATAGCAGACCTCTCCACCAAAACTAAGCCAATTAGTATCAATCTTAGCACCTCTCCACCAATAATAATGAAGAGCAATCTAGTGGATGAGTTGAGGCTCTCTATAAGACACCACGTTTTGGTTCATTTCACCCATTCTTAGCCATTCTTGCCTCCTCATCACTTTGTCACACCTTCCATCCTACTTTCATTGAGAATGGGTTCTCAAAGCCGTAGAGCTAGTAGACGTGAAAGATGTAGGAACCCCCCCCCAAATCTCATTGACGAGGAGCGCAAGTGGAAGGCTCGTGAGCGCAAGAGAGCCTCTAGAGCTCAAGCTCACGCTGCCAACACTGATCCACCTCCAGCTCTACCTCTACATCCCACCTCCACCCCCACCCCCACCTCCATTGTCCCCCCATGCTCATCCGCTCCCCTACCTCTAGCCTCCGCCCTTCCCCTAGCCACCTACATTTTGGCCTCCACCTCTACCTCTTCCCCCTCCACCCTCCCCCCTCCCCCTCCCCCTCCCCCTCCCCCCGCTCCGCTTGGCGCCTCCCTTCCCCCGTCCACCCTACCATCTCATATTGATCCCCTTGCCCCACCTTGCAGCAGCAGTGTTGCTTCACGACGTGACGTGCCGAAGTCCACTATCCGTCGTCGTACTAGCAAGATTGTGCAGTCTTTTTTTTGTGACCTCACGCCAGCTTCGCAGTCTTCTCTTCTTACGTCCCTGATTGATCACCCTGACTTGGTAGAGTGTAGGAGGCTTGCTGGTCTTGGTGCACGTAGAGATAGGGTTGTATCTAGCGAGGTCCTTAGCAGTGTTCGACGTTCCTATGCTTCTATTAAGCATAGGAACTCCAGTGATGCCTTGGCAGCACGTCGTGCTATTGTGGCTGCCATTAGTAGACCTCATATGATAGGCCATGTGCGTACCGCTTCACGTCTTCTTCAGATTGCACCGCGCACATTACGAGCAGGCATCATTAGGAGGCAGAGTCTAGAGGATAGTGAGACTGATGCTCTTTGGGCTTCAAGTGGTCGTGCACCTCGCAGCGATCGATTGTTGGATGATTCCACTAGGTCCTTCATACAACAGTTTTGGGAGGAGCATTGCAGAGCATCCCCGGTGTTCAAGAAGGCATTGCGGAAGAGGGTGTCACGCGGTGTGTACATTGAGCATGGTGCATGTTTTTTGGAGTGTACCCAGACTGAGTTGTACACTCAATTTGTAGAGGCGCACCCGGAGTTCAAGATTGGGCAGAGGTCATTTGAACGATGCAGGCCATGGTTTGTGCGATGCTCTCAGGAGCGTGACACATGCTGTTGTCGCTACCATGTGGATTTTGGATTGATGTATGACGTATTCCGTTCCCTTGATGGTCATAGGGGAGTTGTTCCTACTAGCCCTCGTGACTTCATTCATTCCATATTGTGTACACGAGATGGTGATGCTTTATTCCACTCCCTTGTGTGGTGACTTTGCTAGAGTGCCACGAGTTGCACTAGATACTTGTGATGTGCAGATCGTTCGTTGGCAGTAGTATGAGTACTGTACCTTGACATTAGATGGTGGTGCACAGTCGAGGAGGTTGCAGCTTGTGGGGAAGGAGACACCACGTGTTGTATTCATTGACTGTTTTCGAGGGAAGCTGTACCGCTACATACGCCACTCGCACACTGCGAAATGGGAGGATCGCCAGTTTCGTGCATGTTTGAGGACATTTCCTGTAGGGGTGGTTGTCTCAGTGGTGGACTTTGTGGAGAATTACACCTTTGCACCACAGCATGAGATCCAATCGGAGTATTATTTCTCCGAACAGGTGACGTGTGATTGAGTATTGATTTTTTCCCCGCCTCATTATATTGAATTATTTCAATAGTCATATTTTTTTTTCAATGCCATATTGCAGGTTGCTATATTTGTGCACATTAGCTATCGTCATGCACAGGCTCATGTGGATGGCATTGATAGCACCATGGACTCACGCATCATTGTGCGAGAGTATCACTTCTACATTAGTGATGATCGATCGCATGATGCCCATTTTGTGCAGCATTGCTTCACTTTGCATGATAGTTTCTTGAGGGATCATGGTGTCACATGGCAGTGGCACTAGATCTGGTCAGACGGTTGCGATGGTCAGTTCAAATCCGCTAGACAGTTTTATTGGTTCTGCAGATGGCACCGTGAGACAGGCATTCCGATCACATGGAGCTACTTTGAGACAGGGCACGGTAAGGGAGAGCATGATGGTGCAGGTGCTTGCGTGAAGCGTGCTTTGCGTCGATACCAGTTGCATCACAGTGCCGATCGCTTCAAGGATGCACATGATGTGGTGCGGTGGTGCAGCCAGCACTTAGCACTTATCCACTAGTGCTACGTCCTCATTTCAGTCGCGTGACGATAGGGTGGTGAGCCGGTATTTTTGGTGCATGGACATTGGGAGTCTTGATCGGTCGAGGCCTTTTGATTGTCGTTCTGTGCCTGGCACTCTTGATTTCCATTCCATCAGGAGCGTAGGTGAGTCTCACCCTGTGATCTTTTCTCGACGGTTTGCATGTTTTTTCTCTGCATGCATTGATGATGATTGGGGAGGGTGCTCCATAATACCATGGGCCGATCCATGGGTACGGCGAGTGCTTTCTCCCTTCTAGCCTTGGGAGGAGATACATGATGATCAGGATGCGGGATTCAGTTCCTCTAGAGATTATGACCAGCTTACATATATTTTGCGTATTGGTGATATCTTCGCGGTTATTGCTTCGGAGGGCAATGACGAGGGTGTGGATTATTACTTGTTGCGATGCTCTATGCTGAAGAGTGTGCTGAATGAGGATATAGTGGATGGGCATGGGATGCACTTCAATGCTCATAGCTCGGGGGGGTCACTCATCATATGTAACCCTATCACGTGAGTTCAACAAAAGGATTTTTTTTATTTCCAAAATTTACAGAAATAAATATACGTAAGGGACTATTAAAAATAGTTTTGGAAAAAATTTATAGATTTGTATAGAAAAGGGGTACATTTTATTAATGAATTCTTTTACAGATAAGGGACTTTAAATATAGGCCTTGAACACACGTGATATAGAGGGTTTATACATAGTGACCCCCCCGAGGCTCATAGCATGATCGTAGGTGGCCACTATTTTCAGCAGATACAGAGGCGTGGTCGCTATATTGAGTTCCAGGAGTACATGGCAGATCAGGAGGCATACATGTATTCTCATCTTGTTGTTGGGATCAAGATTACTTTGAGTCGTGTTCGCACTCGCAAGGTGACGTCCACTCCACGATGCCTCCTTGCAGTGGCGGATCACGAGAGCATACTTGCAACTATTGGCATGAGAGCTGATCCTGAGGAGTAGCACATTACATATCATATTTTTTGGGATCATCAGTTGATCAGATTGATTTTTATTGGGTATCACTAGTTGATTACACTTTTTTGTATTCGATATGTATAGGCTCACTGTGTGACCGTACCATTGTAATTTTCATGGACTCATATTTTGTATTTCACTATGATGGCTGTATACACGTTCATACACATCATTGTATTAGATTCTATTTTTAACATGATGTCCGATGTCTTCTCAATGGGATTTGTTATGTTTGTAATACAAAAAATTGTTTATTAGTAGTAATGTTGTAATTTGTTTTGTGCATTAGGACATTTTAAAAACGTGACTAAGAAAATTCGCGCACGTACTAACGAAATACGCGTGTGGACTTGCTTGTTGGGTTTGAAACTTCGCACGACTCTTAGGCCACCCTAGACATACATCCACGCGAGATTTGGTCTGAATTGATTTGGTGTGCGCCACGTGGAAGGTACAATGCGTACATTTTTACAATCCCTACTAGCACTCGTGACTACGTGTATGAGCTATGGCGCATGTACTAACGAAATGCGTGTGTGGACTTATCTGTTGGGAATGAAACTTCGCACGACTCTTAGGCCACCCTAGACATACATCCGCGCAAGATTTGGTCTCCAACTTATTTGGTATGCGCCACGTGGAAGGTATAATGCATACATTTTTACAATCCCTACTAGCATGACTACGTGTGAGAAATGGCGCACGTACTAACCAAATATGCATGTGGACTTATCTGTTAGAGATTAAACTTTGCACGGCTCTTAGGCTACCGTAGACGTACATCCATGCAAGATTTGGTGCCCAACTGATTTGGTATGCGCCACATGGAAGGACAGCTGTGTACATTTTTACAATCCCTACTAGCACGACTACGTATGAGCTATGGCGCATGTACTAACGAAATACGCATGTGGATTTATCTGTTGGGAATGAAACTTCGCACGACTCTTAGGCCACCCTAGACATACATCCACGCAAGATTTGGTCTCCAACTTATTTGGTATGCGCCACGTGGAAGGTATAATGCATACATTTTTACAATCCCTACTAGCACGACTACGTGTGAGAAATGGCGCACGTACTAACCAAATATGCATGTGGACTTATCTGTTGGAGATTAAACTTTGCACGGCTCTCAGGCTACCGTAGACGTACATCCACGCAAGATTTGGTGCCCAATTGATTTGGTATGCGCCACGTGGAAGGTACAATGCGTACATTTTTACAATCCCTACTAGCATGACTACGTATGAGCTATGGCGTATGTACTAACGAAATACACGTGTGGACGTATCTGTTGGAAATGAAACTTCGCACGACTCTTAGGCTACCGTAGACGTACATCCACGCAAGATTTGGTGCCCAACTGATTTGGTATGCGCCACATGGAAGGACAGTTGCATACATTTTTACAATCCCTACTAGCACTCGTGACTACGTATGAAAAATGGCGCACGTACTAATGAAATACGCACGTGGACTTATCTGTTGGGGACGAAACTTCACACGCCTCTTAGGCTACCCTAGACGTACATCCATGCAAGATTTGGTCTCCAACTGATTTGGTATGCGCCACGTGGAAGGACAAATGCATACATTTTTACAATTTCTACTAGCACGACTAAACCCTAAACCCTAAACCCTAAACCCTGGACCCTAAATCCTAAACCCTGTTGGGCACGAAACTTCACATGCCTCTTAGGCTACCCTAGACGTACATCCATGCAAGATTTGGTCTCCAATTGATTTTGTTTGCGCCACGTAGAAGCAATCCCTACTAGCACGGCTAAACCCTAAACCCTAAACCCTGGACCCTAAATCCTAAACCCTGTTGGGGACGAAAATTCACACGCCTCTTAGGCTACCCTAGATGTACATCCATGCAAGATTTGGTCTCCAACTGATTTGGTTTGTGCCACGTAGAAGCAATCCCTACTAGCACGACTAAACCCTAAACCCTAAACCCTAAACCCTGGACCCTAAATCCTAAACCCTGTTGGGCACGAAACTTCACATGCCTCTTAGGCTACCCTAGATGTACATCCATGCAAGATTTGGTCTCCAACTGATTTGGTTTGCGCCACGTAGAAGCAATCCCTACTAGCACGACTAAACCCTAAACCCTAAACCCTAAACCCTGGACCCTAAATCCTAAACCCTATTGGGGACGAAACTTCACACACCTCTTAGGCTACCCTAGACGTACATCAACGCAATATTTGGTCTCCAACTGATTTGGTTTGTGCCACGTAGAAGCAATCCCTACTAGCATGACTAAACCCTAAACCCTAAACCCTAAACCCTGGACCCTGGACCCTAAATCCTAAACCCTGTTGGGGACGAAACTTCACACGCCTCTTAGGCTACCCTAGATGTACATCCACGCAAGATTTGGTCTCCAACTGATTTGGTTTACACCACGTAGAAGCAAGCCCTACTAGCACGACTAAACCCTAAACTTTAAACCCTAAACCCTGGACCCTAAATCCTAAACCCTGTTGGGGACAAAACTTCACACCCCTCTTAGGCTACCCTAGACGTACATCCACGCAAGATTTGGTCTCCAACTAATTTGGTTTGTGCCACGTAGAAGCAATCCCTACTAGCACGACTACACGTTAGCGTACCACCAAAGTCAAAAGAAAATAGTAAAATTAAATTGTGGCCTAACATGTCACACCTTCCTTGTACTCCCATACATGAGTAGAGTTTAAAAGGGAGAAGTGGGATTGTTAATATGTGTATATTTTTTTGGTGCATAGCCACAACAACCCTTTCTTTTTACATAAACCAAATACCAACACTTTTCCTTATACCAACCGCCAATCCTTTCTCTTGTACATAAACCACTAAATGCAAAAGAAAATAGTGAAATAAAATGGTGGGCTAGCATGCCACACCTTCCTTGTATTCCCGTATACATGCATTAATTGCCAATTGTGTTGATTTCTCTTCTTTATGTTCATTATCTTTTATACATGCATAATAATTAGATTGGTGCATTGGCAAATGTCATATTAAGGAAATTGAAATAGTCCTTAGAAACTTGGAAGGCATATGCGATTGTGACTTGGAAGGCACATGTGATTGTGGTTCGAATATGACAAATAATTAGGTCTTGTTTTCTTTGATCACCAATTAGCACAAGTATTGTTAATAATAAGAGACAAATTAAACACTGAGTCATAATAAATAACAGCAAAATCATGCAAAGGACAAGTCTAACTCCATTTTTGAAAAAAATCCCCAAAAAATTTATATTTTTTAAAAATTGTAGGGACAAAATATACGCTTCATGTCAATAATATTAAAAAACTAGAATTGTGAAAAAAGAATGCATAAAATATTACTTATATTTTATTGCAGAACCTAAAAATATCTAGTATTATCATTTGCAAAAAGTATTCTCTCCTTTAATTTAAAAAACATGACAAATTGCAAAGGAGAAGAAACTGCTTCATTCAACTAAGAGAGTTGCTAGAGCTTTTTCTTTGAAATACCAATCGTTTTCTATGCAAGTGCCCATATCAAATCCATATACAAGAATTTCTACACCCTACAAACTAAGCATGTCCACACATTGGTGATTTCTCGAATTTTTTCCTTTTGTCATGTTTTTTAAGTATCTCTAGATCACACATTCCCTCAAGTTCATTGGTGTTGAAAGAATTTTTTATCAATTGATTTACACATAGGTAACAACATTGCCCTCGGAGTCATGGATAAGTTTTGTACCAATATACATTTCTAGAATACTTTTTGTAAATAGCATAAATTGAAAGTTGGTAAAATTGATGTTACTTTAATATCTAATTTCAATTGATGAAACAATTTTACATTGGGCTATGGCATTATCTAAAAAAAGTAATTTTCTTTTTATACAAATTAGTTTATCAAATGGTTGAATTTCAACATATTTTGATATTAAGATCGGAAGGCTAGATTTGGAAGCATGAATATGACAATAGTTGTCTTTTTGAAAAATTGATGAAAATTTGGATTTTGAAACACACTTTATTGACAAACATGAATAGAATAAAATTTTTGTTTAAAAAATGAAAAACTTTTATCAGCAAAATAAAATTTTCATCCAAAAAAAGATGAATTTTGATATGTTTAATGTTTAATGTTTACAATTAATGTTTAATGTTTACAATTACTTCACATGGCATTCTTTTTTAAATACCTTATGTATTAAACAAACTATAAACTGAGATAAACAAAGTGTGAAGAACATCATGAAAGTACGAAAATGCTCATACATCATAAAAGTGGGAACAATATCATGAAAGTACCAAAATGAATCTGTACATCATCATCATCATGCTGCAAAAGTGCATCCCTATACAAGAAACGTGTGAAGTCTAAACAATCAATCTGAATCCGAATCTGATAACTCTACATATGATCCTCTAGTGGAACGCTGATGTGGCTCCTGTATGACTCGCTGCCCAACCGTCCGCTGTGTGCCCTCAGGCAAAGCCGGCTCAGATGGGCCAGCCTCATCACCTGCATGAGATGGGCCAACCTCATCCTGATGAAGAGGAGGGCATGCTGCACGCGCCACTGCTGCCATCTCTACCTCCCTCGCCTCCTCTATGTACGCGCGTCTCAGCTCCCATAGCCGTGCATCTGCGAATACTCGTGCCTCAAATCCAGCGCGAGTAATCGTCTCTACATGTGAAAGACGCTGGTCTCGGCCCTGCCCTAGCTGCTGCTCCACCCACTGCTGCAATGATGTCTGCAGCTTTGCCTCTCGCTCAATCCGGCGTGCCTCCTCCGCTCGTGCCTCGTCACCTGGCATGAAATCACCGTACAAAAAGCGTCGTGGAATGCATGATGCAACCACCGATGTATCCGCACCCTCCTGCATCAGCAATGCTCTCTGTGCCTCCTCCCGGTAGTGCTCTGTCAAGACTACACGGGCGAATGGATCAATAGCCTGACGATGACCAGGATATAGATCATCCATGCCCAGTCCTCTGTATGTTGCCACATCAATGTCAGCAAAGCACACAGGGCACACTGAACGTGCCACCATGTGGCGGGTCATGCAATGGAGATGTGCGATGTGGCCGCACCCTAGTCCAAACCACCCTACGATGTCAAAGTCCTCGTGGCAGAGGACACAAGTGGCAGTAGGAAGCCTCGCTACGACTGCTGCGTCTATAGGTGTCCTAGTCGGCACATCTACAGGAGGAGCAGGGTATAGGGCCACACTAGGGTCGATCCTATGGCGCAACGGATCACGACTAATATGCCTCAACTGCAAAATATAGTGCTCTGCGCGATGGTATGCTATGCGTGTCCGAATCCTCTGCTCCTCCAAATCTGTCTGCAACAGTCGTACGTGAGACTCCATCTCCTGACGCAATAGATGTGCCTGCAATGCAAACATGTCGCGTACATGGTGAGAATTAACCAAAAAACTTCAGTTCAAAACACGCTACAAAAAAATAAACTAACATAATCAAAATAACTAACCTCGTCCCTAGACTCGGCCAACACAGCCTCCAACTCTGCAATCCGTCTGTCTCGAGCCTCCAACTCGTGCTGAGGCACCGTAGATGTGGGAGGTGGTGTAGATGTGGGATGCTCCATCGATGATCGAGGTGGGGAGGTGGAATCGCAATAGATCTTGATAGGGCAGAGACCATGTGCTGCAAGGATGATGCCACTGAATGAACATCCCCCCTAATCTGTCCTCCCACCGCTCGCAATGCCGGTGCAGGGATGGTGTGCAACTCTGGTCCCTCGCGTCGACGCCGAACACCTACAATCTGACGCTCCTGATGCCCCATCCTACCATGTCCCGCTCCTGATCCTGGACGGGTACTGAGGTAGTCCACCCGATGACCAAGGACAAACTCAGCGTAAAGCTGCATGGCAAACGACCTGGCTATCTGGCGGTTGTGAGGCAATCGACCACCATTCGCAGCAAGATATCTCGGATAAATGTGTGCTGCTATGATGGGGTGCCTACACCGTAAAATATGCAAGGGAAGCCCTGATCGTGGTCGCATCGCCTCGGTGTGACCATCCCAAAACATGTCCTCCAAGGCCTCCCTATGATGTGACTCCCGCTCAAACAACTGTCGAATGGCTCTCCAATCCAAGCCACCACCAGTGATCTCCACCTCAGCCTGTGCCTGAAAGCTATCCACAACGTCCTCAACTGTGTCCAATCGACTCAGAGCCTCAATAACTGAATCCAGGCTCGCAAACAAGTGAGGGGGTGCCCTAGCATCCTGCAGTGCCCTCATCTCAGCTCTCAGCATCTCTATCTGCATACGAAAAGTGGTGCTAGAACCTGTGCGCTGGCTGGCGCATGCACAAAAAAAACACATGGAAATTAATATTCTATTTGGGTAATGAAAATAATATTCTATTCAATATGACTTACAATCTATTTACGTAATGAAAACTATTTGTACGTACTCCTTGATGAGGTAGATCCTATGCACCTACCGGTAGATGGGCCAAATGTGTGGCTCAATATTAATCAATATTATTAATAATTCTTAATTTTGATTAGAATTTTTTCACTCTAGTCGTTGCATTTTAAAACTTAGATGTCTCAAATATTTTTTCCTTATATGTTTCCCTTTTTTCACTTTTTATCCAATATGAAACTTTTCCACATGTGGTGTAAGGACCACATTGTCCACTAATGGCCCCTATACTAAGGACAGATAGTGGAGAGGTTTGGTTAATAAGACCTTATTTGAATGCTTTACTGCCTTGGGTTTGTAATAGATATGGAGGAGATAGAAGGATACCTAATACATTACTTTGAACGATACACAAGCAAGGCGCATCTAGTATTTCTCGGACTACACATTAAAAAAGAGAGCGGGTTCACACTACAGACCTTTTAAAGTGAGAACTTTGAGAAAATAATTAAGCCTTTTCAATATTATCTATTTTGGTTGGGCAATCCACCTCAACTAGTGGCCATTCTTATAGATCATCACTTGGTTCAAGACATTTTGTATAAGACTCACTCGACTTCTAGTTGTAAAAATAGTTTTGGAATGAGATCATCCACATACGTAGCAACAACAAAGGGCACAAGATCCCTAGAAGAGGATTCAAAAACTTTGAAAATTAAATCCTTGGATGTCCCTATGCAATGGGAAGGGTTGCATACAATAACTAATGTTAATTTTGGTTGAGCTCAAGTAATAAGCGTCACCGTTGCCTATGGTTGGACTAGCAAGAAAGAGACCACCCTTGCTTACAATGAAACTAGCATATAATTCCTTGAGCATGTGGTTGACATTCCATGTGTGACATAGTTTCAACGAGGGAAAGGAGATATGTAGCATCCATACTATTTTGGTTATGAGGTGGTTCACGTGATTATTGTTACAAAGTCTTTTTGGGAAAACATCTTAGTCATTTGTAAAAGACAAGATAAATGTTGTTAACATTTGTCATAGGTTTCCCTACAGTGCAAAAAGGCATGTATGTGTGCCACATGGCGAGCTGCCATTTAGCAAACAACATGGAATGGGATGCTTCAAATGTCGACTCTTGAAGGTTATGGAGTTCTCTCTCTCTTAAGTCGATTTGAGGCTGCTCAACTCAGACAAATGTTATGCAACATGGATTTCTCTCTTTAACTAGATCCACCCGACAAAATTTTCCTCAACACAATGAATATTGACTTCATTTCAAAGTTTGGCATTTCAAAAATAGCTCCTAACCAATCCTTATAGTGGCCCATACTATTATCTATGATCATTAAGGGATGATTAGGAGAGATTCAGTCATTAACAGGCTCTATTTGAACTTAGGTCTATAGTTGATCAAAACACTTGCATATATTAGCATGAATGTGGAATGAATATAGATCCACTAGAGTCCCATGTGCAATGAATGTTAGGTATTCTAGTTAAACTTTCAGTTTCTCTATGGCGTATTTCTTTCTTCTTATACATATAAGAGTAGTAGATGAATTATGGAACTAGACAACAAACATGATCAAAGTGCTAGATCTAAAGCATGCCATAGTGATAGCATAAGAATCTCAAACAGTTTATAGGCACAGACCGTAATATTCGAGTTCTTGAAGACCCATCCAAATATTCTCAATCTTGTAATATTCTTTTTTCAGTTATGCTAGAGTCTATGCATAACTTAGAAGAATTAGACATTTGCAAACTATTCCATGTCTTCTTAAGGTCTAAGCCACTATTTCATGTCTTCTTAAGGGATATTGAAGATTTGGACTAAGCCACTATCTAGGCATTTCCAAGCTATAGCCTTATCATGCATGCTTAGTCTAATCAATCTATTGACTAATAGGGGACATATGCCTTCAACATATTTCCTAGTAGAATCGATCCTTACTAATTGCCAAATAGTTAAAGGATGATTTATCATTAGTAATTTCCCAATATATTAGGGATGATTACCCAAGCTTAAACCTAGTTTCCTTCTAAAGAACTTGCTTGTCCCAAAGTGTCTAGTCAACTTCAAGCTTTGGTCACCAACCATGTCACTAGTCAATCTTTAATGTCCAACTCCAATAGTTGACTAGTAGGTTTATGTTTGTGTATTAATTTGATAAGTCGAGCGAGTCTTATACAAAATGTCTTATTAATTTGATAAGTCGAGCGAGTCTTGTGCCTCATTAAACATTTTTTAAATTTAAAATTTTCACATTTTAAATTTTAAATGTCGTAATTCAAAAATTAAAAAAAATTTACAAATGCATTTCAAATTTATAAATACTTTATAATTATTCCTATGAACGTTTTTTTATTTAATAAAAATAGCTCTATTTTAAAAAAAAAATCTCATTTTCACATTTTAAATAAAAAATGTCGTAATTTATAAATTTCAAAAAAACATTAAAATGCAATATAAATTTAGAAATTTTTTATAATTTTCCTTATAAACTAAAATTTAATTAAATTCTACCAAAAAGAAAATGCTACATAAAAAAAACAGAAATATAGAACATCTTCACATTTTGAATAAAAAATGCCTCATTAAACGTTTTTTAAATTTAAAAATTTCACATTTTAAATAATAAATGTCCTAATTCAAAAATTTAAAAAAAATTTACAAATGCATTTCAAATTTATAAATATTTTATAATTATTAATATGAACGTTTTTTTATTTACTAAAAAAGCTCTATTTTGAAAATAAAATTTCATTTTCACATTTTAAATAAAAAATGTCGTAATTCATAAATTTCAAAAAAACATTATATTGCATTTCAAATTTAGAAATTTTTTATTATTTCTCTTTTAACCTAAAATTTAATTAAATTCTACCAAAAAGAAAATGCTACATAAAAAAAACAGAAATATTTAACATTTTCACATTTTGAATAAAAAATGCCTCATTAAACGTTTTTTAAATTTAAAATTTTCACATTTTAAATTATAAATGTCATAATTTAAAAAAAAAAAAAATTTACAAATGCATTTCAAATTTATAAATATTTTATAATTATTAATATGAACTTTTTTTATTTACTAAAAAAAGCTCTATTTAAAAAAAAATAATAATTTTCACATTTTAAATAAAAAATCTCGTAATTCATAAATTTCAGAAAAACATTAAAATGCATTTTATAATTTTTCTTATAAACTAAAATTTTAAATTACGTTTTTTAAAATTAAAATTTTCACATTTTAAATTATAAATGTCGTAATTTAAAAATTAAAAAAAAAATTTACAAATACATTTCAAATTTATAAATATTTTATAATTATTAATATGAACGTTTTTTTATTTACTAAAAAAAGCTCTATTTAAAAAAAATTTTTAATTTTCACATTTTAAATAAAAAATATCGTAATTCATAAATTTCAGAAAAACATTAAAATGCATTTTATAATTTTTCTTATAAACTAAAATTTAATCAAATTCTACATAAAAGAAAATGCTACATTAAAAAAAACCCTACCTGGACTCTCCCGCCGTCCATCTCCGTCGATGTCCGTTCGTGGTTCTCTGTCGCTCGCGCAATTCCGTCGAAGTCCGGCAAATCCGAAATCGGTGGATGAGGCAGAGCTCGATCGAGGTATGCGGAATAAGGGGGGTCGCTCTCCTTTTATAAGAAAAATTAGGGTTTAGCTACCTCGATCGAGGTATTCTTGACATGCCCATACATCTCGGCACATCTACCTCGATCGAGGTATTGGCATGCCACGACACCTCGATCGAGGTATTCTTGAGATGCCCATACATCTCGTTGGCATGCCACGATACCTCGATCGAGGTATTCTTGACATGCCCATACATCTCTGAACATCTACCTCGATCGAGGTATTGCCATGCCACATCACCTCGATCGAGGTATTGTGACATGCCCATACATCTCGGTACATCCACGTCGATGGAGGTTTTGACATGCCACGATACCTCGATCGTGGTGTGTTGGCAGAAGCGAGATGCCAAGTCATGTGTCCAGCATACCTCGATCGAGGTATGTCATCCGCCCTGTTGGCTGCCCTGTCGGATGGTACATACCTCGATCGAGGTATGCTGGACATGCCACTTGACCTCCGATCGAGGTTGAGCTGGATTGCCACGATACCTCAAACGAGGTAGATGTGGCATGTATAGCTGGCTTGCCAGCAAGCCTCGATCGAGGTAGAGGCTCGGTCCGGTGAAAAAGCTACGTACCTTGATCGAGGTATTGGCTAGGCTCGATTGTGCTCGTGTGTGATTTTCATTGGAGCTTATACCTCGATCGAGGTATTGGAGACCGAAGCAAAACCTTTGTATTTTCACTCGAGCGGGTGTCACACTCACCCGAAAGTGGTCCGGAAGTGGACACCCTTAGCTTGCTACCTCCCGGAAACAGTAGAAGACAGAGGCTGGATGCTAAATAATCAGGGTTGCTATAGCCAGTGATGTAATGGGCTTCACGGGCTTGCTCTTATATAGCCACCAGTTGTAGTCGGTTAGGCCCAATATGGTGACCGGCCCAATATGGTGACCGACCCAGTCCGCCCAAAAGGGTCGACTGGGGGTCGATCCCAAAATAGGCCACCGACCACATGATAGAACCGGTGCGCAAAATAGAGCACTTGACCTACGAGAACCGTTCGGCCCACAGCCATCCAAGATCATCTAGGACTCCAAACAGGCCCCGCAACCTGAGAGTGGGAAAATCTCTATCTACCCTCAATGCAGTTAGTCATGGGATGCCTTCCCGCACTTGCATATAGCCTAGTTGGTGGTGTGCCAACTCTATCTGAAGCCGTCCAGCCATCAGGCCACACATGGCCCCCATCTGGTGTCCAAACTAGGACCTTTCAGATAACTGAGCTACTCAAATGCCTTCTCCTCATATGGGGGGCTTACAAGTAGAGTTAGCTAGTTCCCGCGTAGTTACACGAGAGTGGAGCATTGATATCTAACACCCCCCCTCACCGCAAGTGAACTTACTTTTTCGGCCCAATTCCAAGTCAATGAAGATGCCTCTCTAGCAAGTCTCTTCCAAGAGCATTCATGAAGATGTCCGCAGCATTCTCTGTAGTCGGACAGTACACCAAGTCGACCTCTCCATCCATGATGAGCTCACTTACAAAGTGATATTGAATCTCAATGTGTTTTGTGCAAGCATGGAACACTGGGTTCTTTGCAATCGCCATGCAACTTTGATTGTAACATGATAACTGCATAGGCTTGTTCTGCACTGCACCCATGTCCCCTAAAATCCTCCTCAACCACATTGCCTCGCAAGAAGCAAAGCATGCAGATTTGTACTCGGCCTCGATAGAAGAAAGAGCAACTGTGGGTTGCTTCTTGCTAACCCATGACACAACTCCAGATCCAAGTGAGAGACAGTACCTTGTCACTAATCTCCTGCAGTTGACGTCTCCTACCCAATCCGAGTCACAGAATCTGGTTAAGATGTTGCCCTTGATATAGGTGATGCCATAATCAAGTGTGCCTTTGATGTATTTCAACACCTACATCCCTGCCCTCCAATGGTTCTCCTGGGGCTTATTGGAAAACCTGTTTAGTACACCAGAAAACTGATGTCCGACCGTGTGTTGCACAGATAAATCAAGCTACCCACAAGCCTTCTGTACTTTGCTTCGTCTAGCAGTGGTGATGAATCCTCGTTTGAGAGCTTCAAATCAACCTCCATAGGGGTACCAAGTGTCTTGCACTCAGCCATGCCAAATGCCTTCAGTATCTCTCTAGCATACTTCAGCTGTGAAATGAAGATCTTGTTGAAATGTCGAGCTCCACTCGTGATATGCCAGGGTGACCATTGTGCATTTATGTCACCGACTTGTTAGCTCTAGATGCAGTTGGTACACCGCCCATGAATAATAGCTGGATGATAGCTATCCTTATGTACTCTAGTTTGTGGCTCAGATAGTATGCCACCTTAGTTAGCTGAGTTTGGTTTGAGACCCACATATAGGTTCTTCTATTTCTTTGTACTAGAGTTCTTTTGGCTTTCACAACTAAGAAGAGGAAAACTGTTTTTAGCCTTCGCCTTTGTGTGTATTCCACCATTGTGTATGTGAGAAAGCTGCAAGTGAAACTCCTTCCTTCTCTCCCACTATCTTCACATGGTATTAGAGAGTGGTTAATGATAAGGAGCTCAAGAAAGCAAACCAAGTTCGCGGTGTCCTGGTAAGAGGACCAGTGTTCATTCCTTTTTCGAGTTTGGGAGCAAATCTCTGCAGGTAGCACAGCTAAAAAGCGCAAGAGTGCATTGTGAAACACCCTTCGTAGTGTGGCGAGAGGGCAATATATGCTGCCCGTTTCGAATGAGACTTTATTTTTCTGATTCGAGGCAATTTTGGGGCCCGTTTTGTTGGCAGAAGATTTCCATAGGCACTGAGAAAAAGGCCTTGTTTTTACTATGCAACCACTGCTCTGTAGGTCGACGAAAAATTGCCATAGAAATTGCATCATATGCCTATGCACAAAGATATTGGGAGTTACAGAATCATCCTTATTGCCTGTTGATGCAAAATTGTCACTAGGAAGTGATTGTGTGGTCAAGGGAAAAGAGAGGATAAGAGTTCCTATGCCCATCATAGCAGTTGGCGCTTAAGGTGCTAGTTGTTGCAGGCCATTGCGATCATGAAAAGAAATATGGGAAAAGAGAGGAAGCATGTTCTTACTTGGAAATGAAATGTCTTGAATTGGATAATCTCACAAAAAACAGAAGGTGTTTCATGTCCTGGCCCTATAAAAGAGAGGAAACATACAATTTTAAGAAAACTAATTAGTAAAAGGAGGAGTTTGGAGAAACAACATTTGAAAGGGTATGGATTGAGGAGACAAAGAGAAGCCTACAAACAAGGAGAAAGCATGAAAAAAATAGGTAGAGTTTTCATACTCTTCTCTTTTATGATTATTTTTTGTGTATTGTTTCTTCATTTAGAAAAAGAAAAGGAAAGGAAAGGAGGAGAGAAACTTAAGAAGAAAAGAAGGGAAAGTGAAAGCAAAGCAAGGGAAACAAGAGGAGAGGTAGAAAGACAGACAAAGAAACCAAACAAACTTGAAATACAAGAGAAAGAGATGAATTCTTACCTTGAGATGGAGAGGGAGATGCAACAAGTCTTGTAGGTGTAGAGAGACAATGTAGGAAAGGATGGAGAGGTGGAAGGGGAAGGGAGGAGGCAAGGCTTAAGGGTGATCATGATCTGAAAGAGAAAGTGAAGGAGGAGAACACATGAAAAAATGAATGGCATCACATTGGACAAACAGCTCGCCATCTTTGGTTTCCAAAAAATGTTGGTATGGGCATTGGTATTACCATGGGTATAAAAAAGCAGAGCATCCGTATAGAGATCGTTATGGTCATCAATATATACTGACACCCATACTGACAAAACAAGGCTTTTTGGGGGGTTTAGGGTTTAGGTTCTCGGGTTTTTGGGGGGGGCTGGGAAGTGCAAGGAAATTTTGGGGTGTGAGTGGGTGTTTGAAGGGATTTAGGCCTTGGGGTGTTTGGTGAAAGAGAGGGGATACAGGGGTTTGAGGAAATTTGGGGGATTTGGGTGTTTGAGTGTTTGACTTGACTTGGGGGGATGGTTGTGGATGTGTGCACCTCTGGAGAGAATGATTAGTGACAACTCATCAGATAGGGGGCCACCTCCTGAGAGTTTGGAGTGGCTTCATGAGAGATTGCCTTGTCCTTGCATGCATTACAAATGAGGGGTTTGTCGTTAGTGCCATATTGTCATGTGCCACTTGCAGATGTATGGAGAGGTGCCACTAGAAGAGGATGTTGGATGACATGCTAGTGCATCATTGGTAAACGAATGATATTTGAATGATTCATGGGTATTTATATTACTTGTCCTTGTTGCACACACAAACCTTGCATCATTATATCATACAAGATGAGGAGAGCAACAAGGGAGCATGTGCATTACCTATTGAAATATCAAGCTCCACTCATAATATGCCAGGGTGACCGTTGTGCATTTATGTCACCAACTTGTTGTTGAGATATCGAGCTCCACTCGTGATATGCCACGGTGACTATTGTGCATTTATGTCACTGACTTGTTAGCTGCAGATGCAGTTGGTACACCGCCCATGAATAATAGTTGGATGACAACTATCATGTACTCTAGTTCGTGGCTTAGTTACTATGCCACCTTAGTTAGTTGAGTTTGATTTGAGACCCACATATAGGGTTCTTCTATTTCTTTGTACTAGAGTTCTTTTGGCTTTCACAACTTATGTGAGAAAGCCACAAGTGAGACTCCTTCCTTCTCTCCCACTATCATCACATGGTATCAGAGCCTGGTTCATGGTAAGGAGCTCAAGAAAGCAAACGAAGTTTGCGGTGTCCTAGTAAGAGGACTAGTGTTGCTTTCCCTTTTTCGAGTTTGGGAGCAAATCTCTATAGGTAGCACAGCTAGAAAGTGCAAGAGTGCATTGTCTCGGATTGAGACACCCTTCGCAGTGTGGTGAGAGGGCCCGTTTTGGGGGCAGAAGTTCTTCGCAAGCACTGAGAAAGAGGCCCTATTTTTGTTGTGCGACCACTGCTCTGCAGGTCAGTGAAAAGTTGCCACAGAAATTGCATCGTATGGCTGTGCGCAGAGATATTGGGAGTTACAGAATCATCCTTATTGCCTGTTGATGCAAAATCATCACTAGGAAGTGTTTGTGTGGTCAAATACCACTTTCGTTAGTTTCACAGATTTGCCCGTGTGAGGGAAAAGCTGTGTTTTTTATAGTACATAATATTTTGCACTGTTCTGTAATGGCATCTGATTCTCTTTCATAGATTGTCACTGAAAAGCTTGATAAGAAAAAATTCCAAGCATGGAAGTTTAGAATGATGAATTTCCTTATGGGAAAAGGCTATTGGGAGTTCATTACAAGAAATGAAGAAGAACCAGTTCTTCCTAATGTTCCCAATCAACAGGAAATGCAGGCACTTAAAGGATGGCATGAGAGAGCTAGAAAAGTTATGTACTGGCTGTCTATCAGTATTTCGAATTCTATGATTGTGCATATTCAGGATGCAAGTACGCCAAAGGAGGCATGGGATACTTTGGCAAAAATGTACAGCACAAATACGCAAGCCATGAAAATGCAGCTCAAGCAGGAGTTGCACAATGTGTAGAGAGAAAATATGAGCATCAATGACTACCACATGAAGGTGAAGAAAATTGCAGATGCACTTGCTTCCATTGGGTCGCCAGTGGAAGATGATCTAGTTTCTGTGACCTTGAATGGTCTAGGAAAGGACTATGCACAGTTCTGGACATCCATTGCCATTCGTGAAGAATTTCTTGATTTTGAGGAGTTGTTTGCTCTTCTAATTTTGGAAGAGTAGAGAAATGGTGGTGCATCTTCTTCAGGAGGAACTTTAAAAGAAACTGTCTTCTACTCAAATGCTGGAAGAGGTAGAGGTAGAGGTAGAGGAGGTCGATCTGGAGGCCATGGTAGAAATCAGAATATGCAGCAAACTCAAGAAAACTAGTCCTTTGGAGGAGGACATGGTAACTCTAGAGGTAGGGGGAGCCAAAGAGGTCGTGGTGGATGGCAGAGAGGCCAAAATGCAAACAGCAATGTTGAATGCTACTATTGTGGTAAAATGGGTCATATGGCTAAAGACTGCTACAAAAAGCAGAATGACATTATGAATGGAAAATTGCAGCAAGGCAATTATGCATCCTCTAGTAGACAGGGTGATGATAGAAATGAGCATTTATTTATGGTGCAGCACATGACCAATTATGTGACAAGTGCAGAAGAAAGCAATGATGTGTGGTATGTTGGCTCAGGTGCATCAAACCACATGACAGGTCATGCAGAATGGATGCAAGATGCAAGGAAAATGGAAAAACTAGGTGTATTTCATGTCCCAAATATCACCAAGAACCTGGTTTCTATTGGTCACATGGTTGAGTAGGGCTTGTAGGTCAGATTTAATCCTCATGGATGCTTTGTTGCGGATATGAAAAATAACGATCGCTTAGTAGCAAAAGGAAAGAAGAAGGGCAGGATGTTTACGTTGGATGCCGACATGCCTAAATTGAGTGCAACAATGTTTGCACATGGGACCGGTGTAGTTGCAGATATTGATATCTAGCATAAACGCATTGGTCATGTTAATGTACAACGACTTAAATCAATGCAGGTCCAAAATATTGTTGTAGGATTGCCTAAATTCAAGGTTGCATAAATGCTTAAGGTATGTGAAGCCTGTCAATTTGAAAAACAGGCAAGGAAACCATTTCCTAGACATGTTCAAGAGAGTAAGAAGCCATTGGAATTAATCCACTCTGATGTGTGGACTACTAAAGCTACATCTATTGGAGGCTGTCATTATTTTGTCACTTTTATTGATGACTACAGCTAAAAAGTTTGGGTGTATTTTATGAAAAATAAAAGTGAAGTGTTTGGGCATTTCAAAGCTTTTAAAGCTATGGTTGAAAAAGAAATAGGCCTGCACTTAAAAAGCCTAAGGTCACATGGAGGCAAAGAGTACCTCTCAAATGAGTTTGCAAGGTTCCTCCAGGAGCATGGCATAAAGTAGCAATATTCATGCAGTCATACCCCATAGCAAAGTGGACTTGCAGAAAGGAAAAACAGGCATATTAGAGAGGTATCTCAGGCCATCCTAAATGAAAAAGACCTACTAGAATATTATTGGGCTGAAGAAGTTGCTACAGCAGTTTACATAATGAATAGGACTCCCACTACAACAATACATGGCATGATGCCAGAGGAGATGTATACTGGTAGGAAACCAGATATTTCTCATTTCAAAATTTTTGGTTGCATTGCATATGTTCATCTGCCAGATGAGTTGAGGTCCAAGTTGGATCCAAAGGCTGAGAAGTGCATCTTTATTGGTTATTCTCTGCAGCAGAAAGGGTATAGATGCTATAACCCTTCTACTCGTAAGTTTACAATGAGCAGAGATGTTGTTTTTGATGAGATGAGCAGTTGGTATAAACCAGTAAATGTGATTGATGATGTAGATGCACAAAATGGTAATACTGCATAGAATTTATGGCAGCAATCACAAAATATTATTGGACTTGCAGTGTCCTCTAGCAGTGCTTCACATACTTCACCATGGATAGGCAGATTGAGATCAGGAGAATCTCATCAAAGCAATGCAGATAGTGGTATGAAGGTATCACAAAAAGGAAAAGAGAAGGTAGATCAGCCCATGTTTGATGTGAATGCAGGTCACTCTTATGTGGATGGTGAATCCAGTGGCTCAAAACAGAGCATTGACGATGAGTTGGGTATTCCTTCTATTGTTACACCTGGAGTAAGGATGACTAGGGATGTTTTGAGAGCACTTGGTAGTGAGCCTATTTTGCACAAGTCTACCAAAGTCAAGTATTCTGTGGATAGGCTGAAATATGATGGATTTACAACCATTCACTATGCCTACATGGTCAAAGTGATACAAGAACCAGAACCCACTTCTTTTGAGCAAGCCATGGGAAAAGAAAAATGGGAGAGAGCCATGGATGAAGAAATGGATGCCTTGGAAGCAAATGCTACATGGGAATTGGTGCCTTTGCCTAAAGACAAGAATGTGATTGGTTGTAAGTGGGTTTATAAGGTGAAGCACAATGCAGATGGTTCTATGAACACATACAAGGCAAGATTAGTTGTCAAGGGGTATGCACAGATATATGGGATTGATTATGAAAAAACATTCAGTCTAGTTGCAAGGATGCCAACTGTAAGAGCAGTCATTCCTATGGCTGCATCAAAGGGATGGTCTTTACATCAAATGGATGTAAAGAATGCCTTCTTGCATGGTGATTTGCAAGAAGAGGTCTTTATGGAGCAGCCACCAGGTTATGTTCATGTTGTTCATCCTGCGTTTGTTTCTAAGTTGAAGAAAGCCTTGTATGGCTTGAAGCAAGGACCTAGAGCATGGTTTGACAAGATAGGACAGTATCTTGTCACTATTGGCTTTCAGATTTCCAAGGTAGATTTCTCACCTTATGTGAGAAAAACAGAGAAAGGTAGTCGTGCACAAGGGGGGATGAGGGAACGGGGGGGGAGCAGAAAACCCCACCCGAGAGAGAGACACGAGGAGACGGGCCACGGGGGCCTGGTCATTTATGTTGATGATTTGATCATCACAGGTGATAGTGATGAAGATATCCTTCATGTGAAAATGCTATTGAAGCAAAAGATTGAGATGAAGGATTTGGGAGAGCTACGTTATTTCTTGGGCATTGAGGTGATTAGATCACCAAGTAGGATACGGCTTTTGCGGAGGTAGTATGGATTGGACATGCCATCCAAATATGGGATGATAGGCTATAAGCCTATTTCAGTTCCTTTGGAGTAGAATGTGAAGCTGAGCGCAGATGCAAGTGAGTTTCTGGAAGACCCTACTATGTAGCGACCCATAGTAGGAAGTTTGATTTATATGACTATTACTAGGCCAGATTTGAGCTATGTTATTGGATTGATAAGTTTATGCAAGCTCCAAGGAAATCGCATTTGGATGTGACTAGATGCATACTCAGGTATATGAAGTCCACATTGTAGTATGGACTATTTTATGAGGCCAGGGTTTAGATACAGTTGCATCAATACACTCATGCTGATTGGGCTGGTAGTATTTCTGATAGACGATCTACCAGTGGATATGTGTTCTTTTTTGGGAGTGCTGCAGTTATTTGGAGCAGCAAGAAACAGCCTACAGTTTCCTTGTTGAGCACAGAGGCTAAGTACAGGGGTGTAGCAATGGCTGCATGTGAGGTAGCTTGATTGCATAAGCTACTTTATGATATGCTTCAGTGGCCAGTTGTCATTTATTGTGACAATAGGAGCAGCATACACTTAGCAAATAACCCAGTATATCATGCTAGAACAAAGCACATTGAGGTGCATTATCGCTATGTGCAGAAGAAGATTATACTAGGTCTTATTGATCTAGTTTATGTCAGCACAGAGGATCAGGTAGCTGACATATTCACGAAGGCATTGGGCACAGAGAAGCTGCGCAAGTTCAAAGACCTGCTTGGTGTGCAGGAATTGGGATTGAGCTCGAGGGGAGTGTTGAGATATCGAGCTCCACTCATGATATGCCAAGGTGACCATTGTGCATTTATGTCACCAACTTGTTAGCTGCAGATGCAGTTGGTACACTGCCCATGAATAATAGCTAGATGACAGCTATCCTTATGTACTCTAGTTTGTGGCTCAGTTAGTATGCCACCTTAGTTAGCTGAGTTTGTTTGAGACCCACATATAGGGTTCTTCTATTTCTTTGTACTAGAGTTGTTTTGGCTTTCACAACTAAGAAGAGGAAAACTGTTTTCAGCCTCCACCTTTGTGTGTATTCCCCCATTGTGTATGTGAGAAATCCACAAGTGAGGCTCCCTCCTTTTCTCCCACTATCTTCACACTTGTTAGCTGCAGATGCAATTGGTACACCGCCCATTAATAATAGCCACATGATAGCTATCTTGATGTACTCTAGTTAGTGGCTCAGCTTGTATGCCATCTTAGTTAGCTGAGTTTGGTTTGAGACCCCCATATAGGGTACACCTATTCTTTTGTACTTAGAGTTCTTTTGGCTTTCACAACTAAGAAGAGAAAAATTGCTTTTAGCCTCCACCTTTGTGTATATTCCCCCATTGTGTATGTGAGAAAGTTGCAAGTGAGACTCCTTCCTTCTCTCCCACTCTCTTCACATGGTATCAGAGCTCCGTTCATGGTAAGGAGGTCAAGAAAGCAAACGAAGTTAGCGGTTTCCTAGTAAAAGGATCAGTGTTGCTTTCCTCTTTTTTCGAGTTTGGGAGCAAATCTTTGTAGGTAGCATAGTCAGAAAGTGCAAGAGTGCAATGTATTAGATTGGGACGCCCTTCACAGTGTGGCGAGAGGGTAGTATATGCTACGGGAAAAGGGAGAAGCCCTTGGTGAAATTATTTTTTTGATTCGAGGCCATTTCGGGGCCCGTTTTGGTGGTGGAAGTTTTTCGGAGGAACTCAAGAAAGTGCCCTGTTTTTGTTGTGCGACCATTGTTCTGCAGGTCACTAAAAAGTTATCATAGAAATTACATCGTATGCCTATGCGCACAGATAATGCGCACAGATATTGGGAGTGAAAAATCATTCTTATTTCCTATTGATGCATAATCATCACTAGGAAGTGACTATGTGGTCAAATACCATCTCGTCAGTTTTGCAAATTTGCCCTTGTGAGGTAGAAGTTGTGCTTTTTTGCAGTGATAGAATATTTTGCAGTGCTCTGTAACGGCGTCTGATGCTCTTTCACAGATTGTCATTGAAAAGCTTAACAAGAACAACTTCCAAGCATGGAAGCTTAGAATGAGGAATTTCCTTAAGGGGAAAGGCTATTGGGAGTTCATTACTGGAGCTGAACAAGAACCAATTATTCCTAATGTTCCCAATCAACAAGAGTTTCAGGCATTTCAAGGTTGGCATGAGAGAGCCAAAAAAGTTATGTACTGTCTATCAGTATTTCAGATTCTATGATTGTGCTTATTCAGGATGCAAGCATGCCGAAGGAGGCGTGGGATACTTTGACAAAAATGTATAGCACAAATATGCAAGCAAGGAAAATGCAGCTCAAGCAGGAGTTGCATAATGTGTAGAGAGGAAATGTGAGCATCAATGAGTACCACATGAAGGTGAAGAATATTGCAGATGCACTTGCTTCTATTGGGTTGCTAGTGGAAGATGATGATTTAGTTTCTGTGACCTTGAATGGTCTAGGAAAGGATTATGCACAATTCCGGACATCCATTTCCATCCATGAGAATTTTCTGGTTTTTGAGGAGTTGATTGCTCTTCTAATTTGTGAAGAGCAGAGAAATGGTGGTGCATCTTCTTCAGGAGGAACCTCAAAAGAAGCTATCTTCTGCTCAAATGCTGAAAGAGGCAGAGGCAAAGGTAGAGCAAGCCGATTTAGAGGCTATGGCAAAAATCAGAATATGTAGCAAATTCAAGAAAACCAGTCCTATGGAGGAGGACATGGTAACTTTAGAGGCAGGGGGAGCCAAAGAGGTCGTGGAGGATGGGAGAGATGCCAAAATGCAAACAACAATGTTGAATGCTACTACTATGGTAAAATGGGTTATATGGTTAAAGACTACTATAAAAAGAATAATGACATCATGACTAGAAAATTGCAACAAGGCAATTATGCATCCTCTAATAGACAGGGTGATGACAGAAATGAGCATCTGTTTATGGTGTTGCACATGACCGATTCTATGACAAGTGTAGAAGAAAGCAATGATGTGTGGTACGTTGACTCAAATGCATCAAACCACATGACTGGTCATGCAGAATGGATGCAGGATGTAAGGAAAATGGAAAAACCAGGATTTGTGGAGACTAGTGATGATATTGCACATCCTATTATGCAGATTGGTAAAATTCCTTTGTCTATGCAGGATGGGAAAAAGAAATACCTATCTGATGTATTTCATGTCTCGAATATCACCAAGAACCTGGCTTCTGTTGGTCAAATGGTTGAGCAGGGCTTGCAGGTCAGATTTAATCCTCATGGATGCTTTGTTGAGGATATGAAAAATAACGGTCGCTTGATATCAAAAGGGAAGAAGAGGGGCAAGATGTTTGGGTTAGATGTGGACATGCTTGAATTGAGTGCAACAATGTTTGCACATGGGACCAGTGTAGTTGTAGATATTGATATTTGGCATAAACACATTGGTCATGTTAATGTACAACGACTTAAATTAATGTAGGCCCAAAATATTGTCACAGGATTGCCTAAGTTCAACATTGCAAAGATGCATAAGATATGTGAAGCCTGTCAATTTGGAAAACAGGCAGGGAAACCATTTTCTAGACATGTTCATGAGAGTAAGAGGCCATTGGAATTAATCCATTTTGATGTGTGGACTACTAAAGCTGCATCTATTGGAGGCTTTCATTATTTTGTCACTTTTATTGATGACTACAGTAGAAAAGTTTGGGTGTATTTTATGAAAAAGAAAAGTGAAGTGTTTGGGCATTTCAAAGCTTTTAAAGCTATGGTTGAAAAAGAAACAAGCCTGCAAAATAAAATTACTAAGGTGAGATGGAGGGGGAGAGTATCTCTCGAATGAGTTTGCAAGTTTCCTGCAGGAGCATGGCATAAAGCAGCAATATTCATGCAGTCATACCCAACAACCAAATGGACTTGCAAAAAGGAAAAATAGGCATATTGGAGAGGTATCTCGTGCCATGCTCAACGAAAAAGTACTGCTAGATTATTATTGGGCTGAAGCAGTTGCTACAGCAATCTAGATAATGAATAGGACTCCCACATACAACAATACATGGCATGATGCCAAAGGAGAGGTATACTCATATGAAACAAGATATTTCTCATTTGAAATTTTTTTGTTGCATTTCCTATGTTCATGTGCTAGATGAGTTGGAATCCGATTTGGGGATCCAAAAGCTAAGAAGTGCATCTTTATTGGTTATTCTCTGCAGCAGAAAGGGTATAGATGCTATAGCCCTTCTACTCATAAGTTAACAGTGAGCAGAGATGTTGTTTTTTATGAGATGAGCAAGTGGTATAAACCAGTAAATGTGATTGATGATGTAGGTGCACAAAATGGTAATGCTGCATAGAATTCACATCAGCAATCACAAAATATTAGTGGACCTATAATGTCCTCTAGCAGTGGTTCACATACTTTGCGATGGCCAGGCAGATTGAGATTAGGAGGATCTCCTCAAAGCAATGTAGATAGTGATATGCAAGTATCACGAAAAGAAAAAGAGAAAGTAGATCAGCCCATGGTTGATGTGAATGCAGGTCACTCTTATGTGGATGGTGAATCTAGTGGCTCAGAACAAATCCTTGATGATGAGTTGGGTATTCCTTCTGTTATTACACTTGGACTAAGGAAGACAAGATATGTTTTGAGAGCACCTAGTAGTGAGCCTATTTTCCACAGGTCTACTAGAGCTAGGTATCCTATGGATAGGCTAAAATATGATGGATTTACAGCCATTCACTATGCCTATATGGTAAAAGTAATGCATGAACCACAACCCACTTTTTTTGAGCAAGCCTTCACTATGGGTTGTGGTTCAAATATTACTTTTACCATATAGGCATAGTAAGATTGAGATCAGGAGAATCACATGAACAGATACAAGGCAAGATAAATTGTCAAGGGGTATGCACAGACATATGGCATTGATTATGAAGAAACATTCAGTACGGTTGCAAGGATTGCAACTGTAAGAGCACTCATTGCTATGGCTACATCAAAGGGATGGTCTTTCCATCAGATGGATGTAAAGAATGCTTTCTTGCATGGTGATTTGCAAGTAGAGGTCTATATGGAGCAGCCACCAGGTTATGTTCATGTTGTTCATCCTGAGTTTGTTTGTAGGTTGAAGAAAGGCTTGTACGGATTGAAGCAAGCACCCAGAGCATGGTCTAACAAGATAGGATAGTATCTTGTCACTATTGGCTTTCAGATTTCCAAGGCAGATTTCTCACTTTATGTGAGAAAAACAGAGAAAGGGATAATGCTGCTTGTTATTTATGTTGATGATTTGATCATCACAAGTGATAGTGATGAAGATATCCTTCATGTGAAAATGCTATTGAAGCAGAAGTTTGAGATGAAGGATTTGGGAGAGCTGTGTTAATCCTTGGGCATTGAGGTGATTATATCCACAAGTGGGATATGGCTCTTGCAGAGGTAGTATGGATTGGACATGCTGTCCAAACATGGGATGACAGGCTATAAGCCTATTTGAGTTCCTTTAGAGTAGAATGTGAAGCTGAGCACAGATGCAAGTGAGCTTCTGGAAGACCCTACTATGTACAAACACATAGTAGGAAGTTTGATTTATATGACTATTACCAAGCCAGATTTGAGCTAATATGCTATTGATTTGGTATATCAGTTTATGCTAGCTCCAAGGAAACCACATTTGGATGCGGCTAGATGCATACTAAGGTATGTGAAGTCCACATTGCAATATGGACTATTTTATGAGACCGGGGTTCAAATATAGTTGCATGGATACATTGATGCTGATTGGGCTGGTAGTATTTCTGATAGACGATCCAGAATTGGATATGTGTTCTCATTTGGGAGTGCTGCAGTCACTTGGAGCAGCAAGAAAGAGCCTACAGTTGCCTTGTTGAGCACAAAGGCTGAATACAGGGGTGCAGCAATGGCTGCATGTGAGGTAGCTTGGTTGCATAAGCTACTTTATGATATGCATCAGTCTATAGATGGGCAAGTTGTCATTTATTGTGACAACATGAGTAGTATACACTTGGTAAATAACCCAGTCTATCATGCTAAAACAAAGCACATTGAGGTGCATTATTACTATGTGCAGGAGAAGGTTCTAGTAAGTTTTATTGATCTAGTTTATGTTAGCATAGAGGATCAGGTAGTTGACATATTCATGAAGGAATTGGGTGCAGAGAAACTGCACAATTTAGAGACCTTCTTGGTGTGTAGGAATTGGGATTGAGCTCGAGGGGGAGCATTGAAATATTGAGCTCCACTCATGATATGCTAGGGTGACTGTTGTGCATTTATGTCACCGACTTGTTAGCTACAGATGTGGTTGGTACACCGCCCATGGATGACAACTATCTTTATGTACTCTAGTTAGTGGCTCAGTTAGTATGCCACCTTAGTTAGCTGAGTTTGGTTTGAGACCCACATATAGGGTTCACCTATTATTTTATACTTAGAGTTCTTTTGGCTTTCACAACTAAGAAGAGAAAAACTGTTTTTAGCCTCCAATTTCGTGTATATTCCCCCATTGTGTATGTGAGAAAGCTGCAAGTGAGACTCCTTCCTTCTCTCCCACTCTCTTTACACCTGAGAGGTTTGAGTTCCTTCCTTGACTAAGTCCCTAGATTTTCTTTCATAAGCATAAATTTTATCTTCATCTGCCAAGTATGGAAGCCTTGGCCATTTAGCTTGTTAATTTTATAAGTAGCCATGAGAGGGTCTTACCTTTATTAGGTAGTGTCTACTCTATTACAGAATGACTAATCTTGTTGAACAAAGAAATCTCCCTCACCATACAAATGTAGATTGCTAGAGATAAATTCAGAGAATCCTAATTGTTTAGCATATTCATACCTAGTTGGATTCTCCAAAAGTTTCTTGGTTGGGGTCTTCTTCAATTTGAACTTTGTCGTTCTTGTGGTCTTCTTCAAGTGCTTAGCATTAGAAGAAGCTTTAGAGCTTGGCATTTTGACAAGAGATCAGTCCCAACTAAATTTCAAAATGTATTCTTTCATCTGTACTTTACCATTACTTCAACCAGTAAATGTGATTGATGATGTAGATGCACAAAATGGTAATGCTGCATAGAATTCACAGCAGCAATCACAAAATATTAGTGGACCTATAGTGTCCTCTAGCAGTGGCTCACATACTTCACCATGGATAGGTAGATTGAGATCAGGACGATCTCCTCAAAGCAATGGAGATAGTGGTATGGAAGTATCACAAAAAGGAAAAGAGAAAGTAGATCAGACCATGGCTGATGTGAATGTAGATCACTCTTATGTGGACGGTGAGTCCAGTGGCTTAGAACAAAGCCTTGATGATGAGTTGGGTATTCCTTCTGTTGTTACACCTAGAGTAAGGAAGACAAGGGATGTTTTGAGAGCACCTAGTAGTGAGCCTATTTTGCATAGGTCCACCAGAGCTAGGTATTTTATGGATAGGCTTAACAAAGTGCGAATCATAGTTAGCCTAGTGCACACAAGATCAGCGGAAGAACTAAGGAGGATCAAAGCACACTAAATAAGACATGAGAGGAAAATAGCAAATCTATATCTCTTGCAATGTTTGTACTTAACAATACATTATAGGCCTCTTATATAGATAGTGCCCTTTGAATAGTCAACACTTATGGGATCCTTTGGTCCACATCTCTCCTTGTGGATATCCTCAATCCACATCTCCACATCATGTAGTCCACATCCTACGGTGGCTACTTTGATTCTTTCCTATACCATACCTGAGCCTTTAATTATGTGCTCATGGCACCACAACTCTCAACACCTCCCCTTGGTGCCATGACCCTTTGGCTACTGCAAGATGGTCTGATGTGAGTTACATTCCATCATCTCCCCTTAGTGCATACATTGCTACTTAAGGTGGTTAAGTGTGGGTATTACAAGATCAAATCCTACCTTGGATGCTTACATGGCTATTCTCAGGTGGTCAGGTTTGATTCACAAACATATGGGCTGAAGGTGGCAAGGTTGTTTCTTCTCAATGCTTGATGTGGAGGGCATTGTCTTCTTTGCTTGATGTCGCTTGATGCATGATGCATGATGCTTTGTTCTACCATGTGCCTTGATGCTTTATGTGTCTGTGCAATGGTCATCTCTTGCACTTGTGCTTTTGGCATGCTTATCACAGTGATGTGTGCATTCATGCTTTGATTTTCCATTTGTTGCAAAGGTCTTACGAATTGATTTCTTTCAATATTGGCAGTGTCTAATTGCTAACAATGATTTTGATCTGACAGGAACATAGGCTCAAAAAGGCGTTCACTTTTACTTTTTAGAGCACGTGCAAATTCTTCTTGGATTGGAAGTTACGGCTTGTTGAAGATTCTGTGAAGAAGAGGGGGCCTTGATGATGTGGCACATGGATTCACATGCTGAATTCCAAACTATGCTTAACAAGAGGCTGTGTGCTTAGAAGGCACTGCCAATTGTGCATGCTGATGTGGCATAACTAACCCTAACTCTAACCATGGTGGGCTAGGTTAAGCAGACCTTGATTGAAACCCTGATTGAGCCTTATCTGCCACATGGCAAAGTCTTGACCAAGACAAATTTAACTAAATTTGGGTAAACACAACCATGGTTAATCTGAATCATGATACTTGAAGGATAAGGTCACCTGGGCATCATCTAAGCTGTGTCTCACTTTGCTTTCGGAGAAGTTTTTGTCGCCTTTGTGACTGTTAGTAGAGGATTTAGCCGTGGCTAAAGAGAAGAAAGGTTGCATCTGAACCTTATGCTTTTACGTTGGATACAAGAATGATCTCGTTCACGAAGTGATCAGCTTCCCCAGGAAGTTTGATGCTATTTGACTTCATGATCACCACAGCTGAGCTATCCTCCATGTTTCCCTTGTAAACTATACCACAACCACCAGTTCCGAGTCACTTCTCCTTTGAGAACCTCAAAATGGCCTTTTCTAGTTCCCTTGAGCAGCGAATGCTCAAAGGCAAGCTGCTGTAAAAGGTGCAAGCTATTGGGAGCCGGAAGAGCATCTAATTAGTCGGGCTATTAAAGTGTTATGAGCATGGAACTTTGGAGAGGTCATTGAGGTCATGGATGGTGTGCTGGGCTAGGCTGGAGTGCTGCAGAAGCCACTTAGGAGGTCAAAGGAGAAGTCACATTTTCTAAACTTAGAGGCTACTTGTGCCTTGTTTGCTCTTGTTAAGCATTGTAGCTGAAGAAGGAGGTCGACCGGGAAGTTTGAGGTGCTATGTATTGGTTATCTACTGGTTCATTGGTCCGTGTGCTTGATTAATTACTCAGGTCATGGTTTCCAAGTTTTAATAGCCTTGGAGATGTAGCTTGCAAGTCAACCAAGGCCTTGTTGAGGTCGCCTCTCTTTGCTTTGTGTGGGTTTGGAAGACTGTGTAGCCATCCAATATCTAGGTGTGGAGTATTTGCAGTGTCCTGGCAAGGTTTGTTGAGGTGAGTCTATTGGCCCAATTAGAGGGAGCTGCTCAGGTTGATAAGGTCAATCCTTTCCTACAGAGAGGTTGTGAACATCATTGTTAGATGTGCCCTGCCTCATTGTAGCTACCATAGGTCATTCATTGCTGACTATAGGAGCTTAGGTTGGTCAGTGTGTGAAGATTGTGGGAGAGAGGGAAGGAGTCTCACTTGAGGCTTTCTCACAATCACAATGGGGGAATACACACAAAGGTGGAGGCTGAAAACAGTTTTCCTCTTCTTAGTTGTGTAAGCCAAAAGAACTCAAGTACAAAGAAATAGAAGAACCCTATATGTGGGTCTCAAACCAAACTCAACTAACTAAGGTGGCATACTAACTGAGCCACAAACTATAGTAGATAAGGATAGCTGTCATCCAGCTATTATTCGTGGGCGGTGTACCAACCGCATCTCCAGCTACCAAGTCGGTGACATAAGTACACAACGGTCACCCTGGCATATCTCGAGTGGAGCTCGATATCTCAACACTCCCCCTCGAGCTCAATCCCAAATCCTGCACACCAAGCAGGTCTCTAAACTTGCACAGCTTCTCTGTGCCCAATGCTTTCGTGAATATGTCAGCTACCTGATCCTCTGTGCTGACATAAACTAGATCAATAAGACCTAGTAAAACCTTCTCCCGCACATAGTGATAATGCACCTCAATGTGCTTTGTTCTGGCATGAAAGACTGGGTTCTTTGCCAAGTGTATACTGCTCATGTTGTCACAATAAATGACAACCGGCCCATCTGTAGACTGATGCATATCATAGAGTAGCTTATGCAACCAAGCTACCTCACATGCAGCCATTGCTGCACCCCTGTACTCAGCCTCTGTGCTCGACAAGGCAACTGTAGGCTGTTTCTTACTGCTCCAAGTGACTGCAGCACTCCCAAAAGAGAACACATATCCACTGGTAGATCGTCTATCAGAAATGCTACCAGCCCAATCAGCATCAGTGTATCCATGCAACTGTATCTAAACCCCAGCCTCATAAAATAGTCCATACTGCAATGTGGGCTTCACATACCTGAGTATGCATCTAGCCGCATCCAAATGCGGTTTCCTTGGAGCCTGCATAAACTAACTTACCAACCCAACAGCATAGCTCAAATCTGGTAATAGTCATGTAAATCAAACTTCCTACTATGCGTCTGTACATAGTAGGGTCTTCCAGAAGCTCACCTGCATCTGTGCTCAGCTTCACATTCTGCTCCAAAGGAACTGAAATGGGCTTACAGCCTGTCATCCCATATTTGGACAGCATGTCCAATCCATACTGCCTCTGCAAGAGCTGTATCCCACTTGGTGATCTAATCACCTCAATGCCCAAGAAATAACGCAGCTCTCCCAAATCCTTCATCTCAAACTTCTGCCTCAATAGCATTTTCACATGAAGGATATCTTCATCACTATCACCTGTGATGATCAAATCATCAACATAAATGACCAGCAGCATAATCCCTTTCTCTGTTTTTCTCACATAGAGTGAGAAATCTGCCTTGGAAATCTGAAAGCCAATAGTGACAAGATACTATCCTATCTTGTCAGACCATGCTCTAGGTGCTTGCTTCAAGCCATACAAGGCTTTCTTCAACCTGCAAACAAACTCAGGATGAGTAGCATGAACATAACCTGCTGGTTGCTCCATAAAGACCTCTTCTTGCAAATCACCATGCAAGAAGGCATTCTTTACATCCATCTGATGTAAAGACCATCCCTTTGATGCAGCCATAGCAATGGCTACTCTTACGGTTGCCATCCTTGCAACCGGGCTGAAAGTTTCTTCATAATCAATGCCATATGTCTGTGCATACCCCTTGACAAATAATCTTGCCTTGTATCTATTCACAGAACCATCTGCATTGTGCTTGATCTTATAAACCCACTTATAGCCAATTGCATTCTTGCCTTTAGGCAAAGGCACCAATTCCCATGTAGCATTAGCATCCAAGGCATCCATTTCTTCATCCATGGCTTTCTCCCATTTTTAATTTCCCATGGCTTGCTGAAAAGAAGTGGGTTCTGGTTCCTGTATCACTTTGACCATATAGGCATAGTGAATGGCTGTAAATCCATCATATTTCAGCCTATCCACAGGATACCTAACCCTGGTAGACCTGTGCAAAATAGGCTCACTTCCAGGTGCTCTCAAAACATCCCTGGTCTTCCTTACTCCAGGTGTAACAACAGAAGGAATACCCAACTCATCATCAATGCTCTGTTCTGAGCCACTGGATTCACCATCCACATAAGAGTGACCTGCATTCACATCAAACATGGGCTGATCTACCTTCTCTTTTCCTTTTCGTGATACCTGCCTACCACTATCTACATTGCTTTGAGGGGATTCTCCTGATCTCAATCTGCCTGTCCATGGCGAAGTATGTGAACCACTGGTAGAGGACACTCTAGGTCCACTGATATTTTGTGATTGCTGCTGTGCATTCTGTGCAGCATTACCATTTTGTGCATCTACATCAATCATCACATTTACTGGTTTATACCAGCTGCTCATCTCATCAAAGACAACATCTCTGCTCACTGTGAACTTACGTGTAGAAGGGTTATAGCATCTATACCGTTTCTGCTACAAAGAATAACCAATAAAGACGCACTTCTCAGCTTTTGGATCCAACTTGGACCTCAACTCATTTGGCACATGGATATAAGCAATGCAACCAAAAATCTTCAAATGAGAAATATCTGGTTTCCTACCAGTATACATCTCCTCTGGCATCATGCCATGTATTGCTGCAGTGGGAGTCCTGTTCATTATATAGACTGCTGTAGCAACTGCTTCAGCCCAATAATAATCTGGTAGATCTTTTTCATTTAGCATAGCCCGAGACACCTCTCCAATATGCCTGTTTTTTCTTTCTGCAATTCCATTTTGCTGTGGGGTATGACTGCATGAATATTGCTGCTTTATACCATGCTCCTGCAAGAACCTTGCAAACTCATTTGAGAGGTACTCTCCCCCTCCATCTGACCTTAGGCATTTTATTTGCAGGCCTGTTTCTTTTTCAACCATAGCTTTGAAAGCTTTGAAGTGCCCAAACACTTCACTTTTCTTTTTCATAAAATACACCCACAGTTTTCTGCTGAAGTCATCAATAAATGTGACAAAATAGTGACAGCCTCCAATAGATGCAGCTTTTGTAGTCCACACATCAGAGTGGATTAATTCCAATGGTTTTTTACTCTCTTGAACATGCCTAGGAAAAGGTTTCCTTGCCTGTTTCCCAAATTGACAGGCTTCACAAATCTTGTGCATTTCTGCAACCTTGAATTTTGGCAATCCTGCAACAATATTTTGGGCTTGCATTGATTTAAGTCGCTGTATATTAACATGACCAATGCGTTTGTGCCAGATATCAATATCTACAACTACACCGGTCCCATGTGCAAACATTGCTGCACTCAATTCAGGCATGTCTGCATCCAACGTAAACATCCCGCCCTTCTTCTTTCCTTTTGCTATCAAGCGACCATTATTTCTAATATCCTCAACAAAGCATCTGGCATGAGGATTAAATCTAACCTGCAAGCCCTGCTCAACCATTTGACCAATAGAAACCAGGTTCTTGGTGATGTTCGGGACATGAAATACATCAGACAAGTATTTCTTTTTCCCATCCTGCATGGACAAAGGAATTTTGCCAATCTGCACAATAGGATGTGCAGTATCATCACCAGTCTCCACAAATCCTGGTTTTTCCATTTTTCTTGCATCCTGCATCCATTCAGCGTGACCTGTCATGTGGTTTGACGCACCCGAGTCAACATACCACACATCATTGCTTTCTTCTGCACTTATTACAGAATTTGTCAAATGCTGCACCATAAACAAATGCTCATTTCTGTCATCGCCCTGTCTACTAGAGGATGCATAATTGCCTTGCTGCAATTTTCCACTCATAATGTCATTCTGCTTTTTGTAGCAGTCTTTAGCCATATGACCCATTTTGCCACAATAGTAGCATTCAATATTGCTGTTTGCATTTTGGCCTCTCTGCCATCCACCACGGCCTCTTTGGCTCCCCCTGCCTCTAGAGTTACCATGTCCTCCTGCATAGGACTGGTTTTCTTGCGTTTGTTGCATATTTTGATTTCTACCACGGCCTACAGATCGGCCTCCTCTACCTCTGCCTCTACCTCTGCCAGCATTTGAGTAGAAGACAGTTTCTTTTGAAGTTCCTGCTGAAGAAGATGCACCCCCATTTCTCTGCTCTTCAGAAATTAGAAGAGCAATCAACTCCTCAAAATCAGGAAAGTTTATACGGACGGCAATGGATGTCCGGAACTGTGCATAATCCTTTCCTAGACCATTCAAGGTCACAGAGACCAAATCGTCATCATCCACTGGCGACCCAATGGAAGCAAGTGCATCTGCAATTTTCTTCACTTTCATGTGGTAGTCATTTATGCTCAAATTTTCTCTCTGCACATTGTGCAACTCCTGTTTGAGTTGCATTTTCCTGGCTTGCGTATTTGTGCTGTACATCTTTGCCAAAGTATCCCATGCCTCCTTTGGCATATTTGCATCCTGAATATGCACAATCATGGAGTCCGAAATACTGATAGACAGCCAGTACATAACTTTCCTGGCTCTCTCATGCCATCCTGTAAATGCCTTCATTTCCTGTTGACTGGGAACATTAGGAAGAACAGGTTCTTCTTCATTTCCTGTAATGAATTCCCAATAGCCTTTTTCCATCAAGAAATTCGTCATTCTAAACTTCCATGCCTGGAAGTTGTTCTTGTCAAGCTTTTCAGTGACAATCTGTGAAAGAGAATCAGATGCCATTACAGAACACTGCAAAATATTCTGTCACTGCAAAAAACACAGCTTTTGCCTCACACGGGCAGATCTGCAAAACTGACAAAAGTGGTATTTCACCACACAGTCACTTCCTAGTGAAGATTTTGCATCAACAGGCAACAGGCATGAATCTGCAACTCCCAATATCTCTGCACACAGGCATACGATGCAATTTCTGCGGCACCTTTCCACCGACTAGCCGCGCAGTGGTCGCACAGCAAAAAACAGGGCCTTTTCCTGAGTGCCTGTGAAGAACTTCCGCCTTGAAAACGGGCCCCGAAACGGCCTCAAATCAAAAAAATAAAGTCACTGAGGGCTTTGCCCATGCCCGCAGCATATACTGCGCTCTCGCCACACCATGAAGGGCATCTCAATCTAAAACAGTGCACTCCTGCACTTCTGGCTATGCTACCTGCAGAGATTTGCTCCCAAACTCGAAATAGGAAAGCAACACTGGTCCTCTTACCAGGACACCACGAACTTAGCTTGCTTCCTTGAGCTCCTTACCACGAACAAGGCTCTGATACCATGTGAAGATTGTGGGAGAGAGGGAAGGAGTCTCACTTGAGGCTTTCTCACAATCACAATGGGGGAATACACACAAAGGTGGAGGCTGAAAACAGTTTTCCTCTTCTTAGTTGTGTAAGCCAAAAGAACTCAAGTACAAAGAAAAGGATAACTGTCATCCAGCTATCGTGGGCAGTGTACCAACCGCATCTCCAGCTAACAAGTCGGTGACATAAGTACACAACGGTCACCCTGGCATATCTCGAGTGGAGCTCGATATCTCAACACAGTGTTCACTGCTTGTTATTGCAGCTAGCCTTGTAAGCCCGCCTTGTAGCTAAAGTGGAGCTGTAGGGATTTGGAGCCTCTAAAAAATAGAACTTCTCACTTCAAAAAATTCTCAGTATGGCTATATCTCTCTCTCTTTCTCTCTCTCATCTCTGAATACTCAAGCAATCTCAATAAGGATGTTGTTACACCTGGAGTAAGGAAGACCAGGGATTTGAGAGCACCTGGAAGTGAGCCTATTTTGCATAGGTCTACCAGAGCTAGGTATCCTGTGGATAGGCTGAAATATGATGGATCTATAGCTATTCACTATGCCTATATGGTCAAAGTGATACAGGAACCAGAACCCACTTCTTTTGAGCAAGCCATGGGAAATGAAAAATGGGAGAAAGCCATGGATGAAGAAATGGATGCCTTGGAAGCAAATGCTACATGGGAATTGGTGCCTTTGCCTAAAAACAAGAACGCAATTGGCTGTAAGTGGGTTTATAAGATCAAGCACAATGCAGATGGTTCTGTGAATAGATACAAGGCAAGATTAGTTGTCAAGGGGTATGCACAGACATATGGCATTGATTATGAAGAAACATTCAGTCCGGTTGCAAGGATGACAATTGTAAGAGCAGTCATTGCTATGGCTGCATCAAAGGGATGGTCTTTACATCAGATGGATGTAAAGAATGCCTTCTTGCATGGTGATTTGCAAGAAGAGGTCTTTATGGAGCAGCCACCAGGTTATGTTCATGCTATTCATCCTGAGTTTGTTTGCAGGTTGAAGAAAGCCTTGTATGGCTTGAAGCAAGCACCTAGAGCATGGTCTGACAAGATAGGACAATATCTTGTCACTATTGGCTTTCATATTTCCAAGGCAGATTTCTCACTCTATGTGAGAAAAACAGAGAAAGGGATTATGCTACTTGTCATTTATGTTGATGATTTGATCATCACAGGTGATGTCTACCGTGTTCACCCGTGCTGTTCACCCGTGCGACAGTTTCTGGGCCCCCCCTCTCTCTTCTCTTCTTCTCCTTCTCTTTCTCTTCTTTTCTCCTCTCCTCTCCTCTCTTTTTATTATAGAGTAGGATTTGAACCCAAGACCTCCCCCTTCACAAAAGGGAGACATCATTGGGCCAACAAGTTGGAAGTGGTGAAAATGTAATGATTTTTGTTCATATATTGAAATCTCGGGGACTGTAACTCTCTAACCGGGGGGAGTTTGCTCTTGCTATAAAAAGCAAAAGTACTTCATTTTATGTGCTCTATTCACATCTCTTGCTAGATTTACGATTCATAACTTCTCCAAGCTCACTTCACGGATGCACGCCACACGAGGAGGGTGGACATTTATGTCACTTCTCGATGCGTTTAAGAAATTGGTGCCTGGTCCTTCGCACCTTACAGCTACCAATGCACGACATGTCTTCCTTGATCTTCATGTCGACCTTCAACGGCTAATTGTCCAGTGCATTGTTCAAGGAAATGACAAGTGGAATGATACACCGTGGATGATTCATGGTGAAGAACTACTGATATGTTGGGAGAATTTTGATTTTACTTCTACTCATTGTGTGGAGGAACAGAGGATGACAAAAGATGAACATGTAGAGTCCAGATTGGCACAACTTGAGAAGTTAGATGAAACTTGATGCCTTGCACTACACCAAATAGAGATCCAAAAGAATCGACAAAAGGCCTGCTTGGATGCTAAGATTCGCAAGGGATGGGAAAGACACTTTGTTGAGGGGGATGTTGTGCTATGCTTTGATAATAGATTGGACCACCGAATGGATAAGAAGTTTCTACCACTGTGGACTGGTCCATACAAAGTCATCAAGGAACATAGCAATGGGTCTGTACAAGTTCAGGAGCTACATGAACCATATGGCAAGAAGGTGATCAACAAGCGTTACCTCAAGCCTTTCTTTGTGCGTGATGGACCCAGGCATGGAAATGCTACGCATTCCCTACTTGGGGGGGGGGGACTGTTATGGATAAAATTGTCTAAGGAAAAAGGCATTAATATGTGTGTGTGTTTGTATATGTGGCAATAGTATAATAAAATATGGTGTGCATAGGGCCCAAGGTTGAGGTGGCAGGGCATGACCATGTGCCACCCTTCCATGTAAGAGGACCCATAAGGTGTGTTGTACATAATCCATGATAGTAATATTATAAAATGTAAGGTGGCATGGCTCCTCCACGTGCCACCCCTCCACCTAGGCTGCATTTAGTGAGATATGACTCAAAGTCCATGGGATAAGCGATATAAAATAGGTGGAGATGGATATTATATTGAGTTATTCCCTCCATATGGGATAGGCCCATGTGGGGGAGGTATAGAAGGTCCAAGAGAGCAAGTTAAATAATGGGGAAAGTAGGATGAGGTGGCAAGATTCCTTGTGCCAACCCTCCACTTGTCCTCCTAGAGGTTTGAACATTTGCAAGAAAACACGAGGAGAAGGCCTTAGGAATTTCAAACAGCCGAAATTGCGTTTTGTTGCGAATATTGAAATGTTGCTTCATCCACCCCTGTCATTTTGGTTTTGTGACTTCCATAGTTGTCCATGGCTGTACTCTTCTTGCATAAACTCCATTCATATTGTATTTAGTTGTAAAGACAGAGAAATCAATGTAGGAATGCACCAGCATGTCACTTCAGGTATTTGCACGAAAACGCGATTTTGACCTTTTAGGAATTTCAAACTCTTCATATCGCGTTTTATTGCAAAATTTTCGATGTTGCTTCATCCACCCCTATGATTGTCTTTTTGTGTCATACCATGTTCTCCATGGCTATAATCTCTTTCCATTGCTTTGTATGCAGTTCATATTATAAAATTGGGAAGAGACTAAGGGAGTATCATAGACTTGAGATATGGGGCTTGATTTATGTGGAAAATTGAGACAAAGGGTTGTCACACACAATTGAGAGTGCGTAACCGCCTAGCCCACATGGGAGACTTTTCCACACACACCATGCATGAGGGAGGATACATTAATTGGGAGAGACCCCCTCTTTTGGCTATAAAAGAAGGGGCTATTCCTTGATGAGACATGCTCATTCTTGTAAAGCCACCTAGCTAGTATTTTGATATTTCCCTCTCATCCCTTCTTTCAAATAAAGTATGGTTCTCTTCCCTTGATGTCTCCATCTCTACATTCCTCCTCCTATCATGTACATGCTTCTCTTCCCCCTCTCCTTTTCCCCTTGTGTCATAGTCTCCCTCTTCCTTCCCTCCACTTCTAATTCCTTTTCCCCTCCTATGACAATGGTTCGCCCTCGCGATCTCCTTTTCTCTATTGCCCTTAAGCGTTGCCATGCTTAGCCTCTAGCCTCTGGTCTCAATTTCTTTTCCGGCTTATACTACCTGCAGAGATTTGCTTTCAAACTCAAAAAAGGAAAGCAACACTGGTCCTCTTACCAAGACACCGCAAACTTGGTTTGCTTTCTTAAACTCCTTACCACGAACTAGGCTCTGATACCATGTGAAGATAGTGGGAGAGAAGGAAGGAGTCTCACTTGCGGCTTTCTCACATACACAATGGGGGAATACATACAAAGGTGGAGGCTGAAAATAGTTTTCCTCTTCTTAGTTGTGAAAGCCAAAATAACTCTAGTACAAAGAAATAGAAGAGCCCTATATGTGGGTCTCAAACCAAACTCAGCTAACTAAGGTGGCATACTAATTGAGCCATGAACTAGAGTACATAAAGATAGCTGTCATCCAGCTATTATTCATGGGCAGTGTACTAACCGCATCTGCAGCTAACAAGTCAGTGACATAAATGCACAACGGTCACCCTGGCATATCACGAGTGGAGCTCGATATCTCAACAGGGGGAGAACTAGAGGCCAGTGAACTAGAGGCTTAAGTATTAGGTAGGCATACAATAGGGGATGATGATGTAGGAAATCAATTATATGTAAACCTTGAGATAGACATATTTGGCATGTAAGACTTGGATCAAGATAAAGCCGTCGATGTAAATGCTACTAATTTATAGTTTTGACATTAACGAGACTTCTTATATAATTTTGCCCTCACAATTTATAGTGACATTTTGTACATTAATTTGTATGTTTATTAAGCTCGCTATCAATATATGAGTGTTTTGATCTCAATTTTGGTGTACATACTCTTATATTTTGTATCATTCAAATGACCAAACTTGTGCTCCAAAATTATTTTGGGACCCTTGGAAATGACATTTTGTAAAAAACGTTGGTATGGAAAAATGTACCCAGGCATCGGTGAAAGTGTCAGTGAAAGCATTGGTGCAAGGGTTGGCATCAGTCGCTATGGTAGTTGGTATGGTAGTTGGTATAGGGGTTGTCATATATACTGACCCCTATACTAACAGATATATCGACGACCATACTACTAGATATTTTGATGTCTACATTGACATCTCAATGCTCACCAACTATACCGATGATCTCATGCCTGAAGCGTCGGAAGATAGCCCTTGTCTTGTAGTGAGGCATAGATTTTGTTGATTTTACTTATAAATTTTGTTTTGTTAGATATGCTCAATGCCCCACCCTCCTAGTAACCACCAGTGGTCCAAGGTGCTCAAGTTGTAAGGCCCCCATATGAGGAGAAGCCATGTGTGAGCCTCGGACACTGGATGGATTGCATGTCAGATGAGGTCTATCAATGAGACCATTGATGGTAGAAAGGTGATTGTGTGGGAGCCCCTTACTCTTGCTAGGGCATGGGGGCCAGTTGGCCCCCAGCTGGGGGTCCTAGGGGGTCCAGTGGCCCCCTTGGTGGGGGTTCAATGGTGAACAAGAGCCCCCGAGGCGACGATAAAGAAAATATTCCTTGAATATTCCATGGATGACTAGTTGGTTCTAGTGACTGACAAGGTTGACTAGTCGGCTCCATTGACTAGGTTGACTGATCGGTTCCACCGACTATGTTGATCTGACTACCGCCCTCATAGCTATAAAGAGGGGACCTCCCCAATCCATTGTATCAAATCAATTCAGATCAGATCAGATCTTCGAGCTAGTAGCTCTTCATATAGTATCTATCTAGATCGCCATCTAAGCTCCACTGTGGGAATGCATAGGTGGACGGAGCCATCATCTATACTACATTAGTATTGAAGGAAAATTTTGTTCCTCTCCAGTTTGCGGTGTACTCTCTATTCTTTTTTCAGTTTTTGTTCCACTACTCCATGTAATTTAACATGGTATTAGAGCCTAGGCAGCTCTAAGGATCGAAGAGTAGAAGAGAGGTGAGGGCTTCAACAACATACAGAGTGATGGCAATATGAAGCAACGACTCGAGTTCAACACCTACAGCTGCACTAGCTACACCGAAAATCTAAGCATTGAGGATTCGCCCACTAGCCTTCATTGAAGGCAAGCTAGATGGTACGAACTACACTCTATGGAAGTTTAAAATTACTGCTATTCTAGATTCATGTGAGCTTCTGGAGGTAGTATTGGGGACTGCTGACCCAGAACCACAAGGAACCCCCGACCCAGCAAATCCGGCGAGTATGATACCTCCTAATGCCAACCTTCTATGAGCTTGGAAACATAGGAACACAGATGCTCTGTGTGCCTTGGTTACAAGTACTACTGATAGTGTTTTGACCTTGATTCAGCATACATCTAAGGCAACTATGGACTGGAACATATTGAAGAGTCAGTATGAGACATAGAATCAGACAAGGATCTAGAACCTAGAGAATTAGCTCATAGCTGAGAAGCTTAATGAAGGAGAGCCAACAGAGGCGTTCATAACCCGAATCAAAAATTTGTGTGACCAGACAACTAGTGCTAGGATACAAAAGACTAGCAAAGAGCTAGCTCAGCGGTGTCTCCGAATATGTCCATCAAGGTCAGATGGACTTAACACTCAGGTGAGACCCCAACCATTGTCGTTTGAGGAGTTCTGTGCTTTAATTATGGAGGAGGAATTGAGGCTTAAGGCTCGAGATGGAGGTGGCAATGGGGATGTTGCGTTCTCTACCACTACGAAAGGCAAAGGTGGTTCCTCCACCAAAGGTGAGTCCTCTACTAGTGGTGACAAAAAGAAGAAGGGCGGCAAGAAGAAGTTTCAAGGAGAATGCTTCTACTGCAAGAAGAAGGGCCATGTGATTGTAGATGAAAATAATGGTACCCTAAAGAAGACAGATAAGGGGAAAGAGACAGCTAACATAGTGGAAGCAGAGTTGGATATATTTTTGGCCATTGAGGAAGAGTGTTTTTCAATTCAAGAAGCTTCAACCACTAATTCATAGGTGTTGGATAGTGGTGTCTCCCGTCACATGACCTGTAAGAAGGGTCTATATTGTTCCATGCAACCTGTACAGGAACCCATCATAGTGATGGTTGGTAATAATGCAAAATGCCTTGTTGAAGGTACAGGTATGGTTTCATTTGTTTTTGTAAATGGAGATGTTAAGAAAGTATCTAATGTGCTCTATGTTCCACAAATTAAGAGAAAATTGCTATCAGTTGCTTCCATAACTAACCTTGACCCCATGAGGTGAGGTTCAACAAGACAGGAGCAAAATTCTAGATAGTGCAGGCAATCTTGTAGGCACAGGAGTAAGGAGGAACAACTTGTATGAGATAAGTGCTCTTACAGCCACTGCTGGAGTGGGCACAAGTAGTCTTTGGCACAAAAGATTCGGCCACATTGGATTTGCAATGCTAAAGGAGATGCAGAAGCAAGGTATGGTTGCTCACTTACCTGCAGTAGCAAAAATCAAAGAACCATGTGAGGCTTGCATGATGGGCAAGCAACAGAGAAAGGCATTCCCACAAGAAAGCAAGAATATTAGAGCAATCGCTCCTCTAGAGTTGGTGCATTTTGACTTGTGTGGTAAGATGCCTACATAGGCCTTGGGGGGGTCTTCCTATTTTTTATTGATTGTCGATGACTATAGTAGGAAGATGTGGGTGTACTTTCTTTGTGAAAAGGCTCAAACTTTTGGTAAATTGAAAGAATGGCTACAGCTTGTTGAAAATGAAACAGGGAGAAAAGTGAAGAAAATTAGATCGGATGGTGGTGGTGAGTTTGTTTCTACAAAGTTTGGAGATTTTTTCAAGAGCAAAGGGATCAAGCGACAAATGATGACACCAAATATGCCTCAGCAAAATTCAGTTGTTGAATGCCGAATGCAGACCACCTTGGAGATGAGGAGGTGTATGTTGAAAGGTGTTAGATTGCCAAACCTCTTTTGGGCTGAGGCTATCAATACTGCAGTCTACATCCTTAATCATAGCTATACAAAGGCACTCAAAGGTAAAGCACCACATGAGGCTTGCAGCAATAAGAAGCCATCTGTCTCCCATTTCAAAACGTTTGGGTGTGAATGCTATGCACATGTACCAAACAAAGAGAGAAATAAGCTGCAACCAAAAAGCACCAAATGTATCTTTTTAGGCTATAATTGTGATGAGAAGAAAGCCTATAATTTTTATGACCAAGAGGGATAGAAGATTATAGCAAACCACAATGTGGTGTTCAGGGAGTAGCCACATGCAGTGGAGGCAGAGAAGAGCTCTTCCACTTTATCATCAAGTGAAGAGGTAATTCACTATGGACCTGCTATCCCAGGAGCTAAAAAGGAGAAGGAAATATCAGATGATGAAAGTATTGTTGAGATATCGAGCTCCACTCGCGATATGCCAGGGTGACTGTTCTGCATTTATGTCACCGACTTGTTAACTGGAGATGCGGTTGGTACACCGCCCACGAATAATAGCTGGATGACAGCTATCCTTATCTACACTAGTTCGTGGCTCAGTTAGTATGCCACCTTAGTTAGTTGAGTTTGGTTTGAGACCCACATATAGGGTTCTTCTATTTCTTTGTACTAGAGTTCTTTTGGCTTTCACAACTAAGAAGAGGAAAACTGTTTTCAGCCTCCACCTTTGTGTGTATTCCCCCATTGTGCATGTGAGAAAGCTGCAAGTGAGACTCCTTCCCTCTCTCCCACAATCTTCACATGGTATCAGAGCCTTGTTCATGGTAAGGAGCTCAAGAAAGCAAGCCAAGTTCGTGGTGTCTTGGTAAGAGGACCAGTGTTGCTTTCCTATTTCGAGTTTGGGAGCAAATCTCTGCAGGTAGCACAGCCAGAAGTGCAAGAGTGCACTGTCTCAGATTGAGACACCCTTCGCAATGTGACGTTATTTTTTTGATTCGAGGTCATTTCATGGCCCGTTTTGGAGACGGAAGTTCTCCGCAGGCACTCAAAAAAAAAGGCCCTGTTTTTGCTGTGCGACCACTGTTCTGTGGGTCGGTGAAAAGTTGCCACAGAAATTGCATCGTATGCCTTTGCGCAGAGATATTGGGAGTTGCAGATTCATGCTTGTTGCCTGTTGATGCAAAATCGTCACTAGGAAGTGACTGTGTGGTGAAATACCACTTTCGTCAGTTTTGCAGTTCTGCCCGTGTGAGGCAAAAGCTGTGTTTTTTGTAGTGACAGAATATTTTGTAGTGTTCTGTAATGGCATCTGATTCTCTTTCACAAATTGTCACTGAAAAGCTTGACAAGAACAACTTCCAGGCATGGAAGTTTAGAATGACAAATTTCTTGATGGAAAAAGGCTATTGGGAGTTCATTACAGGAAATGAAGAAGAACCTGTTCTTCTTAATGTTCCCAGTCAACAGGAAATGCAGGCATTCAAAGGATGGCATGAGAGAGCCAGGAAAGTTATGTACTAGCTGTCTATCGATATTTCGGACTCCATGATTGTGCATATTCAGGATGCAAATACGCCAAAGGAGGCATGGGATACTTTGGCAAAAATGTATAGCACAAATACGCAAGCCAGGAAAATGCAACTCAAACAGGAGTTGCACAATGTGCAGAGAGAAAATTTGAGCATAAATGACTACCACATGAAAGTGAAGAAAATTGCAGATGCACTTGCTTCCATTGGGTCGCCAGTGGATGATGACGATTTGGTTTCTGTGACCTTGAATGGTCTAGGAAAGGATTATGCACAATTCCGGACATCCATTTCCGTCCGTGAAAAATTTCCAGATTTTGAGGAGTTGATTGCTCTTCTAATTTCTGAAGAGCAGAGAAATGGGGGTGCATCTTCTTCAGCAGGAACTTCAAAAGAAACTGTCTTCTACTCAAATGCTGGCAGAGGTAGAGGCAGAGGTAGAGGAGGCCGACCTGCAGGCCATGGTAGAAATCAAAATATGCAGCAAATGCAAGAAAACTAGTCCTATGTAGGAGGACGTGGTAACTCTAGAGGCAGGGGGAGCCAAAGAGGCCGTGGTGGATGGCAGAGAGGCCAAAATGCAAACAGCAATGTTGAATGCTACTATTGTGGCAAAATGGGTCATATGGCTAAGGACTGCTATAAAAAGCAGAATGACATTATGACTGGAAAATTGCAGCAAGGCAATTATGCATCTTCTAGTAGGCAGGGTGATGACAGAAATGAGCATCTATTTATGGTGCAGCATATGACCAATTCTATGACAAGTGCAAAAGAACGAAATGATGTGTGGTATGTTGACTCAGGTGCGTCAAACCACATGACAGGTCATGCAGAATGGATGCAAGATGCAAGGAAAATGGAAAAACCAGGATTTGTGGAGACTGGTGATGATACTGCACATCCTATTGTGCAGATTGGCAAAATTCCTTTGTCTATGCAGGATGGGAAAAAGAAATACTTGTTTGATGTATTTCATGTCCCGAACATCACCAAGAACCTAGTTTCTGTTGGTCAGATGGTTGAGCAGGGCTTGCAGGTCAGATTTAATCCTCATGGATGCTTTGTTAAGGATATGAAAAATAATGGTCGCTTGATAGCAAAAGGAAAGAAGAAGGGCAGGATGTTTACGTTGGATGCGGACATGCCTGAATTGAGTGCAACAATGTTTGCACATGGGACCGGTGTAGTTGCAGATATTGATATTTGGCACAAACGCATTGGTCATGTTAATATACATCGACTTAAATCAATGCAAGCCCAAAATATTGTTGCAGGATTGCCTAAATTCAAGGTTGCAGAAATGCACGAGGTTTGTGAAGCCTGTCAATTTGGGAAACAGGTAAGGAAACCTTTTCCTAGGCATGTTCAAGAGAGTAAAAAGCCATTGGAATTAATCCACTCTGATGTGTGGACTACAAAAGCTGCATCTATTGGAGGCTGTCACTATTTTGTCACATTTATTGATGACTTCAGTAGAAAACTGTGGGTGTATTTTATGAAAAAGAAAAGTGAAGTGTTTGGGCACTTCAAAGCTTTCAAAGCTATGGTTGAAAAAGAAACAGGCCTGCAAATAAAATGCCTAAGGTCAGATGGAGGGGGAGAGTACCTCTCAAATGAGTTTGCAAGGTTCTTGCAGGAGCATGGTATAAAGCAGCAATATTCATGCAGCCATACCCCACAGCAAAATGGAATTGCAGAAAGAAAAAATAGGCATATTGGAGAGGTATCTCGGGCTATGCTAAATGAAAAAGATCTACCAGATTATTATTGGGCTGAAGCAATTGCTACAGCAGTCTATATAATGAACAGGAGTCCCATTGCAGCAATACATGGCCTGACGCCAGAGGAGATCTATACTAGTAGGAAACCAGATATTTCTCATCTGAAGAATTTTGGTTGCATTGCCTATGTCCATGTGCCAGATGAGTTGAGGTCCAAGTTGGATCCAAAAGCTGAGAAGTGCGTCTTTATTGGTTATTCTCTGTAGCAGAAAGGGTATAGATGCTATAACCCTTCTACACGTAAGTTCACAGTGAGCAGAGATGTTGTTTTTGATGAGATGAGCAGCTAGTATAAACCAGTAAATGCGATGATTGATGTAGATGCACAAAACGGTAATGCTACACAGAATGCACAGCAGCAATCACAAAATATCAGTGGACCTGGAGTGTCCTCTACCAGTGGTTCACATACTTCGCCATGGACAGACAGATTGAGATCAAGAGAATCCCCTCAAAGCAATGCAGAGAGTGGTACGCAAGTATCACCAAAAGGAAAAGAGAAGGTAGATCAGCCCATGTTTGATGTGAATGCAGGTCACTCTTGTGTGGATGGTGAATCCAGTGGCTCAGAACAGAGCATTGATGATGATTTGGGTATTCCTTCTATTGTTACGCCTGGAGTAAGGAAGACCAGGGATGTTTTGAGAGCACCTGGAAGTGAGCCTATTTTGCGCAGGTCTACCAGGGTCAAGTATCCTGTGGATAGGCTGAAATATGATGGATTTACAGCCATTCACTATGCCTATATGGTCAAAGTGATACAGGAACTAGAACCCATTTCTTTTGAGCAAGCCATGGGAAATGAAAAATGGGAGAAAGCCATGGATGAAGAAATGGATGCCTTGGATGCAAATGCTACATGGGAATTGGTGCCTTTGCCTAAAGACAAGAATGCAATTGGCTGTAAGTGGGTTTATAAGATCAAGCACAATGCAGATGGTTCTGTGAATAGATACAAGGCAAGATTAGTTGTCAAGGGGTATGCACAGACATATGGCATTGATTATGAAGAAACTTTCAGCCCAGTTGCAAGGATGGCAACCGTAAGAGCAGCCATTGCTATGGCTACATCAAAGGGATGGTCTTTACATCAGATGGATGTAAAGAATGCCTTCTTGCATGGTGATTTGCAAGAAGAGGTCTTTATGGAGCAGCCAGCAGGTTATGTTCATGCTACTCATCCTGAGTTTGAAGAAAGCCTTGTATGGCTTGAAGCAAGCACCTAGAGCATGGTCTGACAAGATAGGATAGTATCTTGTCACTATTGGCTTTCAGATTTCCGAGGCAGATTTCTCACTCTATGTGAGAAAAACAGAGAAAGGGATTATGCTACTGGTCATTTATGTTGATGATTTGATCATCACAGGTGATAGTGATGAAGATTTCCTAATGTGAAAATGCTATTGAGACAGAAGTTTGAGATGAAGGATTTGGGAGAGCTGCGTTATTTCTTGGGCATTGAGGTGATTAGATCACCAAGTGGGATACAGCTCTTGCAGAGGCAGTATGGACTGGACATGCTGTCCAAATATGGGATGATAGGCTGTAAGCCTATTTCAGTTCCTTTGGAGCAGAATGTGAAGCTGAGCACAGATGCAGGTGAGCTTCTGGAAGACCCTACTATGTACAGATGCATAGTAGGAAGTTTGATTTACATGACTATTACCAGGCCAGAATTGAGCTATGCTGTTGAGTTGGTAAGTCAGTTTATGCAGGCTCCAAGGAAACCGCATTTGGATGCGGCTAGATGCATACTCAGGTATGTGAAGTCCACATTGCAGTATGGACTATTTTATGAGGCAGGGGTTCAGATACAGTTGCATGGATACACTGATGCTGATTGGGCTGGTAGTATTTCTGATAGGCGATCTACCAGTGGATATGTGTTCTCTTTTGGGAGTGCTACAGTCACTTGGAGCAGCAAGAAACAGCCTACAGTTGCCTTGTCGAGCACAGAGGCTGAGTACAGAGGTGCAGCAATGGCTACATGTGAGGTAGCTTGGTTGCATAAGCTACTCTATGATATGCATCAGTCTACAGATGGGCCAGTTGTCATTTATTGTGACAACATGAGTAGTATACATTTGGCAAAGAACCCAGTCTTTCATGCCAGAACAAAGCACATTGAGGTGCATTATCACTATGTGCGGGAGAAGGTTTTACTAGGTCTTATTCATCTAGTTTATGTCAGCACAGAGGATCAGGTAGCTGACATATTCACGAAAGCATTGGGCGCAGAGAAGCTGCGCAAGTTCAGAGACCTGCTTGGTGTGCAGGAATTGGGATTGAGCTTGAGGGGGAGTGTTGAGATATCGAGCTCCACTCGCGATATGCCAGGGTGACTGTTGTGCATTTATGTCACCGACTTGTTAGCTAGAGATGCGGTTGGTACACCGCCCACGAATAATAGCTGGATGACAGCTATCCTTATCTACACTAGTTCGTGGCTCAGTTAGTATGCCACCTTAGTTAGTTGAGTTTGTTTTGAGACCCACATATAGGGTTCTTCTATTTCTTTGTACTAGAGTTCTTTTGGCTTTCACAACTAAGAAGAGGAAAACTGTTTTCAGCCTCCACCTTTGTGTGTATTCCCCCATTGTGCATGTGAGAAAGCCGCAAGTGAGACTCCTTCCCTCTCTCCCACAATCTTCACAAGTATAAGTCACCAACCTATTGTTACACCACCAGAAAAGCCATTGCCGCGATGTGTAAGGCAACTCTATGACCATGATAACCAGATGCCTATGTCTGTGGTGGAGAAGCATGCAAATGGGCCAAGGCAGTCTCAGAGAATCGAGGAGCAAAGGAGGGCTTCTGCTCACATAGTCAATATGGCTTTGATGGCTAAGATTATTGCAGAAGTAGAGGAGCTTTTGTTACAACGCTGAATACGCAAAACAAAAATCTGCCCCTCAACTTTGAGAATTTTAGCGTGATGCTTCGAGAGGAGGAGATGCATCAAAAGACAAGGACCAGAGAAGATTCGACTTTCTAGACCAGATCAAAGAAAGGTAAGGGTAAGGACTCTAGTAACCCATCTTCTTTTGATGATAAAAAGAGAAAGAAGAAGATCAAGTGCTTCTATTGCAACAAGGCAGGGCACAAGTAGGATGAGTGCCACAACAAGATTGTAGATGAGAAGAACGGAGTAAAGAAAGAGTCCAGCAACAGCGCGCAGGTAGTACCAATAAAGTTGTTTCGTTGCAATTGAGGATATTTGCATGGCGGCAGGTCATGTACCTACAGATGAACCTTGGATCATTGACAGTGGTGCATCGCACCACATGACCAATCAGAAGGATTGGTATACCTCTCTACAGCTGGTAGGGAATGACATCCTAGTAGTAGTCGGCAATGATGCAAAATGTCCAGCAAAAGGAAAAGGTATGATTGCTCTCAAGTTAGATGGAGTTGTAAAATAGTTGTCCCATGTTCTTTATGTGCCAGATATCAAGAGAAACTTGTTGTCCATTTCTGCGATCACGGATCGGGACCTCAAAGTTCAATTCGATAAGAATGGTGCATAGATTCTGGATCTTCAAGGGAAGGTCATTGGTAAAGGTACACGGTGCAACAACATTTATGAACTCTCAGCCAGTAGGGAAGGATTGGTATACCTCTCTATAGCCAGTAGGGAATGACATCATGGTAGTAGTCAGCAATGATGCAAAATGTCCAGCAAAAGGAAAAGGTACGATTGCTCTCAAGTCAGATGGAGTTGCAAAACAATTGTCCGATGTTCTTTATGTGCCAAATATCAACAAGAACTTGTTGTCTGTTTCTGCGATCACGGACCGGGACCTCAAAGTTCAATTCGATAAGAATGGTGCATAGATCCTAGATCTTCAAGGAAAGGTCATTGGTAAAGGTACACGGCGCAACAACATTTATGAACTCTCAGCTTTTAGTGCTCGAGCGGATGTGAAGAACACTAAGCTATGGCATGAAAGGTTTGGTCATCTAAACCTTAGTTCTTTGAAGGAGATGCATAAAAGTGGAATGATTGTAGACCTACTAGAAATTTTAGATCTACCTGATCAATGTGAAGCTTGCATGATGGGCAAGCAACATCGGCAGCCCTTTCTTAAAGAGGCTAGCATGGCAAAGGCTCCTCTAGAGCTCGTTCACATAGACCTCTACGGAAAGATGGAGATGGAAGCTTTGGGTGGTTCCTTCTACTTCATGACACTGATCGACGACTACAGTAGAAGGATATGGATATACTTCCTGAAGACAAAAGACGAGGCTTTCAGTAGGTTCAAGGAATGGCATGTAATGGTCGAGAAACAATCGGGGAGGAAGGTGAAGAAGCTGAGATCAAATAGAGGGAGAGTTCACAACGACTGAATTCGAAAGTTACTGCAAAAGTCATGGAATCAAGAGGCAGAAATCCCCGCCACATACATCATAGCAAAATGGAGTAGTAGAATGCAAGATGCGCATCGTCTGCAAAATGGGCCGGAGTATGATGAAAGGGAAAGATTTGCCAAAGTCTTTCTGGGCTGAAGCATGTAGCACTATAGTTTACATTCTCAATTGTAGCTACACGAAGGCTGTGAATAGGATGACTCCACTGCAAGCCTTTTCTAGTAAGAAACCTTCAGCTACACATTTCAGAGTTTTTGGATGTGACTATTTTGTGCATGTCCCTAATGCTACCAAGACCAAATGGGAACCAAAGAGCCGAAAGTGTATTTTCTTGGGCTACAGTGAAGAGGCGAAGGGTTACCATCTCTATAACCCTATTACCAAGAAGGTAATTGTAAGTCGCGATGTGGTCTTCTCAGAACAGCTGCATCAATTAGAGGAGGATGCTTCCTTCCCAGACAACCAGGACCAGGATATCCATCTAGTACCACCACCAACTGCAAATCGAACTCCCCCAACGGTGCTTGGGAGGATTCAAGACAAAGAAGATGAAGAAGAGCGTGCAGAACCACAATGGCAATGGCCATTCCCGAAGTGGGTAAAGCAGCTTTTGGATGGCAGAGAACCTCTAGCCATTGAGGAGGAACCATCCGAACACCATCGATCCAAGAGATTAGAGGAGCAACGAAGGGCGCAGGCACACTTGGTCAACTATGCTCTGATGACAGAAGTGATCCGTGCTTATGAACCCAAGTGTCTTGAAGAGGCACAGGGTGATGATAGGTGGATGGAGGCTATGTAGTCAGAGTATGGCTCCGTAATGAAGAACAACACTTGGGACCTTGTCGATCGACCACCGAAACGCAAGGTAATCAGAACCAAGTGGGTGTACAAGACCAAGTACAAGTTTAATGGCACGTTGGATAAGTACAAGGCTCGGCTCATGGCAAAAGGATTTGCACAAGTACATGGTTTCGATTATGAAGATACTTTTGCTCCCATAGCTCGATTAACCACAATTCACAGTGTTTTGTCTTTAGCTACCCAAGGAAGTTAGCCCATGTTTTAGATGGATGTGAAATCTGCTTTTCTGAATGGAGATCTCAAGGAGGAGGTATACATGGCACAACCACCAGGTTTTAAGATCCCTGGTTCATAAGGTAAAGTCTGCAAACTAAAGAAGGTACTTTACAGGCTGAAACAGGCCCCACGAGCGTGGTACCAACAAATTGATGCCTACTTTCTAAAAAATGGGTTCAGGAGGAGCCTATCTAATGCAAATTTGTATATCTTCAGAGAAGGAGGTAGGTGTATGATCATGGTCCTTTATGTGGATGACCTTGTCATAATAGGGAACCATGAAGAGAAGATCTTGCAGATGAAGCATTTGCTAGGAAGAGAGTTTGAAATGACAGACCTTGGACTGATGCATTTTTGTTTGGGGATTGAAGTTTGGTAGGAGCGAAAATAGATCTTCATTACACAGCTAAAGTATGATGGAGAGATACTAAAGGCATTTGGCATGGCTGAGTGCGAAACAGTTGGTACCTCTATGGAGGTTGATGCAAAATTCTCAAACGAGGATTCATCACCATTGGTGGACAAAGCAAAGTATAGAAGGCTTGTGGGCAGCTTGATTTACCTATGCAACACACAACCGGACATCAGTTTTGTGACTGGTGTACTAAACAGGTTTTCCAATAAGCCCCGGGAGAACCATTGGAGGGCAGGGATGCAGATGTTGAAATACATCAATTGATTATGGCATCACCTATAACAAGGGCAACATCTTGACCGGATTCTGTGACTCCGATTGGGGGTAGGAGACGTGGACACCAGGAGATCAATGACAGGGTACTATTTCTCACTTGGATATGGAGTTATGTCATGGGTCAGCAAGAAGCAACCCACAGTTGCTCTTTCTTCTACCGAGGCTAAGTACAAATCTGCATGCTTTGCTTCTTGCAAGGCAGTGTGTTTGAGGAGGATTTTGGGGGACATGGGTGTAGTGCAGAACAAGCCTACACAGTTATCATGTGACAATTAGAGTTGCATGGCAATTGCAAAGAACCCAGTGTTCCACACTCGCACAAAACACATTGAGATTCAATATCACTTTGTACGTGACCTGATCATGGATAGAGAGGTCGACTTGGTGTGCTGTCGGACTACAGAGAATGCTGCGGACATCTTCATGAAGGCTCTTTGAAGAGACATGCTGGAGAGGCATCTTCATCGACTTGGCATTGGGCCGAAAAGTTGAGGGGGGGTGTTAGATATCAATGCTCCACTCTCATGTAACTATGCGGGAACTAGGTAACTCTACTTGTAAGCCCCCCCATATGAGGAGAAGGCATTTGAGTAGCTTGGTTATCCGGTAGGTCCTAGTTTGGACACTAGATGGGGGCCATGTGTGGCTTGATGGCTAGACGGCTTCAGATAGAGTTGGCACACCACCAACTAGGCTACATGTAAGTGCGGGAAGGCATCCCTTGACTGACCGCACTAAGGGTAGATGGAGCATTTCTCGGGGCAGCCCACTCTTGGGTTGCGGGGCCCGTTTGGAGCCTCAGATGATCCTGGATGGCTATGGGCCGAATGGCGACTGTAGGTCAGTTGCTCTGTTTTATGCATCGGTTCTATCATATGGTCGGTGGCCTATTTTGGGCCAACCCCTAGTCGACCGTTTTGGGCAGACTGGGTCGATCACCCAATTGAGCCTAACCGACTATGACTGGTGGCTATATAAGAGCAAGCCTGTGAAGCCCATTTCATCACTAGCTATAGCAACCCTAATTCCTTAGCATCCACCTCTGTCTTCTACTATTTCCAGCATGCCATCAAAGCTTCTTTCACAGGAGCGCATGGTTGGGACGCAGCACCATCTATTGTATCAGTTCTACAGTAATCAAATTTTTAATTCTCCATACTATCTTGTTTTCTCTCTAGCATACAAGTTCCTATTATCTGTTGAGCACAAACATTGTATTATTTTCTTACATCATCCTCTCCTGGTGTTTTACCATCAACCATCACCTTCATAGCTTTAAAAATCTCCTCTATAGTCAGAGGTTTCTCCAAGTATTTGTTATCAAAGATGAGAACTTTTTTTTCTAGATTCCTTGCATAGTTCTCTAGCTTTAATCACTTCATCGTCTACTTGAATGGTGGAGGATAGTAAACTCTGAAAATGAAGCTGAATGAGGTCAATGTTCTTCTCATTAGAAAGGGCCAAAGACTTGTCAGCTTTTCTAAGAAGGGGTACCTCTTTTTAGACCTGTTCCTTCTAATACTTTTGAAGTACTCCTTGGTTGGTCTGTCAGCTTTGCCAACCCACCAATCTCTGAAGTATACTTTAGAGTCATTTAGAAGAATCTGTTCTTGAATCCTAAACTCATTTCTTTGGAGCACCAAGTCAGCCGGTGCCTGAGGGTCCCCATGTCTAGCTAGGGTCTCTAGGGTAGTAATCATGCTTTCAATGCTATCCATATTCTTGGCCCTAATTTTATCTCTATCCTTTCTAGCTTTTCTGAGGAGCTTTTGGGTTTGGTCAACTGTAGTATACTAGGATTCACTAGTAGAATGAGAATCAGTGAAAGCCTTGAGCCAAATAACTTTAACACCTTCTTGAACAATCAAGTCAAAAATTTTGGGATCAACCTTAAACCATGACGAGGTTTTTCAAGTCACACTTGGCTTGTGGTCTAAAAGAAAGAAAGAGGAAAAGACCTGAGTCTAACAAGAGCTTGTTTGACTAACTAGATCTTGTGAGACATATATCCTATCTAGTCTAGCCTCTCTTCTATTTTCCCCCACTTGACTGTTTGACCATGTGAAGGTGTCCACCTCCATGTCCACTAGACTTAGGTCTTCTTTTAAGTCCTCCCAGAAAGTCAACTCTCTACCTTTGATGACTGTTCCTTTACCCATCCATCTTTCCTTGGAGCTTTCCACCACGTTAACATCACTAGAAACAACAAAACATTTATTTCCTCTCTCAGTAGGAGTGATTCCCAGCTAGCCATTCTTTCCTGTGAACTATTAGAAGCATAAAGTGACACCACTGTGAATGTCTACCCATGTATCATGCATTTAACCATAATCCATCTATTCTATGTATCCACTTCCACATCCAAAATACTGTAAGCATAGTTAGATAGTACACGAATTGCTACCCCACCCTTGCCATCCTCATGGTCAGTGAAGTACCATTTCCTTCTCTTGTCAATAACAATCAGTCTCTTCTCCAAAAAAGGTACAGAAACTTTAAATTTTTGCAGAGTAAGGAAAGTAGGAGAAAGAGCATTAGTTCTCAACCAATAAGCTAACTCTTCTCCTTTGCCAAGGTTAGTAAGCCCTCTGACATTGAGTGAGAGGATGGCTATTGGTTTACTTGACATTCTTCTTAGTTCCCTTTCCAGCCCTAGGATTGGGGCTGTTTATCTGAGGGGAGGCATTTTTCCCTTGAGAGATTTTTCTCTTGCTTTGTACTTGAGTAAAAGCCTTACCTTGGTCAGCAGTATCCTTTTCAGTGCCCATATCTTGATCACCTCCTAGGTCTTCCTCACACTGATTTTTGAAGAGGCCATCCCATCCTCTCTATTTATATCCTCCTCAAAATCTTTTGACCGGCATATTTGAATCAGAGAGTCAATGTCTAGGTTTTGATTTTTTCTTATCCACTCCTTAGTTTCACTATCTGCCAGGGTGTCAAAAGCATTGTTCAGAACTATGGTGTCATCAATCATCCCTTTGCCTTTATCCTGGGGGAGCAAGGCTTTGACAAGGTTTATCTTTTGAAGAACGGTTTTTTTAGTAGAAACTGGCTTGGGGATCCCTTTTTCAACTTATTTACTACTAGTGGGTGCAAGATCCTTGGGCTTAGCTTTGGTCCTCCTCTGTGGGTAGTTCTTAACTACATGACTAAAGAGTCCACATAGGAAACAAGAATTTGGAAGATTTTTATAGAGAAGGGGTTGCTCCCTGTACACACTTCCATTCTTGTTGACCGTTACCAATGTATTGGGAAGATCCTTAGCAATATCCATCTCAATACACACTTGCAGATTAGCTCTAGGATTGATGAAGTTTTCCTTCTCAACTCCAACTACCTCACCCAACCCACTGCACAAGGAAGCTAGTTGGTTGCAGAGAGAGAGGGGCAGATCTAGGAGCTCTACCCACATAGGAGTAATAGTGGATCTAGGGAGATTAGGTGCAAAGTTCTACTTCCACTTCTCTAAGTAGAGAGGTTGGTTTCTGATAGTACAGAGGGTGTAGTTGAGAGCCTTGGAGGCCATGCTGGGAGATTGAAATATGAAGACAAAGAACCCTTTCCTTAAAAATATAACATCGGTAACACTGATGCCTTGTCTAACCCAATTTGCTCTCACCCAATTCTTAATGAAGGCTAGAGGAGGTCTAGGCCTTGGGAGGAAACCGATAAATGCATGGTTACTAAGCCATTCAATGGAATCAGAAAGCAAGTCTTCATTAATGAAGGCAGCAATCTACTTACCTCTTGGAGATTCTTGGCCCTCACCACAAGTAGCCTCTTCTTCTTCAATTGTGGTTTGGTGCTATCTTTTAGGATCTGTGAGTCATTCTTTTCCTTCTGTTAGTGAAGGGCCTCCTTTTTTTCTTCTTCTTCTCCCCTTGGGGTCCGTCGCTCCCACTTCGGTGGATTTGGTCTCTTGGAGAGGTTCCAAAGGTTCCTCTTTCACATCCTTCGCTATGATCAAAGAGCTTTGAACTGCTTTGGGGGTCTCTGGTTTCTTGTTGGTTGGGGGCTGAGGTAGAGGTAGTAAGTCCTTCCTTGGCCTCCTCTGTCCTTGAGTTGGCAAAGTGAGTAGTAAGCTCCTTTCTCGATGGGAGGGAGAAGAACCCTCCTCTAGCTTTTTGAGCAACTGTTGAGTAATATATCGTGGTGCCTCCCCTCCCATCTCTGAATCTGACGAAACGCATCCATTATTTTCCTGAGGTATTGTTTTTCACTCAAGGTGGGAGAAAGTCTGTTGTCTTGTCTGAGGGTCCCTAAGCCCCTTTTCAAGCTCGACTGGTGGAGGTTGGTTGCAAGCGTTGTTTCTCTGGGGAGTTCGGGAAATGTGTCTTCAAAGGTCACATTAGAAGTCCATTTTGGCTTAGATTGATGATCCTGCCAAATCAAGCCATCATTTCTATCTGCAGATACCAAGACTTCATCATAGTCATGTCCCAGACCTTGTCCTCTATCAGCACTCAGTGGTGGGTAGGGGAATCTAGTGTCAAATCTTCCATCTTCCTCTCCATCTCCTTTTTCAATTTCCATCATTTTTTGTGATTATTCTCCTTTGTTTTTCTTTGGCTCACTTAGCCTTGTCATCACATTTTCTTCATTGATTTCTTTCTTGAACCTTCATAGGATTGTTTTAGATATTGCGTACCAATTGGGAACTAATTGAACCATCTTTGAGAATTTTTTATTAAGCTACATGGAAAATAATCCATATATTCTTCATTGTTGTTGCACCATTGATGTGACATAAATGCAAGAAACTCTACAAGTGAATGTAGAGTTCTTCATCATCTATTCCTTTGAAATTTTGAAATTTCACTTGGAGGTTGGAGCTCAACTAAGGTTTCTCTACCCCCAAACCCATGTAGGTAGGTATTCCACTCGGAAGCATTGAGTCACTAGCCTTCCACCTGTCATAACCGCCTTCATGTGTATGAGGTCGCTTTAGAATTTCCTTCAGTTTGGTTAGTACTATCTTCAGGACTTAGGGCACAATTCGATGTACACCTGTTAGCCGAGTAGAATTTTTAGCTATTGTGAGAGAAACTCAATAAAATTTCCTTAGTTTCTCCACATTCAACTCGGGTCTTTCGTGACATATTTCTCCATTAGAAGCATGTTGCTCTTCCCGTTGGTTGGTTCTTTATCTATCACTTGTAGCTCATCTTCAACCTTCATATTTTTCTCGACACAATTCCTATGGAATGATAGTCAAGCACTGTTGAAGAAACTCTCTTCATCCTCTAAGTTCTGCAGCAAGGAATGATAGGTGAAATGGGGAGAACCCGCACTCAAGTAGACCCATCTGGTAGTAAAGCTAGCTGATGGGGGAACTGCGGAACCCCTAGGAGTGGTGATTGGCATAAACATTAAGGTATTTGGATTCACATACCCCATCAGGTTCATAGTCATGGACTTCACTTGACAGCCAGGACTAGGCACGTCCTTCTTGCAAATGTCTGGACTCATGCATGACTAACCTAATGATAACATCTACTTGCGGCACAATGAGCAAGCCATGAGAATGGACTTGAACATCTGCAAGGCCTGCCCATTATCAGGACACCTCTTTGCTGCAAAATTCGACACCACCGCCTGAACCACCGCCATAAAGCTATTCCAACCCTATGACAAGGAAGGGGATGAGAAGATTCTCACGACTTTTGGTATGCACCTCTCCCCAATCCAGAATTCTCATAGACCTGGATGCACATCCTAGCCAACATATGTCATCAATGTCCCAGAAAGAGTAGGGTTTCAGATCACCACTTGAGAGCTCGAGGGTCTGACCTCAATGGCTCCCCTAGAATGTTTAACATGCTCAAACCTCAGGAGGTAAGAAAGGGAACACTATTGCATTAGCCCACTACTTATCAATTACAAAAAAGTACAACTACCTTGTGCCATGGGACTGACTTATCCTAACCTATGGTGACCTTGAGTTATTAGTCATGTAGGTGGAAACTACGTCTTCAACACTTGGCACTTCTAGTGGAGAGACTTTTTCTCAAAATGTTGGAGACTCAAACCCTTTACTAGGAATAATCCTTTAGATCAAAAGCTTGAAACTGTGTCACTGCCAGGTCAATTTTTGTACTTTGGCTGACAATAGGGTCAGCTGTGGGCTGGTCTTCCTTTGTGTCATGCTGCTCTGCATCTATTGTATATTCTATTGCTTCTGTAGTCTTAGGTGGACTAGCACACCATGATTGAGTTGGGCTATTCATAGCATCAGCATTTGAAAATAATGCATGCATCTTTGTTTCTACCCGGGCATAGTTATTAACCTCTTCTGCATGCATAGTAGGAGTTTCTAAGGTGAGTAGGTTCTTTTCCTAGTATGGAAAAATTTTTCTCAAATGGCATTTGTCTTTTAGTTCTTGCCTTTACTCTTGCCTTGAGATCCATTAGCTCATGTGCCATAGCCTCATATGCATAAGCAATTGAAGCAAATGCTTGATATGGGCGTGTAACAATTGCAAAAAGGCTGCTTTTAAGATTGGCCTGCCGTGCTTCCTATGAAGTTCTACTGAGCTAATTCTTCATTTCAGTAATATCTGCTATTATGTCTACTTCTGCTACCATTTCCTTGAGTTGTACTTCAACATTTTCAAGCGCATAGATGTGGTCTTTCAGGAGTGTATTCTCAATCTATAGTTCTCTATGATCAGCTCCCATTTTGTTAAGTTGAATAGAAAACTCATCCATCATTTCTTGCAACCATGCCTTGATAGTCGGCATGCATACTTGTTGTAGTTTAACCTACCATGTCAATTTTGCTATGTATCTGTTTTGCTGTTCCTTGGAGCTTTGTACTCTTTAGCCATCTCTACAACCTTTGCATGTGCATTAGCCAGCTCTTTCTCAAGTTCTGTCTGTTTGAGAAGTAAACTCTTTGCTACCTCTTTTTCTCTCTGTAACTCTTGTACTTGCTTTTGCAATTCCCGATTCTTTTTTCTTTGCCAATCATAGTAGTCTTTCATTGTGATTAAGGCATGGTCTACTCCATTGTTGACATCTACTCATGTGTCCTCTTTGCCAGTGCATCTGATATCGGGGTATCCGAAAGAACAGTAAGTTTTTGTAGTGATGAGAAACCACCTACTAGGCTATGTGGAGGAGAATTGAGTAGGATTCTCAGGAGGTCATCTTCTAGCTACAGAATAGTTGGTTGCCTCCAAATCTTGTACCAAGGCATCTTTTACCGGGTGCTTGCTCTCTTGCTTTGTATCTAGACTGTGCCACATTTTTGTCCTTTGCTCCCTATATTGGATACTCACATGAGTCTTCTCAGTCGAACTTTGTGTTGCAAATTTGAATAGAGCGGTGATGATTGGCAAAATCTTTGAGTGTGCATTTGTGGTCGTTAAATCATTTTTCACAATTTCTCTCATGACGCTTGAATGCAGGATATGAGCCCAACTGATTCTAGTCCCCTTTTTGGTTACTGTGAGCAAGGCATATGAGTCTTGGCTCATGGTATTGGTTTTGACCAACAAGTGCATTCTCTCCAAATACCAGAATAATTGCTACCTTCTCCTGCTGTCTTACACATTACTGACAACAAAATACTTTTTGGCCATCTTAGGTGGACCAAACTCTTGCTACATCTCTTGATCAATATCCTTTTGATATGTTACCTCCTCCCTTATCAACGGTAATTGAAAAACTTCAACAACGACTTCGAGGGTAACCATCAATGTATCCATCAACTTACCTCCCATTTTTTGGAAATACTTGTACTATTTGAGAGCATCGGGTGGTGAGGATTTACAAGCCGCCTAGGGTAGTGTCACATAGTGCAACAAGCTGATCTTCTTTAGCCACTTTTGGTTCTTCTACAGGTCTAGAGATACTTTGAATCCATGGAAGGTAGTTGTGATTATCTGCTCTTTCAATGCTGGCTGTGGTGTCTCATAGTCACTCTCTGTCTCTTTGTTTGCTTCTACCATGATGGTTTTCTCTACAACAGGGCTCTTGCATGGGCTCTTTTGTGCAGGGGTCATCAGCTTCTTCCTGGGAGCCATGTTCAATTCAAGGAGGGTGGTAGGGATGAGGAGGTTGAGGGATGACTGTTGAGGCTGAGAAGAGATTGGGGTTGTGGGGCAAGATTTATGTTTCGGTGCCATATGTACAAGTTCATGTGGCATGGAGCTTGCGGGGACAGGTGTTTTTTGGTTGATCTTTGTAAAGCTTGCTTGTTGTCGACTGGAAGTTGGAGTCGATGATTGGGGGAGAGTTGCATCGAGCTCCCATCATCGGATTATGAGAGTCCTTGTGAGGATTGCATCGGTGTCATGTGTAATTTCCATGATTGGCTACACCGAGGCTGGAGCTTTGCATGAAAGTCAAGAATTATCCGCATAGTGTGAGTGGTGAGGTCGTATGCTCGCATTCTAAGGCAAGAGCATGATGAATCTCGTGAATTGTGCATTGGATGGGACAAAATTCCCTTGGCGGTGGATAGTCAATGGGCAATAGTTAGGGGGTGTGAATGGTTGACTTATCAGGGCGAAGTCAGATGCTTGGCGGTGTGTGCACCTTTAGTTGGAAGAGGGGCGGACATGAATCGAACCTTGTATGTGTCAATCGGACATGACACCTTGCCTTAGGGTCAAACAAACTTTGGCCAGGATAGATTGTGGTGGAGTGTTGGTAGACGCGAGTCAGATATATCCGATAAAGCCGGTTGTGCTGTCGAATGCTGTGCCTATCCTAGTTGGAGGTGTATTGGATACTACGTTGTCTGAGGAGTTGGACTCCAGTCAGATTGCTGCTTTGATCACATATAGCTTTTTTGTAGTGATGACATTATAATTAACCCCTTGTTTGCCAAGATAAAATAAAATTACCTGATTAGATAGTATGCTACTTTGTGGTTGGCATGAGTGTCCTACCGGGTGGTAGGCTATCGCTTGATGTTAGATCTGTTTTGTCAGGGTGGTAGAGATATGTCTACTATTGTTGTTGCTTTTGTAGTAATCTTTGTTTTCTATTGCCTCACATAGTGCTCTTTAGTTGTGCTGCTCGTGATTTCTTCCATCTGTCGATGTATAAAATAATTTTGATATTGCATTATTTTCTTCATTTGTCACTAGAGATTGTTCTACTTTGATTTTCTATAGACTGAAAACTTGTAATCGCTTAAATCCTTGTGACATTCTTCTATAGGTCCTTGTCTATGTGATATACATAGAGTTTGTACTTTGGAGATGCTTGGTACTTTGATAACCTAAAATGTTGAAACAGAGTGAAAATATTCTATTGTATATACAGAAGCATGCAAAGAAACTATATTTATTTTTGCCTCTATTCTAGGATCTTCAATGTATGGTTTCAGTTTGAAGCCATCTACTAGTTTGTCAAAAGTATTACCATGGAGATCTGAGAGAAGAAATGTCCCTTGTTCATATGCCTCAAGTACTTTGAATGGACCATCATGTGGGGGTTAAAGGTCACTGTGCCTTTACCGCGGTTATGTACAATACTCAAACACATATATAAATGAATGAAAAAGAAGATTAGGGTGGTTCTGCACCCACCAAAACTTGTGTGGCTCTCTATTTCTCTCTTTCCCTCTTCCGTTCTTGCTTCCGTTGAGAGCACTCTCAACTGGTATCAGATCCCGGGTCATCTAGCTGGGCATGCGTGAATGCTTAGAAGCTTAGCAACTCTGTGGGAGGAACAAGAAGCTCTGTGGGAAGCTTTGTGGGTGACTTTACTTGCATCCGAGTGTGCAGAGACCTTGGAAGAACCTTTGGAAAAGTCACTTTGGCTTTGCAAAGTGGTTTTGAGAGCCTGTTAAGTGTTTTCAAAGAAAAAGTCGTTTTTTGAGCTTTTCCCTGTTCCGTTCGATGACAAAGACTCCACATTGACTTGTAGACGCAACTATTGCTTGCTTTTGGTATCCACTTCACTTCAAGAGCTTGGAAACACCTTCATTCTTGAATCTGGGATCAATTCATTGGATTTCTGACTCACTGTGTCAGTTTCTGTGTTTTTCGCCCAGGTGTTGGAACTCAAGTTTGGAGCAACCATTTGCATATCTGTCAATTCCGGTGGACTTAGGAGGTCCTAAAACTTCTATGTTGCTCATCATTCACACTCCAATGGAGTTTACAAACAGCACTGTTTCAAAAAACGTTTTTCAGCCCGTGTGTTGGACCCAGTGATTGAGACCATGGTTTCCAAAACTGTCTGTCCCATTGCGTTCCAGATGCCCAAAAACACCTACCTATCAGTTCTTGCACGATTTGGTGGAGTATTTTCAGAGTTATAGATCTCTGTGTATTCGATTTCATCTCTCTGTTATGTGTTTTTCATTCTAAGGTTTTGAAACCTAAGATTTATGCCACATGGTAGTGGATAACTGTTGACTCCCATTTCTTACTCATCGGTCCCATTTACATTAGCACAGTCTAATTCCAGTGATGCACAACCATCATCTTCATGCATGGATTCAACTCCATCCTTTTCCATAGATGTAGATACCCAGCAAGAGTTTAGTTATGATCATGCAGTTATTCAATAGTTAAGTCCTTAGTATGAGGCACTCACATCTCTAGTAGCATGTAGGGATACATACCCCAGCGCATTCAGCTCCTCAGGTGATACCATTTCAACATCCATCATTGATGCTTTCACCTCTGACATAGAGCATACCTTGGACATAGTTTCCATTAGAATTAAAGACCAATAGATCAGTCTTCAGGACATTTTAGCATCAGCTCAGTTATGTCGCCTTGCAGTACCCTTGAATCCATTGAGATCACCACCTCTTTTGATAAACACATCATTCCTAAGCATGAGGATACTTATGCATTAGTGCAGTCCTTCCCCACCATAGTAGACATCATCAGGTTCAGCCATAGTGCAACTTGGGGAGACTCAATGTCTCACCATGCACTTATGGCTATAGTATATAGTCCTTACTTGATGCAGATCAGTGGTTGGATCCACAACTTCACATTGGTCCCTACATCAGCATTCGACACCTCATATGCCTAAGGTAAATATTATGCATTCTCAATTGTATTTGAGGCTTCTAGGCCTTTACACTGTCACCTCCACCTTGAGCCTATGATAGATTCTACATCACATGCCGATGGATGTTTAGCCATGCACACATAAGATGACCTTCAGCTCATGACAATTGAGCATACAGGTTTGAAAGGTTGCCATACGTTGTTAATTTTGTGGGCGTCTTCATCAAAAGAGTAGTGCATAATACATGCACCTTTGACCCCATAATTTCAGCCCCTAGATCACTCTATCTGCACTGACTATGCAATCTTCTTCAACCCCTCATCATTCGACATAGATTATGACACCCTCATATGTCACAACCTACCAGATTTTTCTCCATCGCTACATCAACTAGCTTCACATCCGGATGCCTCTTCTATAGTGAAGCTACACAGTCCATGGTTCTTATGACGTGTTTAGCATTAACATGTTCAAAATGAAGCCATACACACTGTCATTCATGGCGGCATCTTTTGATCGACCAATCTTTGATCTAGGTGGACTTTAATTTTTGCAGATTTCCTTTCTCTTCCCTTTGGCCTGTCTTCTGGTTTTTATTCCCAAATACGAAGGATGACCTACAACTTAAGAGGGGGAAATGCATATATGTACAAGATCTCATAAGTTGCACTCATTGTACATGCTTTCACTAAGTAGTCACTTTGCTCACATATGCACATACTATTATTTCTTTTTAGTTTTGGATGCTATCATATGCACCAAACGAAACACAAAAAGGTCATTTACATGCACCTCTACTAACCCAATGCAATTTAAGAGGGGGTGTTTAGGATGGTGTAATTGCACCATACCTCTAGGGCATTAGGGACAAACCCTAACCTTAACCCTAGTCTTAACCCTAACCCTAAGGGGTGCGCATGTATATCTTCATGTTCATGTTCAATAGAACTTAGTGTGTACATGTAGCTATATCATGTGCACTCCTCTCTCTCTCCCTATCTCACTTCTGCTATTATCGTGGAGTGACAAGTAGCTAAATGGCTTGGAGTTGTAGGAGAGGAATAAGTGGAGAAGTGTTAGGAAGAGAAAAGAAGAAGCTATCATTTCCTTTTTGGATCACTTGAAGCTTGCTTGTTATGTTTTTTAGTGTTTTGAGTTGGTAGGAAAATACTTTCGAAGATTGCTAAGGAGTGTATGGTGTTAAAACTCACAAAAAAATGACCAAGAATGAGGAATCATATTGAAAATCAAAGTGGTTTTGAGTGTTGACAGTCACCTCTCCAAGAAATCTCTCATTTTGCATTGAAATGTTGTTTTTGTTGCATTGAGTAGGTAGAATAGGTAGTTTAGCATCTCCCTATCTCAAAAAAACCTAAATAGAAACATCATAAAAAATCATCAAAAACCAGTCGGCAAAATTGCAAGTTTCTATCCCCATGACCTGTCGCCATAGCTCAGTATCCCACCAACCCATCTCCTTAGTAAGCCCTATCGCCATAGCTCGGTATCTTGTCGACCCATCACCTTAGTCCCTATCTCGCTAACTAACATGTATTAGCAACCTAACCCACCTACCAAATTTATGATATGACAAGAGGGTTGACCCGGTGCTATACCTGTATCCCTCTAATTGGTGCCATCCGCCTGTCCCATCGACTGGAGACATACTAATCATCCCGCCAACCTACTAGTCCATTAGATCAGTGATTTAACTCTATCTCATTGGGTCAGTGCCTTAGCTCTATGCCACCAGTCGTTGCTTTAGCTCTAGCCTACTAGTCGGTGCCTTAGCTCTATCCCGTTGGGTCTCGGGTCCCGCCGCCTGGAGGGATAGATCTGGCAACATAGAAATCAGGAAAAAGCAAGGAAGCCACAAGATGTTGCCACCCCTTGACCCCGCATCAAGGTAGAATTAAGCTAGAATTGGGGCCTCAATTGTGCCAATGGACAACTCATCTCTCTCTCCCTCTCTCACTTCTGCTATCAAGCTTGTTGGAATCTTCTTGATCTCTAAGTGTATTGACAATGAACATGAGGATATACATGAACCCCTTAGGTTTAGGGTTAGGGTTTGCCCCTATGCCCTATCTAGATAGTGCAATTCACACTATCCTTAATACCCTTTATTAAATTGCATTGGGCAAGTAGAGGGTGCATGTACAAGACCTATTTGTGGATTTTTTTTGGTGCATATGATAGTATCCAAAACTAAAAAGAAATCAAAGTAGTATGTGTGTATGTGAGCATAGTGACTATGTAACGGAAGCATGTACAATGAGTACAACTTACGATCCTATACATAACATGGATTTCCCCCTCTCAAGTTATGGTCCATCCTTCACCTTTGGGAATAAAGACCACAAGATGGCTGAAGAAAGAGGAAGGAAATATGTAAAAAGTCAAACATGGTGCCAAATGCTGAAGTAGGGATCGATCTGTATTCATGGATCCAACCATTGATTTCCATCAAGGACTGTATACGATAGCCATAAGTGCATGATGAAACACTGAGTCTCCCCAGGTTGTGCTATGGATGAATCTACTGGGGGCCTAATGATGTCTACTGTATTGGGGCAGGACCACACTGATGGATAGGTATCCTCGTGCTTAGGAATGATCTGCTGATCAAAAGAGGTGGTGATCAATGGATCCAAGGGTGCAATGCAGCATGATTGAGCCAATGCTGGAATGTCCTGTAGATTGATGTGTTGATTTGTATTGCTGAAGAGAACCGATCCCAAGATATGCTATGTGTTAGAGTTAAAGCATCAGTGATGGATGCTGGAATGGAATCACCTGAAGAGTTGGATGCACTGTGGCATGTATCTCTGCATGCGGTAGATGTGAGTGCCTCATACTGAGGACTTACCTGATGTAAGACTGCATGATCAATGGTGAACTCCTACTGAGTATCTGCATCTATGGCAAAGGATGGGGTTGGATCCATGCATGAGAGTGATGACTGTACATCACTAGAATCAAACTGTGCTGACGTAGATGAGACTTATTGAGGACTTATCGTCAAATTTGCCTCATGCTGAGTGCTTACTAAGAAATGTGCATGATAAACAAATGTGGGCTGATCCATGCTAACATCTGGAGCATCATCGTCTGATCTCTCAAGGCCAATGAGGCTCGAGTTAGCATCATAGACTGGTACATACCCTATGGCAATGAGTCGAAGTAGGTTCTCTTTCCACTCATAGATCTCATCCAAAGTCATGACTATTGTATCGTCAACTATGTGATGTGAAGAACTCCATGATGGAGGTAGTCTAGCGCTTTGTGCAAGAGGCTTACCCATGTATCGACGAGAGTGTCTACCCATGAGAACAGCATGTGTGAGTTGCCATGGGGGGGCTTACGCTAAACTATCAAAACCAAGTCATGTGAGAACTATTGTGTGCCAAGGATCAAGCTTGTAGTAGAATGATGACAACTACATGTCAGGCATAGCCAAGAGGCTATACAAGGATGATGTATGTGTGCAAGAGCTAATGCCAAAAGTAGTCAACAAATGTGACTGTACATGGGTGGCATATGTGGATGCAAGAAGAATGCAACAATTATCAATCCAAGGAGGAAGATCACTCTGCCAAGAGTCATACTGAATTATGAACTACCAAATGCCAAGAGAACTAAAGTGGTGTAAGTGTGTGAATGTGTATACTAATGATAGATTTGATGGGGCTGATGTCAGTGGGAACTAATTGGGTAATGTGGCAATGGATTGCTTGGCTTAGTGGAGTTGGATCTCCTCTAAATCGGTGGTAGTCTACAACTAGACTACACATCGAAGCGTCAAATGCAGCAAATGAATTTTAGTTCATTCATTTTTATGTGTTGGGTGCACTGTAATGGATTAGGAGGTGGTTTTGATGATGAGGATTCAATGATGCTGAACTTTGGAAATATTGTATGTAAAATATGATGTCATGGGTGTGTAGAGGGTGAGATGGTGAGCAATTTTTCATTTTGGAGTATTGCGCAATTCCCTTTGGATCAAAAGATATGGCCATCAAAAGGATAGGCCAAACTTTGATCACAAGAGAGGGTGATGGTGGCACATGATGATGTGGCAGACTAAGGGTCACATGCAGAAGAAAATGTGTGCCTATGAGAAATTGTGTGCTAAGAAGGCAGTGTGCCTAGCTGGCACTGCTGATGTGGTAGAGTGGGCTGCTGAGGTGGCCTTCCTGATGGGGCACTGTATCCCTATTGAGGTGGCATTGATTGCTGACATGGTAGTTAATGATGTGGCATTACCATATAGATGTTGAGGTGGTAGATTGCTTACATGGAACATGATGATGTCATCTGATAACGTGGCAGATGACATGGCCCCCAGTGCTGACATCGCATTGAGCTCGATAGTGATGACATTTCAAACACGGGGTCTATGCTGATGTGGAATAACTAAGTGATGTGGTCCAAGGGGCTGCTGATGGGATCCACTGTGGTAGATAGGGCTACCACATGGTGATTTACTAACCAAGAGCCAACAATGAACTCAAGGTAAATTGACCTAACCTAGCCTTTTAGTTATCTGGCATGTGGCAAATAGATATAGGCTTGAGCAGAATCTATAGGATTCTAACGAAATCAAAGAGATTCCATCTTACATCTCTGTTGGTGTCGCAGCTATAGTGAGCATTTGGAGCTCATGGCAATGGCACGGCTGATTTTCTCATGTTGGAGGAGATGGACGGGGCTGTTGTTGAGTCACCAACATTGCTTGCAACTCATTGAGGCTTAATAGCCTTCTAACCTACCAACAGTGAGGGCGTCAACTATGGGTGTGTTGGAGACAGGTTGAGCATTGTCTGCGTCAATGGACTGTTGGAGAGGCGCTGCAAAGAACCCATCGGTGGAGATGTTTTGTGGGTTGGGGCATAGAGCCTAGTTGTTGGATGAAGGCCTGTTAGAGAAGTAGCCTTGGATGGAGTCTTGGAGGCGCAGTCACATTGTGGTTGTTGCTAGCTAGTCCATCGTTGTCATCGTGGAGGAGCTAGTTGATGGCTAGCATGTAGTGTTTGTAGAGAGTCCATGGAGGAAGGAGTTGTGCCATTGAATGCTTGGACTCGAGGCATTGCAGTAGAAGCTATATCATGTAGATGGAGGCCATCCATAGAGATGGAGCCCCAGGCTACAGAAGAGCTAGATGTGAGCGAGCTGGTCGGGATTGAGTCAATGAATATAAATAGCTCGCTCGCAACTGAAGTTCATGGAGGGGTTGGTGAGCTGGTTAGAGGCGCTTGCTGAAGTTGGCCATCACAGTTGATGGAGAGGTCATAGTAAGCATGATTGTGAGCTGCTGCTCATTGCAAAGAAGCTAAACTTCATTGTATCTAGTCCATTGAGAGCTTGGAGGAGCCTTGAAGCTTGTTGTTGCATGCGGATGTCTGACTGTCTACTAGAGGGTTGGTGGCACACAACAACACAAAGCAACTATAGACGCACTTGATAGATGTGCAAAATTGCGGGCACATCTATAGGCATTGCTTGAATAGAGAAATTATGAGTGCATCTAATAGCTCGTCTATTTGCATGTGTATTAACACATCTATTAGCACATCTATACAGAGAAAATATAGGCCCGTCTAACATTGCATTTATCAGCACATCTATTTGTGCGTGTATTTGCACATCTATCTGTGCGTGTATTCGCACATCTATTTGTGCATCTGCACTGAGAATTAGACACGTATCTAGACACTAAATAGAGAATACAGAAAGTGAGATTTTGGTGTACATCACTGCTTTCCCAACATTTCCCATGATTACCAAAGCACATAATTTTAACAAAAACAACAATGCCTTTTTGCAAGCCCACATATACAAGAATTAAGTGAGGTGAGGAGAATGAGACAATATGTAAAATAGTTTTGCCAATATCAATGATGGGCTATGGATCAATCTCATCCTCAATGAGATCAACCTTTGCCAAACTATCTACTTCAAAATCCAAACAAGTGTTTAGATCTACAAATACATTCAACCCACTACTACTTGTGCTACTCATGTGCTCATCGAAATCAGCATCACCAATGGTAGGCTCGTCCTCATAGATAATGGCCTCAGTATCTATATCTCCTATCTCATGATCATCCTCCTCTCTCGTATCACGGTCATCATCACCTCCATGGCCATGATCATCCTCCATATTCTCCACATTAGTAAATGTACTATACATCACTTTGGAACGTGGCATAATAGGTATGACATGCCACCATCTATTATTATCCACCATTGGTTGATAGAGAACCTAATTCAAACACAAATACAATCATGTTATTTTCCTTGCATCGAAGGTATCAAATATTTAAAGCGAGTACTTTTATATGTGTGCACAGTACCTGTTCACATTGTTGTGGTAGTACTAGTGTGTCCTTCCTACTTTGCCAAAACTTTGTGGAGTCAATAGTTACAAAGCCACTTGCATGGCGTTTGATTGTTGCATTAGGGCCTCTTTCCAGCATGTCCTTAAACCACTTTACATCCGAAACATACACAAAGAAGTGTCAAAAGTCAAGCTTAATAATATCTTGGATTATGCCACAATAATCATCCATGGCTCCATTGGCTCCCTCAAAGCTAGTAATGATGCCGAAATCTTATGTGTTTCTCTTATCATCAATCCATTGTGTTCAAAAATGAATGCCCTCACACCATATAGCATTGAACATAGTACACTACACCAAGAAAAAATTAATTAAATAAGCAATCTAAATTATTGACAACTCCTAACTTATTCATAACATTCTATATACCGACCTTGCTCATGCATCCCCTAGCATACTCCCATTCTTCCATTGTGATATGCATCCCCTCATCTTTCTCTGCTTTCTCCATTTCATCAAGTAGCCAATCCACATGAATATCCTTTGGAAGTGCTCTTAGATACTGAGGGTATGGCACATGAGATCCGTGGTGTGTACAAAAGAGGGCCCTTTCTTCTTGTCTTCTTGCCTTTGCATCCTCATATCTTGTCACCCATCTTTTCATCACATCACTATTAAGCACGCAATAGAGGTTGATACTATTATGCAACTCCGTGTCTATTACATTGTCGCAGCCTTTCCCTTGAGGCACAGTAGAGGTCATCCTTAGTTTTTCATCATCTCTCCATAGTCATGGGAGAGAGCTATCCACATCAACAAGAAACTCAGAAAAATATACAAGTGACTCTTGTACCAACCAACCCTCGGCCATGCTACCTTCGGGTCTTGCATTTTGTCTCACAAAGCCCTTTAAGGTCTTCATGAAGCACTTGAGGAAGAACAACCATCATGCATGTATAGTACCGCATATAGCAATCTCATCCACCAAATGCACTATAAGATGTAGTTGGCTTGTGAAAATAGAACGTGGAAATGTCTCCTCCACTAAACAAACCACCTCCACTAACATAACTCGAGCATTCTCAAGCATGGTGGGATCTATTTCCTTTGAGCTCACATACCTAGAAGATGAAAAAGTACACCATATTAGCAATATGAACACCTTGTATAATGTAAAGTACCTCACAAGCTCGCCCATCTTGTAAATACAATCTTTCATGTCCTTCGATGCACTACGATAAATGCTAGTAGGTAGTATGAACTGAACCCACGAGGAGGTGGTTGATTAGTTGCTTATAATTATTCACTCGCAAATTTGAAAGGAAAAAGATATTATGCACATAAAATACTTACTTGGAGCATCTTGTGCCAATCATGAGATTTCAAGTCATATAATTGCTCTACACCTCTTTTCATGCCCTTTATAAAGGCTCCCTTCAAACACCTCATGCATCTACTAGTGGGAGTATGAATTGTAGTAATAGCATGCTTCACCGCTGCCATCTCTAGCTTTGATAACCTCCACGGTGCACGAGGTTAAAAAATATGCCCATTTGGTCTCTCTTGTGGCCAAGCTTCACACATCCTCCCTGTGGTACGTAGATCCTCCCTTATGCCTACGGAATCTCGTGTCCCATTCAAATGCTCCCAAATGATAGATGCCACATTCTTGAAGATACGCATGGGATCAATTAGGTTATTGATCTTGAGGTGGGACCAATATGGTAAACAATAAAAGATGGAGTATCTAAATAAAAGCTAGTGTTAGCGGGCAATCTTTATTTCCAGCAAATATAGCACACAATAGTTACAAACCCTTATTGGCTCATGCCAAGTGGTGGAGTCGTGGAACCGTCCCAAATTCTCATCCAACGTCCCACAGTGAGTGATTGTGGGAGGACTTCATTCCAAGGGGCAACATATCTAGGATGATTAGGTGGGAGAAATCGATGGTGATTCTTATAGATGACCTTATTCAATTTGTCTGCCCGTGAGGCAACTAGCAAAGGACCACAAACAAGACATGCATGGTAACCCGATGTAGTGAGACCTGAACAAGAGATGCAATTAAGAGTTGAAGGTGTGTTTAGGGTGCCACATCCTTTGCCTATTCATAATTAGAAGTGCAATGCTTTCCTGAACACTCGCCAGAGCCTAGAAGTCATGCATCGTCCACATCAAGACTGCTTTGTAGTTGAAGTCTCGTGATGAGGGAGGCCTGCTCACATCATGCACCTCGATACCTCTCCAAAGTATCTCTAGCTCGTCAATCAAAGGCTCCAAATCAACATCAAGATTTTTGACTGTATGTTTCCCTAAAATTAGAAGGATAGCATAACATGTCCTTTCTTAAAAGCCATAGATGGTGGAAGATTATAATTCACCAATATCACTAGCCATACACTGCAAGAGGTGCTTTTGAGACCAAATGGGTTCACACCGTCCATACCCAATCCAAGTCTCAAGCTCCTAGGAGCTTGGCCATGTGTCTTCAATATGCTTCCACGCAGGAGAGTCTGTAGGAGCTCTCCACTTGCCATCGATTGATCGATGGGAAGAATGCCATGACATGAGCTCTGCAATGGATTTGCACTTGAACATATGTTGGATGCAAGTGATTATGGGATAATGTTGCAAAACCTTATGAGGCACGTCCAAAGTTTTGAGATCTGCTCTATATCTTGCCTCTCCACAAGTAGCGCACTCTCTTGCATCCTTATGTAGTCCACAAAACAAAATGCAATCGTTGAGGCATGCATGGATGCGCTTGTAATCTAATCCTCGAAGAGAGGTCACATGTTGCCTTGCCATATCTCTTGAGGTTGGTAATTTATTCTCCCTTGGAAGCATTTTACACAATAGCCTGCACGTGAAGACCATAAATGAGGAAAAGCATTCGAGTAATCGACCCACTAGCATAATTCACCATGTTAGCAAAATAGACTTTAAAGCTTACTTGAGTAATGCATTCAAACTTGCATTGCTCCATCCATAGATGGTTTGCAAGTTTAGTAACTCAAGGAAGGCACGTAGAACAGAGAATGTGCACCCCTCAAATAGTGGAGTCAATGCTGCAGTAAAAAGATCATCCTGCTCCATGCTATCATCCCTCCCTTCGGATTGATGGACATATAAATCCTGCACCATATCATCAAACACCTCCTCCTCCAAAGCTTCATGAGGTAATGGCGGAGGACTACTATCACCATCACTCCATGCATCTGTAACGGTCCCTCCTGAAGATCCCACCTCATATCACCGATGCTTCGCCTCGTCACGACAAGCATAGGGCAACATATGCGGGTGTGGCACTGCATCTTGTATCAAATTAAAATGGGATCATAACTCAAACATGTGAACACCCATAGGTATCTCAATCAACCTTAACTCTTTAACACTTACCATGTTTATGGTCGCATCCCATTCTCCATACTTTGAGATGTGATTGAATGTAATCCTGCATGCACGATACATGTTTCCTCGACATCGATCACACATACATTTGATTTTTTGCTCCAACCACATTTTGCGATGATGGTACGATCTTCTATGACATCACTCAGACAGGAGGCATCTTGATGGATGCACGGGGGAAGGACATCATGGCCTTCATGCACTCTGTAATTGCTAACAATTACAAAGATTGCTTTATCCACTACAAAGACTAGCCAAAGAGGTTGGCTAATGAGACCCTCGTTGCTATTCGCTCTAGGTATCCTAACCCCCCCAATCGTCAGTTCATAGATAAATGGGCCAAGTCAAAGATTGTTACGATACTTAGTAATAAAAAATAGCTTAAGAGGCAGGCACTAGCAGAGCTTGCTAGGCTCAAGGGAGGTCAACCATCAAGGGGCCCGCCACACCGCTCACAAGCGTGAGTTGAAGAAAGCAATGAAGTCAGCGAGGGAGGACCCCAATCTGCAGCATGTGGAGGCACGAAGGATCCAAATGGAGCAATATGGAAGCATGCATTTCGGAGCAGGGGGTGTTGAATCATGGGAGGCCCCATTTGTAAGTATCGATCTCAAATTATATTGCTTATGTAGTTTATTAGGAGGTTGTTTCTTTGTACTAACCCCTCTGCAAATTGTGTCGTCTATTAGTGCGTCTATAAACGTGTCGATATACGCGTCTGCCTGTTCAGGGAGCATCTATTTGTGCATCTATAAAAGCATATATAAGACCATTTATAAATGCATCTATACACGCGTTTAACGATGCGTCTGTCTATTTTTTAAATTTTTTAGCAAACTATTTATTTACGCATCTATATGTGCATCTGTCTACTATATAGACATGCCGTTAGACGCGGGTCTCTAGATGCATAAATAGACATGAAAATAGACGTGCCCGTAAGTTTTTTTAAGTTTAGTAAACATGTTTGTGTGCACATCTGTGGATGCTTTCTCTTGTTGCGGCATATATTGAGAGTCTATCCTTTGGAGGTATGAAGCAATTTTTGTTTGCATAGAGGCCACAAACAGAGGAGATGAGGCATTGAAGGCTTTTCTTGTTGGCAATAGAGGTTAACCGTGGTCTAGATTGCTACTAAAGAAGCTTGAGCCAGTTGTTGATAAGGCTTGGTTGTGCTTGTAGAGCTTGGAGGTTGCCTTGTGGCTATTAAATCTTCTTGTGTTGAGCTTTGTAGTAGCTTCCAGGAGCTTATGAGCTTCTTGTTATGCAACTCCTGCTACCTTCCTTTGGAGAGATAGTCGAGGAGGAAACTTCCTCTCTTGGAAATAGAACCTTACACCTCTCTTGGAAACAAAACCTTACACATCTTACGTCATCACTCAAGAGACCATATCTCAAGCTCCAGGAAGCAAATTCTTGAGCTTTCTAAATCAAAACAGAGAGGAGAAGGAGCTCTACATGAAGAGCTATAGAAATGAGAAAGTTGTGAAGATGCCTCAAGGAGAGGACTTGTGCCTTGACAGCGCAAGGGATTACACCTTGATGAAGAAAGAAATTTCACTCTCTTTGACAAAAATCTCTCTCACATGGAGGATGCCTTGCAAGGAGGGCTTGACACTCATGAAGGGAGTTGGAGCACCATCGGCTCTAATACCATGATAATGGAAGTGAGAGAGGGATAGAGAGAGAGAGAGAGAGAGAGAGAGAGAGAGAGAAGTGCACACAATATAGCTACCTATAAACTAAGTGTATTGACAATGAACATGAAGATATACATGTGAACCCCTTAAGGTTAGGGTTAGGGTTTGCCCCTATGCCCTATGTAGATAGTGCAATTTACACTCTCCTTAACAAAGCTCACATAGAGCCTAAAGAAAATGCCTCAAATACCATCTTGTCGGCCTCCATACCTAGCTTAGAATCCACAGAGCCAACAAAATCAAAAGTTGGTTCTCACTCGTTGCAAGAACCACTACTAGGTGAATCATCCAGCTCAGGAGAGTGCATGAGTTAGGACGGAGGCTTGGGTGAACCCTCTAATGTTGGAACCTTAGTGGATTTGAACTACATGCTGAATGATCTCTACTCTCCTACCCCTTCTACTGTAACAACTAGATTAAGGGAAACCTTTTCCAATATCATGGAAAGGTTTGGATTGATAGACATAATAGAATTGCTAAACCCATTGGCTAGGCAGACTAGGGCAATGATGGAGCCTCAAATTCCATCCCAATCATCGATACCACAAGAAATACTTAGGGAACCAAGTCCCACAATACCTACTAGCAACCCACTCCCATTGTATTAATTTTTTTATGATAGACACTCCTATGAGGATGGATTTGGACCAAGATTGTCATAAGGGTCGTTAATACTAGAACAAAGGGGGCAAAGGAGTAGCCTCAAAGGCCCAAAATTAAGACCCTCCACCTCAGAAGCCCTCATGATTTATACCAAGGGTGAACATACCACTCCCTAGAGGACCTCCAGTCCAACTCCTTAGGCCCAATCCAACCCACGTCACAATGCAAATGCCTAGTAGGCCTGGATACTCCCATCAAAACCTTGTGCCATCAAATCCATGGAGCCCTTCATCAGAACCACCAATGTACGGAAATTGCCCACCAATTTACAACCTCCTCCTATATTGCAAACGGTCCTTATAGACGAAGCTATGAGGATCCTAGTGCATGTGCTAGGAAGGGGGGCCACTGTTCCACCACCAATGTTTCCAAGAAGGGAGACCAACCCCTCAAGGAGCAAGACTATTACAATCTCTAAGCTAATCACCAAATTTGTAGGAGAAGGAGGCCCAGTCTCCCATGTTGAGAGATTTGAACAAATTTGTGACACCTTTGATGATATCAGGGATCTAAACAAGGTCAATGCTTTTGGATTGGGCCTTGATGGCAAGATTGAACAATGGTTCACAGCCTTAAACCCTGAGGAGAAAATAAATTGGGACACATTGCATAAATATTTTATTGTGGGGTTTGCCCCTAATGGCCCAAGTGGAGCCCAATTAACCAACTTTATGGGGTGAGGAAAAATGAGATTGAGTCCTCAAGAGACTTGCCAGGATTAGACATCTGAGTCCTCAAGAGACTTTTTAGGATTAAACATCTACGCTTGCCATGCTTCCTCATAGGGATAGGGGATGCTAAGCTGCATGATCATCTGTTTGCTATGAATCCACATTGTTTGAGATATGTAGCAAGGCAATGATATGCCTAAGGGATAACATGAGGGAGAAGACCCAAAAGGATTTCTCTGATATGTCTTAATTGACAAAGGATTCAACCACAGAGGCAACTAAGTATGCAAGCATGATGCTTGAGGTGCTAAACATGGAAGAGTTGGCCATCGATCTATTAAAGGAGTTGGGCTAGTAGTGGAAGGAAAAAACATTGAAAGGGGCTCCTAGCAACCCCCATATATTTCCACAAAGAGATAACATATGTTGTGGGATATGCAATGGAATCCATCCCACTAATGAGTGCCCTTGTCTTAGGGCAAGGCCAGCACTCTACTATGCCCATTGTGTTCATTGGTGGGGAAGTCATGACACATCCCAATGTCATTATCGTAGGGTGATTCCACAACCCATGTATCAACAAAGGCCACATCTAACATTGCCTGCACCACCCAATCTATCAAATCAAGCACAATTGGCAATACAAGGAGCCACATAATACAATCAAGGGAAATTTAGGGCTCAAAATATTCCATTACCCCCTCCAGTACTGGGACCTCAACCATCACCACCACCACCACCACCACAAATTACTCCCCTAAATCAAGTGGTGGAAGATAATGCCTAGTGATTGGGGCAACCATGAACCTACTTTTAGTGGAAATTGGTACCCCCAATATGATGGCAATGCAAATCAATCTAGCATAATTCAATGTCACACATGTCATGGACCCCACCAATCCAATGAGTGTCCAAGGGAGCAACGAATCAGTCGATCACATGTATACCAACGTCTAATACACCACTGCCATCATGCACTGGGTGTAATGTGGACCATATTTTCAAGGATTACTCGAAGAGAAGGCCATCTAGATTCTAAGTCCACAAGCGTTAACTTGTTAAGTGTTGAGAGAGGCTAAGTGTCATCAGTATCCTTGATCGTAATCACTTATGAGGTCACAAGCTAAAGCCCTTATTAAAGAGCTTTTCAACAAACAAGCCAAAAGGGATAAAGCTAGCACATCATAGCCTAGGGAGGTAGCTGAATCAACATAAGTAAGCACCAAGGTTGCAACGAAGATTAGGAAGGGAGACACTAAGGTCATCATCCAAGGTGGGTTTGGATGAAGACACGACCTCCATAGCCACATCATCTTCTTCTAGTGGGACCATTTCAAATGGAGGATTGAACAATCCTCCTCTCAAATCAGTCAAGGAATCACAAAGGACTCCTATCCAAGGAGTATCCAAGGTAGTGCCATAGTGCCCAAAAGTCAAGACAAATATACAAACCCCTTGCTAGAGAAACAAGACCTTATTGAGGTGAAAAATTAGGTATGCGAGTGCCAAGAAAAGTTTGTGCAAAGAATCAAGGAAAGCAAGGGAACTGATACAATCTAACCAAGGCTTAGGGCAATCAATAGAGTCTCTAAATCCTTGTAAGTGCCCAAAAGAGTGGAAGATCAAATTACCTCATGATCTTTAATAGAACGGTCCAAGATAATGCAGTGGATGTTTGAAGAAGACCCCACCTTGAAACAACTAAAGGAGGATGAAAACATGTCCTTATATGGCTTAGAAGAGTTAAAATAAATAGGTAGGAACCTATCAATGGTCCTTAAGACATCGTGGGATCAGCCTCATTCCTGTCCACTATGATCAAGATGCCCATCGCAACACTATTATGGGGTAATTCTACTCTATGGCTCTGGAGACCTCTCAGGGATTGGATGAAAGGGAAAATAGCGACACCCCAGTCCACTAATCTTGAGAATGTTGAATCTCCCAATCAAGATCAAGACCTTCCGAGGGTGCCAGTCAACAAACTGGGCCAACACTTTGAAGTGATGACATGAATGTAGTGTTACCCATATTGTTCTATGATCAGAAAGCTATGGCAATCTTAGACAAAGGAGTAGGTGTTAGCATCATCATGAAACAATGTTGGGAAAAGTGGGAAAGTACTAACCAAGATATTACCTCGTTGGTAGTTGAACTAGCTGATGGAGGCATAGCTCATCCCATAGGAGTACTCAAGGCTCGGGGGGGTCACTCATATTATGTAACCCTATCACATGAGTTCAACAGAAGGATATTTTTAATTTCTAAAATTAATAGAATTTAACTTACATAAGGGATTATTTAAAATAATTTCAAAAAAAAATTACAGATTCGTATAGAAAAAGGGTGCATTTTATTAATGAAAAATCTACAGATAAGGGATTTTACAAATAAGCCTTGAACGCACGTGATATAGAGACTGTATACATGGTGACCCCCCTAAGACTCAAGGACATTAAAATCAGAGCCTTTGGTCTAACATATCGGGCATTCCTTGTTGTAATGGATTTTTCTAAACAGCCCTGGGTATGAGGCTATACTTGGGAGAACTTTCTTGTGCATGCTAGGATTAACAACATTTATCAAAGGAAAGATCAACAAGTCATGAGTGTTGAACCCCAAACATGGAAGGCTCATGCTATGTTTGTAAATCTATTTACAATGGAAACAAATACCACCAATAGGTTTGTGCTGGTAAGTATGGTTAATAAATATGAGAAAGAGGACAATGAGAAGTGTCTTCATGAACCTTAGTGTGTTCCTTTACCAAAAATATAAGACTCACTAAATTGGATGCATACACTGAAGCAATAGATCTACCAACTACTAAGGGCACTCAGACAATGCACCTTGATGATGAACGTAACTCCATTACACATTTTTACACCATAAGAGAAGTACTAACTAATCAAGTTGAACCTACAACCTAAAGAGATAGATATGACTCCCATCTCAACTTTGGGTAGAGTTGACATCAGCAAGTTCAACATGCCAAATATGGGCCATGGTAGATTGGCAAGAAAGCAATAATCTCATCTCCTAGGAAACATTAGAACATCTTCTCTAGGTTTGCCTCCAAGTATGCAATTCTAAAATTCGATCCATAGAGGGTACCTTGATTAGGTGCTTCCTCAGAGGTTCCTAGCTTCCACTAGTAGCCTAACTGGTTCAGTAGATTAGAGGCCAACTCACCCATATCTAAACCCTTATAATATCTACCCTCCTTCTTTGTAGGCTCTATATTGGAAGACCTTACCGATTGTGATACCTTGAACAAAGTTGTATCTTTGTCCTTGGTGTCCTTATCCATCATGTTTTTGCTTATACGGATGACTACTTTGTTACAAAATTCGAAAGAAGTTGGGTTCATACCAAAATGGCATTGGTCGAATGGATCATGGTTATGGCACTCGGTCAACACCTGTCAAGGTGGCACTGGGTGGCAAGATAGCAACCCTTGACAAATCATAATTAAGTTGGAGGATTAGGTGAATGACATGTGTCACTCGGTGGGATAGAGAAGGAGATGAGTCGATGGGATATTGAGCTATGGTGACGGGCCGGTTGGAAATGTCTGGGAACATACAATGTTACCGACTCTCTTTTGATGATTCTTATTGGTTCTTCAAGTTCTATTCTAGGTTTGTGTGCATAGGGGGTTGTTAAGGGACTAAAATACCTACCACAAACAAAAAACATCATAAACCACTAAATTTTGCACACAAATGAGTGTTTTTTACAAGTTGGAGTCAAGCACACAAAACCACTTTGAAATTACACTCCAATCTTCATTTTCAAGTGTTTTTAGTTGGATTTGACACTACAACCAGCTTAGCAATCATTCTAGCTACCTTCTTCTATAAACAAACATCAAGAAACAATAAAAAATAAACTCAAATGGCTTTATGGGCAGAAAGTTGAAAAGTAAGCTTTTATACTCTAAAATCACTCTTTCCACTCGGGGGGGGGACCACTATGTACAAAATCTATATAGCACGTGCGATCAAGGGGTATTAAAGATACCCCTACCTACATATTTTTATAACCTATATACAATCCTTCTATTCATTTTTAGGTAATAAAAGTATCCCTTATGTATGATTTTCACTTTTTGAATTTTAAGGAATGCTGAAGTGATGATCAAAGAGAAAATAATCATTCCAAACAAAATGCGCCTTTTTCACCTGCATATAGAGAGCATAATTGCTAAGGCCTAAAATACACAGTGACAAGATTAGAGTTTCCATGATATTCATGTAGCGAGGTGCAAAGAAAGGGATGTATGTCCGTGAAAACACATCTACTCTATATTCATTGGTGTGTTGGTATTGAGTGATAAAGTGGATGAGTTAATGCATCAGGCTACTCTTACCAAGGTTAAATTGTTCCAAGACTTGGAATTCTCTTCGGAACCAGCCAAGTATTGGCAGTAGACTTGGTTGAATTTTGAGACTACATAGGGTAGCTTTTTTCGCAACAATATGTATTTGGAATAGGTGTGTGGTGGTATTATCAAACTTTTGAAGAGGTTTTGTGAAAAACAATACTATACTTTTGATATATAACTATGGGTAATTTTGGGGAGAAATCATTGCATCAAAGTCTCCATAGTTGAATAACCAAAATTGGCACTTTTTATACACATGCTACGTACCCTTGCTTCTCTAGATGTGCATGTATTTATTGTTATATGCAAGCATGTGTATGAAACACAAGAGAGTAGAGGATAATGAATTGACTTATACATATTCCTAATGGTTTGCATGCAAGTGTTTTTATACCACTATTGTTTTAATGTGGAAAAACCAATTTCTTGTATGTTTATCCTTTACTTCTTTGATATTACAAATTAAAAAACACAACATGAACTACAAATAAACCTCATATTCTCCATTTAGAGATGTTTTTGGTACAAACAAATTTAGGGAGGAATTCTTTTTTTAGTAGAATCAATTGGTTTGCATGTGTGGTAACAATGCTTTGTATTGAACAAATGCAAAGTTATGGGCAATTTTTGAAGATGGTAAATTGTTCTATGCACCCAAGAAATCTAATGAGGACTCCTTTAGCCAAGAATGTGAATGAAGTCTTGTAAACTCAACTATTGTTTTCATGCAAGAGTAAAAATCAACAATGCTTGATGCTTTTCAATAATTTATGAATGTCCTGCAGTGTTAAATGTCATGGATTGCTTTGGCAAAGAATGTAAATGAAGCCATTCCCATGCAACATGTTAAGTCCATTATTATTTCCATGCAAGAGTGAAATTCAACAACACTTGATGATTTTTTGACAATGCATGAATGTCCTGTAGTGTGACAATATTGATTTCATGCAAGAGTAAAGTCAACAATGCTTGATGCTTTTCCAAAAACAATAATGAATGTCCTAAATCAATGGAATTCCTTGCTCAAACTCTATACTCACTCGAATGTAGTCCCTTGAATTTTGGTAATCCTCCATTGTAGGATGATCCCCACTACTCATTCCTAATGCAGTCCTTAGTGCTTCAAACATGACAGTCCAAAAAATGTTGATAGTAGAAATTAGAGAACCATGTCGCCTTCATTAAGCACATTTGTAGGCTAGAATTACATTAAATCCCTTAGTAAATGGTGTGCCCATTCTTGTCATGGTTGACCGTAAGCAGATTAAACCCTTGGCAGGGATTGAAGCTAAGCCTGCAAATATGTCTGAGGATGATTGGAATGAGTTGGATGCATTAGCAAAGTCCACTATTAGACTTCATCTTACAGAGTCAGTTTATTTCACAGTAGTAAATGAGCAGAATACGGAAGATTTGTGGAAGAAACTATGTGCCACTTATGAAAAGGAAACTGCCTCTAATAAAGTTTACCTCATGAAGAGGTTGTTTGAGCTGCAGATGAAGGAAGGGGTCTCCATTGCTTCTCACTTGAATGAATTAAATATTATTTTTAGCCAGCTTCAGGCTCAGAAGATGAATTTTGTTGCGGAGACTAAGGCAATATTTCTCTTATGTTCATTGCCATCCTCATGGGATACCTTCCGTACAGCTGTCAGTAACTCTGCACCTGGTGGAGTACTAAAATTTGATGTTGTGGGTAGATTGTTGGCCGAGGAGATTAGACGGAAGTCTATGGATGGCAACAAGCAGGATGCAGCCTTAAATGTGCATGCAAAGGGGTAGATCATAGTTCAGGGGGAAGTCCCAAGAAAGAGGGAAGTCTCGTAGCAAATCCAAGGCACAGGACATTGAGTGTTACCACTGTGGCAAGAAGGGCCATATGAAAAAGGATTGCTACAAGCTAAAAAGAGAGCAAAAGGATAAGAAAAAGAATGCAAATTGGGGTGCAAATCAAAAGGAAGAGAGTCCAAGGGAGGACAAAGGAAAAGTGAAGATCGAGGAGATCAATGCAGTCACACATGATAGTGACAATGACGTTCTCTTCATGTCTAGTTTATTTGTAGAGTTGTTTACCACTTCAGATGATGCATATTCCCAGGATTGGATTTTGGATTCTGGTGCTTCATTCCATGTTACTCCCCATAGGGAATGGTTCTCCACTCATGACAGTGGAAAAACAGGTTGTGTGCATCTTGGAAATGACTATGCATGTGACATAAAGTTTTCTTTTGCAAATGGGTCTGCATTTGTTTTGAAACATGTGAGACATGTGCCTAAGTTGACCAAGAGTCTTATTTCAGTGGGTCAGCTAGATGATGCTGGTTTTCACACCACTTTTGGCTTTCAGAGTTGGAAAATTCAGAAGGGCTCTATGCTTTTGGCCAGGGGTGCCAAGTGTGGGACTTTGTATCCCTTACATGTATCAGGGGTATTTGATCATGTTGCTGCAATAACCGAGCAGCCAAGCACTTCTCTGTGGCATTGCAGGTTGGGGCACATGAGCCAGAATGGAATGAAGCTCTTATGCCGTTTGGGTTATGTACCACATTTGAGTTTCTCTGATTTTGAATTTTGTGAGCATTGTCTCTATGGGAAGCAGACTAAATCAGCCCATAAAAGAAGGGGAAAGAAAGAGTTTGAAATGCTTGATTTGGTGCATTCAGACGTATGTGGTCCCATGCCTACACGGTCATTAGGCGGGGCCAAATACTATGTGACATTCATTGATGATGCAACTAGGAAAGTGTGGGCTTATGCTATAGCTTAGAAGAGTGATGTGTTCCAGGTATTTCAGAAATGGCTGGCCTTGGTTGAGAATCAGTCAGATAGAACGCTTAAATGCCTACGGACTGACAATGGTGGAGAGTATCTCTCTCATGACTTTCAGCATTTTTGTGATACACGTGGGATTAAGAGGCAGCTCACATCCCCTCGTACTCCAAAGCAAAATCTAGTTGTAGAAAAGATGAACCGTACCATTCAAGAAAGGTTGCAATGCATGCTTTCCAATGCAAGTCTTTCTGGTAGTTTTTGGGCTGAGGCAATGAAGACTGCAGTGCATGTGATCAATAGATCACCTAGTAAGAGTTTGGATGGTGGTATTCCTAAAGAGGCATGGAGTGGCAAGAAGCCCTCTTACTCTCATTTGTGTATATTTGGGTGTGAGGCATATGCACATGTGCCAAAAGAGCTTCGAAAGAAGCTAGATCCTAAGTCTAGGAAATGCATCTTTTTGGGTTATGGTGAAAGTGGAGAGATGGGCTATCGTCTCTGGGATCCAAAAGCAAAGAAGATCATACGCAGCCATGATGTGGTCTTCAATGAGAAGAAGATGCATAAGGCACCCATGAGGGATGTGGAAATGAGGAGAATCACTTTGCAAGAAATGGTACCACCAAGTACTCCCACAGGTATACAATCAAGGGTAGATGATGGATCATCTATTGGTGGAAATGATGAGCCAAATATGGCTGATATGCAGGTGGGACAGCAAGCTGAAATGCCCTTGAGAAGATCTTCTAGAGTGTTTAGACCCCCTGATAAGTTTATTCCAGGGGTAGACTATGTGATGCTTATTGATTACGGGGAGCCTTCTTGCTACAAAGAGGCTATGATGCACGAGGATCAATGCAAGTGGGAGTATGCTATGCAATCAGAGATGAGTTCACTTATGAATAATAAGACTTGGGACTTGGTTTCTTTGCCACATGAAAAGAAAGCTTGCCATGTAAATGGGTCTACAAAATGAAGGTCACAGGTCATGATGTGCCTAGGTACAAGGCCCGTTTGGTTGCTAAAGGGTTCAAGCAAGAGAAAGGTGTGGACTTTGATGAGATATTCTCTCCAGTTGTGAAGATGACCACACTTAGATGCATGCTTGGACTAGTGGCAGTAGAGGATATGGAGCTTATGCAAATGGATGTCAAGACAGCTTTCTTGCATGGGGATTTGCATGAGGAAATTTACATGGTGCAGCCGGAAGGCTTTGAAGAAAAGGACAAAGAGCATTTAGTTTGCAAGCTGAAGAAGAGTCTCTATGGTCTTAAGCAAGTGCCTAGAGAATGGTATCAAAAGTTTGATGCTTTCATTCGGTCCCATGGTTTTAGAAGGAGTGAAATTGATCACTGCCTCTACACTAAAAGGGCTAAGGATAGTAGCCTGATAATCCTGGCACTATATGTGGATGATATGCTATTGGCTAGCAAGAATACTTATGAGCTAGATGCATTAAAGGACAAGTTGCATGAGGCCTTTGATATGAAGGATTTGGGACTTGCAGGTCATATTCTTGGTATGCGCATCACACATGATCAGAGTAAGAAACTCCTTTGGCTTTCACAAAAAGAGTATGTTACAAAAGTATTGTAGCGTTTCAATATGGAGGGGGGGAAGGCAGTGAGTACTCCATTGCCTCCATATGTGAAACTAAGTCATACAGATAGTCCCAAATTAAATGAGGAAAGGGCCATGATGGCCAAGGTTCCTTATGCATCAGCAGTTGGGAGTCTTATGTATGCTATGATAGCTACTAGACCAGACATTGCATTTGCAGTGGGAGTTGTTAGCCGGTATATGGCTAATCCAGGAAAGAGGCATTGGGATTTAGTTAAGTGCATCATGAGGTACATGAAGGGTACCAAGGAGATGTGCATCTACTTTGGTACAGGAGACATGCGTGTACTTGGGTACATAGATTCAAACTATGCAGGGCATGTGGATAGTAGGAGATCCACTTCTAGTTATGTGTTCACCTTTGCAGGTGGTGCAGTGTCATGGATGTCTCGTGCACAGAAGTGCATTGCTTTGTCTATCATAGAGGCTGAGGATGTTGCAGCCACAGAGGGTTGCAAGGAGGCTATATGGCTTGATGGGCTAGTGGGAGATTTGGGGATTCATATAGGTGTACCGACATTGCATAGTGATTCCATGAGTGCTATTCAACTAGCACGGAATCCGGTCTTTCATGCAAAGACCAAACACATTGAGGTCAGGTACCATTTCATCAGGGAGGTACTTGAGGTTAAGCACATAGAAGCGTCAAGGTTCATACATATGATAACCCTACAGATATGCTAACGAAGAGTCTACCTAGTCAGCGGTTTGAGTATTGTCATGTATTGATGGGCATTGGATAGTATGCTCACTGGTTGTTCTCCCTTAAAGGCACATTGTCCTTTAAGTGGGAGATTGTGGGGGTTAAAGGTCACTGTGCCTTTACCTCGGTTATGTACAATACTCAAACACATATATAAATGAATGAAAAAGAAGATTAGGGTGGTTCTGCACCCACCAAAACTTGTGTGGCTCTCTGTTTCTCTCTCTCCCTCTTCCGTTCTTGCTTCTGTTGAGAGCACTCTCACGTCATATCTAAGCTTGAATTTTCTTGGCATTTTTCCTAGTTTGGTGTTGAACATCAACACTAAATCTCCCTTTTTGAAAAGCTTAAACTTTATGTTTCTATTCATCCATGCTGCCCTTCTTCTTTGAATAATGTCAACTGTGTGAGAGCTTTCAATCTATCCTCATCCAACTATAAAAGCTGCTCCAATCTTGCATTGATGGAGTCTTCTGGGGAAAGTTTGTTGTCAATTGCTACTCTGAGACTTCCTGCAATAAATTCCTTGGGTACTACTACCTCACATCCATACACTAGCTTGAAAGGTGTCAATCCTGTGGCTACCTTGTGAGCTCTGTCCTTAGTGCCCAAAGTACTGAGTCTAAATGCTAATCCCAATCCTCTAGATGATCAGCAGTGGTTCTTCTATAAGTCTTTTTCATTAACTTGTCTGTATTTTCAGCCAAACCATTGGCTTGTGGGTAGTATGCTGTAGAATTCTTGTGCAACATCATGTGCATTTTTGTCATCTTTCTGATTGTTTTGTTTATGAAATGGGTCGCTCTATTAGATACAATCTCAATTGGAACACCAAAACTGATAACAATATTATGGTATAGAAAATGTGCAACTATTCTAGCCTTACATTTTTGAGTGCAACAGCCTCTACCCATTTTGTGCAATAATCAGTAGCACCACGTACATATTGATGACTCCCAGAATATTTTGTGGGAGGCTTGATTGGTCCAATAAAGTCCAATCCCCACTTTTGAAATGGACTGAATGGAAGGATGGGTTGGTGTGGCATCCTGTCTCACTATCCATTGGTCGATCATCTCTTTGGCAAGGTAGGCATGATTTTGCATATTTGTGGGCATCATTTAACGCTGTGGGCCACCATAATCTAGCTTGCAAGATTTTCGTGCCTGTGATATCTCCTGAGAAGTGACCTCTTGCTGTACCTCCATGTGCTTCTGTTAATACAGCTTCTTGCTCATGGTCCTGGACACATCTCCTAATGACCTAATCAATGCCCCTTCTGTACAACATTCCAACGACGATAAGAAAAGGTCTTCTTTGCAACACTAACTTCTTTCTTTGATCTTGATTCATTGTTTCTGGGATTAGTCCATCAGTGAGAAAAAATAACATTTTGTCATACCAGTTTGGCTGCTCATCAATTTGTACCATGAACAAATTTGCATCAGGAAGTTCATCTGGTATACCAATCAGAGGCTCTCCTGACTGTAGCTTGCTCAGATAATCTACAATTGCATGATGTTTCCCTAGTCTATGGACAATTGTGTAGTCAAACTCTTACAACAAGAGCATCCATCTTGCTAATCTTCCTGTTAGATGCTGTTTGTTGACCAAGTAAATTAAAGCTTGGTGGTCAACATGAAAATGTACTTTGTTAGCCAAAAGATAATATATGAATTTATTCAAAGCATACACCATACCAAGCGCTTCTCTTTCTATTGTTGCATAGTTCTTTTCATGCTTTGTTAGGATTTTGCTTGCATAATATATAGGTCTGAACCACTTAGGTGATTGTTGTTGCATGAGGACTACTCCCACTACTGAATTTGATGCATTCACAAAGACTTCAAAAGGAAGAGACCAATCAGGAAGCTGTAATACAAGAGCAACCATAAGTATCTTCTTGAGAATATTGAAATCTTTTCTTGAGGAGTGTGCCAAATGAATGGTTTAATATCCATTGTGAGTTTAGTAAGAGGATAACAAATATCAACAAGGTATCTCAGAAATCTGCAGTGCCATTTTATTTGGCCAATGAATCTCTGTAGTTGCTTGACATTTTTTGGAGCTTTAGCATTTTGGATTGCTGAGACCTTGTTAGGGTCAATCTCCATGCCTTCTTGTGAGATAATATGTCCCAGTAGAATACCTCTAATGACATTGCAAAAGCACATTTTGCTAGGTTTAAGCTCAGACCAGCAAATCTACATTTAGCAAAGCATAATGACAAGGGATGCAAATGATCTATTGTTTTTCCAAATACTGAGAAGTCGTCCATAAATACCTTCATGAATGAGGTCAGGTACTTTGCAAATACCTCTTGTATATATTTTTGGAAAGTAGGTGCATTTTTCAATCCAAAAATCATGACATTGGATGTAAATACTCCCCATTTTGTTACAAATGCAGTTTTATCTCTATCTTTTGGAGCCATTCTGATCTGGTTATACCCACTAAAACCATCTAAGAAACTGTAAATATCATGTCCATCCACAACATCAAGCAATGAATCACAAAATGGAAGAGGGAATGGATCAGTGATGGTTGCTGCATTCAACTTTCTTTAACCAACACATGTTCTCAGCTTCCCATGTTTCTTTGGAACAATAACAATTGGAGATAACCATGTCACATGTGTTAGGGGATATATGAAACCAACCCTTAGCAACTGCTCAATTTCCTCCTTTACCAACTTGGCATAATTTGGATTCATTCTATATCTCCCTTGATTGATTGGTACTACATCCGTCTTTAGATTTATTCTATGTTGACAAATGATGGATCTACTCCCTTCATATCAGTGTAATGCCATGCAAAAATGTCCTTGTACTATTCTAATAACTTTCTGAGATCCATTTTGAATGGTGAGGGAAGATTTGTACTTACCATGACTGTTTGTGGGTTATCATTGTCTCCCAAATTTATTTCTTCCAAGTCATCTTGTCTTACCCTGGCACTCCTTTGCATTTGTTCTTCAAACTAAATTTCTACCTGTTGAATTGCTTCTTCTGGTGATGTAGAAGCAAGAGATCTTTCTGCATCACTATTGTTTGCATTTATATCCTTTTTTGTAGATTCTCTTGTCAAAAGCTTTTCTAACTGTGTTCCGATTCTGTTTTGTCCCTGCAGCACTTGGAAGTGTGTCAAACTGCTGTTTTTGTTCATCCGGGTCAACATATTGATTAATAATCTTCACAATATCAATTTCAAAAATAGGAAAGATAGTGGGGTTCCTTTTGAGAAAAATTTCTTCCTCATCTTCATCAATATTGGAAATCATATTGATGCCCTTTGCTTCTAGTGGCTGTGTTTCTCTAGGAAAACTTTTTGTAGAAGATAAGTTAACTTTAATTTTCTTTTTTCTCTTCTTAATAGTGATTCTCTCTAGGCCCCAATCTTGCTTGACTTTGGTAGCTCAACCATGGCCTATCCAAGAGCATGCTATAAGTAGAATCTTTTTCCTCCATTATGAGTACCACAAATGTAATTGTGAATGTCATACCCATGATTGTAATTTCTTGCCCTCTCAAGATCCCCCGAGGTTGGATTCTTCTTTGCTTTGCCATCCTCACTTGAAATGGTGCTGGAACTAGTGCATTACAGCAAATTTTTTTAAATATATCCTCTATAGGATATTCACACTTGAACCTCCATCAACTAAAACTTATGGAATTTTTTGCCTTTTATATATGACATCAATGAGTGGCACTTGATAGTCCACATCTTCAATTGTAGATGTATAAATGTGTGGAGTTTCTTCTTCATCATCACTTGCTTTATAATATTTGCATGTATCTGACTCTTGTGTTAGCAATCCCTTGCAAATGTGACGTTTGAAGGCTGGGACCAAGTTCAATAACTGGTCAAGGGTGATTTGAACTTAGGACTCCATAAGCTTTTGGTAAAAGAGTGTATGGTCTTCTGGTTTTATATTGATGCCTTCTTTTTGCTCATTGTCATTCATCATAGGCATCTGACTTTTTTCTATTGTGATGGAATGTAGCACATCTTGCGGTTCTATTGTTATATCTTTGTCTTGCCTTTCTGGTGTTTTTTACCCTAGTCTGACTATAGAATGCATATGTTGTTTTGTAGATGTGTCTTGTTCTAAGGAAGCTTTTTCTATGTAGTTTCTGTCTATTGCAATTTGTTTTGATGGCTTTTAACTGCTTTGAGGAGCTTTAGCCTGGTTTTCATCTTTGGTTTGTTGTGCAGACGTATTGTTGTTGGATCTATTTATATTGACTAATTCCCTTGCCTTTGTTGTGCAGACGTATTGTTGTCGGATCTATTTATATTGACTAATTCCCTTGCCTTTGTTAATGTGATGCTCTTTTCTGACATCCTACGAAGCATTGTTGCCAAGTACTTGTTGCAATGCCTTGTTTCTTGTCTCATTTTGATTAGGCCAATTCATTTCCTTGGCATTGTCTCTTTGTGTCTCTCCCAATCCTTGTAGAGGCTTTGTATTTTGTGACCTTATAATTGCTAATGCATGAGTAGTATTTGGACTTTGCTAATTTTTGTAACTGTTTCCGGATTATGAGGAGCTCTATATACCATATTCACTCCTGGAGGTTGTTGTTGTTGATCATTTTGATTATTTCTTCCATCATAATGGATGATTTGCATGCCTCTTTCCCCACAGTGTTTACACCAAAGTTCACATTGTGGGCCTTTGCCTATGGCCATCAATGCCACAATAAGTGCATGCCTGGGTTTTTCCTTGCTATTGTTGATATTGATTTCCCTATTGTTGTTGTTGCTAAAATTGCCTTCTAGGGGCTATATTTAGATATCTTTGTTGGGTTGGACTTGCTACTGCTACTTGATTGGTAGGTACAGCTGGCTCTTGATTGTGTTGTTGTTGTACATAAGGTGGTACCCTCCCCCTATAGTTTGGGTTGGACCAACATCTTTCTTTGTCATGGTTATCTTTCTTGCAAAATTCACATGGAATCTTTTGGGGCTGTGATGCTTGAGGTGGTGGCTTCAAGCTTTGAAGCTGCTCCTTGATCATTTTTTCCAACTTGGAGATTTTATCTACTGTCTTTTTTGCTGTGGATTTTTCTTTGTTCTTCTACTTCTTCTCTTTCTTTTTCTTCTTGGTATATTCTTCATCATCCTCATCTTCTTCTGGTAGCTTCTTGTTCATCAGTGTCTTCTTCTACTTCACTACTATCAGTGCCCGTATCTGAATCTGATTGTGAACTTGAATGCTTTTTTCTCTTTGTCTTCTTGGACTTTGATACTATACCAAGTCTCCTTTCTTCCCGTTGGGCTGCTTCTACCATATTATTAAAGTCATTAGATCCTCCAAGCTTCCCGACTAGCTATTGCAGTTCTCAATTCTTTGTTTAATCCTTTGCAAAAGTAATCCCCCAGTTGCTCTTGGGTGGGTTGTTGGTTTGCTGTTAGTCTTTTGTTGAGGTTTCTAAACATTTGAGAATAATCTTCAACCATAAGATCTTTTTGTTTCATAGTTCTCAGTTTCTTGAGGATATCTTTTAGAGCTTTCTCTTTTCTAAAACAACTCAAGAATGCTACTTTTAATGTGTCATAGTCAGCAAAATGAGCAACACCATACTGCATAATCCAGCTCATTGCTTTACCATTGAAGGTTGTTGCAAATTGTTCTTTCTTGGTAGCATCTAGCAATTGTCCAAACCTCTAGCTATCCATCTTGTCTCAAACTATCCAACATGACTGTTAGGGTCTTCTTTATCTTTGCTAGTAAATTTGGCTACTTTGACTAGTGGGTTTTGCATCTTTGGTTGTTTTGGTGCACTAGCTTGCACTGCGGAGGGCTTCTTTTTGGGAGGTTTGGGGAGGGGTTTGGAATGCTGCCTCTATATTGCGGTCACAAATACATTATTTGCAATATTTTCTACAAGTGCTCTTTATAGGAATTCTTGTGTAGGACTATGGGCAGCATCAATTTTTGTAATTCAGCTTGTGCTTCATGTAGTTCCCTGCTATGTCATGAATTATCTGAGGAACTTGTGCCACTTGGAATATAATCAAAGTCATGTAGAATGTCATTTGGATCTTCTATTTGTGATGCAATCTCTGCCCTACTTCTATTTTGTGTGAAGTATGCAATACCAACGTGATGTGGAGAGATATCTTCCTCAGTCCTATTTGACATGGGGACTATGCTTTCCATGAAATAAATGGAGAAAGTATACTCTCATGGGATTTCAGTCAATTGATTCTTCTTGAGTTTGAAGCCTCGAATGCTGCTCTACCTAATGCGACTCCATTTTGATGTTGGATTGTATTTGTTGTAGTTGCTTTTCATTGTTTTTGATGTTTCCTATTGCCCATCATTTTTTTGTCAGTAATCCGACTGGTGTTGTCTTGATTTTTTGTTATCTGTTGTTGGTCTTCTTTTCGTCGGTAATCTGACTGTTGTTGTTTTGATTTGTTGTCTTCTATTGCTGGTCTTCTTTCTGCTGGTAATCCGACTAGTGTTGTTTTGATTTGTTGTCTTCTGTTGTTGGTCTTCTTTCCATCAATAATTTGACTATTGTTTTTTTGAGTTATTGTCTTCTATGGTTGGTCATCTTTCCATTGGTAATCCAAATGTTGTTGTTTAAGGAATTTTGTATTGATACAACCTAGCTTGTTGTTTGGTTGTATGCCTCGGTGGTCATTTGCACCTAGCTATTCGATGTGAATGAATTGTACGTGGCTTTTGTAGTAATGCAAACTACGTAGATTTGGTGTGTGAACTATGAATGATCGTTCACCGCTCCAGCCACGCTACCATATTTGGTTGGGCTATGGATTTGTATGAGTGGCATACTTGCAAATGAAGATTATCTAGTACAATTGTTTCTACTTTAACTTGCTTTTGTTTTTGTGGAGTTGTCGCTTTGTGATCTCTACTATTGTTATCAGTGTGAAGCATCATGAACCAGAGACTCTAGGAATGAACACTGTGAGGATCGCCAAATGTGTTTAGAGTACATTCAACAAATGAAAATACAAAACAAACGTCAACTCAAATGCAACAAGTGCAAGGATTTGCTACATGTAGACTGAACTAAACAATGAAAGAACAACAAAGAACTCGTGAATTTGCAAAAACAGATATATTGTATTATGCTTCAGTAGAGATAAACAACAACTCAACCTCAAAATGGGTCGTTACAAGACTTTTATAGTTGTCCAGATCCCTTCCGACTGTTATAAATCTACAGTCAATTATATCTTTTAGTAACAACCCTTGTTACGAAACATCATACTATTGCATTAGCCTACTTATTAGTTATAGAAAGTGGTATCCACTACATGCTTAGTAACTACCTTATGGCATGGGACTGACTTATCCTAACCTATGCTAACCCTGAGTTATTGGTCACGTAGGTGGAAACTAAGTCTTCAATAGGTCCAATTAGAGACTTGCATTTCTTGATCATGTGGTCAATCTACAGTCCACTATGGCATGATGCTGGCCATTTGTCAGAGCTGCAGTTATGATGGCCATTTGGTCATGGAGGAACCCTCTGGCTTTTTAGTATAATGCTCTGTTGGGTCTTAGACCTGCATTGATCCAAAAAGATTTGAGAGCCAATGTTTATAATTTGGGGTCATTGTTGATGAAGGACTTCTTGTTTAGGGTGCCCTTCTTGATATGAACAGGCATTTATAGTGGGTCTCTTACTATTTCTGCAGTGTAGGCAATGGGCAGTTTGCCCTTAGAGGTAGCCAATTTTTGTATTTGGGTCTTTCTTTCTGGGACTAACCATCCCCATAGTATAAGTCGGCTTGTTTCAAAGAAAAAAAAGAAGATGGTATGAATGTAGTCAACTAATAATTTAGCACGTAAACATTCTAATATTAGAATTTTGATTTCCTAAGAATATTATAATTTATCTGATAAAGGTTCTTGACCTATTTGAAACTATTTGATCAAGATCTCATAATGTGTATTTCGAGGCATTTCTATACATCTTAGCTCATGATAATAAGCCACATTATGTATTTTGAGAATATTTGTACATCTAAGCTCCTAACAATAACCATGTTTTTAAAGGAGTAGGAAAGAAATTCACTCATCAAAATGCTAGGGAAATTCCAAGCTGTGTGCCTTCAAAGCAAGACAATGCAGACAAAATAATTTTTTAATCTTTGATCCCCTACATTGACGTCCATAAAGTGATCTTAATTTCAATAGATAGGGTCCAAAGAGTCACATTTGCAAAACCTTTGGGCCTTTCCTTTATGAAGACTATTTGGATCATCCTTTACATACATTTACCTTTCCCATATGCAAAAGGTATCAACTTTAGATCCCATAAACTCTATTAGGCATTTGGAGACTTTAAAAATGAGGCCAGCTTGTCTACAACACTGGAATCCTAAAGGCATGAGTTACATTATTCATTCTCCCTCATGACATTGTACTCATTGTGAGAACATATTAATCCTTTGGGTAATGACATGCGGTGTTATTATGGTTCCATGCTAGTAGAGTAGCTGCCTCCTTTGTAACCCATACATATTCTTATATTTTTGTTTTGAATTGCTCAAAGTAAGAATCCTCTATTTATAGTTGCCTCCTTGTCTATGCACTATGGTACGTCCCAATGATAGAACGATCATATATACTAGCCTTTGGATAATTGACATGCCTTGTTGGTATTCATTGTCATTGTTATGGTCCCTTGCTAGTATAGTAGCTTCCTCCTTTATAATCCCTTCATGCATCTTACATTCTGTTGTTTTAGAGTGCACAAGGTTAGAATACGCTATATACTGTCTCCTAGTCTTTGCCTTATGGCAGCATGTCAATATTGAAGCAATCATAAGTATTTATCCTTCAAAAAACCTTATTTGTTCTTTCCACAAAGAAAAGTTTGTCCCATCAAACTTTTTAATGCTAAAAAACTCCTTTTCAGACATGGAAGAGGATGCCATGATGCAAATGAAACGAGTTTGCAATGTGATGGAGACGGTGTTGATTTGGTGCTGCAGGTTGTTGATGGAGACGATGTTGATTTGGCACTGCAGATTGTTGGTTATGTTGCTGGCGAGGCGCTTGTGGTTGCAAGAGACACTGCTCTATGGCGAAGGAGCTAGAGTGGCTATGTTTGATTATAAAGAGCTCTATGTTGAGTGATTGTTGGTTGAAGTTGGTCATCAAAGGAGGAATTAGAGCCCGGATTTCATGCTTGGCAGGTTAGAGGAGAAGCTGTGGAGAGATCTGGACTATGTGGGCGTCTATGTAACTCATTGGTGCACCTCGAGTTGTCTATCTTCATGAGAGCCATAGTTTTCCTTGCAAGTCAGTCGTGCATGTTATTGTTGAAGCAGAGGCATGGGTTGAAGTTGCATATTGTCACTGAGATCATTGTTACAGTTTGGTTGAGGTTAGGCTAGTCTGGTGTAGTTAGAGTCATGAGAAAGGGTGTCGAGCTGGTTGTGAGATGTGCTTTGCTATTTAAGAGGCCATTGCAGCCTTTGCTATGTTGGGTGGAGAACTCATCGATGGAGTAGGGCTCTTAGATGGTTACGGTTGTTGTTGTAGTGGGTCGAGGTCTTTTCTAGCCATGGGAGGTCTTCATTGTAGAGGCCTGTGATGGAGTCTCCTGCTCAGTTGTGTAGAGCCTTAGTTCCTTGAGAGTCCTCAAGCTTTTTGGCTAGTTGAGAAGGTTTAAGCCTTGTGTTGATCTAGACTTAACTTTAAGGCAAGTCGGGCGACTTGGAGGCAACTTGTATGGAGTGGCTAGCTTTGTAGCTATGGATTGAGTCACCTTTGAGCTCTCAACTGTAAATACTAAGAGTTGCTGAGTTACGAGAGCTGAGCGCACCCCTTGAATGCACCCCTTGAGCGATGAATCTATCCCCTCTATATGTCCATGGAACAATGATGGTGTCCTGGGCCCACTTCAAGGAGCTATGAAAAAAGGATTCAAACATTATATACAAATTCCCTAAGGAGATGACTCAAGAGGGATTTTTCTTTCACCTTTAGTCCTTCAACGATACCTATGGCTTGATACCCTACCCTATGGTGGTAGCATCAGTGCACTTCAACCGCCTTATCGTCATGCTGCTCTGAGATCTCCCCACCCACAGTCATGCAATTGATGAAAAACTTCACAATCTCAACAACTAGATTGTCTTCGACACCGGCATTGACCCCTCCTAATTTCAAGACTTACGCCTGTACTTTTGGGTTTGAAATGTCCATGGCCATTTGAATGTTCGAGGGCATGCATGCCACCCACTTCTGGAAGTACCGACCTTATTTCACAAGGATCACCCCATGGTAATTGGACCACTACGCAGTACTCCTAACGGTCCTCTCCACTCACTTACTGTAGCACAAGTGATATGAGGATGGATCAGCAACAGAAAGGGGGGCATGTTAATAGCCATTGATCTTGTTTTGGGCCACATATGGCTTAGGATCGAGGCAGTCACCGGGATCATCCAGATTGGCAAGGATAACACAAGAGCCATTTGGATACCATATATGGATAACACAAGAGACATTTGAAGACAGAGGGAAGGTTGTGAGAATCAGCATATGCCTTGGTGCCATATGTGCCCAAGTGGTTGTTACAAAAGAGAGAGAGAGAGTGGTACAAGGAGTAGGATTGGACGTCCCTTCAAAAGATGACTTGTATAAAAGACCAAGTACTTGACTTTGGTCTTCATTGTTGTATGCAACCTTTGAGAAATACAATCTCTCTTCTTTCTCATTTATTAAGATTGAGGTTTGCTCTCTCTCCTTGTTTGGCTTTGGTGTTTGCCACGATTCCCCTTCACCTTCATCTCCTTCTCCATCCCCTTCCCTTCTTCTCTTCCCCTCCTCTCTCTCTTTCTCGCCCCCTTTTTCTTGGTGGAAATTCCCTTGCAATGATCCGGAAGGCACTCGGGTGACACGAGTGAAGGCTTCACTATGCAAGGCTCCCATAAGGAGTAGCATGATAGTGAGGAGCTTCGTCGGCACACTTCTAGCATCCCCATGACACATGTGTCTCTACTAGACCACACATCATGTGAGGGAGATAGGGAGAGACAAAGAGAGAAGAGTGCGTGTGAGGAAGAGAGGGAGAGAGAGATACTACTTGACTTTGTCTCAGAGACATAAAGAAAAAGAGATGAGAGTGTGTGTGAGGGGGAGAGAGATACTACTTGATCATTATACCTCTATCTTAGAGGCACAAAGACATAGAGAGCTCATTTGTGTGTGAGGGAGAGAGATGTCAAGAGAGAGGGAGAAAGAGTTATTGCTCAATAGTTTCTTGCATGTCGCTTGAGTGGTAGAGTATAATGAGCATAACGACCTACACATCCTCATTTTTAGCTAACTGCATTTTACAACTTTCGCATCAAATCCTCTTAAAAAGTCGTGGGAGGTTTCCACCTTGGATCTTCACAACTTATTTTTTAACCTTGTGTTCTTAATAGATTCCCAACATCTCATCATTCTCATAGTTTGTAAGGATGGGTTCAAGATCCTTCCTTAAGCTTTCAATCTTGTTCTGTGCTTCCAAGGATTGAAGGATGATTACTTCTGGTGGAATCTCTAAGAAATCAATGTATTAATTCAACTTAGACTTTGGTTACTTCAACTCTCATTGATATGCAAATAAGTTGAAATTACAAAAAGATATGGAAGGTTCTATGACATATTACATAGGCCATAGGATATTATAGCACCTAAATGATCATGCTTCATTGGGGCTATTACTTCTTTCTAGTTGTTGAATACATGTGATGGGTTAAATACTCGAAGAAGCCAACACAAGGGCCTATAAATGTGATATTGACAAATACTAATTGTTCTGCTTGGTTTTCATTGGTAACTTCTTATGCTTTGTTCAATTTTCACCACTCAAACTATTGACTGCCTCGGTGGTAGGGGTGATTCTTACAATAAAGGCTACTATGAATTACTTAAGTGTAAGTAAAAACAACATCAAATTGTTTCACTTAACTCTTACTACTTTCATGGATTGTTATGACAAGGTAATCCATACTTTTTTTGGAGTAACCATTTTATTGTGAACCTAGAACTTCTTTTGTACATGTCAATTATTAGACATAACCTTTTTCTTTCTTTTGAGCATTATAGATCTATTGTACATGGTGCTCCTGTTATATCCCTCCTAAACAATTCACTACTTTTATGAATCTTAAATTTATACACAATTTATGAATTTGTCCCAAACAATGCTTTTTTGTTGCTATTCTCATGCTTTTACCGAGTCCCCTACAATCCTTAGTAGGTCTCACCACATTCTATAAAACCCTCCCCTACCTCTCTTCCATTCTTTCTCTCTCCACTTTGTGTACCCCCTCCTTATCTATTGAATCTCTCCAACTGTCCGACTTCCTTGTAATCCATGACATGCATGCTTTCAACCTTTAATTCTTGGAAAGGCTGTCATGTTACATGCCTTGATTGTATGATTTATCATGACAACTACCGTCATTTCATGTGTTATCATGATACTTGCCTTCATTTTATGAGTTGTTTGGGCTATTTGGAGTAAAACGGTTATCTTCTTTCTTATGTTTTTTCTTTGAATTAGGAATGAGGTGGCTACGTGTGTCTATGAAAGGTGTAAGATCATGTGATTTTAAGAAGATGACTTTGTGGTAGGAAAGTACAAACATCATATTTGTATATATGTTTGTATAAGGAAGGAAATATGGAATAGAATGTTGGTGAGAAAAGAATTCGATTTTTAAATGAGGATAGTATAGGTGGTTCTCTTATGGGACAAAATTTGTCCACATCGTGTTTGTGATCTGTAATGCTTACCGTTTGGAGTGTAGTGGACTTGAAGTTGCGTTATTATCAAACCTTGCCAAGAGAAAAGACAACCAACCAAATGTGTGCATCATGGTAAGAGGAACTCCCACACATATGGTGTGAATGGAGTTATATTCTCACTTTCCAACATATTTAAGCTTTTGTTATTTCCCATATATATGTGGGGTTAGGCAAGTGCATTGAGGCTATAGTCATGTTATAAGTTATAGAAATGATTGCCAATTGAGGAGAGTGTATATAAAGATAATCCAATTGGAGCACACAAAGTCGAATGAAATGGTGAATACTAAAATGAAAGTTTTGGAGCCTTATTCAATAGTAGTGGGCAAGGTGGAATGCTTAGCTGGTGATAAGAAAGCAACAAAATGAATTTTATTCATGTGGCCTGCTAAGAGAGAGAAAAAGAAGAGAGAGAAAAGAGGGAGAAGAGAGAGAGAGAGGGAGAGAGAGAGAGAGCGAAAGGTGAATCTTGCCCAATGTGAGAGATGGAGAGAAATGGAAGAATGTTCAATGAATGCACGTCGAATTTTAACAAAAAGGTGGAAAAGGAGAGAGAGGGAATGAACGCACTTCCAAAAAAGCAAACCCAAATTTGAAAGAGATGCTCTAAAGTCAAGACACCAACCAATCAAAGAATTTGAAAGAAAAACACATCTTGAAAAATGCTAGAAATTAATTTTACTTTTGAAAGAGGAGGAACCTTCATAAGGCCTCCAATTGTAGGCTAACAACATTGCTAAATATTGAACAATGAGGTTGAGTTACACTCGGTTCGTAGATCATTTGACAAATATGAATTGGGTGATATGTTGGTTTCTAGTTTGTGAAATGCTCATTTTGCAAAGGATTTACTTTTTTCCCTTTTACATTTCCTATTGTCTTTTCAACCTAGTTTAATTTAGAAGAGGCTTTAATCGTAAGGTGGAGATTCATCTCCCAGAAATACGAGGAAAAAGGAGGGTGGGCAAGGCCAGAATATTCATACAACAAACTCCGTAGGACGGCGCACACAAACCGCCGAACTAACCGACATGAAACCAGCACAGAACTTGGACTCTCAAGAGCGGGGGGCAGTGTCGCAAAGCGAATTTGGGAGTAAGGGCACCGGACAAAATGGGCAAGTCGGACAAATTTGGCGGAGGCCTCGTTGTTGGCATTCGACTTTCAGCCTCCCGCCGGTTTTTCCTCGTTATCTATAAAACGTTGCTTCCCCCTCACTTGCTTCCTTCCTCCCCTGCTCCGCCACCCACTCCGTCATGATCTCTGCCCCCCCCATCGCCGCGAGGGATCCACCCCTTCCCCCTCCTCCGCTCCCTCCTTCCCCTCCTCCCATGGCCTCCCCCTCCCCCATCCCCTATTGGGTCCGCGGTAGCCTCATCGGTGCTGGGTCTTTCGGCAAGGTTAGCCTCGCAATCAACAAGGATACTGGCGAGCTCTTCGCAGTGAAATCCATCGCCTGTTCTGACCGGTCCAAGGCGGAGCTTTGGGCAGTGGAGAACGAATTGCGAATTCTCCAAAGCCTGGATTCCCCCCGCATCGTTCGATGCCTGGGGAGCGACTACTCCGTGGAGAAGGGCGCCCAGATGCGCAACTTGTTTCTGGAGTACATGGCCGGAGGCAGTCTATCTGATCTCATGAAGAAATTCGGGGGGCACCTTGATGAGACGCTCATCCGCCTGTATACCCGCGGCATTTTGGAAGGTCTGGATTACCTTCATAGCCAAGGGATTGTGCACTGCGACATTAAGGCCAAGAACATCTTGATCGATTCATCGGGTGTAAAACTTGCAGATTTCGGATCAGCGAAGAGGTTGGGATCCGGAGAACAAAATCCGACCGGCGCGCCCATGGCAGGCATTGTAAGGGGGAGGGGTTCTCTCAACGGAACTCCGCTGTGGATGGCGCCAGAGGTCATCATGCGGGAGGAGCAAGAACCTGCATCTGATATTTGGTCGCTGGGTTGCACCATTGTGGAGATGGCCACCGGGCGCCCGCCCTGGACCGAAGGGCTCAATCTCTTCGCCGCGCTCCTCCAAATCGGGGGCACGCAGGAGCTTCCTCCATTACCAAATTGCCTTTCGGCGGAGGGAAAGGATTTCCTGCTAAAGTGTTTACAAAGGGATCCGAAAGCACGATGGACAAGCGCGCAGCTTCTCAAGCATCCGTTCGTGGAGAGGAGCGATGCGACATCGCCGAGGCTGAAGGCACCATTGTCGCCGACGAGCATTCTGAATTTCCCAGGGGATAACAGCGACTGGGATTCACAGACGGGGATGGGCAATTCGGTGCCGGTGCTGCAGTTACAGAGGAGGGTGGCGGCAGGAGCGGAGGGGGAAGGAGTGCGGAATGGGGGAGCGAGGAGAGCGAGGGAGGAAAGGGAAGAGAAGGGAGGAGGGGGGTGGATAACAGTTCGATCGCTGAGGGGGGAGGAGGGGAAGGAGGCGGAGGGCAGGCAGAGGCCATTGTCGAGCTTCATGCTGGAGGCGGCGACGCCAGGCGGGGTGGCGGCAGCAGCGAGGAGTTCTTGAGGGGCAGATGAAGAGCATATTTTCTCTTGTTATGACACATGTCGGGGGGCAGGCAGGCGCACACCTGCAGATGATCGCCCTTGCTGTCACATAACCTTTTTAGCAGTTCCACCCACAATTGCTGGTGCATCCCCTCTATTGTAACGCCATTCTTCCAAAGAGAGAGATTGTTGGCATCATGCATGTGCAATCTCATCTAATTCAGCTGTTCGTTTCTGTTTGCTTTAACATATACGGCTTCCCTTCCTTCCCTTACACAGTCTCCTTACACAAATGATGCATTTCGCAACTCACTCTTTTTCGTTGAATCACGCAACGCTTGAAGAGGGGAATTCTTTTAGATGTATATTTTAGATATGAGTACCTTGACCCGTCTACGATAGGTTAGGCACTTACCTGTATATGCGCTCATCATCGTTGCGATTGCATGTTGGGAGGGTAAGTCTAGAGAGGGAAGGGAATCAGAGGAGCGCGAAGGTAGAGAGGGTGAGGAAGGGATAGCCAAGAGAGTAGCAGAGGGGAACCAAGGGTAGAGAAAATGGGGAGGAGAGAAAGGGGAGGAAGAAGCATGAAGGGGAAGGGAAACTCAACCTCCCTATGTCACATGGCACACACTGAGGGACACATCAATCTCACAAATAATTATATATATAGATAGAAGATAGATGTGGCTATGGCTAGGTCCTTTTTGTGCGATTATATTCCGTAAGACAAAACATCTAGTTAACTTCCAACCTCTATAATTTAGGTGAAATTTCACCTCTAATGACTAATCCTTGGTGGGTATCGGGGATTTTAAATCCTTAGTTGCTATGGCTCACTTTTCTTCTTCTGTTGAAACCATCCACTCATCGATCATGCAAAAGCTTGTTTGTAGTATGAGATTTGGAAACCTTAAATCAAACTTTTGTATGTTGCATGTGCTTCAGTGACTACGACTCTTGTTGCTATTGTTGCATCATCGAAGCTCCTTCCTCCCAATTTTGAGCGCTATTCTAAGATGATAGACATGTGTAGAATGCTTGCAAACATTGCCTAAAGATACCTCGATTGTGGGATGCATGGTCCCATGAGGCACTTTTGGCCAACCTACGGCACCTAATTCCAACCTATGCTAAATCATGCAGAGATGTGGCCCAAGCTTGAAGCTTGGCATGCCACACACAACTCCTAAGCTACTTGTCAAATGTCCTTGAAAAGATCTAGAGCAAACTGAATGATCACTTGCATAAGCAGATTAACTCCCTAATAAAAAATACCAACTCCAGTCTTACTGCTAACCAACACCCCTGAGTGGGTTGAGAGAGCGATCAATAGGGCTAAATGAGCAATTGCATCAGAAGGGGTAGGTGGCTCGAAAATGGCGATTGGAATGTGCTCAACCACAAAGAACCTGAGGTAACAATCTTAGAGTCCCATTCAAGCCCCTCTACCAAGTTGTTTGTAAAAAACTCACTCCACCATAGCTCACCTTCCTAGGCAAACACTAACCCTAACCCTAAGAATCCAAGGTCTCGTCCCTCTACTCATGAAGTAGCATCCTCAGTGGAGTCTCAATCTGAACAAGCACCTCCTACTCCACCAACCTCCCAAGATACAATTGGAGGCTGGTGGGTAGTGTGGAAGGGGGTAGGGAGTTGTAGAAGTTTTAGTCTGGTTGTTTTTGCTAAGGCGACGATCCGGAGGAATAAAGGATTCTTTTATCGTTTTCAGTATCCCACTGACCAAAGGGATAGTGTTATAGCAACGACCCAGCGAGATGACTAAGACGATGTGTCGGGGGCTTGCAGGCATGGCACTGATCCGTGGTTTGACGGCATGGCAATGATTCGATGGGATGAAAGTAAGGCGATGATCCGACGGGTCAGGGGCTTGCAGGTATGGCACCAGACGATGGTTTGGCAGCATGGCGATGATCCAACGAGAGGAAGCAAGGCGACGATCTGATGGGATGGAAGTATGGCGATGATTCGACAGGATGGAAGTATGGCGACGACGATCTGGTGGGATGACAGTGCAAGGCGCCGATCTAAAGGGATGGAAGTATGGCGACGATCCGACGGGATGACAATGTAAGGCACCGATCGATGAGATAGAAGTATGGCGACAATCTGGTAGGATGACAATGTAAGGCATCGATCCAGCAGAATGGAAGTATGTCACCGATTGAAGGAATGGCACGCTAAAACACCGGGTTAGCGGGTTAGTTGGGTAAGGCACTGGGCTACCGGTTAGTCTTGAAAATGGGAATTTTGACAATTGTCAAACTTGTTGAGGGGGCTATCGCATGCTGAGGGTGTTTCCCAAGAGAGAAAACAGGGCAGAAGAACTTGGCGATGCATAGACCTTTGAGGTCAACCTCAAGGTGAGTGCGTTGTGGTTGCCAAGGCCTTGTGAGTTGCTAGCGCATGTGAGTAATATGCCTATTGTACAGACACACCTAAACCTGGACTTGATGATCACGCACTTGATGAGGGGTCGACAATGTGTCATGTAGTGGAGTTGAATTTCAAACAGCAACATACCTCGTCATCAGCCAAGTAGAACATGTGATGATTTTGTTCATCATCCTGGTTGTCACGTGTGGATCGATGCAGCTACGTTCACGCTAATTGACCTCCCTCGGAATAGGGTGTGTGGGTTCTTGTGTGGCTGTACCCCAAGCAGAAGCAGGTTCTTGTGGTACCACGGCCTTTGACTTGATAGGACAAGTCGGTCTAGGCGACACTACAGGTGCTACCCTTGGCACGATGACTTCTGATGGTGTTCACATGGGCCTTGAGGAAGGTTCTTGTGTAACTACCTCGCTTTTAGGGGTTGGTTCTTGTGTTGCTCCCTCAATGACCTTGGCGACTTTCTCCTTGAGCTGCACTACACGTGGGATCATGATACTCTTTAGGTTCTTAGAATGGTTCGTCATGTTGGGCTCGAGGGTAGGTTCTTGTGTGACTACTACCTCAGGGGTTGACGCAGGTTCTTGTGTTACTACCTTACAAATCCTAGTGGTGTGAACTCGTTTGTGTATTCTGTGTTGTTGGGAGCTTTGGGACGCAAACATATCGCTAACCTTAATAGTAGCCTTCGGCTTTCAGGAGCTTTGTTGCCACCCAATGGTTGTGAATCTTCTACTCGTGGAGTATTCAAAATTTGTCCTTGTTGGTGAGGCAATCGATGTCGGAAGGCCTTGCTTTTTTATGGACACTGCCCGTGTCGGACCCTTCTTTTTTATGGAACCGCCCGTTTTGGTGCAGGGTGAGGGATCGGAAACCCTTCCATGGCTTCGAGAATCCAAGGTTGTCCTTTCTCGAAAACCCACTGTTTGCAGAATCTCTAGTTCTTGCGCATGGCAATGGACGTGGGAAGTAGAGGCGGGAGAGTAGCTTGCTAAGAGGGTTTACCTTTACTGTGATCATGGTTAGGACTTCGAGCGGCATTGGGATGGATCTCCTTCTGGGGACCATACGAGGGGGCATGGGAGGTCTCTGGATCTTCAAAATTACCTCCCTTTAAAACTTCCTTGCCTCTTGATGGTGGTCGCAATTTAGGGGGAGCGGAATGGTCTTTACAGAGAGGAATTAGTGAGGTTTTGCGACTGTATGCGAGAGTGGCAGTTTGCACTCTCCAGTCGATTTGGCAATTTATGACATAGCAATAGGTCCTCCCTGGGATCATCTGTTCGTTGATCATCTCTGTGGGGAGAACATAAAAATGGGTCTCTACCACCTATGGCGGACAATGGTTAGTTTTAAGTCCACATGCCCCGATGTACTCAATATTTGACCAACAATAACTCGAACCGAAGCAACATTAAGGTTTAGGAGTACCTTTAATGCTTCCCATAGCTCATGGGAGATGAAGTTATGGCTTGCTCCTAGATTCACGAGTGCCTTGACGCTTGTCTTCAGGCCATGCAATTGGAAACTCAACCTAGCTGGATCTACCATTAGTTCATCAATCGGGCCCAGGTGTTCTACTGTAGCCTTAAACAAAACCATTTGTCTTCTTTGTCTGATTTTGGCATTATGTATCTTGGCTTCTTTGCTGGCCTAGCATTTCATCCAAACTACCTCGTCCCTGAGCTCCTTTTCTCTGTGTATGGCCTGGAGGGTCTGAAGAGTGAGTGGAGCATAATATCTTTTCAATTTTGTTCCATTGAGGTAGCCATCAATCTCGACTCCGCCTAGGTTGGCTATTTGACATGCACCTTGTGGAGCAATCTCCACTCTATGGTAGTGGCCTATTTCAGCTACCCATTCTGAAATTTTGTCAATAAGAAATAAGGGAGGATCTGTTAGGTCATCCTTGGCTCCTGTTGGAGGTTCTCTAATGGGAATCCTTGAGAAGTGGTTGGCTAGGACATGGGTCTTTCCTTTACGCACCGCGATTGAGAAGCTCCAAGAGGATTAACCTCTTCTTATCATCCCTCCAGGAGCATTTTGCATCTCAATATTCTTTTAGACATATATTTTAGATACGACTACATTGACCCGCGTCTAGGATGGATTAAATACTTTCTTGTATATGCACTCATCATCATTGTGATTGCGTGTTGGGAGGGTAAGTGTCTGGAGAGGGGAGGAAATAGGAGGGTGAAGCTAGAGAGGGTGAGGAAGGCATAGCCAAGAGAGGAGCAGAGGGGAACAAAGGGGGAGGAAGAAGCATGAAGGGGAAGGGAAACTCAACCTCCGTTTAATGTGGAGGTCCATATGCATGTAGCATGGCATAGCTCATTGAGTGACACATCAATCTCACAAATAGTTATACATATAGATAGAAGATAGATGTGGCTATGGCTAGGTCCTTTTTGTGCAATTATTATGTAAGACAAAACATCTAGATAACTTCCAACCTCTATAATTGAGGTGAATTTTAACCTTTGATGTTTAATCCTTGGTGGCTATAGGGGAACTTAAATCCTTAGCTGCTATGTGTCACCTTTCTTCTTCTCTTGAGACCATCCACTCATTGATCATGCAAAATTTTGTGCGTAGTATGACATTTGAAAACCTTAAATCGAGCTTTCATATGTTGGAGGTGCTTTAGTGACTACGACTCTTGTTGCTATTGTTGCATCATTGAAGCTCCTTCCTCCCAATTTCGAGCGGTATTCCAAGATGATAGACAGGTGTAGAATGCTTGCAAACATTACCTGAAGATACCTCGATTGTGGGATGCATGGTCCCACGAGGCACTTCCGGCCAACCCACGGCACCTAATTCCAACCTATGCTAAACCATGCAGAGATGTTACCCAAGCTTGCAATGAGCTTGGCATGCCACACATAACTCCTAAGCTACTTATCAAATGTCCTTGAAAAGATCTGGAGCAAACCAACTTGAATGATGAATTGCATAAGCATACTAACTCCCTAATAAAAAAACCAACTCCAGTCCTACTGCTGCTAACCAAGACCTTGAGTGTGTTGATAGAGCCATCAATAGGGCTAAATGAGCAATTGCACTAGAAGGGGTAGGTGGCTTGAAAATGGCAATTGGAATGTGCTCAATGGCAAAAGAAACAGAGGTGACAATTTGAGAGTCCCATTCAAGGACCCTGTGTCCCCTCCTACCAAGTTTTTGAAAAAAACACACTCCATCATAGCTCCCCTTCCTAGGGAAACACTAAACCTAACCCTAAGAGTCCTAGGTCTCCTCCCTCCACTCATGAAATAGCATCCTCACTAGAGTCTCTATCTGAACAAGCTCCTCCTACTCCACCAGCCTCCTAAGATACAATTGGAGGCTAATGGGAAGTGTGGAAGGGGGTAGGGAGCTGTAGAAGTTTTGGTAGAAAATTGACAGAGTCTTGTTGTTTTTCCTAAGGTGACGATCTAGGGGGATAAATGGTCCTTTTATAGTTTTTAGTATCCCAATGATGGGGGGGATAGCATTATGGTGATACCCGATAGAATGACTAAGATGACTGGTTGGGGGCTTTGGGTTGGGGGTTGCAGGTATGGCACGGGTCGGTGGTTTAGCAGCATGTAGACAATCTGACGGGATGAAAGTAAGGCAACAATCTAGTGGGATGGAAGTAGGGTGACGATGTGGTGGGATGGAAGTATGGCAATGATCTGATGGGATGACAGTGTAAGGCCCTAATTCAGTTGGATTTAAGTATGGCGACGATCCGGTGGGATGACATTGTAAGGCGTTGTTCCGGAGGGATGGTGGGCCTTGGCAGTTTGCGAGTTTTTTTTCTACGAGTTTTCAACCCTATAAATATATAGCTAGCCACTAGCTATCCCATCCCTCCAGATCAACGCCTTACAATGTGCTAGCTATATATACATCCTAAGTATAATCTACCCTTGCTCCCTCGTAATTAGCTCAATAAATAGCAAGGTTTCATAGATGTTTGTTACGACTTCTTGCATTAATCATTTCTAACCCACAGCAAGACATGTCAAAAGCAATACACTTTTCATATTTTCAAATCGAAGAGCTACCAAGAATGTAATGCCAAATTAGCCAAAATTTAAGATTTGCAACATTTCTATCATGTGAACAAAATGTTTCTCAATAATAGAAAAATGGTCTCACTAACTTCCCACCACAATAGCCCAAACAGCCTTGCAGTTTCTAGAACGAGATAAAAGCTATGCTTGCAAGCTATGAATTTTCCTTTCTCAATCCTCTGGAGAAAGTCCGCACATGTGCATTGCAGAGAATCACTTATAGTCACATTGTAAGTACTACGAGGAGCAGTTTTGTTGCATAGCTTTCACTTTGAAAGACAACCTTCCTATTCTGGTTAATGATTTACTCCTATAGAACCACCGCTTTCAAATTGATTGCCTTTGTGATATTGTCATTTGCCATAGTAGAAGTTGTTCTTCTTTTTCTTCTTTTTCCGTTATTGCAACCTCACCTATGTCTGGAGCACTATCTGACACCAAATGCATCCACTTCCTCTTGGCTCATGTTAGTTTCATTATTAATTGGCCATTGTGGTAGTGGCACTTTGGGTGGATTCACAATGTTCCTGTTTGGATGCGACGTGTGAGTCACATCATCTTAACAAAACCACATGAATTGCATTGTCTCACCCCCACTATAATCCCACTTTCGAAAGAATCCTAGGGCCACAATGCTCTCCCTTGCCTTACCTAGGGTGATCATAGCCTTCCCACATTATTTTATGCCACCGCTTGTGCCCATGCATATGACTTTACTACCACTAGGAATGCACCTAGTTTCCTAAAATGTTTTGTGAATCTACTTTTCCAAGTGCTAGAAATTTCACCAAGTGCAAATGAGTACTTGGCAATGATGATATTCAAGGATGCCCACTATTTGATTCTGGTGTCCTTAAGTTTCCACATTTACGTACTCAATGTCTAGTCTGTGCAACATGTTTGAAGAAGCCTTAAAGCAATCTTTGACTAGTCTTTTTCTTCTTATAGTACCCAATCCTTTGCTATTCGCACTCAAGAAAGCTTCATCAACAACATCACAAACAATACTTACAAATCCTTTTTCTCAAATTGCATTAGGTTTTTAAGAGGCCACCTGCCTTACAAGTTTCTGCAAGCTTGGTCCCATCCCAATATGTCTAGCCTTTATGTAAGATGCATAACGGGCACTTTGTAGAATTGAACCAATCATATCACCAACACAAGCTTCGTGTAGTACTATCTGAGCACGATTTGACTCAACAGCCAACCAACTCCCATGTTTAGATTCATACATGTTTACAGTAGGCATGCTTGCATGCTCCTCTTCTCCCAAAGTCTACAAACATAAATAACTTCCCATCTTAGGTCAAACAAACATTTGCATCCTACCTCATTTCAAACTAAGCTACTCTTAGAAACCTTCAAGATATGTAGTGATACTTACAACATTCATGTATGATGCCCAATGAGAGTATCTCACATGCCACCATGACAGTCAGCTATCCAAGGCAAGCAACTTCTAGGGGTATGCAGCACAAGTTTACCAGAAGGCTTTGATAATATTGTATTTTTCCTTTGCATCTTCGTCATGGTCTTCTTTTCTCCATCACTCGCATAGTTCTATATGCCTATTTATTTGTTCAATAACTATGCATCGTGTGGTATGCTTTATCAAACTATCTTTAAAATGAAACAAGGAGCTTCTTTCCTTACCTACCAAGGGTGTACATTGATTTTGCCCATAAACTAGGCGAATGGCATTCCAATTTGCCATAGCCTCATCCGCCTTGAATCCATGGAGCTGAACATCCATCAGCCATGGTTTTTCATTACAAGATTTAATGTCTACCAAAATTTTATCTGTGCTATGGAATCTTTGATTTTCATCTCACAAATGGCTACTGTCACCAAGAAGGAGTAACTTAGAATCATCCAAAAAGCCAATATTCCAATGAATTGAAGGGCCCTCAATGTGCATACCTCAAGTCATACATATACCTCTTTCTCGACCCTTTTTTGTACTGCTCTAGGGATCTTTTCAACATAATCCTCCACCAAATTTCTCACAATGTTAACATGCTCACGACATTCTCCCTTTTCAACTTCATGAGGACAATGACTGCCCAAATGAACAACAAACCTTGTGTACCTCACATCAGATGGAATAACATAGTAAATGTTAGATGCAAATTCCGATTCACGTAGTGGCCTTTGGTTACACTGAAAGCAACGAAATCCTCCATGTTCCCTTTTTACCCTACGATCAAAACAAGGAATATTCAATCTCCTTTTCCAAAGCACTGTATTTTGTTTCTGCCTAAGAAAGTACAATCTATACGTCTCAGGCTCTCAAGCTCAACCCTCTTTTCTTTCTATTCACTCAAGCCTACCTTCAATACTCTCCCTCTCTTCTTAATTTAATGGTCTCACCTCACTCCCACCTCACTCCCTATGCTACTCACTCACCTCGCAGCTCCCTCCTCAAAGCTCTTGTCAGCCTTCTATAAGCTCCATGATGTCAAAGATGGCGAGTCGAAACTTGGTTTGTCCTGTAAAACAAATCGATTGGTTGGTGTTTGTTGGCGCCCTTCCTCAATGCTCACTGCATTTATCAGTGTTCACAAAGTTTTTCTAGGAACCCGGGGAAAATCTGCTTAGAGAGGGCATAGAGCTGTGCGTAAGGTTTTAAAAACCATCAAATTTACCCCTCTCTCAGCATAGCTCACCGGCGAGCTATGCTGGGTTGGGGCATTAGATATTGCAGCGTTTTCTTATTTGGTGACAAGCCTCGGTTGCTCTAGGTTTCTTTTATTCCATCCCGTTAAAGTAGGAGGATTTCATCTTATCGTTAGGCTTATCGTTAGACATGGTACCAGTGAGGACGACGATCAGATTGCCAGGAAAGGAGAGGACAGAGGAGGCCAAACCTAAAAAGAGGGCACCCGACATAGAAAGAGAAACAAAAAGCCTGCTGGGGCCTTTAAACTTTTATGCCCTCCAAGCATAGCTCGTTGGCGAGCTATGCTGAGAGGGCTTGAAAGATTTCAACAAAGTGACTTTGCCGGGATTGGAGGCAAAGATGCATGGAAGGTCAAGCTTGTGGACCAGTCAGCGGAGTTGATGATTGTCACTGCTCGTCGTTGAGATCTGTGGGAGAAAACATTGTCCAACAGGATTCAGCCGAGAGGTTGCATCATGAAAGCTGGTATACTGCCCACTTCATTCGCTCATGTTTTACAAAAACTTGCAAAGGATTGTCGTGAGAGTCTGTAGATTGTGAGACCTTGACGCAAATCAATTGAGCTAATAAGCTTACCCATGAGCTGGAGCAAAGTGACAAAGGTTTGAGAGCTACAATCATGGAAAGAAAAACAACGTCAGCTCCTACAAAATCATGGCCTCTGTGTGCAGAGCTCCATAGGATTGTCAAGCTGACAGTTTGTGTCATCGCCTCGATTTGAACTTTGCACGGAGGCGACGAGAAGGCCGGCCTGTAGCTTCAAGGAGGGCAAGGCAAGAGCAGGGGCCTTAGAGAGCATCGCCTCACCTATGTATTGTTGCTTCTTGTCGTCGTGCCTGATGCTTGCAATGGTCGAGTCTGATTCAGATCATCAACAGAGCTTGCCCGCCAAAGCTTCCCCCGCTTCCAGCTCTAAGTACACCACCGATGACGATTCAGAACCTCCTATGTCCATTCGCCATCTCTTGTCTGAAAAGCGGAGCGCCTTGACGAATGGAATTGCGAAGAAAGCGAACAATCTTCGAAGAAAGGTAAGGCGGAAGCTTTAAAGCAAGATAGAGACGAGGATTTGAACGACAATGGTCACGTTAGAAACCGTAAGAAAGACAATACGGATAATGGTGAGTAGCGGAGAGCAAAAAATGTGTTGCCTTTGTGTGTTGTCGTAGGTCCTTTGCCTTTACATTGATTGTTCAGTCTCAGCCGAGTACATTAGTTGTCAGTGCCGTTTCGAATTGCTTGTCAACGCTTGAGAGTTACATTGCTTGTCAACCGCTGAGAATTTCAATTGCAAGCATCATCCAATTTCCAAGCTGCGTTCAAAAGCCTTGGATCTGAATATTCTTTTGTCTGTAGGCGTAGCGTAACGGAGTAAATGAGATTCGTCTTGGAGCCATTGTTGCCACTGGCCAGTCGTGGACATGTTGGAGAACTTCGTGAGAGCTGTGTGATCACAAAAGTCGTGGACATGTTGGAGAACTTTGTGAGAGATATGTGATCATTTGTGAGGAGTCTTACGTTCTTCTACTTTTAAGTTTCTTCTTTCCTTTGGCAGGCCCCTTCTCAACAAATAAAATTAAGGCCCCTTATCAACATAGCTCGCCGGTGAGCTATGCAAGATGGAGGAATTTGTTTTAAATCTCTTAAAATTAAGAACGTAGCTAGCTGGTGAGATATGGTGGGATGGAGGAAAATGTTTTTAATCTATTAAATTAAGGCCCCTTCTCAATGTAGCTCGCCAGCTAGGTATGCTAGGATGGGGAAAATTTTTATTAATCTATTGAGGGCTTGAAATATTTCAACATCAAAAGTGTAAGAGGACGCCCAATCCACTAAAACAATGATATACACATTGTCATTAATAATTCATTCATGATGAATGTTTTATCAAACCCTTTTTCTCTTCTCCAATTCAACGACTTTTTGTGTCCTGGCTGGATAGCTTAAGCAAAACCATGTAGAGAAACCATGTTTTTCAACCCTAATAAGCATAGCTCGCCACGGCGCGCTATGCTAGTAGGGGGAAACATCTTTTGATTCATTAAAATAAAGGAATCCTTCAAGCATAGCTCACCGACGAGCTATGGCGACAGGGGTTTCAAATTTCAATATCATGGTCTCAATACTATTTTAAAATCCGGATAAGATCTTGTTAGGATGGTGTTTTTTAACTGACATGGAGTTTTTATCATGTACTTGGACATGGGCATAAAATTTTGAGCCACCTCCAACACAGCTCGCTGGTGACTTATGTGGAAAGAGGATGGAAAAAAGTATCCACTATAGAAATTTTAACCCTCTTCAGCATAGCTCGCCGGCGAGCTATGTGGGAGGAGGGATGGAAAAATGTATTTATTTCCAAAAAAGTTAGCCCCTCTGGGATACCTCACCGGCGAGCCATGTCACAAGGCGGTGAGAAAATATGTAAGCTATAGACATTTCGACCCCATCTAAGATAGCTTGCTGACAAACCATTTCTAGAGGAGGTGACTTTCTAAAGGATTTTAAGGAGTGAAAAATGTTTATAAAAGCTGTGCTATCCCTTTAGGGGAGTGGAAATTTAAACTTATTAAATTGCATTATCTTCGTGCGAGCTTGTTAAGAGAGAGAGATAGAAAGAGAGGGGAGAGAGAGGGGAAAGGAAAGCAAGATAATAAGAGAGAGGTTAGAAAATTCAAACGTATCTTTGCTGGTGCATATTAACATTCTCATGGCTTGATAAAACTGTTCTAATGAAGAAGACTCGAAAATATTTTCTTGATATGTCTAGGAAATGCTTTCAAAATTTGTCATCTTTAAATTTTGATTCGAGGATTAACTGTAGAGTACTATATGGATGGCTTGAGCACTATTTGGACTGTTTAAGCATATTAAAACAGACTATTAAAATTTGATTCAAGCATCAACTTAAGAGTAGTATATGGACCGTTTGAGCACTATTAAAAAGTATTTCAGAATGGTGATGACCAAATCATTACATAATTTTGCTATGGAGATGACAATAGCATGAGATAAATTGCATCATGGTGCGATCAATGAAAGATGTGCACAAGACTAATGATGGATCTAAAGAGCTACAATTGGAGAATGCTACTATTGGGGTGAGTTTTTTCTTCATTGGGCCAATGAATATAACTATGTTAAGAGAAACAATAACCGAATATCAAGTGTGGATAGAGAGGTTGTGGAGGTGGGTGATTTCCAACCTAAGAGGAGAAGGGATGATTTAGATTATAGGAAGGGGAAGGTAATTACAAAAAGTACAATTGTTAGATATGCTCTGATTTGTGCTACTATCATGGGATTGTTTGATGCATTACAGGAAAAAAAGAAATCAAAAGAGACTGATGCTATTAAAGATTTCTTGGTGTTGCATGTAGGGCATGATGGAAGATCAAGGAAGGGGATCCCAACCTCTTATAGTGCGGATGCAATTCTATTAGACATGCCCACTGGCATGGTAGTTGAGGGTTTTGATGGCTTGCTTGATTAGAATAAGTGGATTGTTGATATGTGCCATGTTGGATAACTCTTGATGGTTGCTATTGATTTCATTTACCACTCATAGATGGGGATGACTTCTGCATCCACACCTCATACGGTTCTAGAGTTTGGAGAATCCATCGAGGACATTGACTTTTGGTAAGAGAGAGAGGATTTATTCTTTTAAAATTGGAATTTTTAAAAAAAAATCTAATAGGTGCACACAACATTCAAAAAAAGGTATTCGAATCAATGCAGAGGGTGGGAGGTGCAAATTAAGGAACTAACCTAAGCGTAACAAGCAAAATTATACTCATTAATAGTAGCCGCGTGGATTGAAAAAGGGCGATTAAGGGAGCATTTGAGAAGGACATTCCAGAAGTTTCGTGATTAAGGGTGCAATCTAGAAGGTTCTTTGAGCATGTATGTAGTAGAGAGGGAGGGGGATGTCATGGTGAGCAGGCAGACAAGGGGAAGGATAGGTTGGGTGGGCAATTGGGAGAGAAAGGCTAGGTGGGTAGTGGTGTGTGTGTGTGTGTTTGAGAGAGAGAGAGAGAGAGAGAGAGAGAGAGAGAGAGAGGCGCTCTGAGCGGTGTGGAGAAGGAGAGGCCTGAGCGGTGCATAGGGAGAGGTCTAGTGGAGCAAGGGAGAGTGCACAGAGGGCTAAGCAGTGAGGTTGAGTGGCGAGCAAGGAGGGAAAGGTGGAGGAGAGTGATCGAGGGAGCTGAGAGGGGGTGCAAGGAGCAGAGTCAGAGGGAGCCGGTGAGGGGGAGGGGGAGACACAACAAGGAGGAATTTAGCATAGGTTAATAATGAAAATTGCGATTGAGAGGGGCTTGTGCATAGACAAATTAATACAATTTATTTTCAAAGAGCCATTAGGATCCATAGACACATAAGTGACAGTTATAGTAGTTGTTTGCCTTGTTATGCAGAGAATATGGCTAGGCACACAGAGGCTCATGGTGGGCAATATGATAAGAAGTCAAAAGTGAAGAAGAGAAGAAATCTTTGCATCAATGTGGATGAATTTACTATAGAGAATCAATAGCCATATCTATGTTTCCTTTCATTTTATATCTTTCCTTTAAAGATATGTTTGAATAATATTTGTTGCATCTGTGTGGATGATTTTGCTATAGACGACCAAAAGCCACATCTATGCTTCCTTTCATTTTATGTCTTTGTTGCAGAGACATGCTATTTTGCAATCAGATTTTGGACTGTAACAATATCATTTATGGAATTGCATTGATTGGTTTCACACTAGCAAGTCACCGTATATGTGCATTGGGTGCCTATCTTTGGGATTTTGTTTTCTCTTGTACATAACTTAGGTGATCTTATGGCATTATCTTTTTATACATTGTTGTGTTCTGGTCATCGAGATGCCAATAATTGGATTGCTTAGGAGAAAATTACGCTATTAGTTGTTGATTTGAAATGGGTTTTTTTGCAATTTTGTGAGATGATTGCATTGGAAGTACATATTTGTTTTGCGATTTCATGTTAAACATAGCTAGCCACTAGCTATGCTCTTTCAGGTTGCATTTTATTGAGAAACTCGCAAAAATCGCAGAAAATAACTCACAAAATGTCAAAATTTCGGAGGGATAACATTGTAAGGCATCGATTCAGCAGGATAGAAGTATGGCGATGATTCAACAGGATGGAAGTATGGCGATGATCTGACAGGATGACAGGGTAAGGCGCCCATCTAGTAGGATGATAGTGTAAGGCACCGATCAGATGGGATGAAAGTATGGCACCTGGCTAAAGGGATGCCAGGCTAATGCACTGGGCTAGTAGGTTAGCTAGCTAAGGCATCGGGGTACCGGTTAGGATTGAAAATGGGAATTTTGACAATTGTCATACTTGTTGAGGGGGCTATCCCATGCTGAGGGTGCTATCCAAGAGAGAAAATGGGTTAGAAGGACTTGACGATGCATAGACCTATGAGGTCAGTGTGCAAAGATGCCAAAAATACATAAATGTATTGACAATATTCACCTAATGTTGATTGTGAATTTGGTGGGTGCATTGTGGTTGCCAAGGACTTGTGAACTACTGGTGCATGTGGGTAATATGATTACTGTACACACTCACCTAGACATAGACTTGATGATCGGGCACCTGATGAGGGGTTGATTATGTGGAATGTAGTGGATTTGAATGGTAGCATACCTCTCCATCAGCCAAGTAGAACGTGTGTTGATTTTGTTTATCATCTTGGTTGTCAGGTGTATATCGACACTATTATGTTCACATTGATGGACCTCCTTTAGAGTAGGGAACGTGGGCTTGTGTGGCTATACCCCAAGCACAGGCAGTTCTTGTGGTATCATGGACTTTAACTTGATAGGAGAAGTAGGTCTGGGTGACACTACAGGTGCTACCCTTGGTACGGTGACTTCCAATGGTGTTCGCATGGGCCTAAAGAAGGCTCTTGTGTAACTACCCCACTTTTAGGGGTCAGTTCTTGTATTGATCCCTTGATGAACTTGGCAACTTTGTCTTTGAGCCGCACTACACGTGGGATCATGATACTCCTTGGACTCTTAGAATGGTCCATCAAATTGGGCTTGAGGGTAGGTTCTTGTGGGACTGCCTCAGGGGTTGATGTAGATTCTTCTCTTACTACCTTACGAAACCCAGTGGTGTGAGTTTGTGTATTCTGTGTTGTTGGGAGCTTTGGGACCCAAACATATTGCTTGCCTTGGTAGTAGCCTTGGGATTGTAGGAGCTTTGTTGCAACCCAATGCTTGTGAATCTTCTACGCATCGAGTATTGGAATTTGTCCTTGTTGGCGAGGCGATCAATGTCGTCGGACCCTAAACTTTTATGGAACCACCCATGTTGGCGCCAGGCAAGGGGGCGAGGAGGGATGAGAAACCATTCCATGGATTCCGAAATCCAAGGTGGTTGTCCGTTTTTGCAGTAGCACTTTGCACGAAGGACGGCCTTGCAAATCCACTATTTGCGAGATCTTTGGTTCTTGCGCATGGCAATGGGCATGGGAAGTAGAGGCAAGAGAAGAGATTGTGGCGAGGGTTTATGTTTATTGTGATTAGCACTAGGACTTCGACCAATATTGGGATGGGTCTCCTTCTAGGGACTAGACCAGGGAGCACGAGAGGTATGTAGATCTTCAGAATTATCTCCCTTTAAAACTTTCTTGCCTCTTGAAGGTGGTCACACTGTAGGGGGAGAAGAATGGTCTTTACATAATGGAATTACTGAGTTTTTTCCACTGTACATGATAGTGGTAGTTCACACTCTCTAGTCAATTTGGTAATTTATGACATAGCACCAGATCCTCCCCAGGATCATCTGTTCATTAGTCATCTAAGATTTGACCGTTAATAACCCAAACTGAAGCAACATTAAGGTTTAAGGGTACCTTTAGCACTTCCCATACTTCATGGGAGATGAAGTTATGGCTCATTCCTGGATCCACGAGTGCCTTGACACTTGTACTCGAGCCGTACAATTGGACACTCAACCTTGCTAGATCTATGCTTGTTCATCAGTCAAGCCTAGGTGCTCTACTGTAGCCTTAAACAAAGCCATTTGTTTTCTTTGTATCATTTTGGCATTATGTATCTTGGCTTCTTTGATGGCCTAGCATTTCATCCGGACTACCTCGGCCTTGAGCTACTTTTTTCGATGTATTTCCTAGAGGGTATGTATAATGAGTGGACCATAATATCTTTTCAATTCTCCAGCCGAAGGCAATACACTGCATGAAATCTTGTCTCATCTAGCGGTTCAAGATAGGTTAGGCACTCCGCTAAGGAATTTTTGGTGAGCCTTTCCTTCACTATGATGTGAAGGCTAGGCACTGTATATCCATTGGCATACCTACATCCACCCCGAAGGCTAAGATGAAGGGGTTGTAGTTCTTCACCACTTTGTAAGACAGTAATGAGTTTGTGCTCCCAATTGGTAAGACTGACTTCAACTTTACAAGTTATAATCATGCAACATCTATTGTTTGAGCTTTTTGCTAGCCATTTTCTCTAGGATAATACGGCATAGATTTCCTATTTATGATCATGAATCCACTAGTCAGGATCGCTATTGTTTCATTGGGGAAATGAGTTCCTTGATTATCGCTGACTAGTTTTAAGGGACATTCAAACCACGTGATTCCTTGTTCATATTAAAACTTAGATCTGGACTGAACATCATCTTTCTTTGTGGCTAATCCCTCCACCCTTTTAGTGAAATAATCGATAGCCAAGATGATGTACCTGGACCTTGTTCCTCTAGCTGTTGGGCTTATAGGACTCAGATAAAATCTATGCCCCATGTCTCAAAAGGTTGATCGGTTAATATTCCCATTAGGGACATCATATCCGGTTTATGGGGAATTTTCAGTCTTTGGCAGGGACCGTATAGTTTGACAAACTCAGCTGCATCCCCAAAGAGGGTTGGCTACCAAAGGCCTGCCTATAGCACCTTATGTGCTGTAATGTCAGTGGCAAAGTGATCGCCTGCTATTCCCGAATGTTCTTCCTCGAGCACGTCCACATACTCATGTTCGCACATGCATCTGCACATTCCATCTTTTCCTATGTGGTAGAGTTGGCGTACGATGATTAGTTGGTACAATGTTGCATCTTTAATGAGTTTGCGAGCTCTGTCTTTCTTTAGGAATTTATACACCGGTAACCCATTTGCCAGGTAGTGGCCTATTTCAGCTTCCCATTCTAGAATTATGTCAATAAGAAATAAGGGAGCATCTAGGAGGTCATCCTCAACTGCTGTTGGAGGTTCTCCATTGGGAATCCTCGAGAGGTGGTTGAGCGAAAGTGAGAGAGGGAAGGGAGAGAAGTGCACATGATATAGCTACCTGTACACTAAGAGTATTGAACATGAACATGAAGATATACATGTGAGCCCCTTAGGGTTAGGGTTTGCCCTTATGCCCTATGTAGATGGTGCAATTTAGACCATCCTTAAGAACCCCTCTTAAATTGCATTGGGTAAGCAGAGGGTGCCTGTACAAAACATTTTTGTGGATTTTGTTTGGTGTGTATGCTAGCATCCAAAGCTCAAAAGAAAACTAAAAGGAATCGGAGTAGTATGTGCATGTGTGAGCATAGTGACTACATAGCAAAAGCATGTACAATGAGTACAACTTACCATCCTATACATAATGTGGATTTCTCCCTCTTAAGTTGTCGGTCATCCTTACTAAATCTTGAGAGAGAAAGAATAAAAGCCTACACTTTTTGAGGTCCCCCCACTTTCTGTGGAGACCCAAAAGGTCCCCCTACTTTGTGTAGAGACTCAAAGGTCTCCCCACTTTGTGTAGAGAACCAAAAGATCCCCCCCAAAAGTAGAGGTATTCTTGTCTAAAAGGTCTCCTACAAAAGAGGTCACACCACAAAGGTACCTATCATATTGTGTAGAGACCAACATGTATAAATATCTCTCAATGGAATGAAGCTCCAACTCTTTCGGGTTCAGTGTTCAAGTTCACTATTGTGTTCATGTGATTGATCTCCATTTTAGCATCCATTCTCTCTTACACTATCGTATTCTAGCATGCCCTTGCCCTTGCACTCTCTACCCTTGTACTCCCTCCTCCTCCTCCTTCCTCCAACAAGGGCCTCCCTCCTTCTCTCTTCTCTTCCTTCCTCCTCCCTCCTTGCTCCCTCCTCCTCCTCCTTCCTCCCTTCTCCACCTTCCTCCTCCCTCCTTCCTCTCTCCTCCTCCTCCTCCTCCTCCTCCTCCTCTTCCTCATCCTCCTTCCTCTTCCTCCTTCCACCCTCCTCCTCCCTCCTCTTCCCTCTTCCTCCTTCCTCCCTCCTCCTCCTCCTCCTCCTCCATCCTCCCTTGTCTGTCCTCCTCAACCCTTACCCCTCGAATCCATGAAGAAGATTAGCTCTCCACCCCTCAACCTTGGTCTCCTCCTAAACCTTGCAGCTCCCTCTAAGCCTTGAAAGCTCTCTCAACCCTGTCCCCCTTTCGAACCCTGAAATCCCTTTCTAAACCCTTGAACTCCCATGGAGGAAAGATCCTCTATCATTCGTTATGATCAAGCCCTCTTTCTCACCCATGTGTGCATGAGATTCGCTTTTCATGCTTTAGCTTACACCTCTCACTAAAATATGACCCGAGGACCTATGCTACACTTGTGAACACCTATGCTACAATGAGAGATGGCACCACTGTAGGTGACCAATACCCTAGAAACTTGCACTTGGGAGAAACATTGACAACATTTTGGCACCATTGTCGAGGCATTTTTGCACCTCCTGAAGTGAAAATGGAGCATGTATTTGCATGTGTGAAAAGGAACCCCCTTCAAAAAAGCATCCAAGATACATCCCTCAAGGAAAAGGAGTGAAACAATGCTTTAAATGATGCAAAAGGATCATGTTGAATTACATAATCACATTAATCCACTAAACATCCAAAATTAACCTTAAACCCCCCACATCCTATAAAAGCAACACAAACCCCCCTAACTTCTTTCCCCACACTTTTTCAAGCCACTTCCATGGTACTAGCCTAAATCAAAGGAACTTCCCATGTGGGGGCCTTTGGCTTACATCATCACTTAGGTCACACACTAGACACATCATAGCACTTGATGTGCTTCTACAACGCACACACACACACACACACACACACACACATGTGACTCCCCTAGATGCACACACGCACCATAGAGCAAGCCCTTGATCACACTTATCCCAACATACCCCCCCTCAAGGGTTTGGCTCTTGCAATGTCAAGGATACCTCTAGTCTCATAGTTTCTCATGCCATCTCATGGTGGTCAAGGATAAATCTATGTCTAGGATCTCATGCTAGCAAAGGTGCCCAAGTGTGAAGGTTCACAAAAATGGGATAGACCAAACACATATCACATGGCCTACATCATATGGTGACTAGAGGTGATTTACAAAAGACAAAACATATGACATTCTTTTTGGAGTACTACTCCAGGTAGAGAACCTCAAAATTTGACCAAGTGATTATAAACAAAAATTCAAAGACAAGTTGCTCAAAAGGCAAAGTCCTTGTCTTCTACCACAAAGTTGGATGCTTCTTTTGTTGATGGAGTTCTCTCTTCAACCATATTTGACATAGTCCTCTTTTTCTCATTACAAAACTTTTCAGAGTGATTATTCTTTCCACAATATGAGCAAGGGTTGATTCTATAACAATCCTTCTCAAGGTGATTGTTTTTCCCATAGTGTTTACAAGCCTAAGTGTACTTGCTCTTTGAAAACCTCACTGCAAGTGCCTCTGTATGCATTTTACCCACTCTTGAATTGTTCTTCCTTTCCTCTTCTTGTAAGGCACTAATGATGCCTTCTAATGAGGGTTGAGATAGATTCTTCAAAGTAGTAACCACATAGTCAAAATCCTGAGGCATGCTCTTTAAAAGCACTGCCATAGCATCATGCTCAGTGATAGGGGAATTAATTGAAGCTAGTTGTGTCAAAATACTTCTCATAGTGTTGACATGGGTAGAAACATTATCTCCCTCCATTCTAAGTTCAAAACACCTAATTTTTAGATTTAATTTGGAAGTATGAGAGCTAGCACCAAACAATATATCTAACTTGTGCCATGCTTCAAAAGGGGATTCCAAATCTGAGATGTGGTGTACATAGTCATCACCCAAAGCTAATGCAATGATGGCATAGGCTTTCTCAATTCTCTTTGCATCTGCAGGTGTAGATGTAGAGTAAGTGGCTTTTCCTTTACCTTTTGTTGTAGTTGATTCACTTTCCTGAGAGGTTTGAGTTCCTTCTTTGATTAAGTCCCATAGATTCTCCGTCATAAGCATAAACTTTATCTTCATCTGCCAAGTATGGAATCCTTGGCCATTGAACTTGTCAATTTTAAAAGTAGTCATGAGAGGGTCTTATCCTTATCAGGCAGTGTCTGCTCTCTTACAAAATGACTAATCTTGTGGAACAAAGAAGTCTCCCTCGCCATACAAATGTAGATTGCTAGAGATAAATTCAGAGAATCCTAATTGTTTAGCATACTCATACCCTATTGGCTTCTCCTAGAGTTTCTTGGCTGGGGTCTTCTTCACTTTGAATTTCATCCTTCTTATAGTCTTTTTCAAGTGTTTATCATTTGAAGATCCCTCAGAGCTTGGCATTTTGTCACAAGATTCCGTAGGAGGATTTCGATGGGAATTGACATAGGGAAAACTCAGGATGCTAGAGAGTGCAGCTCCTTCAAGTTGATGTGGTGGGACACTATGTTGTCGAGTCTGTTGTTGGAATAGAGGCTTGAGTATAGTATCAATACTTTGCAGGGGCCAGTCATGGATTGGGTCTTGAGCTTATTTCTCAGCCTCAAATGAGCTTGTTCCTTTTGTGCCCGTTGTTCAAGTGCCTAAAAACAAGCCTTCTCCACCTCTGCATTTGGGTATGGAGCTTCTTTTATTTGAGGCTCGGGAGTTGATGTGGATGAGCTCGGCTGCTCACTGCTTGGTGGAGGTGGAGGAACTTATGCTTTCTTTTTAAGAAGTCACTTTGGTTGGGTTGGAATGTTAGGATCCTTGGTGGCCTCTTTCTATTGGCATGTAATTACATTTATAGGTTGCGATGTTAGACTTGTTGGACCCAAACTTTGATGGTCCACCCCAATGATGCCTATTGGGATGTCAGGCTTAAGGTTTGTTTGTTGTGGGACTTTATTTTTCATGGGACAATCCATATAGGCATGTCCTATGCCACAATCTCTGCAGAGTGGTTAGAATGTAGCGGGGCTACCATGATGAGGGCACTCTGGGATCCAATGATTTTCTCCACACCCGTAGCACTTGTTTGGTGATCAATATGTGTTGGGACATATTCCTCCACCAATACTTGATTGACTTGAGTTATACGAGGTGGAGGTGGTTATGGACCTAGTATGGGTGAAGGTAATGGAGCATGTTTTGTCCTACATTCCCTTGGGTTGTCTAGAGAGTCTCCTTATGCATTCATCAAGTTGGGTGGGGATGTCAAAGCCAATTGGGGCCTTGTTGGTAGATCGGTTGGGGAGGGACCTTCAAAAATCAGCACTAAGAGGAGCTAAGAGGTGTCCTGGTTTCCCCATCTAATAGTGGTGTGGACAATAGAGTGTTGGCCTTGCTCTGAGGCAAGGGCACTCATTTGAGGGATGATTGCCATTACATAACTTGTACCAATTATTATCTCTTCCAGGATATAGGTGGGGATTACCCGGTTCTTCCATGGATGTTCCTACCCTCCACTGTTAGCCTAGTTGGTTTAATAAATTAGAGGCCAACTCACCCATATCTAAACCCTTAGACTCTTAAGAGAAGAATATCCTATGAGAGAAATACTTTGTATGCAGCTCAATGTAGGTGGTATTGACTTGCATGCAAAGTGGCGCACCCATCCCATAAGTACTTGTTCAAATAACACCCTTGGGAGTGCAAATCTTGACAGTTGTGCATAATACTAGTGGAAAAATGGTGTATAATGCATAATCTGATGGGAATAATACTTTGAAAGTACCTCAGCCTAGGTGTTATTGACTTACATTCAAAGTAGCACCCCCATCCGATAAGTATTTGTTCAAATAACACACCTAGGACCGTGTTTTTTGTTGGTTGTGCATGACATTGATTAAAAAACGGCGTTTAATGCTTGATCGACCATACAAAGTATATTAGATGGGCACAATACTTTTCACATGCCTAAAATTAGGTGTTATTGAGCTATATTCAAAGTGGCTCACGTGTCCGATAAGTACTTTTTTGAATAACACACCTAAGAGCGTGTTTTTGATGCACTCTGAGATGAAAATGGTGTTTAATTCTTGATCAACAATGCAAAGCATATCCAATGGGCACAATACTTTGCACACACCTCAACCTACGTGGTATTTATTTTCATGCAAAGTGGCATGCCCATCCCATAATCACTTGTTCGGATAACACATCTGGGGGCATGTTTTTTGACGGTTGTGCATAACACTAGGATGAAAATGTTGTATAATGCATGATCAACCATGAAAAGCATATCTAATAAGCACAATACTATGTAAGTGCCTTAACCTAGGTGTTATTTATTTGCATACCAGGTGGCGTCCCCACCCGATAAGTACTTGTTCGAATAACACACCTAGGACTGTGTTTTTTAATGGTTGTACGTGACACTGAGGAAAAAATGGCATTTAATGCCTGATCAACCATGCAAAGCATATTACATGGGAAAAATACTTTACACACATGTAAACCTAGTTGTTATGGACTTGCATACAAAGTGATGTCCCCATCCCGATAAGTACTTGTTTGAATAACACACCTACGACCGTGTTTTTTGATGGTTCTGCATGACACTAGGGGGAAAACATTGTATAATGCTTGATCGACCATGCAAGCATATCCTATTGGCACAATAATTTGCATGTGCCTCAAACTAGGTGGTATTGAGTTGCATGCAAAGTGGCACCCCCATCCTATAAGTACTTGTTTGAATAACACATCTAGGACTGTGCTTTTTTACGGTTGTGCATGACACTGAGGAAAAAATGGTGTTTAATGCTTGATTGAACATGCAAAGCATATACAATGGGCACAATACTATGCCTAGACCTCAATCTAAGTGGTATTAAGGTGCATGCAAAGTGGCATGTCCATCCAATAAGTACTTGATTGGATAACACACCTAGGAGCATGTTTTTTGACGGATGTGCATCACACGAAGGAAAAAACGGTATTTAATTCTTAATAGAAATTGCAAAGAAGATCCCATGGGAACAATAATTTGCACGTCCCTCAACCTCGGTGATTGTGGCTCTAATGCATAGTGGCACGCCCATCCCATAAGTACTTATTCAAATAACACACCTAGGAGCACATTTTTTGACGGTTGTGCATAACACGGGGGAAAACGGTGTATAATGTGTGATCGACAATGGAAATTATATTTGATGGAAAAAATACTCTACACATGCCTCAACCTAGGTGTTATTAACTTGCATGCAAAGTGACGCACCCATCCCATAAGTACTTGTTAGAATAACACACTTGGGAGCACGTTTTTTGATGGTGGTGCATAACACTAGGGAGAAAATAGTGTATAATGAGTGATGCTATAGAATGAAGAAGGGTGAGGTCCATATATAGGCACCTCTACATGAGCCACCAAGCTCCACAATCATCTCAATCATCTCCTCAATCAGCTCCTAAAATCTCTCAATCATCCGATGTGGCATCTACCACCACCTAAGATGCTTACAGGCACCTAACTGTGCCTCTAGCACACACACATAGAACCCAAGGTGTGCCTGGGGCATACATCTTGAGATATCCCATCAAACCACCCCTCAAGGGAGTGCCTCAGGCTATGTCAAGGATACATCTAGTCTCATAGTTTCTCATGCCATCTCATGGTGGTCAAGGATAAATCTATGGCTAGGATCTCATGCTAGCACGGGTTCCCAAGGGTGTGAAGTAAACAAAGGGATACATAAGACCTTCCAATGGTTATCTCCCCTGCACGTACATGCACACAATGTCTGCAAGAGGTACCATGGAGCAAAACACATACACATGGCCTACATCATATGGTGACTAGAGGTGTTTACAAAGAACGCAATAGTTTATTCCATTCATTTTGGAGGACTATCCAGGGAGAGTACCTTGACTCAACATAAAAGAGAGATTTGGAGCATATATGGAGATGGTTCAAAAAGCGTAATCATCATAGGAGGGCTCATCTTGTGGAGGCACATCAACTAAAAGTAAATTGGCAATTTCTAGTTTTGTAGTTGCTTCCTTTTTTGCCTTAAACTTTTCATAGTGATTATTTTTTCCACAATATTTGCAAGGATTGATCTTGAAGCAATCTTTGTGAAGATAGTGGGAGAGAGGGAAGGAGTCTCACTTGCGGCTTTCTCACATACACAATGGGGGAATACACACAAAGATGGAGGCTGAAAACTGTTTTCCTCTTCTTAGTTGTGAAAGCCAAAAGAACTCTGGTACAAAGAAATAGAAGAATGTTATATGTGGGTCTCAAACCAAACTCAACTAACTAAGCTGGCATACTAACTGAGCCATGAACTAGAGTAGATAAGGATAGCTGTCATCCAGCTATTATTCATGGGCAGTGTGTACCAACCGCATCTGCAGCTAACAAGTCAGTGACATAAATGCACAACGGTCACCCTGGCATATCACGAGTGGAGCTCGATATCTCAACACTCCCCCTTGAGCTCAATCCCGATTCCTGCACACCAAGCAGGTCTCTGAACTTGCACAGCTTTCCTATGCCCAATGCCTTCGTGAATATGTCAGCTACCTAATCCTCTGTGCTAACATAAACTAGATCAATAAGACCTAGTAAAACCTTCTCCCGCACATAGTGATAATGCACCTCAATGTGCTTTGTTCTAGCATGATAGACTGGGTTATTTGCCAAGTGTATATACTGCTCATGTTGGCAGAATAAATGACAACTGACCCATCTGTAGACTGATGCATATCATAGAGTAGCTTATGCAACCAAGCTACCTCACATGCCGTCATTGCTACACCCCTATACTCAGCCTCTGTGCTCGACAAGGCAACTGTAGGTTATTTCTTGCTGCTCCAAGTGACTGCAGCACTCCCAAAAGAGAACACATATCCACTGGTAGATCGTCTATCTAAAATACTACCAGCCCAATCAGCATCAGTGTATCCATGCAACTGTATCTGAACCCCAGTCTCATAAAATAGTCCATACTGTAATGTGGACTTCACATACCTGAGTATGCGTCTAGCCACATCCAAATGCGGTTTCCTTGGAGCCTGCATAAACTGACTTACCAATCCAACAACATAGTTCAAATCTGGCCTGGTAATAGTCATATAAATCAAACTTCCTACTATGCGTCTGTACATAGTAGGGTCTTCCCCAAGCTCACTTGCATCTGTGCTCAGCTTCACATTCTGCTCCAAAGGAACTGAAATAGGCTTACATCCTCATCCCATATTTGGACAGCATGTCCAATCCATACTGCCTCTGCAAGAGCTGTATCCCACTTGGTAATCTAATCACCTCAATGCCCAAGAAATAGCGCAGCTCTCCCAAATCCTTCATCTCAGACTTTTGCTTCAATAGCATTTTCACATGAAGGATATCTGCATCACTATCACCTGTGATGATCAAATCATCAACATAAATGACAAGCAGCATAATACCTTTCTCTGTTTTTCTCACATAAAGTGAGAAATCTACCTTGGAAATCTGAAAGCCAATAGTGACAAGATATATCCTATCTTGTCAGACCATGCTCTAGGTGCTTGCTTCAAGCCATACAAGGCTTTCTTCAACCTACAAACAAACTCAGGATGAACAGCATGAACATAACCTAGTGGCTGCTCCATAAAGACCTCTTCTTGCAAATCACCATGCAGAAATGCATTCTTTACATCCATCTGATGTAAAGACCATCCCTTTGATGTAGCCATAGCAATGACTACTCTTACGGTTGCCATCCTTGCAACCGTTCTGGACCTCTACTCATCTGGCACATGAACATAAGCAATGCAACCAAAAATTTTCAAATGAGAAATATTTGGTTTCCTACCAGTATACATATCCTCTGGCATCATGCCATGTATTGCTACAGTGGGAGTCCTGTTCATTATGTAAACTACTATAGTAACTGCTTCAGCCCAATAATAATCTGGTAGGTCTTTTTCATTTAGCATGGCCTGAGATACCTCTCCAATATGCCTATTTTTCCTTTTTGCAAGTCCATTTTGCTATGGGGTATGAGTGCATGAATATTGCTGCTTTATGCCATGCTCCTGCAGGAACCTTGCAAACTCATTTGAGAGGTCCTCTCCCCCTCCATCTGACCTTAGGCATTTTATTTGCAAGCCTGTTTCTTTTTCAAACATAGCTTTAAAAGCTTTGAAGTGCCCAAACACTTCACTTTTCTTTTTCATAAAATACACCCAAACTTTTTTGTTGTAGTCATCAATAAAAGTGACAAAATAATGACAGCCTCCAATAGATGCAACTTTAGTAGTCCACACATCAGAGTGGATTAATTCCAATGGCTTCTTACTCTCTTGAACATGCCTAGGAAAGGGTTTCCTTGCGTGTTTTCCAAATTGACAGGCTTCACATATCTTATGCATTTTTGCAACCTTGAATTTAGGTAGTCCTGCAATAATATTTTGGGCCTACATTGATTTAAGTTGCTGTACATTAACATGACCAATGCGTTTATGCCAAATATCAATATCTGCAACTACACCGGTCCCATGTGCAAACATTGTTGCACTCAATTCAGGCATGTCCACATCCAATGTAAACATCCTGCCCTTCTTCTTTCCTTTTGCTATCAAGCAACCGTTATTTTTCATATCCTCAACAAAACATCCATGAGGATTAAATCTGACCTGCAAGCCTTGGTCAACCATTTGACCAATAGAAACCAGGTTCTTGGTGGTATTCGGGACATGAAATACATCAGACAGGTATTTCTTTTTCCCATCCTGCATAAACAAAGGAATTTTACCAATCTGCATAATAGGATGTGCAGTATCATCACCAGTCTCCACAAATCCTAGTCTTTCCATTTCCCTTACATCTTGCATCCATTCTGTATGACCTGTCATGTGGTTTGACGCACCTGAGTCAACATACCACACATCATTTCTTTCTTCTGCACTTGTCATAGAATTGGGCATGTGTTGCACCATAAATAGATGCTCACTTCTATCATCACCATGTCTACTAGAAGATGCATAACTGCCTTGCTGCAATTTTCCATTCATAATGTCATTCTACTTTTTGTAGCAGTCTTTAGCCATATGACCCATTTTACCACAGTAGTAGCATTCAACATTGCTGTTTGCATTTTGGCCTCTCTGCCATCCACCACGGCCTCTTTGGCTCCCCCTGCCTCTAGAGTTACCACGTCCTCCTCCATAGGACTGGTTTTCTTGAGTTTGCTGCATATTCTAATTTCTACTATGGCCTCCAGATCAGTTTCCTCTACCTCTGCCTCTACCTCTTATAGCATTTGAGTAGAAGATAGTTTCTTTTGAAGTTCCTCCTGAAGAAGATGCACCCCCATTTCTCTGCTCTTCAGAAATTAGAAGAGGAAACAACACTTCAAAATCATGAAATTTTTCACGGATGGCAATGGATGTCCAGAACTATGCATAATCCTGTCCTAGACCATTCAAGGTCACAGAAACTAGATCATCATCTTCCACTTGGAAGCAAGTGCATCTGCAATTTTCTTCACCTTCATGTGGTAGTCATTGATGCTCATATTTTCTCTCTGCACATTGTGCAACTCCTGCTTGAGCTGCATTTTCCTGGCTTGTGTATTTGTGCTGTACATTTTTGCCAAATTATCCCATGCCTCCTTTGGTGTACTTGCATCCTGAATATGCACAATCATAGAATCCGAAATACTGATAGACAGCCAGTACATAACTTTTCTGGCTCTCTCATGCCATCCTTTAAATGCCTACATTTCTTGTTGATTACGAACATTAGGAAGAACTGGTTCTTCTTTATTTCCTGTAATGAACTCCCAATAGCCTTTTCCCATAAGGAAATTCATCATTCTAAACTTCCATGCCTGGAAGTTGTTCTTGTCAAGCTTTTCAGTGACAATCTATGAAAGAGAATCAGACGCCATTACAAAACACTGCAAAATATTCTGTCACTGCAAAAAACATAGCTTTTGCCTCACACGAGCAGATCTGCAAAACTGACGAACGTGGTATTTGACCACACAGTCACTTCCTAGTGATGATTTTGCATCAACAGGCAACAAGGATGATTTTGTAACTCCCATTATCTCTTCGCATAGGCATACGATGCAATTTCTGTGGTAACTTTTCACCAACCTGTAGAGCAATGGTCACACAGCAAACACCGGCCTTTTTCTGAGTGCCCACGAGGAACTTTCGCCTTCAAAACGGGCCCTAAAATGGCCTCAAATTAGAAAAATAAAGTCACAAAGGCCATTGCCTTGCCCCACAGCATATACTGCCCTCTCGCCACACCATGAAGGGCGTCTCAATCGGAGAAAGTGTACTCTTGCACTCCCGGCTGTGCTACCTGCAGAGATTTGCTCCCAAACTCGAAAAAGGAAAGCAACACTGGTCCTCTTACCAGGACACCGCGAACTTGGTTTGCTTTCTTGAGCTCCTTACCATGAACCAGGCTCTGATACCATATGAAGATAGTGGGAGAGAGGGAAGGAGTCTCACTTGCGGCTTTCTCACATACACAATGGGGGAATACACACAAAGGTGGAGGCTAAAAACTATTTTCGTCTTCTTAGTTGTGAAAGCCAAAAGAACTCTGGTACAAAGAAATAGAAGAACCCTATATGTGGGTCTCAAACCAAACTCAACTAACTAAGGTGGCATACTAACTAAGCCACGAACTAAAGTAGATAAGGATAGCTGTCATCCAGCTATTATTCATGGGCAGTGTACCAACCGCATCTGCAGCTAACAAGTCGGTGACATAAATGCACAATGGTCACCCTGGCATATCATGAGTGGCACAATGATACTTCAACTTGCATGCTTCATAGAGGTGGCTAAATGAAAGTATTTCAAGCAAATCCAAGTATAGCAATCTAAAGGAAAGTTGTAGCCACAATTGTACTAATGCTATTCAATACTTTAAAACATAAAAAATGCTAAAGTAGCATCTAATGTAGCACCAAACTCACAACATTGTCAAAACTATCCAAAACAAAGGCCTGATTTTGGAGGGTGTAGATATCCTTCTTTATAGCAAAGAAAATAGGGCTTTTTGAATCAAATGAAAGCTCACAAATGGGCAAATCTCTGCTGTAGAGGTCAGGCATAATGTCATGCGGTGTTGCTAGCTAGAACACCATCAATGTTGACTAGTTTTTGGCTCTATTCTCCTTGAATATACAACCATTGCTGCTCAAACTTGAACATAAGAGAGTCCAAAGTATGGAAAAGATTTCCCTAAAAGGAATTTGAAAGAGGTGGAGCATAGAAGAAGAATATGCGAAAGAGAGCTTTGATGGAATTCGGGGAATGGCGACTAGCAGCGACAATCATTTTCCAATTCCTTGCATGTGGAAGGTCGCCCATACAAAGGGTCTCTCTAGCCAGAAGGACTTGAAGAAAGGTGAAACGACGAGGGAGAAAAAGCTCTCACAAGTTTGGGGAAGAAATGGTGAAGATGAAGAAGAAGATGATGATGACATTGCATAAATGGGCATAAGGAGTATCATAGTGCTCTGATACCATGTTGGAGAAGTGAAAGGAAAGCATGGAGCTGAACACGAAATGAGAGAATTGCTATAGAATGAAGAAGGGTGAGGTCCATATGTAGGCACCTCTACATGAGCCACCAAGATCCATAATCATCTCCTCAATCAGCTCCTAGAATCTCTCAATCATCCTATGTGGCATCTACCACCACCTAACAGTGCTTATGGGCACCTAACTATGCCTCTAGCACACACACATAGAACCCAAGGTGTGCCTGGGGCATACACCTTGAGATATCCCATCAGTAGAAGGTCTAGAGGGTCTAATACCAATTTCTGCACGTCCAAACACATATCGAGCACCAATCAAGTGCTACGATTGTGGAGAAAATCACTAGATCATAGAGTGCCCTCATGGTGGTAGCCCAGCTACTTTCCAACCACTATGCAGAGATTGTGGCATAGGACATGCCTGTATGGATTGTCCCATGAAAAATAAGGTCCTAAAACAAACAGAGGTTAAGCCTTACATCCCCATTGGCATCATTGGGGTGGACCATCAAAGTTTGAGTCTGACAAGTGTAATATCACAACCTATAAATGTAATTACACGCCAATAGAGAGAGGCCACCAAGGACCCTAACATTCCAATCCAACCAAAGCGACTTCTAAAAAAGAAAGGACAAGTGCCTCCACCTCTACAAGTAATGAGCAGCCGAGCTCATCCACATCAACTCCCAAGCCACAAATAAAAGAAGCGCCATACCCAAATGCAGAGGTGGAGAAGGCTCATTTTCAGGCACTTCAACAATGGGTACAAAAGGAACAAGCTCAATTTGAGGCTAAGAAACAAGCTCAATTTGAGGCCGAGAAACAAGCTCAAGACCCAATCCATGACTTGGCCCCATAGAGTATTGATACTGTACTCAAGCATTTGTTCCAACAACAAACTCCACAACATAATGTACCAATATGTCAACTTGAAGGAGCCGCACTCTCTAGCATCCTGAGTTGCCCTGTGTCAATTCCCATCGGAATCCTCCTACAGAATTGTCCCAATCTCTGGGAGAGTTTCAAAGGATGGATTGAGCTCGCAAATCTCCCTCCACCTATGAATGACATCGAAGATATCCCTATGCAGATGGGTGAGAGAGATGACATATGCAACATTACTATGCCTTTGATCCACAAGGCATATAATGAAGTCCAAGCCATAGTGGATGGTGGAGTAGGTGTAATTGTCCTATCAAAGGAGCTCTATGAAGAATGGGGTCTCCCACCAATGCAAAAGGCTAACTTCAACATCCGCCTTGCCAATGATTCCCAGGCTAAACCCTTGGGAATAGTGAATGGCATGTCCACAAAGATCGCAGGAGTCCACTTTTCCCTTCAATTCACAATCTTGGATCTCCCCAAAAAATCCTATCAAATCTTATTGGGACGTCATTGTTTACGGGAAGCATCAGTCCTCCATGACTGGGGAACTAATAGACTGACAATCCAGAATCAAGACACCGTAGTTAGGGTGAATGTGGGAACAGAAGCTATAAAACCAATTATGCCTAGAGCATTGGATGACACAGCTTCCATGACAATCTCAAGCAAATCAGCTCCCCTACAATAGCATGCCATAACGGGTGACTCACAAAGCAATGTCAATAACTGGATACAAACATTGGCAACCATCGACAACTGCCATTCATTAGACCCCATCTTCTTGTAGATTGATGCTAAGGTGCTACAGGTAGATCCTCCACTCCCACATGAAGAATCAATCGATATAGAGATGCCATTCTTAAAAACACAGAAGAAAGGCATGGTTTGACAGAAATTTGAAAGCTAAAGACATCAAGGAAGGTGACTTAGTCCTATTATACAATGCCAAAGTACACAAGGGGAAACTGAAGTATCTAGGTCAAGGACCCTACCGAGTATAAAAGATGAATCCCATTAGAGCTGTACTGCTAGAAACATTGGATGGAGCCCAATTCAACACAACAATCAATGGGAGCCGACTGAAGGGCTACTACATCAACACACAAGCTATCCCTGACAAAAACGAAGATTTAGGAAACCAAGTCTTCCTTAGTTAGGATTAGATTGTATCATGAGCACTCACTTGCATATGTACATCTTCGCACATATAGGTAGCATCAATCGATTTTAACCTAGGGCTCAGAATTGATGTCTGAGTTTTAACTACCCTATGAAAATCCTAGCAACAAAAAAAAGCATATAGTTAGTCCATACCTAGCTACTAGGTCACATGCACTCACATGCTTTCACTGAGACACATAGATGATTGCATGAATAATTGTACCACACTTTCATTCCATACTCTCAAAGCATGTATAAAAATAAGATCTCTCTCACACACACATAGAAAGGTCATACTGGCTTGCCAACCAATCTAATCAATCGTACACCACATGCACATGGACGCAGGTTCAAAAAAGATGCCGCCACTAAAGAGGATGTGCAGAAAGAGCCCAGGTCCGCCTCAACCAAGAGACCCCCTCCAGAGTTTGCAACCATCTACATCCTCTCAACCACGGCGACCATAGCCATTCGTGGTCCAGAGCGATAGCTCCGAAGAGGATTCAATGCATGACCAAGAAGAACAAATGCCACCCCAGTCACCACCAGCCTACATAGCCATTGATGGGGCCTAGTCACTAGAACTTGTTTGGCCACCCACATCGACTTATGCTCTTTCCCAAGAAGAAACATCTTACTTAGAGCAAAGGGGTCTAGGCAGTTTGCATGAGAGCCTAAAATCCTTGGAAGACAATCCTGCAATGACCCCATACATCAAGGACTTTCTCCATTCTTACACTCCAGCAATGTAAAGGTTGGCAAGTATAGTACAATCATTGTACATCAGAGCCCACTAAACATTATCCTTGATAGTACGGTCATTCAAAGGGCTTTCTCACTGCCAACACAAGGTGCCAAATACCCTAAACGGCCTGCCGATGCAAATTTTCTCGAGGTACAGTCTCTCCTCACCAAGGGCACACTGATCCATAGAGATGGCATATTGCTTCACACAATCCTTGACCATCGCTTCAAGGAAGCAGCACAATTCCTATCCACAATCTTGGGGGTTAAGTGCGACCAGAATCGATCCCTTCCACTCCACACATTTGTCTTGCTGAGTAGGAAGTTAAAACAAGACTGGGTCCAGCACTTTGTCATCTTCTTCATAAAGAAACTAGATGGTTCTTCAGGCCAAAAATGTAAAATTCCACACTTATTGGCTATAATCATCAAGAAAGAACTATAAGAAAGAGAAATGATTCTACCCAAGTCACCAAAACCAATTGAGGAGTTGGACATACCCTTCTCACGAATTTGGGAGTCGTCACCAACTTCTCCTACCATCACATTGATAAGTGCAGTTGCCTTAGAAGAAATACCTATTCTGGAGGTCAAGATTGCAGAATTGCCCCAAGAGATGCTACAGCTCAATGCACAACTGCAACCAATATCTCTCCAACAACAACATCAACCAAAACTCGAGGAAAGATCAGCACTCAAACCTAAGGAAAGATCGACAGTAGAGCCTGAGGATACATCAGCACTTTGTTGGAATACTGAAAGGAAAGAGTAGAGTGGACACAAAATCAGAGTACTTGCATATAGAATGAAGAAGAAAGAGGTCCTTAAGTAGGCACCTCATACAAGGTCACTGACATCACTGATGACCTCAAAGCTCCACAATCATCTCCTCAATCTGCTCCTAGATTCACTCAATCATCCTATGTGGCTTTTCCACCACCTAACTGTGCTTGTGGGCACCTAACTGTGCCTCTAGCACTCACACATAGAAACATAAGGTGTGCCTGAGGCATACACCTTGAGATATCCCAACAAACCCCCCCTCAAGGAGATGCCTCAGGCTATGTCAAGGATACATCTAGTCTCATAGTTTCTCATGCCATCTCATGGTGGTCAAGGATAAATCTATGGCTAGGTTCTCATGCTAGCAAGGGTTTCCTTGGGTGTAAGGTAAACAGAAAGGGATACAAACAGACCTTCCAATGGTTATCTCCCCTACATGTACATGCACACAATGTCTATAGGAGGTACCATGGAACAACATACACATGGCCTACATCATAAGGTGACCAGAGGTGTTTACAAAACACACAACACACAACACAATATAATTTATTTTCATTCATTTTGGAGGACTATCCAGGCTGAGTACCTTGACATAAAAAGAGAGATCTGGAGCATACATAGAGATGATTTAAAATGCATAATCTTCATGGGATGCCTCATCTTGTGGAGGCAAATTCACTGTAAGTAGATTTGCATTTTCTGTCTTTGCTTTGTCTCTGCAGAACTTTTCACTATGGTTGTTTTTGCCACAGTGCTTACATGGATTAACTTTGAAGCAGTCCTTTGAAAGGTGATTTGTCTTTCCACAGTGATTGCAAGGAGAGTACTTGCCCTTCTGGAATTTCATAACATAAGCAGTGTCATTGCCTTTCCTTAACTCCATGTGTCTTTCTTCTTCTTGGAGAGCTGAGATAATGCCTTCAAGGTTTGGATTGGGAAGATTTTTCAAAGTGCTTACAATGTGATCAAAGCTTTCAGGCATACTCTTAAGTAGTACTGCCATAGCATCATCAGGGGTGATAGGAGAGTTGATAGAAGCTAACTGAGTCATAAGACTCCGCATATAGTTGACATGGGCAGCTAAAGTAGTATCACTTGCCATCTTTAATTCAAAGAAAGAGATTTTAAGTGATAGTTTAGAAATATGAGAGCTTGCACCAAAAATCAAATCTAGCTTCTACCATGCTTCCGATGGAGACTCCAAGTCAGATATATGATGTATGTAATCATCACCCAAAGCTAAAGCAATTATACCATATGCTTTTTCTTCTCTTGCTGGATCCCTTGCCGGTCGTGTCGGAGCTGAAGATTCCCCAGCATTTGAGGCCGTAGAAGAAGCGGTAGGAGAAGGTTTGACAAGTCCCCATAAGTTCTCCCGCATTAATGCAAATTTTACCTTCATTTGCCATGTATGGAACCCCTTTCCATTGAACTTCTCAAGATTATATAAAGTAGCCATGAGAGGGTCTAACCCAGATATTGGGCAGTGTCTATCTCTCTTACAAGGCAAAAAGAACTGCAATACTTCCAAAGTATAGCCACTTGATGTAGCAAATAGTAGTGACTAGTTTTCAAACAATGATGCTACTTTTTATATGCTTCATAGAAGTGGATGAAATAACCACTTTCCAATCACAACCAGGTCTAGCAAGTCGAAACAAAACTGAAGCAACACTTGTAGTGAAGTTATTAAAAACTTCAAAAGACCAGAAATGCTAGAGTAGCATTTTATGTAGCATCATTTTCAAAAGCATGTAAAAACTGTCAAAACTAGAGAGCTGAACTTGGAGGGCTCATAGCACACTCTTCAAAGCAAAAGAAAGAGGGATTTCTGAGGCAAAAGGAAGCTGGTATACCACAGTAGATCCTCTGGGAAGAAGAGGCGAAAATATGCGTCAGGTTGCCTTCACCTTCATGAACAAAGTCGACAGGTTTTTCTCTGTTTTCTCCTTCAATATGCAGCCATTGCTGCTCAGATTTCAGCACAAGGTAGCTCTAGGTATGGACTAACTCCCCCTGAAAGGAATTAGAGAAAGTCGAAGCAGGCGCAGAGAACTTGTAGCAGAGAACTTCGACGACTTTCGTACAATGGCGACCAACAGCGCGGGTATTTCGTCGATTCCTTGCAGCCAGGAGTTCGCCCCATCTAGGTGGATCTTCAGCTGGAAGGGCGTGGGAAATGAGTGAGAAATGGAGGAGAACAAGCTTAAGCAAGTTTTTGGAAGAAGAGGGAGAGATGGTGAAGAAGAAGAAGAGGAAGAAGATGATGATGTGGCAAAAATGGGTTCAAGGAGGATCAAATGGCTCTGATACCATGTTGGAATACTGAAAGGAAAGAGTAGAGTGGACACAAAATCAGAGTACTTGCATATAGAATGAAGAAGAAAGAGGTCCTTAAGTAGGCACCTCATACAAGGTCACTGACATCACTGATGACCTCAAAGCTCCACAATCATCTCCTCAATCTGCTCCTAGATTCACTCAATCATCCTATGTGGCTTTTCCACCACCTAACTGTGCTTGTGGGCACCTAACTGTGCCTCTAGCACTCACACATAGAAACATAAGGTGTGCCTGAGGCATACACCTTGAGATATCCCAACACACTTGAACCGCCCATCGACGCCATGCCAGTCGATGAGCCACAGGGGAGCTAGTGCCAGATCAACAGTATGACTATTGTACACAAGGGACTGAAATGCCATTGGAACAACCTCTCCCAAGTACTATAGAATCATGGGAATGGCTACATGGGCACCACTTGTATCAACAGTATTGCTAGACCTCATCACCATCTGTCATTCTCCAACATCAAGCTAGCCAAATGATCCAAATGTCAGAACTATTCACTATCTTGGCTAAGGAAGAATATGCAAGAGAATTGGAAAGACAGACTACAATAGAAATCGAAGACCGATTCTAAGCAATTGCCATAGAGGTCAAGGCACTTCGGGTGCAAATAGATGAGAAGGAGATAGAAGAAGTGCGCATGAACCAAGCTCTCCAAGCTCAAGAGAAGGCAGTGAGGGATGTGACCTCCAACCTCCACCAAAGTCAAACACAGCTGATAGCAGCAGTACAAGCAGCAGCAATCCTATTGTGAAGATAGTGGGAGAGAGGGAAGGAGTCTCACTTGCGGCTTTCTCACATGCACAATGGGGGAATACACACAAAGGTGGAGGCTGAAAACAGTTTTCCTCTTCTTAGTTGTGAAAGCCAAAAGAACTCTAGTACAAAGAAAATAGAAGAACCCTATATGTGGGTCTCAAACCAAACTCAACTAACTAAGGTGGCATACTAACTGAGCCACAAACTAGAGTAGATAAGGATAGATGTCATCCACCAGCTATTATTCGTGGGCGGTGTACCAATCGCATCTCCAGCTAACAAGTCGGTGACATAAATGCACAACAGTCACCCTCGCATATCGTGAGTGGAGCTCGATATCTCAACACTCCCCCTCGAGCTCAATCCCAATTCCTGCACACCAAGCAAGTCTCTGAACTTGCGCAGCTTCTCTGCGCCCAATGCTTTCGTGAATATGTCAGCTACCTGATCCTCTGTGCTGACATAAACTAGATCAATAAGACCTAGTAAAACCTTCTCCCGCACATAGTGGTAATGCACCTCAATGTGCTTTGTTCTAGCATGAAAGACTGGGTTCTTTGCCAAGTGTATGCTGCTCATGTTGTCACAATAAATGACAACTGGCCCATCTGTAGACTGATGCATATCATAGAGTAGCTTATGCAACCAAGCTACCTCACATGCAGCCATTGCTTCACCTCTGTACTCAGCCTTTATGCTCGACAAGGCAACTGTAGGCTGTTTCTTGCTGCTCCAAGTGACTGCAGCACTCCCAAAAGAGAACACATATCCACTGGTAGATCGTCTATCAAAAATACTACCAGCCCAATCAGCATCAGTGTATCCATGCAACTGTATTTGGACCCCAGCCTCATAAAATAGTCCATACTGCAATGTGGACTTCACATACCTGAGTATGCGTCTAGCCGCATCCAAATGTGGTTTCCTTGGAGCCTGCATAAACTGACTTACCAACCCAACAGCATAGCTCAAATCTGGCCTGGTAATAGTCATGTAAATCAAACTTCCTACTATGCGTCTGTACATAGTAGGGTCTTCCAGAAGCTCACCTGCATCTGCGCTCAGCTTCACATTCTGCTCCAAAGGAACTGAAATAGGCTTACAGCCTGTCATCCCATATTTGGACAGCATATCCAATCCATACTGCCTCTGCAAGAGCTGTATCCCACTTGGTGATCTAATCACCTCAATGCCCAAGAAATAACACAGCTCTCCCAAATCCTTCATCTCAAACTTCTGCCTCAATAGCATTTTCACATGAAGGATATCTTCATCACTATCACCTGTGATGATCAAATCATCAACATAAATGACCAGCAGCATAATCCCTTTCTCTGTTTTTCTCACATAGAGTGAGAAATCTTCCTTGGAAATCTGAAAGCCAATAGTGACAAGATACTGTCCTATCTTGTCAGACCATGCTCTAGGTGCTTGCTTCAAGCCATACAAGGCTTTCTTCAACCTGCAAACAAACTTAGGATGAATAGCATGAACATAACCTACTGGCTGCTCCATAAAGACCTCTTCTTGCAAATCACCATGCAAGAAGGCATTCTTTACATCCATCTGATGTAAAGACCATCCCTTTGATGCAGCCATAGCAATGGCTGCTCTTACGGTTGCCATCCTTGCAACCGGGCTGAAAGTTTCTTCATAATCAATGCCATATGTCTGTGCATACCCCTTGACAACTAATCTTGCCTTGTATCTATTCACAGAACCATCTGCATTGTGCTTGATCTTATAAACCCACTTACAACCAATTGCATTCTTGCCTTTAGGCAAAGGCACCAATTCCCATGTAGCATTAGCATCCAAGGCATCCATTTCTTCATCCATGGCTTTCTCCCATTTTTCATTTCCCATGGCTTGCTCAAAAGAAGTGGGTTCTGGTTCCTATATCACTTTGACCATATAGGCATAGTGAATGGCTGTAAATCCATCATATTTCAGCCTATCCATAGGACACCTAACCTTGGTAGACCTGTGCAAAATAGGCTCACTTCCAGGTGCTCTCAAAACATCCCTGGTCTTCCTTACTCCAGGTGTAACAACAGAAGGAATACCCAACTCATCATCAATGCTCTGTTCTGAGCCACTGGATTCACCATCCACACAAGAGTGACCTGCATTCACATCAAACATGGGCTGATCTACCTTTTCTTTTCCTTTTCGTGATACCTGCGTACCACTCTCTGCATTGCTTTGAGGGGATTCTCCTGATCTCAATCTGCCTGTCCATGGTGAAGTATGTGAACCACTAGTAGAGGACACTCCAGGTCCACTGATATTTTGTGATTGCTACTGTGCATTCTGTGCAGCATTACCATTTTGTGCATCTACATGAATCATCACATTTATTGGTTTATACCAGCTGCTCATCTCATAAAAAACAACATCTCTGCTCACTGTGAACTTACGTGTAGAAGGGTTATAGCATCTATACCCTTTCTGCTGCAGAGAATAACCAATAAAGATGCACTTCTCAGCTTTTGGATCCAACTTGGACCTCAACTCATCTGGCACATGGACATAGGCAATGCAACCAAAAATATTCAAATGAGAAATATCTGGTTTCCTACCAGTATACATCTCCTCTGGCGTCATGCCATGTATTGCTGTAGTGGGAGTCCTGTTCATTATATAGACTGCTGTAGCAACTGCTTCAGCCCAATAATAATCTAGTAGATCTTTTTCATTTAGCATAGCGCGAGATACCTCTCCAATATGCCTGTTTTTTCTTTCTGCAATTCCATTTTGCTATGGGGTATGACTGCATGAATATTGCTGCTTTATACCATGCTCCTGCAAGAACCTTGCAAACTCATTTGAGAGGTACTCTCCCCCTCCATCTGACCTTAGGCATTTTATTTGCAGGCCTGTTTCTTTTTCAACCATAGCTTTGAAAGCTTTGAAGTGCCCAAACACTTCACTTTTCTTTTTCATAAAATACACCCACAGTTTTCTGCTGAAGTCATCAATAAATGTGACAAAATAGTGATGCCTCCAATAGATGCAGCTTTTGTAGTCCACACATCAGAGTGGATTAATTCCAATGGCTTTTTACTCTCTTGAACATGCCTAGCAAAAGATTTCCTTTCCTGTTTCCCAAATTGACAGGCTTCACAAACCTTGTGCATTTCTGCAACCTTGAATTTAGGAAATCCTGCAACAATATTTTGGGCTTGCATTGATTTAAGTCACTGTATATTAACATGACCAATGCGTTTGTGCCAGATATCAATATCTGCAACTACACCGGTCCCATGTTCAAACAGTGCTGCACTCAATTCAGGCATGTCTGCATCCAATGTAAACATCCTGCCTTCTTCTTTCCTTTTGCTATCAAGCGACCATTATTTTTCATATCCTCAACAAAGCATCCATGAGGATTAAATCTGACCTGCAAGCCCTGCTCAACCATTTGACCAATAGAAACCAGGTTCTTGGTGATGTTCGGGACATGAAATACATCAGACAAGTATTTCTTTTTCCCATCCTGCATAGACAAAGGAATTTTGCCAATCTGCACAATAGGATGTGCAGTATCATCACTAGTCTCCACAAATCCTGGCTTTTCCATCTTCCTTGCATCTTGCATCCATTCTACATGACCTGTCATGTGGTTTGACGCACCAGAGTCAACATACCACACATCATTTTGTTCTTCTGCACTTGTCACAGAATTGGTCATATGCTGCACCATAAATAGATGCTCATTTCTGTCATCACCCTGCCTGCTAGAAGATGCATAATTGCCTTGCTGCAATTTTCCATTCATAATGTCATTCTGCTTTTTGTAGCAGTCCTTAGCCATATGACCCATTTTGCCACAATAGTAGCATTCAACATTGCTGTTTGCATTTTGGCTTCTATGCCATCCACCACGGCCTCTTTGGCTCCCCCTGCCTCTAGAGTTACCACGTCCTCCTGCATAGGACTGGTTTTCTTGCGTTTGCTGCATATTTCGATTTTTACCACAGCTTGCAGATCGGCCTCCTCTACCTCTGCCTCTACCTCTGCCAGCATTTGAGTAGAAGACAGTTTCTCTTGAAGTTCCTGCTAAAGAAGATGCACCACCATTTCTCTGCTCTTCAGAAATTAGAAGAGCAATCAGCTCCTCAAAATCAGGAAATTTTTCACGGATGGCAATGGATGTCCGGAACTGTGCATAATCCTTTCCTAGACCATTCAAGGTCACAGAAACCAAATCATCATCATCCACTGGCGACCCAATGGAAGCAAGTGCATCTGCAATTTTCTTCACTTTCATGTGGTAGTCATTTATGCTCAAATTTTCTCTCTGCACATTGTGCAACTCCTGTTTGAGTTGCATTTTCCTGGCTTGCGTATTTGTGCTGTACATTTTTGCCAAAGTATCCCATGCCTCCTTTGGCGTACTTGCATCCTGAATATGCACAATCATGGAGTCCAAAATACTGATAGACAGCCAGTACATAACTGTCCTGGCTCTCTCATGCCATCCTTTGAATGCCTGCATTTCCTGTTGACTAGGAACATTAGGAAGAACAGGTTCTTCTTCATTTCCTGTAATGAATTCCCAATAGCCTTTTCCCATCAAGAAATTCGTCATTCTAAACTTCCATGCCTGGAAGTTGTTCTTGTCAAGCTTTTCAGTGACAATCTGTGAAAGAGAATCAGATGCCATTACAGAACACTGCAAAATATTCTGTCACTGCAAAAAACACAGCTTTGCCCTCTCTCGCAGTATATACTGCGCTCTCGCCACACCGCGAAGGGCGTCTCAATCTGAAACAGTGCACTCCTACACTTCTGGCTGTGCTACCTGCAGAGATTTGCTCCCAAACTCGAAATAGGAAAGCAACACTGGTCCTCTTACCAGGACACCACAAACTTGGCTTGCTTTCTTGAGCTCCTTACCACGAACAAGGCTCTGATACCATGTGAAGATAGTGGGAGAGAGGGAAGGAGTCTCACTTGCGGCTTTCTCACATGCACAATGGGGGAATACACACAAAGGTGGAGGCTGAAAACAGTTTTCCTCTTCTTAGTTGTGAAAGCCAAAAGAACTCTAGTACAAAGAAAATAGAAGAACACTATATGTGGGTCTCAAACCATACTCAACTATCTAAGGTGGCATACTAACTGAGCCACAAACTAGAGTAGATAAGGATAGCTGTCATCCAGCTATTATTCATGGGCGGTGTACCAACCGCATCTCCAGCTAACAAGTCGGTGACATAAATGCACAACAGTCACCCTGGAATATCGCGAGTGGAGCTCGATATCTCAACACCTATAAACGTACTATAACTCCTTGCCATCTGCACATGCTCAATAGACAGAGGTAGTGGCACAAGCTCGACTCACTCTAATTCACAAAGAAGAAGAGCTCCAGGACTTCAAACACAAGCTTCAAGAAATGAAACAGTCTTTGGCGATGAGCTTACAAGGGAATGCAGAATCTTAAAAGACCAACTTGCTACTGCTCAAGAGGCTAGCACTTCACAAGCACAAGTCTTGGACCGATGGTCCAATACCACTAAGGACATTCCTCAACAGGAAAAAGTCACCTTGCAAATGACAAAGCTTAAGGAGGCATATACAACCATTTACCATCAATACAAGAAAAAATGAATGAGATGCACTCCCAAAAGATAATCATCTCCAAGCTTGAACTCCAATTGCTAGTGGAAAACAATGAGGCATTGGAAGACAGCACCAATGAAGCCCCACTACAATGCACAATGGTGGTATACCAAGAGCTTGTGGCTGCTCTACAATTGGAAGATCACTCGGGGAGGTCACTATGTATAAACCCTCTATATCACGTGCGTTCAAGGCCTATTTCTAAAATCCCTTATCTGTAAATTTTTCATTAATAAAATGTACCCCTTTTCTATACAAATCTGTAAATTTTTTTCAAAACTATTTTAAATAGTCCCTTATGTATATTTATTTCTGTAAATTTTGGAAATTAAAAAAATCCTTCTGTTGAACTCACGTGATAGGGTTACATATGATGAGTGACCCCCCCGTGGAAGATCATCTCAATGCACCATCCTAACATCTATTCCCTCCATCGTCTCTTTGCTCATGCCTCTCACCATTTTCAACTAACCCAATAGTCACAAACTTACAAGCCCCTCACACCTAGCTTCTTCCCATCCCTTGCTAATCCTACCCTTGAAGATTACCAAGCTCCTCAAACCATTTGCCTAGTTCTTCCCCCCCTCCCCTCTGCTCCCCCTTCTGCAACTAAAACTCTGCCATATTTCTCCCCCATGTCCCCAAATTCTCTCCCTGCCCCATCATCACCTTCGACACTACTTGTGCTTCCATCAGTAGAAAATGACAGAGTATTTGATTTTGAATATCAGGATCTGGATAATTTAATTCATAGTCCCATGCCAAGTTGCAATGATGGGTATGATTTTGATGAGATACCCTTCCCAGTAAACCCATCAAGGAAATTTGGAGCAAATATTTTGATATGAAAACTTGAGGTAGATGGACCCTGAACAACTTTCCTACTAGCCTTAGTCAACATCAAATTAGTGAATCTTGGATTAGCAAGTTGGATCCACAACCTGATTGGTGCCACCCCAAGCTCTTTGATGTAATCTTCTTGAAGGAGTACTTGTGTGCACCTCCATGTCTCAAAACCCCCATTCCAAGTTCTATGTAGTTCCATGGTGTAAAAAATGGGAAGCCAATATAAACACTTTGGATGAAAATCGAAGCATTAATTGGCCAATGATCGAACCATACTCTAGTGTAGAATGGAGTATCAAGGCACAATGGTTTGAGCACTTCAGTAGCATGGGCAAATAATGCATGGCAACATTGATTGCTTCATTTGCGTAAGTGCTATATTCTGTAAAACATTGGAATTCATTCTGGAGGTCCCATGTTACCTCAATTTCCATTTGCCTCCACTCAGTTTCAATCCCAATGAAAGGGTCAATGCTTAGATTACAAGCCGACTCTATCAAAGAGTGATCTTCTTAGAAGCACACCACATATCTCTATTCGAGCAAATGGTGGATACAGGCTACCTGGAAATTGAGCAAAAATTGTATGGTGCCAAGGCTTTATAGCAGGATCGACTGGCATGACACAAGTTCCATAGCCACTAAACTAAAAGCATGGCAACCTAGGTACATGCTCGCAATCAACCATAACCTGAGGACAGGTAATAAAATGGATCCAAGAGTATGTTGTCTTTGTGCCAACATGGACTTAGGTAGAATAGAATGTGTGTGTAGAGTAGCGGCAAATCTCCGCTTGTACTTACATGAGACTAGAAATAATCCCTCTTAGAAATCCAACTTGCATGTTCTACATACAAGTTCTACATACGATTTCCACATGCAACTCCTACATACAAGTTCTACATGCGAGTTCTACATGCGAGTTCTACATGCGAGTTCTTCATACAACTCCTACATGCAACTCCTACATACGAGTTCTACATGCAAGTTCTACATGCAAGTTCTACATACAATTTCTACATGCAACTCCTACATGTGAGCTCTACATGCGAGTTCTACATACGACTTCTATATGCAAGTTCTACATGTAGAGAGAGAATGTGTTACAATTCCTACATGCAGAGAGAGAAGCTCTCCAACTTGTATAAATACCCCATAATGGAATGAAGCCCACACTCTTTGGGGCATTGTGTTCAGTTCTACTTTCGTATTCCAAGCAATTGTCTCAAGTGTCCATGCTTCCTTGCACTCCACGGTCAAAACCATGTCCTAACCTTGCACCTCCTCCTCCCCTCTCCTCCAACCTTGCAACCCATCCTCTCCCTCTCCTTCTCCTCCACATCCTCCCTTCTCCTCCTCCCTCCTCCTCCTCCTCCTCTCTCCTCTCTCTTCTTTCCCCCACGCTCTTACAACTTCTTCCTCTCCCACTCCTATGCTCCCCCTAAACCCTTAGTTCCTCAACCCTTAATTTCCATGATCTACAAGGGAGATGAGTTCTCCACCATGTACTCTACTCCAAACCTTGAAACCTCTTCTAAACTCTGGAACCTCTGTCTAAATCTTGGAACCTCTTCTAAACTCTATAACCTCTCTTTAATCCTTGGAACTTCTTCTAAACCTTGGAACCTCCTTCTAACCCTAGAACCTCTTCTAAACCCTGGAACCTCCTTCTAAACTCTGGAGCCTCCTTCTAAACTCTAGAACCTCCTTCTAACCCTTAAACTCCTCCTAAACCCTGCAACCCCCAATGAAGGCAAAAGCCTTCATTACCTCAACCATGATGATACATGTTCCTTTTACACATGCATGCACTATGTTTGCTTACCACACTTAAGCCTACATCTCTCACTGGAACACGACTTGAGGTCCTAAGCTACACGTATACCACAAATGACAACCCCAATATATCTATAGGTGACAAAAAGCCTCAGAACCCTACATACTGAGAATACCCTACTCTTCTACAAAAGCCATGGGAAAGAGCCAACAGACCTTCATACTAAAGACTCCCAATCTCAACATGTAGGACATGCAACACCCTAGTTATGCATGCTACAGGCTTCCACTCTTTGTAAGTAGATAGATATAAGTCTGTAAAACAAATACAAGGCATAAGACAGTTGTGTCAAAGTCCTCAAATAAAAGCAAATACTCTAAAAAGAAAATGAAGTACTAGCACACTTTGAAAAACCTACAATTGGGCCTACGATATGGAAGTCCTGGATTCGGATGCACATATATGTTTGCATGGGTAAAGACATGCTGAATATATACCTGTGTCACTATGTTACTGCTAGGAGAAATTTTAAAATCTAAGATCTTTCCGTTCTAATTTTTGGAGATGTCCATTGCATCCTTCCAACCCACTTTGTAGCACCCACGATTAGTGGGTTGCATTGTGATCCAAGAATATTTCTTGTAGAGCTAAGGAATCCATTCCCCGTGCTCATCCTTAACATTCTTCAATACAACAGATTGTAAACTACTTCTATATCTATCATTTTCTACTTCCATAGTTCCTGCCCCTAATCATATGATTAAAATTAGCTCTTTCTAATTCCAAAGACCCTCCAAATTTATGTTTTCTATTCTCTCCTTGTCTATCCCTCTCTTTCTCTTTCTTTGCAACTCTCTCTCTCTCTCTCTTGTTGGGATATCTCAAGGTGTATGCCTCAGGCACACCTTGATTTCTATGTGTGTGTGCTAGAGGCACAGTTAGGTGCCCATAAGCACAGTTAGGTGGTGATAGAAGCCACATAGGATGATTGAGAGAATCTAGAAGTAGATTGAGGAGATGATTGTGGAGCTCAAAGGTCATCAGTGATGTCAATGATCATGTAAGAGGTGCCCACCTAAGGACCTCATCTTTCTTCATTCCAAAAGCAAGAATTCTGATTTTGTGTTCATTACATGCTTTCTTTTCAGTTTACCAACATGGTATCAGAGCCCTTTGATCCCCCTTGAGCCCATTTGTGCCACATCATCTTCTTCTTCTCCATCTTCTTCTTCTCCATTTTCCTCCTTTTCCCCAAATCTTTGAGAGCTTTGTTCTCTGCCTACAAACGACCTTTGCCCAAACCCTTTGAGCTACAAACTCCTCTTATATGGGCAAACTTCCAGTTGCAAGCTTTCTATGAATTTTTGACTGTACGTGAAATGCCAACATTCACACTGATTGACAAAAATTCATGCAATTCTACTTGTGTACCTATCTATCTACAAATTCCTCTCAGCCCATGTTGGATGACACTGAGGGAAAGATGTTGAAATTTGAGCAGCAATGGCTGCATATTCAAGGAGAAAACAGAAAAAAACTAGTCGAATTTGAAGAAGCTAACTATGGTGACCTGACACAGAATTGTGCCTCTCCTCCTCAGTGGATCTTCTCTAGTATAAGAGCTTTCTTTTGCTTTAGAAATCCCCTTTGTCTTTGCTTTGGAGAGTGAGATACAAGCCCTCCAAGTTCAGGCCTCTATTTTTGACAGTTTTGACAAGGTTGTGAATGTGATGCTACATTAGATGCTACTTTAGCATTTCTGAGGTTTTGAAGTTTTGAAAATCATTAGTACAACTGTGGCTACAACTTTCTTATAAGTTGCTATACCTGGATTTGATTGGAAAGCTTTCATTTAGCCACCTTTGTGAAGCATGTAAGTGAAAGCATCATTGATTGAAATTTGGTCACATGTCTTTGCTACATTAAATGCTTATATTTGCTTTTCAGTTGTTATTCTAGCCTTGTAAGAGAGAAGACACTGGCACCCAATTCTTGGGTTAGACCCTCTCATGGCTTGCTTATGCAAAATATGTGGAAAGCCAAATCATAAAGCAATGTCTTGTCATGCTACAATGGAAGAGAATGCCAACATGGCTTCCTTGCTGCAGATTGCCAAGATAATGGTTGCCAAAAAGGAAGCAACTACAAAGTCAAAAAATGCCAATCTACTTTCAGTTGATGTGCCTCCACAAGATGAGGCATCCTATGAAGATTATGCTTTTTGAATCATCTCCATGTATGCTCCAAATCTCTCTTTTTGTTGAGTCAAGGTACTCAACTAGATAGTCCTCCAAAATGAATGAAATAAACTATTGTGTGTTTTGTAAACACCTCTTGTCACCATATGATGTAGGCCATGTGTATGTGTTTTTGCTCCATGGTACCTCCTGCAGACATTGTGTGCATGTACATGAAGGGGAGATAACCATTGGAAGGTTTTTTGTATCCCTTTTGTTTACCTTACAACCATGGGAACCCTTGCTAGCTTGAGATCCTAGCCATTGAAAGATCCATGACCACTATGAGATGGCATGTGACACCTTGTGGTAGTTGTATCCTTGGCATAGCCTGAGGCATTCCCTTGAGGGAGGGTTTTGTTGGGATATCTCAAGGTGTATGCCTCAGGCACACCTTGATTTCTATGTGTGTGTGCTAGAGGCATAGTTAGGTGCCCATAAGCACAGTTAGGTGGTGATAGAAGCCACATAGAATGATTGAGAGAATCTAGGAGCAGATTGAGGAGATGATTGTGGAGCTCAGAGGTCATCAGTGATGTCAGTGATCATGTAAGAGGTGCCTACTTAAGGACCTCATCTTTCTTCATTCCAAAAGCAAGAATTTTGAGTTTGTGTTCACTCCATGCTTTCTTTTCAGTTTACCAACATCTCTCTCTCTCTCTCTCTCTCTCTCTCTCTCTCTCTCTCTCTCTCTCTCTCTCTCTCCCTCCCTCCCTCCCTCCCTCCTTCCCTCTCTCCTTTAACGAAACCTCTCACAAAAACAAACAAAATATTATTACAAAAAACATAGAATACTTCTCTCTCTCTTAGTCTATCTTCCAAGTTACCCCTCATGCAAATGAACATCAAGTTTTTTTAAAATACTTAGTTTACGATATGCTCTCTCCTACTATGTTTCTCCACAAACAAAGAAAACATTATCAATGTCATATCACTCTCTCTCTCCTTCCAAAAACTCTTAGATTAGGATCTCTTTTTCTTCTTTCTCAAATACTTCCAAAACCTAGTAGTTTGAAATACAATCACTGGGTCTCTCTCCCTCATTCATCCCCTCAACAGAAGAAAACATAGCAGTTTGAAATATAATCTCTCTCTCTCTCTCTTCCCTTCCTCTATCTAGCCCTCCTATACTAGCAAAGAAAAATATGACTATTTTCTATCTCCCTTCCTCACTCATCCCCTCAAATAGATAAAAAAACATAGGAGTTTCAAATATAATCTCTCTTTCTCTCTTCCTATATCCATCCCTCCTATACTAATGAAGAAAAAACGACTATTTTATGTCTCTCTCTCCCTCACTCATCCCTTCAAATAGAAAACAACATAGCAATTCAAAATAATCTCTCTCTCTCTCTCTCTCTCTCTCTCTCTCTCTCTCTCTCTCTCTCTCTTTCCCTTCCTCTATCTATCCCTCCTATACCAGTGAAGAAAATAATATTGAAAATCATCTTGTAGTTTTAAATATCGTCTACCTCAATCTCTCCTTCTTTCCTCTCTTGTAACACACATATAGACAAAGTGTGATACAAAAACGTATCTACTTAATACAAACAAAACTTTCAAGGTGAAATCATTCCATTACCTTGAAAGTATGTGTTCCTTCTTTTGGAGTTGACTCTATGCACTCCAAAAAGGTAGAGAAAGAGCCAAAAATGATAGAACACTTTTTTTTCTTACTCCTTCCAAGCAGATTTAGGTTGCAACTTCAGGAGGTGACTCTCTATACTCCAAAAAGGTGAGGAAAGAATTGAAAATGAGAGAACACCCATTTTTCTCACTCCTTCCAAGCAGATTTCAGTCGCAACTTTGGTTTCTAAGTGAGAGTGAAATAAGTAGAGAATGAATGGAAGAGAAGAGGGATGAACAGAGCTGGGACAAAAGTTTCTCTAAGAGATTTTGGAATGTGGAAGAAAAACATGAGCAAAGAGGAAAGAGAATGACTAAGCAAGAGTGGAAAGAATATATTTTGAAACCAGCTACTAGAAAGTGGTGGGAATGAATGTTTGAAACGTTTTGGAAGAGAGAGAATAGGGGGAGAGCTGGTTAGGAAGTCAAAGTTTGGGCTAAATGGTTGAACCAAATGGAAAACGTGAGCATAGTCCTAGCTAGGGGATAGTTTGCCATGGGAGAAAAACAAGGAGGCCTGACATGGTCAGGGCAAGCCTGCCAAAGATAACTCTTTATTGTGAACCACCAATGATGTTTTTTGGGGTATTTTTAAAAAAACTAAAATTTCCCCTAGATCTAGGGAGCCTTTGTTACAGATAAGTCCACATGGCATCCCTTATCCAAGCCTCTAATATTTTAGTAATTCTCCAAAGGGCCCCTTTTTGAGTCCAAAATTTTTGTAATGTGGCAAATCTTTTGTCCATTTGCAAGAGGTTTGACCTTTTGTCTTGAACTTAGCCTTGTATTGCCATTCTGGTGAAAGCAAGAGAGACTTGTGAGAAGGTATTCATTTCTTTCGCTTCCTCTTCTTTGCCACACATGTCCTCTATATTCCCTGACATCTGCAACATCAATGAAGCACATATATCTTCGCTTGCAACATAGATATCCCAACGAATTTAACATATTCTCATCTTTCATTACTCTCTTCCTCTTTGGTTGCTTTTGTGGATCTGCCTAGATTCGCTTTCTCTTCATGCATTTGTATGACCTTTTTCATTCCTCGTATATGTTATCTGTATTTATGCACTTCCCCTCCTCATGTTTATTTATTATCACCAAGCATCCATTGGTCATTGCATCCTTGGCCATATCACAATCAAAGTTATATACTAAATAATACTATGTTGAGATCATCCTCACTTTTAACATACTCTTATGGCCATTCAATGCATTAAATATTCTACAAGAGTATTGAGAACCTTGAAACTCTTCCACTCTTGAGAGAACATTGCTCATTGGGACTTTGATCAACACCAGGTTTGTTAATATGCATGAATGCATCCACACTTGAAAAGACATCGCTATTGAAACCTTTGCCCTTCTCACTATGCAAGAATTATCCACTCAAAATAGCTTCTAAAATATTTTTGTTTCAAGGAACCAATGAAGTCATCCACTCTAGATAAGATGTCACTTCTATAATTGAGTACATTGAAATCATCCACATTTAAAGTGATAGAGATTGGCACATGGGCATGCTTTTTAGGTCCTTTGATATTGTAGTACACCTTATCTTTATCATTGAAAACCACGTGCATCTTTCTCATGTTTAAAAATTGAATGCTCCATCTCATATTCTTGCCTACCTCATAGTAGGGATCACATTTAAAGGATGCTATGTTATCAACCATACCATCATCAATGACTTTTAGAATCCTCATCTGTGCAAATGACCATTGCTCCACTTGTTCAGATCCCAATACTTCATCTTCTACTACATTCTTATTTGCAAATGACCTCACTTGTAAAATGTTCCCTATAGTTAAATCCAAAGTGGTGCACTTTGTATTCTTGATGATGTCAGTTGCATAAGTCTCGTCTCTCTCCCATGCTAAAAATGATTTGTTGGATGTATTGTAGTTCATAACATCTGCAAGTGTTTCCATATCTCCACATTTATACTTTAGCTCAACATGTGTGCTAAGAATATTTGATACAGTTAACTGCCACCCTATCTTTGCCAAGTCTTTAAACGTGGAAAATTGAATTGGGATCACTATCATGGATTGTAGCAAAATGAAACTACTTCTTTTTTGCTACATAAAATCACATCCATCCCTAGAACAAAATATATAGCCATCTCCTTTATGGCAAAATAGCGGCAGGAAGGGCTTCGACTAAATAAAATATTTAAGGATAAAGGGGTGAAGGAGGGCTTCAATTAAATAAAAGGGGGGAGTCGAGTAGTATATGATGGCAAGATATTTATTAAAGATAAAGGAGGGAGGGGAGAGGGCTTCAATTAAATAAAGGGGAGAGTGGTATAAATGTTTAGGGATAAAGGAGGGAGGGGAGAGACCCTCAAATAAACAACCATCACAAAATCAGCTCCTAGCTGTGTTTCTTGAACCAATACTTATCAGATGGGTGCCCCACGTTGCATGGGTCTCAATACCACCTACCTTCATGCACATGAAAAGTATTATTCCCATTGTATATGATTTTCTTGGTTGATCACGCATTAAACATCGTTTCCCCCCTAGTGTTATGCACAACCGTTAAAAAAGATGCTCCTACGTGTGTTATCCAAACAAGTACTTATTGGATGGGCATGCCACTTTGCATAAGTCTCAATACCACCTACTTTGAGGTGCATGCAAAGTATCATGTCCATAGATTATGCTTTGCATGGTCAATCATGCATTAAAGATCGTTTTTCTCTAGTGTTATGTACAACCGTGTTATCTAAACATATACTTATCGGATGGGTGCACCACTTTGCATGCAACTCAATAAGACCTTAATTGAGGTGTGTGTAAAGTATTGTGCCCATCAGATATTCTTTGCATGGTCGATCAAGCATTAAACTCCGTTTTTGCCTCAGTGTCATGCACAACCACCATAAAAAAACATGGTCCTATTCAAACAAGTACTTATTGGATGGGGGTGCCACTTTACATGCAAGTCAATAACACCTAGGTTGAGGTTATTACAAAGTATTGTGCTCATCGGATATGATTTTCATGGTCGATTATGCATTATAGAACATTTTTCCCCTAGTGTTATGCACAACCATCAAAATTCGCACTCCCAGGTGTGTTATCCGAACAATTACTTATGGGATGGGAATGCCACTTTGCATGCAAGTCAATACCACCCACACTGATTTGGTGCATAGTATTTTTCCCATACAATATGCTTTGGATTGTCGATCAAGCATTAAACACCGTTTTTGCCTCAGTCATGCACATCCATCACAAAAACCACGCTCCTAGGTGTGTTATCCAAACAAGTACTTATTAGATGGGCATGCACCTTTGCATGCAACTCAATACCACCTAGGTTGAGGCATGTGCATAGTATTTCACCCATCATATATGATTTTCATGGTCGATCAAGCATTAAGCACCATTTTTACCTCAGTGTCATGCACAATCATAAAAAAACAAGGTCCTAGGTGTGTTATTTGAACAAGTACTTATCAGATAGGGGTGCCACTTTGCATGAAAAGAAATATCAAAAAGGTTGAGGTGCATGCAAATTATTGTGCCCATCAGATATGCTTTGCATGGTCAATCATGCATTATACACCATTTTCTCCCCTAGTGTTATGCACAACTGTCAAAAAAGGGCTCCCAGGTGTGTTATCTAAACAAGTACTTATAGGATGGGCATGCCACTTTGAATGCAACTCAATACCACCTAGGTTGAGGCATGTGCAAAGTATTGTGTTCATGTTATATGCTTGTGCTCATCTAATATGCTTTGCATGGCCGATGAAGCATTAAACACCGTTTTTGCCTCAGTGTGATGCACATCCATAAAAAAGCATGGTCCTAGGTATGTTATCCGAGCAAGTACTTATCAGATGGGCGCACCACTTTTCATGCAACTCAGTACCACCTAGTTTGAGGTATGTAAAATGTATTGTGCTCATTCGATATGATTTGCATGGTCAATCAAGCATTAAACACCAATTTTTCCTAACTGTCATGCACAACCATAAAACAACACGATCCTAGGTGTGTTATTCAAACAAGTACTTATCGGATGGGGGTGCCATTTTTCCCGCAAGTCAATACCACCTAGGTTGAGGTTCATAAAAAGTATTGTGCCCATCGGATATGCTTTGCATGGTCGATCACGCATTGTACACAGTTTTCCCCCTAGTGTTATGCACAACCATCAAAAAACATGATCCTAGGTGTGTTATCCAAACAACTACTTATTGAATGGGTGCGCCAATTTTCATGCAACTCAATACCACCTTGTTTGAGGCACGTGCAAAGTATTGTTCCCATCGAATATGATTTTCATTGTCGGTCAATAATTTTACATCGTTTTTGCGTGAGTGTGATGCACATCCGTCAAAAAACACGCTACTAGGTGTGTTATCCGAACAGGTACTTATCAGATGGGTGGGCCACTTTTATTGCAACTCAATAACACCTAGGTTGAGGTGCATGCAAAATATTGTGGCCATTGGATATGCTCTGCATGGGTGATCAAGCATTAAACACTGTTTTTGCCTCAGTGTCATGCACAATTGTCAAAAAGCTTAGTCCTAGGTGTGTTATACCTCAGTCCTAGGTGTGTTATACGATCATGTACTTATCAGATGTAGGTGCCACTTTTCATGCAAGTCAATACCACCTATTTTGAGATGTGTGAAAAGTAATATGCCCATCGGATATGCTTTGCATGGTCGATCACACATTATACATCGTTTTTCCCTAGTGTTATACAATACTCTCAAAAAATGCGCTCCCAATGTGTTATATGAACAAGTACTTATAGGATGGGAGCGCCACTTTGCATGGAACTCAATACCACCTATGTTGATGCAAGTGAAAATTATTGTTCCCATATGATATGCTTTGCATGGTCGATGAAGCATTAAACACCGTTTTTTCCTTAGTGTGATGCACATCCGTCAAAAAACACGCTCCTAGGTGTGCTATCCAAACAAGTACTTATTGGATGGGTACGCCACTTTGCAAAAAACTCAATACCCCCTAGTTTGAGGCATGTAAAAGGTATTGTGCTCATATGATTTGCTTTGGATGGTCGATCAAGAATTAAACACCATTTTTATCTCATTGTTATGCACAATCATAAAAAAATACGATCCTAGGTGTGTTATTCAAACAAGTACTTATCGGATGGGGGCGTCATTTTTTTTGCAAGCTAATATCACCTAATTTTAGGTGCATGAAAAGTATTGTTCCCATAGGATATTCTTTGTGTGGTCATTCACATATTAAACATAGTTTTGGCCCTAGTGTTATGCACAACCGTCAAAAAACACACTCCTAGTTTTGTTATCCGAACAAGTACTTATAGAATGGGCATGCCACTTTGCATGAAACTCAATACCACCTAGTTTGAGGCACATACAAAGTATTTTTCCCATCGAATATGATTTGCATTGTCGATCAAGGATTTTACACCGATTTGGCCTGAGTGTGATGCACATCTGTTAAAAAACACGCTCCTAGGTAGGACACTTTTATTGCAGATTAATACCACCTAGGTTGAGGTGCATGCAAATTATTGTTCCCATCAGATATGCTTTTTGGGTCGATCAAGCATTAAACACCATTTTTGCCTCAGTGTCATGCACAACCATCAAAAAACAAGGTCCTAGGTGTGTTATGTGAACATGTACTTATCGGATGGGGATTCCACTTTGCACACAAGTCAATATCACCTATTTTGAGATGCGTGTAAAGTAATGCACCCATCGGATATGCTTTGCATGGTTGATCACACAATATACACCAATTTTCCCCTAGTGTTATGCACTACTGTCAAAAAATGCACTCCCACGTGTGTTATCTGAACATGTAATGATAGGATGGATGCGCCGCTTTGCATACAAGTCAATAACACCTAGGTTGAGGTAGTTACTAAGTATTATTTCCATTTGATATGGTTTGCATGGTGGAAGAAGCATTAAATACCATTTTTGCCTTAGTGTTATGCACATCTCTCAAAAAACATGCTCCCAGGTGTGTTATCCAACCATGTACTTATCGGATGGGCGCACCACTTTGCATGCAACTCAATACCACATAGTTCGGGGCCTCTGCAAAGTATTGTGCTCATCGGATATGCTTTGCATGGTTGATCAAGCATTAAACACTATTTTTTCCTCATTGTCATGCACAACCATAAAAAAACACGATCCTAGGTGTGTTATTCAAACAAGTACTTATCAGACCGTGGTGCCACTTTGCACTCAAGTAATTACCACCTAGGTTGAGAAACTTTCAAAGTATTGTGCCCATCGGATATCCTTTGCATGGTTGATCATGCATTATATAGCGTTTTCCCCCTAGTGTTATGAACAATTGTCAAAAAATACTCTCTTAGGTGTGTTATCCGAACAAGTACTTATTGGATGGGTGCACCATGTTGCATGAAAATAAATACCACATAGATTGAGGAGCTTGCAGAGTATTGTGCCCATCGCATATGCTTTGCATTATTGATGAAGCATTAAACACATTTTTGCCTCAGTGTGATACACATCCATCAAAAAACACACTTATAGGTGTGTTATCCGAACAAGTACTTATCGGACATGGGTGCGCCGCTTTCAAAGCAACTTAATACTACCTAGGTTGAGGTGCATGAAAATTATTATGTCCATGTAATATGATTTTCATGGTCGATCAAGCATTAAACACCGTTTTTGCCTTCGTGTCATGCACAACCGTCAAAACATAGTCCTAGGTGTGTTATTTGAAAAAGTACATATCAGATGGGGAGGCCACTTTGCATGCAAGTCAATACAACCTAGGTTGAAATGAATGCAAAGTATTATTCCCATTGAATATGCTTTGCGTGGTCGATCACGCATTATATACCATTTCTTGCCTAGTGTAATCCACTAGTGTTATGCACAACCGTTAAAAGATGTGCTCCCAGATGTGTTATCCAAGAAATTACCTATTGGAGGGGGGCGCTACTTTGCACACAAGTCAATAATGCCTATTTTGAGATGCTTGCAAAGTATTGTGCCCATCGGATATAAATAATAGAACATATCATGCCCTTCGACAATCGGAGCTTGACCAAATCTATTAGAAGAGATGGCACTGCGCACATCTACTGCATCATCTAGCATCTGTAGGTACGGTAATAACTCATGAAGCAAAATAGAATCACCACAATCTATATCAAATTTTGTAGGGAAAATGCAATTTTCTGTTGGATTAACACAACCCGTGTAAGGCGAAACATCAATGAACACTGTTCTTGCTGGATTGCATTCCTCTTTAAAACAACACCACACTCTCATTAATGGTTTAAACTCCACTTCCACATTCATCCTATTTGGTCGAATGATTCTACTCTTTGTATGCTTGTGGCATGCCATCGCACCCCAAATCATGAAGAAATGTAGCTTTCTGTTAACATGATGCTCCAAAGTGTCCAGCATGTGTTGCACCATGCCCTTTTCTCCTGCAGTGGACCAAATGCCAACATGGTAGTGATCGAGCAACCATTGTAGAAACTCTAAACACCCAGGATGGAGAACAAGCCAATGCTTCCCATTGTGGAAGCTCATATGTTTATTTGACTTCGAAAAACAACGCTCGAGTAATAACCGTTTCAAATCTATTATCACCGCTAGTCTTAATTCTGTTATCACCTCGTTTGACATTATTTCTGAGGGTGACATTATGTCTTCTCCTTTACCTTCTAAGATTTCTTCCTGCACCTTGGCTTCATACAATGACATTGCATCTTCTCCTTTACCTTCTAAGCTTGCATTCACATTTGTCAATGGAACATTAACTGCAGACATTGCATCCTCAACATTTTCAATCAACCATGTTGAGCTTGGAACTTGCATGCTAATGTTCAAATTAGGCACATAATGAATCATTGGATCAGGTGTCACATGTACAGGCAATGCTTCTAGTGATGTGAAATTGAGATGGCCAATATCTGTTGATAAACAAGGAAATGAAATTCATAAGTAGAAACAAATTGAATATTGAGATGGAAAACCAAATTGTCAAACTTTAGGTTGTGTGCTCTCAATGCAATTTGTTTGTGTGAAAGCATTCATGTTTTTCTTTTTTAAAACAAAATTGGAATACTAAAAAAAAGAAAGCATTCATGTTCATATGCTTAGTATACCCCCTAAAGTTGTTGAATCTATACCCTTTCAAGTTATTTTAATCCCCAAAACTACATATCCTTACAATGCCAAAAACCTTTGCATAATAGATAGAGTGGAGTCCAACATTATCTAGCATTGCCCGAGTGTTCCCACTAAGAAAAGATTTGGCCAAGCAGCCAAAATATATTTAAGCATTCATATGAAGTGAATAAGGATAGAAACAACAATTTACACTAATTCATTCATCACGATCAAGACTCAACACACTTTTTAACATTTATGAACTCATAAATAAATTTGGATGTGTATCACACTCCAAAGGTATTACAACATGCAAACACATATTTTCATAAAATATATAAAATTAAACATATTCAAGAATACATATGAATGTTTGAATTATGGCAATGAGATAGAATGAATTTCCAAGTAATATTAAAAGATCTTTGGAACAAAATTAATACATCATATGGAGAATATAGCAAGATAACATATGGAAAACATGAACACCATATAAAAGGACAATTTCAAGGACCTGTTGCTTCCTCTTCTATTTCCCAAAACTTTGAAGCATGTTTTTGTAAATGCTCACGCTGCTCTTCATTGAAGGGTTGAAGCTCTTTTTGTCCTGGTATGGTATCAATTTCTTTATCCCCTCCACCTTCAATTGTATCATCTTCTTTTGATACCCCCTCTATTGCCAATATTGGTTCTTGCAAGCCAGCCCATTGTCGAATTTCATGATTACTGTAAGCATACGTGCAACATATACTTTCAACCTTTGCCAACTCCTCATAAGTCTCAACAACTGAAACAACACGCCTCTTACAAGAAAGAGACTCTATTGGAGCAAGCCCCTCAGAGAACAAGTCCCATACATACTCATCTTCTTGATAGAAACCCATGATCATGTCTTTCATGATACTTGAATGTTTTCTTTTCAAGGATAATTCAATGTCAAATTCATCATTATCCTCCTCGTCATCATCATCCTCATCACCTGATTCTTCTGCACCACTTGATTTTTCATATTTTTCATCTACAACATATATTGATGGCTTACATTGTGCATTGGTATAGCGCTCAATATCATTGAAATGCTTTTCCTTGCTTACCAGTACACAGGCAATTAAGCCATCCATAGATCCAGTGACAAATATATCTGTAGTTTCAAAATTAAGGCAACCGAAGTGTATTTTATATTGTCCGCATGTCTTATTTAATGCATTCTTCAAACATGATACATGATCCATGGTCAAGAACACCACAAGAAGGAATTGCACTGGGGGAGAAGCGATTGTCATCAAGCTTTTTAATAAACACTCAAAGCGATCCTCATTCCAATTTCTACTTTTGCTTGGTCCATATATTACATTCAAAAAGGCAACCCCTATTGCCATTGGCTCTTGGTACACATTATGTATAAATTCCATTCCCTCCATGTTTGAACCGACTGTGTAGAACCTCCAAGGCCAGGTGGAATTCGGTCCATGACTTGCACCTTCACTTTGTCCCATAATCCACCTCAGATACCTCTTTGCAGCATCAGGCAATGGTGGAGTTTCCTTGCCTTGTTGAAGCTTCACTTTTAACCATGAGCTAGAGCAACCACGAATCCGATGATACAATTCTGGAGTAATTTCAAAATGTAATCTGCACTCATCCCAATTTTTTAACATTAAAGAAGGCCATTCTGCCGATATAAACATATAAAGTTCTTCTTGTAGTGTAGCATCTCTCTTGATCTGCATAGCTCGTCCTTCAATATCAAGAATCATGGCATCAGTCTTTGTTTTAGCTATGACTACTCTACCTTCCTTAATGTCATTTTGAATTTGACCAATTTGATCATCACTCAATCCACGCAAGCATCTAAACATTGAGACTGTGGGTTGCCTACGGCATTTTCCATCTTGTGAATATTTGCCTGCAATGTAATCGTCAAGGATGGAGATCCAACCATCATAAATGGCATCTCTTGTGATTATCATATGTACATCCTTCGTGGCAAAGCTATTGCCCAATGTTACCTTGCCAGTGTCAATGAAAGCCTGCAAAATATATGAATCCATTAGAATGCAATAATTAAGAAAACCGACTTGTAAAAAATGATTCATAATTAAAATCTGTACTTACATCCCAATTCTCACGATCTGGATGTTCTTTTGCAAGCCCTTGTTATGCTTTCTTGGGTCTGTTAAAGAGAATCCATTGTCCCCTCACCTGCTTAAGTATATCAATGTATGGAGATTGTCTCAAGATATTTTGAGACTCCAGGTTTGCCATCTTTGATATCTCCACACAAAAGCCTGCGGGACAATTCACTACAATCCTCGCCTGGCAGGTGTGGTAGTAGTTCTTTCTTTGGGCCGTGCTGTTATCATCATTAGATGTGAATATTTTAGCAGCATATATTGAATGTTGTCCAGATAGTATCCAGTAGTGGCACTTGGTTAAATCCTTTTTATCTACCCTTTCCAGGGGCTGCTTTGTTTCAGGATTGAAAGGCATTAAATCCACTATAGTAGCAGGAGGCCTAGAGTTATAACCGAAGTCTGTAGCAAGCTTCTCCACATGCTCTTTGTTCAACCCTCTATATACATAGCTTGGAGGAGCTTTTTGACATCTTGTAACTAGAATTGAAAATGTTGCATGCAACCCGAATGGGTAGTATTTTTCATATTCCACCAAGCCTGATGGTTTCTTTTGCCCTTTTTTTCCTATGACCTTTCCACTTGGCTCCAATTCACTACCACTGCTTCTTTCCACAATTGCTAGCATACCCTTTGGAGGTGTTCCTTCTTGTGGTACATTAACTATAGTTAGCTTTCCTTTCTTTGCCCCTTCTCCGCTACCACCTGGTGCTTGAACCATAGTCGATTTACCTTTCTTTGTTCCTTCCCCACTATCTTCCCCACTCTTATGCTTCTTTAATGTTGCTGAAACTTTGCGATATGATTCAATGATTGTTGTCACTGTGTGAATTTCATTTCCATCAATTGATTCAACACTTATCTAGCCTCTTGAGTGCATGTTGTCATCTACATCAGACTTCATACGAGATGCTTCATAATCACTGGGATCCAAGAGAAACTTCTTAATTTGATTTATAATGATCAACAATCCAATATCTCCCTCTTTTCCAACCACATCTTCAGTGATTTGATGTACCGATCCAACACAAGTGTATGCACTTTTATTAGGCAACAAAACAAATAAGTGAACTCGTGTCAACTGTGCTCCCTCAATACTATATATGTCAAAGTACCAAGGTATGCTTTTTTTTGCAAATCCACTTACAACTTTCTCAACCTTCTTCACATTTGTGTCTTTCCTATAAAAGACCCATGCAATATACAAACTATCATCTTTATAATCTTTAATGTTAGACAAAACACATTATCGATAAACATATCTGAAATAGAATCTAGAATTGACACTAGACATAGTAGTAGATTTGAGAAAGTACTAGATTCTAGGGAGATTTGGCCGCACTAGGGAGATTTGGCCATGCGGCCAAATCTTATGGGCTTCTTTTAAAGCACTAGAAGGGGAGGTTTGGATGTGTGGCCAAATCATATGGGCTTCTTTCAAAGCACCAAAGTTTGGAGAGATTTGGCCTTGTGGCCAGATCTTGTGGGCTTCTTTCAAAGCACTAGGTCTGGAGAGATTTGGCTGTGCAACCAAATCTTGCTAGCTTCTTTCAAATCAGTCAAATCTTTCTAGCTTCTTTTAAATCATTGGGTTTAGGGAGATTTGGCTGTGCGGCCAAATCTTGCTAACTTCTTTCTAATCACAAGGGTTTAGGGAGATTTGGCCGTGCGGCCAAATCTTTTCAAAGCAACAGGATTTGGGGGGATTTGGTTGTGATGCCAAATCTTTCTAGCTTCTTTTAAATCACCTGGGTCTAAGGAGATTTGGCCATGCAGCCAAATCTTGCTAGCTTCTTCTAATCACGAGCATCGAGGGAGATTTGGCCATGTGGCCAAATCTTGCTATCTTCTTTCTAATCACGAGTGTCGAGGAAGATTTGGTTGTGTGGCCAAATCTTTTCAAAGGAGCAAGGTTTAGGAAGATTTAGTTGTGATGCCAAATCTTTATAGCTTCTTTGAAATCACCAAGATCTAGGGAGATTTGGCTGTACGGCCAAATGTTGTATGTTTTGAAAGAAGCCAGAAGATTTGGCCGCATGGCCAAATCTCCCCATTTAAAATTTAAAATTCAAATCTTAAGATTCAAATTTCAAATCTGAAAATTTCAAAATCTTAGATTCAAAATTCAAAATTTAAAATTCAAAATTAAAAATTCAAAATTCAAAATCTTAGATACAGAATTCAAATTTCAAATTTGAAGATATGAAAGTCAAATCATATACTAAAGACCCTACTTTCAAATCACACTTCGAGATTCCTACTTTTACAAGACTCTTTCTTTCAAATCGTGGTGTTTCGAAATGGAGAAAATGGAGAACATGCAAGAATTAGGTACACTTTCGATTTCTTTCGTTTTCTTACTTGAATGATTGAGTTGACAAAACATGTGTGCCTCAAGATCTATGGAGCACTCTAAGGTGGATGGAACCTGTGTGGAAACATGATGAAGAGAGTGCTCATGACATGTATCTCAAGTCAATTAGGTTCCAAGATAGATTAGCTTGGACTCATAAAGAGAATCTTGAGATAGTGCAAAGTGCTTGATTGATTTACTTCAAATGAACCTCCCTTTTATAGGTGAGGGTACTTACATCCATTTGCTTGCTCACATGTGGGATATCTCCTCCATGCCATGTGGCATCTTTTCCTTTACTCATACCTTTGCTCTACATGTGCTCATGGCATCATATCTCAACATGAGTAGCCATTGTTGTTCGTGAGCTTGTGCTCTTTGGATTTCAAGCAATCGTAGGAGCTAAAGAGAGAGTAGCTGTAGCAATTGTAGAAGTTGTCTTTCTTGCTGGCAAATGGAAGAGGAGCCGAAGGGGAGAAGCGCGGAGAGAAGAGGAGGAAGCGGGAGGGAAATAAATCTTCAAGAACTGACAACCAATTTGAGAGGTTTGTCACACAAATCCAATCTCAAGTGGTTGCCACCGATCATAGCATTGTTTTGCTCCCACGAAACTCCTTACGTTCTCCTCGGGAGGCTTGTTTGAAATGATTTTGTGGTAGATATCACAGCTCACAGCGAGCTTTACTCCCATCTCCCTCATGATGGAAGGGAACACGGAGGCAATGGTCTCGACTGCTATGTTAGAGGATTGCCTACAACTACACACGCATCCAGATCTGCGAAACAAAAAAGGCCACCCGATGCTGTAGAAAGCCGAAGCCCAGCTGCAGATTCACCAGGAGTAATTTTGCCGGTGTTGAGGGAGCGTCTTGTTGTAGAGATCCAGAAATGCAGGATGGATAAGGGACTGAGCCTTCCAGGCTTTGCATAACATCCGAGCACGGACAAGGGCAAGAAGAGGCAACCGACAGAGCATGAACTCTACTAGCTCTGTTGGTAACAATCCCTCACAGAGTGAGATATTAGCATTCTCGCTGCTGCTGCTACTGTTGGTATCGTGAATCCCGACCTACTTCCGTTGATGTGCTACCCAAGACCACCAAACATGATTGTTGGACTCAAAAAGATCGGAGGGTGCCAAAACTGGACGACGACAAAGGACGAGGATGGTGGAGGAAGAAAGAAGGACGACGAGGAGGAGGAAGGAAAGAAATCCCCCAAAAATAGGCTTTGGGGGGAAGAAGCAATCCCCCCAAAAAAGCATGCTTTGGGGGGGAGGGAGCAATATCCCCCCAAAAGCATGAAGAGCCAAAAAAAAAAAAGACCTCTTTCTAATCCAACTATTTTGTGTGGAATCTATGGAGAGTTGAATTGGTAATGGAATTTTAAAACCTACATAGTTAAATACACATTGCTAGGACAAAACTGGGATCGGGAGCCTCCCGGGACCTCTTATTTTGACATAGTTTTGAGCTTTTTTGCTTGCAATTAGCTAAGCAAGGGTGGAGGAGCATTTTTCAAGAACTACCCCATCTAAGACGTTGTCCTAAAGCTCTCAAACCACCCTAGGTACACATTGGAGATCTAGGAAGGGAGAGAACAAGGTGAGCCTAGCACTTGATTCCCCATGAAGACGAATTCAATTCCTTCTCATAGGTTTACTTTTTATGCTTGGTTTAAAAGGTTTGTTTAGCTTTGCCTTTTAAAGTTTTGGTTTTTTAATAGTTTTAGATTTTCTAGTTTGCTTTTAAAGTAATAGTATGATTTTAAAGTGTAATAGCGTGAATCATGAAAAGCATGTACGATTTTTTTGAAAGTAGGATCTCTACATTTGAATTTCAAAATTTGAAACTTGAAACTTGAAATTTGAATTTTTTATTTTAAATTTTGAATTTTGAATTTTAAACTTTAAATTTTAAATTTTAAAATCTGGATCTTCAATTTTTAAATTTAACGTTTGAAGATTTGTCTATGTGGCCAAATCTTCCTAGTGATTTGAAAGAAGATTTGGCCATGTGGCCAAATCTTCCTAGTGATTTGAAAGAAGCTAACAACATTTGGCAGCACGGCAAAATCTTCCCAAACCCTAATGCTTTGAAAGATTTGTCCACACAGCCAAATCTCCTAGAACCTAGTGATTTGAAAGAAGCATGCAAGAGGAGGTTGCACAGCCAAAACTCTCCATACCCTAGTGCTTTGAAAGAAGCCTACAAGATTTGGCCACACGACCAAATCTCCCCAAGTTTGAAAGAATGCCACGACCAAATCTTCTCAGTGCTTTGAAAGAAGTCACCGAGGTCTCGAAGGATTTGGCCGTGCATCCAAATCTTGCTAACTTCTTTGAAAGCACCAAGGTTTGAGCAGATTTGGCCGTGTGGCCAAATCTTATTGCTTCTTTCAAAGCACTAGTGTCTTCGGAGATTTGGCCATGTGGCCAAATCTTGTTGGCTCCTTTCAAAGCACCAGGGTCTAGGGAGATTTGACCATGTGGCCAAATCTTGTGGGCTTCTTTCAAAGCACCAAGTTCTAAGTAGATTTGGATGTGTGCATAAATCTTGATGGCTTCTTGAAAGCACCAGCATCTCGGGAGATTTGGTTGTGTGGACAAATCTTGCTATCTCCCTTTCAAAGCACCATGGTCTGTGAAGATTTGGCCATGTAGCCAAATTTTGCTGCCTAAAATTCAAAGCACCAAGGTTTAGGAAGATTTGGTCTTGCAATGAAATCTTGTAAAGCATTTTCATCCTAAGTCACACCATCAGATATCAATATTGAACTATAACAAATGCTATGTACTATGCAGGTGCCACATTGAAAGTGGGGATTAAAGTCAACTTGCTTGTCAGTGGAAAGATTGTTGCCATTGGGACAATATTCTCTACATCACATGATGACATGTGCCAAGGTGTGCCCTTGGGAGAAAACAATGTATCGGTGGCGATCGATATTTGTATGGATGAAAGTGCACTTCTTCCATTTCCTACAATGGATGCATTCTTAGTCTATGAGGCTTTGGGTAGTGTTGTTCGTTGGAAAGCACGATCAATGAGTTGTGTGGACAATGTCAATGGAGCTATTGTACCAATGAATGATATAACATTAGATACCATTGATGTTGAACCTCTATGTGAATATGATGAGTTTTCCATTCGAGAATCATGGAAGGACAAGAAAGTCTTAATATGGGATGAGCAGAAAACCAAGAGCATTGCAGAGGGTGTTGTTTTGTATATCTACCCATTTGAACCTATAAATTTTGAGATTCCTGGTGAAGGTAATCTAGGTGTGGGAATTGAAAAGTATCACAGTGATGTATAAGGCATCGATACCATCCACTTAATAAAATGGCCCATTGCACAAATAACCTTTTTAGATGGAACTTCATTAAGAATCGATGACACCATGAATTCTTCAAGTGGTTCTGGGAAAAAGCACATGGAAGATGAGGACCCAATGGAAAAATCCACAAAAAAGAGGCGTTACTGCATGATAAAGAGAAAAGCTAAAAACATGGCATGCCATTAGCATCATCTAGACTCACAAGGGATGCAGTCATAAAAGTATCTATGATTGATTGTTGTAAACAAAATTGTTGTCAATTTGCTGATCGTCAAATGATATCCAAATTATGCATAGAGTATTGGGGCCAAAGTTTGGAGGCCCGCACCAATTATGTATATGACACTCTTGGGGTTGCTTGTCGAAAAGATGACAATGGGCAGTTCAAATATGTCTTTTCATTGAATGGTATTCAAGTTTGTTGTAGAGCATGGTATGAAATGCATGGTATTCCAAAAACAACATTTTATCGATACAGGGAGCAATTTGAAATTGGTATACGAAGACCTGTGCATACATGGTAATAAAGGAATCGTGCGGAGAGGTTGGGACCACACAAAACTAGGTAGAGCCATAATCCAAGATTTTGTGGATAACAATTCTGAGCGTATGCCACACAAAAGTAGAACACTTCAGGATGGATCAAGGGAAACACAGTTGGTGATACCGGATGTATACAAGCAGGTTGATATTCTCTATGAAGTTAACATGCAATTAAAGCATAGTTTGGGTTGTAAGGAGATGTCAACTTCCACATTCAACCACATATGGAACTCTAAATTCATGCATGTAACTTTGTCAAAAACAAGTGAATTCTCTAAGTGTGGTTTATGTAGTGCAATCAAGGCTCAGCTTGCAGCGACAAAATGCCAAAATGAACGTAATAAGTTGATGGAAGATAGAAGAAAGCACATGTTACAACAAAAAAGTTGTAGAAATGTGTACTACACTTGGCGCAAATTTTCTAAAATGTATTCTCATACATACTTGTGCATTATCCATGATAAGATGGACCAAAAGAAGATAGCCATCCCTAGATTACGCAATCGTTCAAAGGACATAGACAAATCCTTTCAACTCCCAATGGCTTTGACTGGCATGATAACACATGGACATGGTCAAGGATGTTATGGTCACTTTTCTTTATCCTTGTGGCCGTCGGATCCTAACTTCACAATTGGTTCATTGGCTTTGTGTTTGAGAAATCTTGAAAGATTTGATGACCATGCACTTGGAGATTTGGTACATGATGGGATGCCAAGGTCTAACAATGCTCTGCTAAACGCACTAACCTCAAGAGAAGCATTGGATTCTCACTATGTTTTTAATGGCAAGCAACAACTTCATCTTGGAGCAGTGGGTGGAACATTCAAAGACCTTGGACTTGGAAGTTCCCATCAAGAAAATCCTTATAAGAAACTACCCAAACACCTATTGTTGCAGTTGGATAATTGTGGTTCTGAAAACAAGAATAGGTACTTGTTTGCATACCTATCATTACTTGTTGCTCGAGGGATTTTCAAGTCAATTCAATTGGGATTCTTGATGGTTGGGCATACACATGAGGATATTGATGCAATGTTTAGCAGGTTTTCAGAGAGGTTAAGAACTAGCCCAACATTGACATTTGCACATCTCATGGATACTTTTAGACAATGTGAGGAGTCTTCTCCAATGCCATTTTCGGTAACGGAAGTCCCTGATTTCAAGAGCTATGTTGATGGATGCCTATGCGATGGGAAAGATTCTTTAGTGGGACACTCAAAGCCTCTCCAATTTTGGTTCTTTATGCAAAATGAAGTTCCTATCATGAATATAAAGTGCATCCACGATCATTAGATTGGCAACCAAGTGAAGGTGGCATTGAGTTGTGGAAGAGACATCCAATGCTACCAAGTGGAGAGCCACCTTATGTAACCATGTTCAAGTATGTGAAGGATCACTTAGATGTGATAGTTGGTATCAAGGAGTATGTACGCTTTTGGGAAAAATGGGCACACTTGCAAGGTCCAGAAGCATCTTTCACAAAGTTTTACAAGCCAGTAGTGAAGTACTAGAAGAGCATGATTGATGAGCTTGATAAACCAAACAATAGTGTAGAGGGCATGTATGAGAGATTTTGGCCAAAGACGCAACATATTGATTGTGTGCAAGTAGTTGATAATGAAAACGATGAGTTTCAAGGAATTGAAGAGTTGAATGATCATTACTGTGGACCTCAAAGGAAAAAGCCAAAACAATCATTTGATCCAATGGTTGATGTACAAAAAGGACACTTTCTTTTGGTCCAACCAGCAGAAAAAATTTACCCAATTTGGCTAGGCATTGCTCAAACTGATGTACAGAAGGATAATAAATCTAAAAATTTCAAGAAGGTTTTCATACAATATTGGGCACCTATATGCAAAAGACACAATGCACAAATTGAGGAGGTATATGTAGATTTTTGGAACAAGGTTTGGATGTGCAATAAAGGTGATCCTCCACGTTGGGAATCTGTTGATGCTATTGTATGGTCATGGGTTCCAAAATGTAACCTCTCAAAGAAGGTTTCCTCAAAGAGCAGCAACCTCCCCATCAAGGTGAAGATACCAACCATTGCACGCAAGCGAGCTTTATCCAATTTGTCTCATAGAACAGATTCTGACTCTGATGCTGACTCCACAATGGAGTGAAGGTACTTGAAAAGCATGACTTTTTTTTCCTTGCACAACAATAATTTAATTGAATACTGACAAATATTTGGAAGGTATGACATTGATCTTTTTTTTTTATATTTTTTTTGGTAGACCATTGCTTTGTGGTTGCAAGTTCTGCACACTCGACAAAATATCAAGGACTAGTGTTGCATTCTTACTTTTTCTCCAACTAAACTAAAATGGTGTTTTTGAACACCACCTTTTTTCGAGAAGAGGCAAAAATGCTTCGTTAAACTCAAACATATGATGTTTTTTTCTCAGCTAATGCAAAACAGGCACACTCCAAATTGTGAGTTTCATATACACGGCCAAATCGGGAAAAATCTTTTGGCGAGCTTTTTAATGTGAGCTTTTTGACCATTTCCTTTATTTTTGTGAGCTTTTTTTAGAAATCCATACATGTTTTTGTTATAAGAAAGATGAGGAGGTTAGAAAGAGGGGGAGAGGATATAGGATATGTTCATTTTCATAGCATGTGGAAGGGGTGGAAGAGTGTATACTATGCACAAGGGGGGGCAGATATGAGTGGCAGTAGGAGGAAAAAAATTATGGAAGATATGTCCATATTCAAAGTAGAAGGGAGGAACTATGGGAGATATGTTCATTTTAAAAGTGTAAAATTTGAAACTTTTGACCTCATATTTGGATTCCTCGTCGAATTCCGGTCATTTTGAGTACCAACATGACCATATTCCGATAAAAATTGGAAAAATGGTGTTTTTGTCATTTTGGCCTCAAAATAGGCCTAAGACAGGCCAAAATGACAAAAACACCATTTTTCCAATTTTTATCGGAATATGGTCATGTTGGTACTCAAAATGACCGGAATTCGACGAGGAATCCAAATATGAGGTCAAATCTATCAAATTATACACTTTGAAAATCAACAAATTTCCCATATGCTCTCCCTTCCCCTTTACATTTAGTAGATGAACATAACTTTCACATTCCTTATCCTCTCTCTCCTCCTTGCACTTCTCTTTGCATACCTTATAAGTTCCCCCTCTAACTATGATAACGAATATATGTTCCAACTCCCCTCCCCTCCCTTCTCCATGCCACTTTACCCATGCGCCCATCCCTCCCCTTTTCCTTTATCTCCCCTCCCCCCCCTCTCTCCTCTTAACTGCAACCATAACCCAAACCTTCCACCCACCCCACTCCATGAACCCCCCCCCCTCTCTCTCTCAGGTGAATGAAAAGCTCACAATATTCATGAAAATTGAAAAAAAGCTCATGACAAAAAGCTCACCAAAAAATCACACCCGGCCAAATCCAGGGAGAAAGTCAATGGAGTGCACTCAATGCATTGTAATTGTAACCCCTCAAAAAATACCATGCATTGGTCGAAACCTCAACATTTGAAATTTTATTTATGTTGATGCAAACCATGCACATTTGCGAGATTTGGATGGACTGCCAAATCTATGGGAAAAATCAATGAAAAACATTGAATGTTACATGATTACAACCCCCCAAAAGTTCCCAAATTATCAAGATTTTCCCAAATTCTCTAATATCGTGTTAGTTATAGATTTCTGTGTATTTGATTTCATCTCTCTGTTATGCATTTTTCATTCTAAGCTTTTGAAATCTTAGATAAGTGTTGACTTCCATTTCTCACTCATCGGTTGGGATTTTGGAGTTCCAACAGAAGAGAGATATTTGTAGATTGTCTTGTTGAGTCTGATTATGCAATGGCACCCATGTTTTGAGGCATCTCAAGTTCTTTTATTTAGTAGTGGTCATTGACATGGGACCATGATTTCTTGAGCATACCTTATGCAGATCACTCTGGTTGCAGTTTGAGCCATGTGCGCTCATTTGTGGTGTGCATTGGTTGTAGTGGATGATTTATAGGCCATTTGGATGCATTGCGATCCTTATTGGATGCGCTAATAGGCCCAGATTGCCTTGTGGGATGCTATTTTTTATGGATGCTTTGCACATGGATGCTATTTTATGATGAGGGATAGCTTTGACACACTGTAGTTGATGCACTGATAGTGTTATGCTCTCTTGGATGAGATATTGTTGATGCATATGTCCATGGACAGTGTTTATGCTTGAGCCATTTGGCACTTACTGGCATTTTGGATTGCCATTGCAGTTGGCATTTTCTTTTGGGACAGATTTGCTCATATGGATGCATAGTACATGCACATGAGTCAACTGTATATTTTGATGCTTTGAGATTTGAGTTTTGGTGACATTTCACTCTATTGTGGCACACATTTGGGTGCACCTGGTATTTGGTGTGATTCTCTCTTGCAGGCACTAGTATTTGGGATTTTGCTTTATTTGCATCATGGCATCCTCTTCCATGTCTAAAAAGGAGTTTTTCAGCATTAAAAAGTTTGAAGGGACAAACTTTTCTTTATGGAAAGAACAGATAAGGGATGTGCTTATTCAAAAGAAGCAGATAAAACCCTTGCAAAGGATTGCAACTAAGCCCGCACCTATGTCCACAGATTATTGGAATGAGTTGAATGCATTGGCAAAGTCTACCATTAGACTTCATCTTGGGGAGACAATTTATTTCACAGTAGTCACTAAAAAGACTACGGAATCTTTATAGAAAAAGCTGTGTGCTACATATGAGAAAGAGACTACCTCAAACAAAGTCTATCTCATGAAGAGATTGTTTGAGCTGCACATGAAAGGAGAGGGTATCCATAGCTTTGTAGTTGAATGAATTTAATATCACTTTCAGTTAGCTTCAAGCTCAAAAGCTGAATTTCAATGCAGAAATGAGGGCAATATTTCTCTTATGCTCATTACCGTCCTCATGGGATACTTTTCGTACTGCTATCACTAACTCTACACCTGGTGGAGTATTGAACTTTGATGATGTGGTTGGTAGCCTCTTGGCCGAGGAGATTAGACGGAAGTCAATGGAAGGCAACAAGTAGGATGCAGCCTTAAATGTGCAAAGGGGCAACAAATCATAGTCCAGGGGGAAGTTTCAAGAAAGCGAGAAGTCCCATAGCAAGTCCAGGGCATGGAACATTGAGTGTCACTATTGTGGCAAGAAGGGCCACATGAAAAAGGATTGCTACAAGCTTAAAAGAGAGCAAAAGGATAAGAAAAAGAATGCAAATGAGATCGAGGATATCAATGCAGTCACACATGATAGTGACAATGACATTCTCTTCATGTCTAGTTTATCTGCAGAATTGCTTACCACTTCAGATTATGCATATTCCTAGGATTGGATTTTGGATTCTGGTGCTTCATTCCATGTTACTCCCCATAGGGAATGGTTCTCCACTTATGACAGTGGAAAGATAGGTTGTGTGCATCTTGGAAAAGACTATGCATGTGACATAGTGGGAGTAGGTGACATAAAGTTTTCTTTTGCAAATGGGTCTGCATTTATTTTGAAAAATGTGAGACATGTGCCTAAGCTGACCAAAAGTCTCATTTCAATGGGTTAGCTAGATGATGCTGGTTTCAGACCATCTTTGGTTTTGGGAGTTGGAAAATTTAGAAGGGCTCTATGCTTTTGGCCAGGGGTGCCAAGTGTGGGACTTTGTGTGGGGGTTAAAGGTCACTGTGCCTTAACCCCAGTTATGTACAATACTCAAACACATATATAAATGAATGAAAAAGAAGATTAGGGTGGTTCTGCACCCACTAAACTTGTGTGGCTCTCTCTCTCTCTCTCTCTCTCTCCTTCTTCCGTTCTTGCTTCCGTTGAGAGCACTCTCAATTGGTATCAGAGCCCAGGTGATCTAGCTGAGCGTGCGTGAATGCTTGAAGCTCAGCAGCTCTGTGGGAGGAAGGAGAAGCTTTGTGGGAAGCTTTGTGGGTGACTTTACTTGCATCCGAGTGTGCAGAGACCTTGGAGGAACCTTTGGAAAAGTCACTTTGGCTTTACGAAGTGGTTTTGAGAGCCTGTTAAGAGCTTTTAAAAAAAAAGTCGTTTTTTGAGCTTTTCCCTGTTTCGTTCGATGACAGAGACTCCGTAGTGACTTGTGGAGGCAACTATTACTTGCTTTTGGTGTCCACATTACTTCAGGAGCTTGGAAACACCTTCATTCTTGAATCTGAGATCATTTCAGTGGATTTCTGACTCACTGTGTCAATTCCTGCGTTTTTTGCCCGGGTGTTGGAACTCAAGTTTGGAGCAACCATTTGCAGATCTGTCAGTTCCGGTGGACTCAGGAGGTCCTAAAACTTCTATGTTGCTCATCATTCGCACTCCGGTGGAGTTTACAGATAGCTCTGTTTCCAAAAACGTTTTTCATTCCGTGTGTTGGACCCAGTGATTGAGGCCACGGTTTTCAAAACCGTCTGTCCCATTGTGTTCCGGACGCCCAAAAACCCCTACCTATCAGTTCTTGCATGATTCGGTGGAGGATTTTCAGAGTTATAAATCTCTGTGTATTATATTTCGTCTCTCTGTTATGCATTTTTCATGCTAAGGTTTTGAAACCTTAGATTTATGCCACATGGCAGTGGATAAGTGTTGACTCCCATTTCTCATTCATCGGTTGGGATTTTGGAGTTCTGGCAGAAGAGAGATATTTGCAGATTTTCTTGCTGAGTCCGATTATGCAATGGCGCCCATGTTTTGAAGCATCTCAGGTTCTATTTTCAGTAGCGCTCATTACCGTGGGACTATGATTTCTTGAGCATACCTTATGCAGATCACTCTGGTTGCAGTTTGAGTAGTGTGCGCTCATTCGTGGTATGCATTGGGTTGCAGTGGATGATTTATAGGCCATTTGGATGCATTGCGGTCCTTGTTGGATGCGCTGATAGGCCCAAATTGCCTTGTGGGATGCTATTTTTATGGACGCTTTGCACATGGATGCTATTTTATGCTGAGGGACAGCTTTGACACATTGCAGGTGACGCACTGATAGTGCTATGCTCTCTTGGATGAGACATTAATTGATGCATATGCCAGTGGACAGTGTTTATGCTTGAGTCATTTGGCACTTATTGGCATTTTCTTTTGGGCCAGATTTGCTCATATGGATGCATAGTATATGCACATGAGTCAGATGCATCTTTTGATGCTTTGAGCTTTGAGCTTTGGTGATATTTCAGTCTATTGTGGCATACACATTTGGTGCACCTAGTATTTGGTGTGATTCTCTCTTACAGGTACTAGCATTTGGGATTTTGCTTTATTTGCATCATGGCATCCTCTTCCACGTCTGAAAAGGAGTTTTTCAGCATTAGAAAGTTTGATGGGACAAACTTTTCTTTGTGGAAAGAACAAATAAGGGATGTGCTTATTCAAAAGAAGCAGATTAAACCCTTGGCAGGGATTGAAGCTAAGCCTGCAAATATGTCTGAGGATGATTGGAATGAGTTGGATGCATTAGCAAAGTCTACTATTAGACTTCATCTTACAGAGTCAGTTTATTTCACAGTAGTAAATGAGCAGACTACGGAAGATTTGTGGAAGAAACTGTGTGCCACTTATGAGAAGGAAACTGCCTCTAATAAAGTTGACCTCATGAAGAGGTTGTTTGAGCTGCAGATGAAGGAAGGGGTCTCCATTGCTTCTCACTTGAATAAATTCAATATTATTTTCAGCCAGCTTCAGGCTCAGAAAATGAATTTTGATGCGGAGACTAAGGCAATATTTCTCTTATGTTCATTGCCATCCTCATGGGATACCTTCCGTACAGCTGTCAGTAACTCTGCACCTGGTGGAGTACTGAAATTTGATGATGTTGTGGGTAGCTTGTTGGCCGAGGAGATTAGACGGAAGTCTATGGATGGCAACAAGCAGGATGCAGCCTTAAATGTGCAAAGGGGCAGATCACAGTTCAGGGGGAAGTCCCAAGAAAGAGGGAAGTCTCGGAGCAAATCCAGGGCACGGAACATTGAGTGTTACCATTGTGGCAAGAAGGGCCATATGAAAAAGGATTGCTACAAGCTGAAAAGAGAGCAAAAGGATAAGAAAAAGAATGCAAATTGGGGTGGAAATCAAAAGGAAGAGAGTCCAAGGGAGGACAAAGGAAAAGTGAAGATCGAGGAGATCAATGCAGTCACACGTGATAGTGACAATGATGTTCTCTTCATGTCTAGTTTATCTGCAGAGTTGCTTACCACTTTAGATGATGCATATTCCCAGGATTAGATTTTGGATTCTGGTGCTTCATTCCATGTTACTCCCCATAGGGAATGGTTCTCCACTTATGACAGTGGAAAGACAGGTTGTGTGCATCTTGGAAATGACTATGCATGTGACATAGTGGGAGCAGGTGACATAAAGTTTTCTTTTGCAAATGGGTCTGCATTTGTTTTGAAACATGTGAGACATGTGCCTAAGCTGACCAAGAGTCTTATTTCAGTGGGTCAGCTAGATGATGCTAGTTTTCACACCACTTTTGGCTTTCAAAGTTGGAAAATTCAAAAGGGCTCTATGCTTTTGGCTAGGGGTGCCAAGTGTGGGACTTTGTATCCCTTACATGTATCAGGGTTATTTGATCATGTTGTTGCAATAACCGAGCAGCCAAGCACTTCTTTGTGGCATTGCAGGTTGGGGCACATGAGCCAGAATGGAATGAAACTCTTATGCCGTTTGGGTTATGTACCGCATTTGAGTTTCTCTGATTTTGAATTTTGTGAGCACTGTCTCTATGGGAAGCAGACTAAATCAGCCCATAAAAGAAGGGGAAAGAAAGAGTTTGAAATGCTTGATTTGGTGCATTCAGACGTATGTGGTCCCATGCCTACACGGTCATTAGGCGGGGCTGAATACTATGTGACATTCATTGATGATGCAACTAGGAAAGTGTGGGCTTATGCTATAGCTCGAAAGAGTGATGTGTTCCAAGTATTTCAGAAATGGCTGGCCTTGGTTGAGAATCAGTCAGGTAGAATGCTTAAATGCCTACGGACTGACAATGGTGGAGAGTATCTCTCTCATGACTTTCAGCATTTCTGTGATACACGTGGGATTAAGAGGGAGCTCACATCCCCTCATACTCCAGAGCAAAATCCAATTGCAGAAAAGATGAATCGTACCATTCAAGAAAGGTTGCAATGCATGCTTTCCAATGCAAGTCTTTCTGGTGGTTTTTGGGCTGAGGCAATGAAGACTGCAGTGCATGTGATCAATAGATCACCTAGTAAGAGTTTGGATGGTGGTATTCCTGAAGAGGCATGGAGTGGCAATAAGCCCTCTTACTCTCATTTGCGTATATTTGGGTGTGAGGCATATGCACATGTGCCAAAAGAGCTTCAAAAGAAGCTAGATCCTAAGTCTAGGAAATGCATCTTTCTAGGTTATGGTGAAAGTGGAGAGATGGGCTATCGTCTCTGGGATCCACAAGCAAAGAAGATCATACGCAGCCATGATGTGGTCTTCAATGAGAAGAAGATGCATAAGGCACCCATGAGGGATGTGGAAATGAGGAGAATCACTTTCCAGGATGTGAATCCACCTGCCTATGTTGATAGACAGCAAGCTGTCCATGCACCAAATGTGCAAGAAATGGTACAACCAAGTACTCCCACAGGTATACAATCAAGGGTAGATGATGGATCATCTATTGGTGGAAATGATGAGCCAAATGTGGCTGATATGCAAGTGGGACAGCAAGCTGAAATGCCCTTGAGAAGATCATCTAGAGTGTCTAAACCGCCTGATAGGTTTGTTCCAGGGGTAGACTATGTGATGCTTACTGATTGCGGGGAGCCTTCTTGCTACAGAGAGGCTATGATGCATGAGGATCAACGCAAGTGGGAGTATGCTATGCAATCAGAGATGAGTTCACTTATGAAGAATAAGACTTGGGACTTAGTTTCTTTGCCACATGGAAAGAAAGCATTGCCATGTAAATGGGGCTACAAAATGAAGGTCACAGGTGATGATGTGCCTAGGTACAAGGCCCTTTTGGTTGCTAAAGGGTTCAAGCAAGAGAAGGGTGTGGACTTTGATGAGATATTCTCTCCGGTTGTGAAGATGACCACACTTAGATGCATGCTTGGACTAGTGGCATTAGAGGATATGGAGCTTATGCAAATGGATGTCAAGACAGCTTTCTTGCATGGGGATTTGCATGAGGAAATTTACATGGTGCAACCGGAAGGCTTTGAAGAAAAGGGCAAAGAGCATTTAGTTTGAAAGCTGAAGAAGAGTCTCTATGGTCTTAAGCAAGCGCCTAGAGAATGGTATCAAAAGTTTGATGCTTTCATTCGGTCCCAGGGTTTTAAAAGGAGTGAAATTGATCACTGCCTCTACACTAAAAGGGCTAAGGATAATAGCCTGATAATCCTGGCACTATATGTGGATGATATGCTATTGGCTAGCAAGAATACTTATGAGCTAGATGCATTAAAGGCCAAGTTGCATGAGGCCTTTGATATGAAGGATTTGGGACTTGCAGGTCATATTCTTGGTATGCGCATCACGTGTGATCGGAGTAGGAAACTCCTTTGGCTTTCACAAAAAGAGTATGTTACAAAAGTATTACAGCATTTCAATATGGAGGGGGGGAAGGCAGTGAGTACTCCATTGCCTCCATATGTGAAACTGAGTCATACAGATAGTCCCAAATCAGATGAGGAAAGGGCCATGATGGCCAAGGTTCCTTATGCATCAGCAGTTGGGAGTCTTATGTATGCTATGATAGCTACTAGACCAGACATTGCATTTGCAGTGGGAGTTGTTAGCCGGTATATGGCTAATCCAGGAAAGAGGCATTGGGAGGCAGTTAAGTGCATCATGAGGTACATAAAGGGTACCAAGGAGATGTGCATTTGCTTTGGTAAAGGAGACATGCGTGTACTTGGGTACACAGATTCAGACTATGCAGGGCATGTGGATAGTAGGAGATCCACTTCTGGTTATGTGTTCACCTTTGCAGGTGGTGCAGTGTCGTGGATGTCTCGTGCACAGAAGTGCATTGCTTTGTCTACCACAGAGGCTGAGTATGTTGCAGCCACAGAGGGTTGCAAGGAGGCTATATGGCTTGATCGGCTAGTGGGAGATTTGGGGATTCATACAGGTGCACCGACATTGCATAGTGATTCCATGAGTGCTATTCAGCTAGCACGGAATCCGGTCTTTCATGCAAAGACCAAACACATTGAGGTTAGGTATCATTTCATCAGGGAGGTACTTGAGGACAAGCGCATAGAGCTTGTCAAGGTTCATACAGATGATAACCCTGCAGATATGCTGACGAAGAGTCTACCTAGTCAGCGGTTTGAGTATTGTCGTGTATTGATGGGCATTGGATAGTATGCTCACTGGTTGTTCTCCCTTAAAGGCACATTGTCCTTTAAGTGGGAGGTTGTGGGGGTTAACATGCATTCAAAAGGTATTTAAAAAACCCCTCTGTAACCACATTGTATCTATTTTATATACCCTTACTATGAATTTTTATATCAATAATTATATCCCTTCAATAAATTTAAAATTTGAGAAGCCTATATTTTTTGCCCTCCTCTTGTACATTTCAGTGTAAGTTGAAATAGATGCTACTTATGAGAAATTGTATTGTATAATTAAATAAAACCCTTTAGTTTGTATGTCGTGGAGATGCATGCTTTACACCCATACTAGTACCTAATAGAACGTATTTTCAACTTTTGACCTTTTCAATTCTCAAAATCTCATATATTTACTCCACCTTATCCAAAATTTTTTCCCTTGCACACTCCCAAACTGTCACTAGCTACTAGAGATTTGCATGAAGTAATGTGAATTGAACTATGAATAAAATGGCACAAACTTATAAGAAGATGGCCCAAACTTTAACCTTATGTTGATCTAATGGGAGTTTTTATATTAAATATGATGCATGTAGTAGCATTATGTTGATTTAGTGCAAGTATTAATATCCAATATGATGCATGCACTAGCATCATGTTGCCTATATGCCACTTTCTATATTAGGAAAAGATAGTGTGTATCATCTCACCATAAAGGCATCCAACTTAATCATGTTAAGTGCACAAAGTTATTAAGCTTATTATCACTAAATCCCCATACCTTTTTAACAATTTATGTCGCTTTACTTTTCTTTAATTTACATGCTTTCATATTTATGTATTTGCATCACTTTTTTAAAATTTTTTTAATATCCTAACTTCCAAACCATATGCTAGATGCATTGTGAAGATAGTGGGAGAGAGGGAAAGAGTCTCACTTGAGGCTTTCTCACAAGCACAATGGGGGAGTACACACAAAGGTGGAGGCTGAAAATAGTTTTCCTCTTCTTAGTTGTGAAAGCCAAAAGAACTCTAGTACAAAGAAATAGAAGAACCCTATATGTGGGTCTCAAACCAAACTCAACTAACTAAGGTGGCATACTAACTGAGCCACGAACTAGTGTAGATAAGAATAGCTATCATCCAGCTATTATTCGTGGGCGGTGTACCAACCGCATCTGTAGCTAACAAGTCAGTGACATAAATGCACAACCGTCACCCTGGCATATCGCGAGTGGAGCTCGATATCTCAACACTCCCCCTCGAGCTCAATCCCAATTCTTGCACACCAAGCAGGTCTCTGAACTTGCGCAGCTTCTTTGCGCCCAATGCCTTTGTGAATATGTCAGCTACCTGATCCTCTAAGCTGACATAAACTAGATCAATGAGACCTAGTAAAACCTTCTCCCGCACATAGTCATAATGCACCTCAATGTGCTTTGTTCTAGCATGATAGACTGGGTTATTTGCCAAGTGTATACTGCTCATGTTGTCACAATAAATGACAACTGGCCCATCTATAGGCTGATGCATATCATAGAGTAGCTTATGCAACCAAGCTACCTCACATGCAGCCATTGCTGCAGCCCTGTACTCAGCCTCTGTGCTTGACACGACAACTGTAGGCTGTTTCTTGCTGCTCCAAGTGACTGCAACACTCCCAAAAGAGAACACATACCCACTGGTAGATCGTCTATCAGAAATACTACCAGCCCAATCAGCATCAGTGTATCCATGCAACTGTATCTGAACCCCAGCCTCATAAAATAGTCCATACTGCAATGTGGACTTCACATACCTGAGTATGCGTCTAGCCGCATCCAAATGCGGTTTCCTTGGAGCCTGCATAAACTGACTTACCAACCCAATAGCATAGCTCAAATCTGGCCTGGTAATGGTCATGTAAATCAAACTTCCTACTATGCATCTATACATAGTAGGGTCTTCTAAAAGCTCACCTGCATCTGCGCTCAGCTTCACATTCTGCTCCAAAGGAACTGAAATAGGCTTACAGCCTGTCATCCCATATTTGGACAGCATGTCCAGTCCATACTGCCTCTGCAAGAGCTATATCCCACTTGGTGATCTAATCACCGCAATGCCCAAGAAATAACGCAGCTCTCCCAAATCCTTCATCTCAAACTTCTGCCTCAATAGCATTTTCACATGAAGGATATCTTCATCACTATCACCTATGATGATCAAATCATCAACATAAATGACCAGCAGCATAATCCCTTTCTCTGTTTTTCTCACATAGAGTGAGAAATCTGCCTTGGAAATCTGAAAGCCAATAGTGACAAGATACTGTCCTATCTTGTCAGACCATTCTCTAGGTGCTTGCTTCAAGCCATACAAGGCTTTCTTCAACCTGCAAACAAACTCAGGATGAGTAGCATGAACATAACCTGCTGGCTGCTCCATAAAGACCTCTTCTTGCAAATCGCCATGCAAGAAGGCATTCTTTACATCCATCTGATGTAAAGACCATCCCTTTGATGTAGCCATAGCAATGGCTGCTCTTAGGTTGCCATCCTTGCAACCGGACTGAAAGTTTCTTCATAATCAATGCCATATGTCTGTGCATACCCCTTGACAACTAATCTTGCCTTGTATCTATTCACAGAACCATCTGCATTGTGCTTGATCTTATAAACCCACTTACAGCCAATTGCATTCTTGTCTTTAGGCAAAGGCACCAATTCCCATGTAGCATTAGCATCCATCCAAGGCATCCATTTCTTTATCCATGGCTTTCTCCCATTTTTCATTGCTCATGGCTTGCTCAAAAGAAGTGGGTTCTGGTTCCTGTATCACTTTGACCATATAGGCATAGTGAATGGCTGTAAATCCATCATATTTCAGCCTATCCACAGGATACCTAACCCTGGTAGACCTGCGCAAAATAGGCTCACTTCCAGGTGTTCTCAAAACATCCCTGGTCTTCCTTACTCCAGGTGTAACAACAGAAGGAATACCCAAATCATCAATGCTCTGTTCTGAGCCACTGGATTCACCATCCACACAAGAGTGACCTACATTCACATCAAACATGGGCTGATCTACCTTCTCTTTTCCTTTTCGTGATACCTGCATACCACTCTCTGCATTGCTTTGAGGAGATTCTCCTAATCTCAATCTACCTGTCCATGGTGAAGTATGTGAACCACTGCTAGAGGACACTCCACATCCACTAATATTTTGTGATTGCTGCTGTGAATTCTGTGCAGCATTACCATTTTGTGCATCTACATCAATCATCACATTTACTGGTTTATACCAGCTGCACATCTCATCAAAAACAACATCTCTGCTCACTGTGAACTTACGAGTAGAAGGGTTATAGCATCTATACCCTTTCTGTTGCAGAGAATAACCAATAAAGACGCACTTCTCAGCTTTTGGATCCAACTTGGACCTCAACTCATCTGGCACATGGACATAGGCAATGCAACCAAAAATTTTCAAATGAGAAATATCTGGTTTCCTACCAGTATACATCTCCTCTGGCGTCATGCCATGTATTGTTGCAGTGGGAGTCCTGTTCATTATATAAACTGCTGTAGCAACTGCTTCAGCCCAATAATAATCTGGTAGATCTTTTTCATTTAGCATAGCCGGAGATACCTCTCCAATATGCCTGTTTTTCCTTTCTGCAATTCCATTTTGTTGTGGGGTATGACTGCATGAATATTGCTGCTTTATACCATGCTCCTGCAAGAACCTTGCAAACTCATTTAAGAGGTACTCTCCCCCTCCATCTGACCTTAGGCATTTTATTTGCAGGCCTGTTTCTTTTTCAACCATAGCTTTGAAAGCTTTGAAGTGCCCAAACACTTCACTTTTCTTTTTCATAAAATACATCCAAAGTTTTCTGCTGAAGTCATCAATAAATGTGACAAAATAGTGACAGCCACCAATAGATGTAGCTTTAGTAGTCCACACATCAGAGTGGATTAATTCCAATGGCTTTTTACTCTCTTGAACATGCCTAGGAAAAGGGTTCCTTGCCTATTTTCCAAATTGACAGGCTTCACACACCTTATGCATTTCTGCAACCTTGAATTTAGGCAATCCTGCAACAATATTTTGGGCTTGCATTGATTTAAGTCGATGTATATTAACATGATCAATGCGTTTATGCCAGATATCAATATCTGCAACTACACCGGTCCCATGTGCAAACATTGCTGCACTCAATTTAGGCATGTCCGCATCCAACGTAAACATCCTGCCCTTCTTCTTTCCTTTTGCTATCAAGCGACCATTATTTTTCATATCCTCAACAAAGCATCCATGAGGATTAAATCTGACCTGCAAGCCCTGCTCAACCATCTGACCAATAGAAACCAGGTTCTTGGTGATGTTCGGGACATGAAATACATCAGACAAGTATTTCTTTTTCCCATCTTGCATAGACAAAGGAATTTTGCCAATCTGCACAATAGGATGTGCAGTATCATCACCAGTCTCCACAAATCCTGGTTTTTCCATTTTCCTTGCATCTTGCATCCATTTTGCATGACCTATCATGTGGTTTGACGCACCTGAGTCAACATACCACACATCATTTCGTTCTTCTTGTCACAGAATTGGTCATATGTTGTACCATAAATAGATGCTCATTTCTGTCATCACCCTGCCTACTAGAAGATGCATAATTGCCTTGCTACAATTTTCCATTCATAATGTCATTCTACTTTTTATAGCAGTCCTTAACCATATGACCCATTTTGCCACAATAGTAGCATTCAACATTGCTGTTTGCATTTTGGTCTCTCTGCCATCCACCACGGCCTCTTTGGCTCCCCCTGCCTCTAGAGTTACCACGTCCTCCTGCATAGGACTGGTTTTCCTACGTTTGCTGCATATTCTGATTTCTACCACGGCCTCCAGATCTCGGCCTCCTCTACCTCTGCCTCTACCCCTTCCAGCATTTGAGTAGAAGAGAGTTTCTTTTGAGGTTCCTCCTGAAGAAGATGCACCACCATTTCTCTGCTCTTCAGAAATTAGAAGAGCAATCAACTCCTCAAAATCAGGAATTTTTTCACGGACGGCAATGGATGTCCGGAACTGTGCATAATCCTTTCCTAGACCATTCAAGGTCACAAAAACTAAATTGTCATCATCCACTGGCGACCCAATGGAAGCAAGTGCATCCGCAATTTTCTTCATCTTCATGTGGTAGTCATTGATGCTCATATTTTCTCTCTGCACATTGTGCAGCTCTTGCTTGAGCTGCATTTTCCTGGCTTGCGTATTTGTGCTGTACATTTTTGCCAAAGTATCGCATGCCTCATTTGGCGTACTTGCATTTTGAATATGCACAATCATGGAGTCCAAAATACTGATAGACAGCCAGTACATAACTTTCCTGGCTCTCTCATGCCATCCTTTGAATGCCTGCATTTCCTATTGATTGGGAACATTAGGAAGAACAAGTTCTTCTTCATTTCCTGTAATGAACTCCCAATAGCCTTTTCCCATCAAGAAATTCATCATTCTAAATTTCCATGCCTGGAAGTTGTTCTTGTCAAGATTTTCAGTGACAATCTGTGAAAGAGAATCAGATGCCATTATAGAACACTGAGAAAATATTCTGTCACTGCAAAAAACACAGCTTTTGCCTCACACGGGCAGATCTGCAAAACTGACGAAAGTGGTATTTCACCACACAGTCACTTCCTAGTGATGATTTTGCATCAACAGGCAACAAGCATTAATCTACAACTCCCAATGTCTCTGCGCATAGGCATACGATGCAATTTCTACGGCAACTTTTCACCGACCTGCAGAACAGTGGTCGCACAGCAAAAACAGGGCCTTTTTCTGAGTGCCTGCGGAGAACTTCCGCCTCCAAAATAGGCCCCGAAATGACCTCGAATCAGAAGTGCCTGCGAAGGGCGTCTCAATCTGAGACAGTGCACTCTTGCACTTTCGGCTGTGCTACCTGCAGAGATTTGCTCCCAAACTCGAAAAAGGAAAGCAACACTGGTCCTCTTACCAAGACACTGCGAACTTGGTTTGCTTTCTTGAGCTCCTTACCACGAACAAGGCTCTGATACCATGTGAAGATAGTGGGAGAGAGGGAAGGAGTCTCACTTGAGGCTTTCTCACAAGCACAATGGGGGAGTACACACAAAGGTGGAGGCTGAAAACAATTTTTCTCTTCTTAGTTGTGAAAGCCAAAAGAACTCTAGTACAAAGAAATAGAAGAACCCTATAGGTGGGTCTCAAACCAAACTCAACTAACTAAGGTGGCATACTTACTGAGCCACGAACTAGTGTAGATAAGGATAGCTGTCATCCAGCTATTATTCGTGGGCGGTATACCAACCGCATCTGTAGCTAACAAGTCGGTGACATAAATGCACAACGGTCACCCTGGCATATCGCGAGTGGAGCTTGATATCTCAACATGCATATGATATAAAAGGAAAATTTATAGAACAATGAGATATTATAGTGTTGAAATATCAAGCTCCACTCGTGATATGCCAGGGTGACTATTGTGCATTTATGTCATCGACTTGTTAGCTGCAGATGTGATTGGTACACTGCCCATGAATAATAGTTGGATTATTAGCTATCCTTATGTACTCTAGTTCATGGCTCAGTTAGTATGCCACCTTAGTTAGCTGAGTTTGGTTTGAGACCCACATATAGGGTTCTCCTATTTCTTTGTACTAGAGTCCTTTTGGCTTTCACAACTAAGAAGAGGAAAACTATTTTCAGCCTCCACCTTTGTGTGTACTCCCCCATTGCGTATGTGAGAAAGCCACAAGTGAGACTCCTTCCTTCTCTCCCACTATCTTCACATAGTATCAGAGCCTAGTTCGTGGTAAGGAGTTCAAGAAAGCAAACCAATTTCGCAGTATCTTGGTAAGAGGACCAGTGTTACTCCCCTTTTTCGAGTTTGGGAGTAAATCTCTGCAGGTAGCACAGTCGGAAGTGCAAGAGTGCACTATCTCAGATTGAGATGCCCTTCATAGTGTGGCAAGAGGGTAGTATATGCTGCGAGAGAGGATGGAGCCTTTGGTGACTTTATTTTTTTAATTCGAGGCCGTTTTGAGGCCCGTTTTGGAGGCAGAAGTTCTCCGCAACCACTGAGAAAAAGGCCCTATTTTTGCTGTGCGACCACTGTTCTGCAGGTCAGTGGAAAGTTGCCGCAGAAATTGCATTATATGCCTATGTGCAGAGATATTGGGAGTTATAGAATCATCCTTATTGCCTGTTCATGCAAAATCGTCACTAGGAAGTGACTGTGTGGTCAAATACCATGTTCGTCAGTTTTGCAGATTTGCCCTTGTGAGACAAAAGCTGTGTTTTTTATAGTGACATAATATTTTCCACTGTTCTGCAATGGCGTCTAATTCTCTTTCATAGATTGTCACTGAAAAGCTTGATAAGAACAACTTCCAAGCATGGAAGTGTAGAATGATAAATTTCCTTATGGGAAAAGGCTATTGGGAGTTCATTACAGGAAATGAAGAAGAACCAGTTCTTCCTAATGTTCCCAATCAACAAGAAATGCAGGCATTTAATGGATGGCATGAGAGAGCCAGAAAAGTTATGTATTGGATGTCTCTCAGTATTTCGGATTCTATGATTGTGCATATTCAGGATGCAAGTATGCCAAAGGAGGCATGGGATACTTTGGCAAAAATGTACATCACAAATACGCAAGCCAAGAAAATGCAGCTTAAGAAAGAGTTGCACAATGTGTAGAGAGAAAATATGAGCATCAATGACTACCACATGAAGGTGAAGAAAATTGCAAATGCACTTGCTTCCATTGGGTTGCCAGTGGAAGATGATGATTTAGTTTCTGTGACCTTGAATGGTCTAGGAAAGGATTATCCACAGTACCAGACATCCATTGCCGTCCGTGAAAAATTTCCTGATTTTGAGGAGTTGTTTGCTCTTCTAATTTCTGAAGAGTAGAGAGATGGTGGTGCATCTTCTTCAGGAGGAATTTCAAAAGAAACTGTCTTCTACTCAAATGTTGGAAGAGGTAGAGGAGGCCGATCTGGAGGCCGTGGTAGAAATTAGAATATGTAGCAAACTCAAGAAAACCAGTCCTATGGAGGAGGACGTGGTAACTCTAGAGGCAGGGGGAGTCAAAGAGGCCGTGGTGGATGGAAGAGAGTCAAAATGCAAACATCAATGTTGAATGCTACTATTGTGGTAAAATGGGTCATATGGCTAAAGACTGCTACAAAAAGCAGAATGACATTATGAATGGAAAATTGCAGCAAGGCAATTATGCATCCTCTAGTATATAGGGTGATGACAGAAATGAGCATTTGTTTATGGTGCATCACATGACCAATTCTATGACAAGTGCAAAAGAAAGCAATGATGTGTGGTATGTTGACTCAGGTGTGTCAAACCACATGACAGGTCATGCAGAATGGATGTAGAATTCAAGGAAAATGGAAAAATAATAACATTGGTAAAATATCTCCCACTCTAAAATCCAAATATATGCACTTTGTATTCCTGATGACATGTGTTGGATAAGTCTCATCTCTGTCCCATGCAATAAATGCTTTGTTGGAAGTATTATAGGGCATAACATCTCCAAGGATTTCCATATCCCCACACTTATTCTTTAGCTCAACATGTGCACTAAGAATCCTTGATACGATAACCGCCACCTTATCTTCGCCAAGTCTTCTAAAGTGACAAATAGAATTTGGATCACTTTCATGGATTGTAGCAAATGCAACTACTTCTCTTTTGCAACATAGAATCGCCTCCATCCCCGGAATAAATTTTATAGCCATCTCCTTTCTGAGTTTCCTTTGCAAACAAGCTCTAACAACCATTATAAAGAACATTAGTCTCTTCTCAATACTCTACTTTATTAATGATTTAAAAATCTAGATCTTGTTTAAAAATTTAATCAAACCCTAAACCCTAAACCCTAAATCCTAACCCCCAAACCCTAAACCCTAATTCGACTCTTGAAACAATAAACCCTGATTCCTAAACCCCCTAACCCCTAATTTCTAAACCCTAAATTCTATACCCTAATCCCTACTTCCTAAACCCTTAAACCCTAAGCCCTAGATCCTAAACCCCTAAATCCTAATCCGTAAAACCTAACCCTAATCCCTAATCCCAAAATCCTAATCCCAAAACTCTAATTCCTAAACCCTAACCCTTAAACCCTAACCCTTAAACCCTAAACCCTAATACCTAAACCTAAACTGGTAAACCCTCATCCCTAAAACCTAACTCATAATCCTTAATCCCTAAACACTAAATGTTAATCTTGACTCTCTAAACCCTCAACCCTAACCAATAAAAACCCTAAATCCTAAACCCCAAACCCTAAACCCTAACTCCCACCCTAAACCCTAAACCCTAACTCTCGAACCCTAAACCCTAAACCCTAACTCCAAACCCTAAACCCTAAATCCTAAACCCTAAATCCTAAACCCTAACCCCCAAACCCTAAACCCTAAACCCTACCTAGTAAACCTAAACCTAAACCACCAAACCCTAAACCCTAACCCCCAAACCCTGAACCCTAAACCCTAACCCTCAAACCTTGAACCCTAAACCCTAACTCCCAAACCTTAAACCCTAAACCCTAAACCCTACCCCCCAAACCCTAAATCCAAACCACCAAACCCTAAACCCTAACCCTAACTCACAAACCCTAATTCCTAACTCACAAACCCTAAACCCTAACTCACCAAACCCCAAACCCTTAACCCAAACCACCAAATCCTAAACCTTAAATCCTATGAGTGTTTTCAATAATATCATTTATTTAAGTAATAGTTTTAATTAGAATTCATTAGTAGTGGAATTGATAGTAGGAATGTGGGAATGGGAGTGGGAGTTGGGAGGGTGGTAGTGGGAGGAAGGGAGAGTGGGAGTGTGGAGAAAGGGAGTGTGGGAGGGTGGTAGTGGGAGAAAGGGAGAGTGGGAGAGGGAGTGGGAATGGGGGCGATGGGGGTGGGGGTGGGAGGATGGGAGTGGGAGTGGGAGAGGGAGTGGGAATGGGGGAGGTGGGGGTGGGGGTGGGAGAATGGGAGTGGGAGTGGGAGAGGGAGTGGGAATGGGGGAGGTGGGGGTGGGGTGAGGGTGAGGGTGGGAGGATGGGAGTGGGAGTGGGAGTGGGAGGGGTGGGGAGTGGGAGTGGGAGGATGGGAGTGGGAGAGGGAGTGGGAATGGGGGAGGTGGGGGTGGAAGTGGGAGGGGTGGGGTGGGAGGATGGGAGAGAGAGTGGGAATGGGGGAGTGAGGGTGGGAAAATGGGCGTAGGAGTGGGAGAGGGAGTGGGAGGATGGGAGTGGGAGGGGTGGGGTGGGAGGATAGGGATGGGAGAATGGGAGTGGGAGTGGGAATGGGAGTGGGAGTGGGAATGGGGGGGGGAGGGGTGGGGGTGGGAGGATGGGAGTGGGAATGAGAGGTGGAGGTGGGAGGATGGAAGTGGGTGGGAGAATGGGAGTGGGAGTGGGAGAGGGAATGGGAATGGGGGAGGTGGGGGTGGGGTGAGGGTGGGAGGATGGGAGTGGGAGTGGGAGGGGTGGGGTGGGAGGATGGGAGTGGACGAGGGAGTGGGAATGGGGAAGGTGGGAGAATGGGTGTGGGCGTGGGAGTGGGAGAGGGAGTGGGAATGGGGGAGGTGGGGTGGGAGGATGGGGGTGGGAGTGGGAATGGGATGGGAGGATGGGAGTAGGTGGGAGAGGGAGAGAAGATAATCTAATGGAGAGGCCAATGGGAGAGGAGATAATGATATAGAAGGACCAATGAGAGAGAAACACTTAAAACCCTAGTTTTTCTTATATATACTCTCCTTCTCTCATTTCAACAAGGAAGAGCAAGAGGAGAAGCAAAAAGAGGAGGAAGAGCAAAAGCAAGCACAAGCATAGATCTCAACTTTTTTCCAGGTACTTTTTTTTAAATTTGTATTCTTTGAAATTTTATTATAGAGAGAGAACTTAGAGAGAGAGAAAAGTGAAGGAAAGACTTTTAGAGAGAGATTATAAGAGAGAGAGTCTTGCTGCCTCGGTAGCAAAAGAGAGAGAGAGGGAGAAAGAGAGAGGGAGAGAGAGGAGAGACTTTTAGAGAGAGAGAAAGAGAGAGGAGAGATGTTTAGAGAGAGAGAGGGTGAGAGGTAAAAGAGAGAGATAGAGGGGAGGGCTGCGCGAGAGGAGAGAGAGAGAGAGAGGGGGGCCATGAGAGGAGAGAGAGAGAGAGAGGGAGGGAGAGATTCGTGAGACAGAGAGAGAGAGAGAGAGAGACTGCATGAGAGGAGAGAGATGTGAGAGAGATAGAGGGAGAGAGAGCGATAGAGGGCTACGGGAGATGGGAGAGATGAGAGGGAGAAAGAGGCGAGAAAGAGAAAGGGAGAGAGGGAAAGGAGAGAGAGCGCGAGAGAGGGAGGGGGAGAGAGAGAGAAAGGAGTGCCGAGAGGGAGAGAGAAAGGGAGAGAGACCACGAGAGAGAGAGGGGGAGAGAGAGAGGGGGGGGAGGCACAATGGGAAGGAGAGAGAGAGAGTGTGTGTGTGGGGAGGGAGAGAGAGGGAGGGAGAGAGTGGGGCATGCTGCCATGGCAGCACGCGAGAGAGAGAGAGAGTGGGGAGAGAGAGAGAGGGGGGGATGCACAGTGTGGGGGGGAGAGAGAGAGTGGGGAGGGAGAGAGGGGCGGAGAGAGAGAGTGGGGAGAGAGAGAGGGGGGAGGCACAGCACGAGGAGGGGGAGGGAGAGGGAGGGAGAGAGGGGCACACTACCACGGTAGCATGCAAGAGAGAGAGGGGGAGAGAGAGAGAGTGGGGAGAGAGAGAGAGAGGGGGGAGGCATAGCACGAGGGGGGAGAGAGAGAGTGGAGAGGGAGAGAGGGGTGCGCTACCATAGCAGTGCGTGAGAGAGAGAGGGGGGGAGAGAGAGAGTGGGGAGAGAGAGAGGGGGGGAGGCGCAACACCAGGGGGGAGGGGAGGGAGAGAGGGGCACGTTGCCGCGGTAGAGCACGAGAGAGAGAGTGGGGGAGGTGCAACGCGAGGGGGGGGAGGGAGAGAGGGGCGCGCTGCCACGACAGCACACGAGAGAGAGAGGGGGGGATAGAGAGTCGGGAGAGACAGAGAGGGGGGGAGGCACAGCGAGAGGGGGGGGAGAGAGAGTGTGGGGAGGGAGAGAGAGGGAGGGAGAGGGGCGCACTGCTGCGGCAGCATGTGAGAGAGACAGGAGGGGGAGAGAGAGAGTGGGGAGAGAGAGAGAGAGGGGGGAGCTTGCTCTTCATAGGCATCAGACTCAATGTCCAACAAGATACGATTATTGCAGCACATATATACTAGTTTCTCAGCTCGATTCACGAACAATTGATTTTGAATAATACTATGCAATTTCTCTTTGAACTGGAGTTTGAAGCACATTGGGCAAGTACGCACACTTTCAATGGCCTCAAAAGATCACAACCCATACCATTCAACATCTACTACTTCCATGCTAGTTGATGTTTTGCCATTTCTTGTACAAAAGTGCCGATGAACCTGCCCTCTTTCAATCGATCTTTGGTAAACTCCGAAATGCATTGAGCAGCTTGACGCAGCGCGAAGGGGGGGGAGAGAGAGAGGGGGAGGGAGAGAGGGGTGCGCTGCCGCACTACCGCGGCAATGTGCGAGAGAGAGAGGGGGGAGAGAGAGAGGGGGGAGATAGAGAGAGCAGGGGAGGCATAGCAGGAGGGAGAGAGTGGGGAGGGAGAGGGGCGCACTGCGACATCAGCGCACGAGAGAGAGAGGGAGGGAGAGAGAGAGGGGGGAGGCACAACACGAGGGGGGGAGAGAGAGAGGGGGAGGGAGACAGGGGGTGCTGCCGTGCCAGCACACGAGAGAGAGAGGGGGGGAGAGAAGAGAGGGGGGAGGCGCAGCACGAGGGGGGAGAGAGAGAGGGGGAGGGAGAGAGGGGCACGCTGCCGCTATCACGGCAACACACGAGAGAGAGAGGGGGGAGAAGAGAGTGGGGAAAGAGAGAGAGGGGGGGAGGCCACTGCCATGAGAGAGGGGGGGGGGGAGAGAGTGGGGAGAGAGAGAGGGGGGGAGGCGCAGCGCAAGGGGGGAGGGAGAGAGGGGCGCATTGTCGCGGCAGCACGCGAGAGAGAGAGAGGGGGGAGAGAGAGAGTGGGGAGAGAGAGAGGGGGGGAGGCACAGCGTGAGGGGGGAGAGAGAGAGGGGGAGGGAGAGAGGGGCGTGCTACCGCAGCAGCACGAGAGAGAGAGAGGGGGGAGAGAGAAAGTGGGGAGAGAGAGGGGGGGGAGGCGCAGCGCGAGGGGGGGGAGGGAAAGCATGGGGAGGGAGAGAGAGGGAGGGAGCGAGGGGCGAGAGAGAGAGAGAGAGAGTGGGAGGAGTGGGAGAGAGAGGGAGAGCGAGAGAGAGAGAGAGAGAGAGAGAGAGAGAGAGAGAGAGAGAGAGAGTGGGAGGGAGAGAGAGGGGCATGGGCACCGCGAGAGAGGGAGTGGGAGGAGAGAGAGGAGAGAAAGAGTAGGAGAGCGAGAGAGAGTGGGAGAGAGAGAGAGGGGCACACTTTCGTGGCAGCAAGAGAGTGAGAGAGAGAGAGAGAGAGAGAGAGAGAGAGAGAGGAGTGGGAGAGAGAGTAGAGAAAGATAGAGTGGGAGAGAGTAGGAGAGCGAGAGAGAGAAGAGAGAGAGGCACAGCGTGCAAGTGAGAGAGAGAGAGAAAAAGAGAGGAGAGAGTGGGAGAGAGAGAGAGAGAGAGAGAGAGAGAGAGAGAGAGAGAGAGAGAGAGAGAGAGAGAGAGAGAGAGAGAGAGAGGAAATGAAGAGGAGGGGAGAGAGTAAATAAAGATGAGAGGAAACGTAGACTAGAGGCGAGAGGAAATAAAAAGGAGAGGAAAGAGAGAGAGAGAGAGAAGAGAAAAAGAGAGGGAGAGGAGAGACGAGAGAGAGAGAAGCGTACTAGAGTGAGAGAGAGAGAGAGAGAAAGAGACAAGAAGAAGAGAGAAGCATACTAGCATGAGAGACAGAGAAGAACAAGAGAGGAGATGAGAGATATTGACGAGAGATGGATGAGAGATGAAAATTTAGAGAAGGAGGGCACAAGAGAAAGTACGATCAGAGATAGAAAATCTTACCAATGAGGAGGAGAAATGAGTGGCCGATGATCAAGGAGAGATGTTTTGATGGAAAATTTTGGGAGCTACGATCAATGAGGCATATTAGAGGAGATTGGTGTGTGATTTAGTCAAAACTTAAACAAACAAAACTATAAACCTTGGTGTTTGAAAAGAGAAACGTGTGGAAACTTAAATTTCAAATTTCTTGCCTTTTTTTAAACTATGAATCCTTGTGTTTGAAAAGATAAACGTGTGGAAACTTGAAAATTGTGATAAAAGACAACCTTGTGTTTGAAAAGACAAATGTGTAGAAACTTGAAAAGTGTGAAAAGATAAACGTGTAAAAACTTGAAAAGTGTGAAAAGACAAATGTGTGCAAAAAGGAAAACTTGTGGAAACTTGAATTTTAAATTTTCCTTTGTTTTTAAATTTAAAATGAGTTTCACTTCCATTTTCAATTTACTAGTTTAATTTCTCAATTAAATTTTCTGAAATAGAGTTTACAAAAATGCATTTTATTTTGGAATATAGAAAGTATAATTTTTATTTTATTACATTTTTAAAAAATTTAAAAGTAGTTTAACTTACATTCGTTATTATTACTTTAATTTATTTCTTTTTAGGGAGAATTAATATATTCTTCTAGGTAAATATTAAATTTTTAATTTTAAGTCTCATATTCTTAGTTTGACGTTATTTTTTCATAAACTTTAAGTTAAATTGAATTTATTTATATTTCAAATTTTGTGATTTCAAAATTTTAAGTCTTATTTTCTTAATTTTACGTTATTTTTTCATAAACTCTAAGTTAAATTGAATTTATTTATATTTCAAATTTTGTGATTTCAAACTAATAAGAATTTACTTTGTCAAAGTTTAAACTTCTTATGATTGTGAATTTTAAGTTCTTATTAGTTTTAAGTTAAATTAATTTGAATTAAAAAAGATTTTGGGGGTTTGGGTTTAAGGTTTGGGGATGAGGGTTTAGGGTTTTGGAGTCAGGGCTTAGGGTTTGGGGTTAGGGGTTTACGGTTTAGGGTTTGGGTTTGGGGTTAGTGTTTAGGGCATTAGTATTTGGGGGTTAGGGTTTACGGTTTAGATTTTAGGGATTCAGGGTTTAGGGATTAGGGTTTAGGATCTGGGGGTTAGGGTTTAGGGTTTGGGGGTTTGGGTTTAGGGTTTAGGGTTTAAGATTTAGGGTTTGAGGTTTGGGTTTAGGGTTTAGGGTTTTGCGATTAGGTTTTAGGGTTTTAAGGTTTGGGGTTTGGGTTTAGGGTTTGGGAGTTTAGGGTTTAGGGTTTGAGGATTTGGGTTTAGGGTTTAGGGTTTGCATTTAGTATTCAGGGTTTGGGGGTTTGGGTTTAGGGTTCATGATTTAGGGTTAGGTTTTAAGATTTGAGGGTTTGGGTTTCACGTTTAGGGTTTGAGGTTTGGGTTTATGGTTTAGGCTTAAAGGTTTGGGTTTAGGGTTTAGGGTTTAGGGTTTGAGATTAGGGTTTAGGGTTTAGGGTTTAGGGTTTAGAGGTTTAGGTTTAGGGTTTAGGGTTTAGGGTTCAGGGTTTAAGGTTTGGGTTTAGGGTTTAGGGTTTAGGGTTTTGAGGTTTGGGTTTAGGGTTTAGGGTTTTAGGGTTTTAAGGTTTGGGGGTTAGGGTTTAGGGTTTGGGAGTTTAGGGTTTAGGGTTTAGGGATTTGGGTTTAGGGTTTAGGGTTCAAGGTTTGGGGGTTTGGGTTTAGGGTTCAAGATTTAGGGTTAGGTTTTAAGATTTGAGGGTTTGGGTTTCGTGTTTAGAGTTTAGGGTTTAGGGTTTAGGATTTGGAGTCAAATTAAACTTGTAGTTTTTATTATTTAAATTCAAATTTATTGAGATTTTAACTTCTTATTAATGTGAATGTTCAATTCTTATGAGTTGTAAGTAAATTAGTTTTTGAAAATATAAATTTTATCCTTTTTAAACTCGCAACCTGAGTGTATTAAAAAGAATAATGGAAAATAGATTATTTTTTGCTTTTAATTCACAACCTAAGGATATTAAAAAGAACAATGGAAAATAAATTATTTCTTGCTTTTCTTCGCTTCGACATTTGGTGTAGTCTCGATTAGCATAGATTAGTTTGTCCTTAGAGGAGAGAACTCCAAAAAAACCAATCAAAGCCATGCTCAAAATTTCCCGACTAGTTCCTAATCGAAGTCAGTCCATTCGTTCACATTTGGTTTCACACTCACAACAACCCTACCATTTAAGCAACGATCAAGGTTTTTAAACTTTCAAGATGATTGAAAGTTGTATCAGTGGACATGACAAATTACAGTTGAATCAGTTAAGGGACTAGACATAGCAAATTATATTTATACCAGTTGTGGGAGTTGACAGAGCACTTTACACTTATAGCAGTTGTGGGAGTTGATAGAGCATTTTGCACTTATATTTGACAGACTTCAAATTTGTATTCGATTGTACTTTATTTAATTTTACACTATCCACGAGATCATTGTAAATCCTTATTTTTTTTCACATTTATGCAAGTGTCTAAGCCTTGTAAAGCTTTTTAGGCTATTTCCAAAGCATGAAATTGACACTTATATGATTGGGAAGAATAAAAACTTGAGGTGTATTAATGGGACTCATTGTACTTTTGATTTATCAAAGTAATTGTAGTTTGTCAAAGTATCTAAAATTTGTGTTGTGCTTTAATATAGGATGGTTCTTGAGGCTATAACATTTGTTAATGGTATGACACTGAAATACAATGGAAGAATTTATGGCCTAAAGGACTTCACAAACTGGACCGTTGTTGACACAACAAAGAAAGCATGGTTCTTGGTATTAAGTAAAGGAAATCTCATTCTAGTGATGACAAAGAGAGAGTTGGAGAAAGATGAGTGGGCATCAAATGTATCTTTCTCAAAGAGCAATTTGATTCAAGGGGGCACCTTACTAGGAATAAAAATTGAAAAAGATAGCAGTACAATGATGATTTACACAAAGTCAAAAATAAGCAACAGATTGTTTCTTCTTTCTAAGAAAGATGCAATGCACTTTGTGATGCCTCTGCCAAAAGCACCTAGATTTCCTGAATTGGTTCCTGCATTGGAGATCCTCCAACATGTGTGGGAGGAATTTCCCATTGAGGAAGCAAGAAAAATGCAGTCAAAGATTATCCTTGAATACATTCAGGGTGTCATTGAACAAGGTTCAACTTCATTGGAGGGACCTAAGGTGCATGAATCCACACATGAGAAAGGAAGTGATGAGACATGCCATGTAGACCTGGTTCATGGTAATACAAATGAGAGAGGAACTGGAGTGGATGAGACAGAACACATTGTAGCATTGGATGGGGGTCTTGTACATGTGGATGCTTACAAGGGATCTACATCTGAGACAGGAATTGAATTGGTGGAGAAAGGACATGCATCAGACGATACAGGAAATGCACATGCATCTCAAACAAAAATTGAATTGAGTGAGACACGACATGCATCAGATAAGACAAGACATGCACACACATCTCTTGTTCATGTTATTACTCACTTAGATAGTGTAACTCATGAAGTTGATGGAATAGTAGAACAAGTGAAGCCCTTAAGTATACTTGAAGTTGAGGCAATAGAAGAAGAAGTAGGGTGATCTAAAGCAGTTCACATAGAGCCCCTAAAAAATAAACCCCGACGTCAAATGCAAAAGGCAAGTACTTCACGAGCTACAGTTCCAAGTCCTATAACTCAAAAAAGAGGTCGTTCATATACAAAGAAAGGGCAAAGAAGAGAAGAGGAAGAACACAAAGACGATGCAGAGGGTCTTGAAATGGAGTTAGATTTAGAAGCAAAAAAGTTATCAATGAAGAACCTAAATCTTCCCTTGAATGAGGCTGTGACAGATGAGGATCCAGGATATATATGGGGCCAGAAGACTCAAGTTATACATGCTTCAACGGTGGTCAAAGCAAGTGTCTTCACCAATAGTAGGACCTTAGATATTGTCTATGCTAAAAAGCTTTTTTAGGCTTTGATTGATGGAAAAAAACCAGTTGTTTCTAATTTGGTACTCCGTCCAAGAGCATTTTGGCCAGTCATAGGAGATTATAGTCAATCCATCAATTTCTCTCAGCCTATAGATTTTGAGATGCAATTCACTAAGTTCCTCGAAAAACAAGTTCCCTCACTTCAAGAAGGACAAAGTTCAGTGAATGATCCAGAATGACATATAAAGGATGCCAAGAGAAATTTCTTAGCTCATTCCACATTTGAGGCAATAGATGGTCAGCACTATGCCTATGCTTGTAATGAGCGCTCTAGAGAGACATACAACAAAGGAGAAATTACTTATCAAACCTTCGCGAGTGTGCCTCAATTTCACTACTATTCTGCATGCATTTGTATCTTCAAGAACGAAAAAAAATATTTGATTGAGTTGGAAAGACTGAATCATGACATTTATGCACTACGAAAAATCACCTCCACTTTAGAGATGTTGCTCAAAGCTAGGACAATATGGAGAACTTTTCATTGTCCTGTGACCACTCTCAAAAGAACTACAACTAAAGTGGAAGCGGATAATCTTGTTGACTTCTATACATGCTTGAGTGCCATTGTACCAAGGGGAAAGCAAGAAAGAGCAGAGGTGATTATAAGCTTTAAGACAGTAAGGGACAGGTATCAAGACTACACAAGCATACTTTTCCATAGTGATGAAGTTTTTCATCAAATCAAACACGTGTGTCTTGCATGTGAGAAGGGAGATGTCACATATGAGGCTCCATCATTGATAAAAGACAAGGCAAAGAAGATTGAGAAAAAATGATGACAGCTCGGATGTGGAGGCCTCTAAGAAACTTACCAGACAAATACGCAAGTCTTGCTGCAGAGAAATGAATGTCCAAAGAATGGTTTTTTGGCAAAAAGGATAAAGATCATTGCATGGAAGATTGCATCATCCAACAGGTCAAGCGTGATGCTCTCCATCCATGTGAGTGGAGAGCCTTGTCGAATTCTTGCATCTCTCCTTGCTCCTTGGTTAGCAACCCATTGTTTGAGACTGTCGATTCCAGACTCCACATCTCCGACGATGCCAAGGACATCCATGGTGGGTGGAGAGATGATAAATTAAGAGTGATAAATGAAGAATGTGCTTGTAGAAGGACTAGGATGCACGAAAGAAGGCAGTCTAATTATATTATTCTTGTCTTCAATCACTTTATTTCATAGATTTAAACCGATTCAAAATCTATCATCTCATGTGTCTCTCACATTTATGGTCTTTTATTTTTTACTTCACTCAATGAACAACTCACCTCTCTAAATTTATTAAATTGGTTTTACTTTTTTGAAAGTCTAATTTATTATATACAATAAATATCTTATGATGAGAATCTAATAATTATATCATTCTTATGTTCCATCACTTTATTTTATAGATTTCAATGTACTCAAAATCTATCATCTCACATGTCTCGCATTACGGTCTTGCACCAGCAAGTCTAACTTATATTATATTAAAAAAATATCTCATGATGAGATTCTAATAATTATATCATTCTTGTGTTCCATCATTTTATTTTATAGATTTCAATGTACTGATCACTGTCTTACATGTCTCAAATGTCTCGCATTACGGTCTTGCACCCCATCATTTTATTTTATAGATTTCAATGTACTCACTATCTTACATGTCTCACATGTCTCGCATTACGGTCTTGCACCTGTTACTTCATATAATCTAGTCATCTCAGCCTCTACCAATTCTTTATTCTAAATCTTTCATCCCACATTATGAGTCTGTAGTTGTATAAATCCCCTAGTAGTCGTTCGTCTTCTATATCTGACCCACATCAAACACTTCTTCCACTTTGCTCTTCTTACCTTACTCCTCTCCTCAAGCTTGCTCCTAAACCCTAAACCCTAAACCCTCAACCCTTAACCCTAACTCCCAAACCCTAAACCCTAAACCCTAACCCCTAAACCCTAAACCCTAAACCCTAAACCCTAAATCCTAAACCCTAACCTCTAACCCCCAAACCCTAAACCCTAGACCCTACCCCCTAAACCTAAACCCAAACCACCAAACCCCCTAAACCTAAACCCAAACCACCAAACCCTAAACCCGAACCCCCAAACCCTGAACCCTAAACCCTAACCCTCAGACCCTGAACCCTAAAGCCTAACTCCCAAACCTTAAACCCTAAACCCTAAACCCTACCCCCAAACCCTAAATCCAAACCAGCAAACCCTAAACCCTGACTCACAAACCCTAAACCCTAACCCTAACTCACAAACCCTAATTCCTAACTCACAAACCCCAAACCCTAAACCCAAACCACCAAATCCTAAACCTTAAATCCTATGAGTGTTTTCAGTAATATCATTTATTTAAGTAATAGTTTTAATTAGAATTCATAAGTAGTAGTGGAATTCATAGTAGGAATGTGGGAATGGGAGTGGGAGTTGGGAGGGTGGTAGTGGGAGAAAGGGAGAGTGGGAGTGTGGAGAAAGGGAGTGTGGGAGGGTGGTAGTGGGAGAAAGGGAGAGTGGGAGAGGGAGTGGGAATGGGGGCAGTGGGGGTGGGGGTGGGAGGATGGGAGTGGGAGTGGGAGAGGGAGTGGGAATGGGGGAGGTGGGGGTGGGGGTGGGGGTGGGAGAATGGGAGTGGGAGTGGGAGAGGGAGTGGGAATGGGGGAGGTGGGGGTGGGGTGAGGGTGGGAGGATGGGAGTGGGAGTGGGAGGGGTGAGGATTGGGAGTGGGAGGATGGGAGTGGGAGAGGGAGTGGGAATGGGGGAGGTGGGGGTGGGAGTGGGAGGGGTGGGGTGGGAGGATGGGAGTGGGAATGGGGGAGGTGTGGGTGGAAGTGGGAGGGGTGGGGTGGGAGGATGGGAGAGGGAGTGGGAATGGGGGAGGTGGGGGTGGGAAAATGGGCGTGGGAGTGGGAGAGGGAGTGGGAGGATGGGAGTGGGAAGTGTGGGGTGGGAGGATAGGGATGGGAGAATGGGAGTGGGAGTGGGAATGGGAGTGGGAATGGGGGGGGGAGGGGGGGGTGGGGGTGGGAGGATGGGAGTGGGAATGAGAGGTGGAGGTGGGAGGATGGAAGTGGGTGGGAGAATGGGAGTGGGAGTGCGAGAGGGAGTGGGAATGGGGGAGGTGGGGGTGGGGTGAGGGTGGGAGGATGGGAGTGGGAGTGGGAGGGGTGGGGTGGGAGGATGGGAGTGGGAGAGGGAGTGGGAATGGGGAAGGTGGGAGAATGGGCATGGGCGTGGGAGTGGGAGAGGGAGTGGGAATGGGGGAGGTGGGGTGGGAGGATGGGGGTGGGAGTAGGAATGGGGTGGGAGGATGGGAGTGGGTGGGAGAGCGAGAGAAGATAATCTGATGGAGAGGCCAATGGGAGAGGAGATAATGATATAGAAGGACCAATGAGAGAGAAACACTTAAAACCCTAGTTTTTCTTATATATACTCTCCTTCTCTCATTGTTTCTCTCATTTCAACAAGGAAGAGAAAGAGGAGAAGCAAAAAGAGGAGGAAGAGCAAAAGCAAGCACAAGCATAGATCTCAACTTTTTTCCAGGTACTTTTTTTTAAATTTGTATTCTTTGAAATTTTATTATAGAGAGAGAACTTAGAGAGAGAGAAAAGTGAAGGAAAGACTTTTGGAGAGAGATTATAAGAGAGAGAGTCTTGCTGCCTCAGTAGCAAAAGAGAGAGAGAGGGAGAAAGAGAGAGGGAGAGAGAGGAGAGACTTTTAGAGAGAGAGAGAGAAAGACAAAGAAGAGACATTTCGAGAGAGAGAGAGGGTGAGAGGTAAAAGAGAGAGAGGGGAGGGCCGCACGAGAGGAGAGAGAGAGAGAGGGGGGCCGCGAGAGGGGAGAGAGAGAGGGAGGGAGAGATTCGTGAGACAAAGAGAGAGAGAGAGACCACACGAGAGGAGAGAGATGTGAGAGATAGAGGGAGAGAGAGCGATAGAGGGCTACGGGAGATGGGAGAGATGAGAGGGAGAAAGAGGCAAGAGAGAGAAAGGGAGAGAGGGAAAGGAGAGAGAGCGCGAGAGAGGGAGGGGGAGAGAGAGAGAAAGGAGTGCCGAGAGGGAGAGAGAAAGGGAGAGAGGGAGAGAGAGAGAGAGAAAGGAGTGCCGAGAGGGAGAGAGAGAGACCGCGAGAGAGAGAGGGGGGGAGGCACAACAGGAAGGAGAGAGAGAGAGTGTGTGTGGGGAGGGAGAGAGAGGGAGGGAGAGAGTGGGGCATGCTGCCATGGCAGCAGCGAGAGAGAGAGGGGAGGGAGACAGAGAGTGGGGAGAGAGAGAGAGGGGGGAGGCCCCAGCACGAGGGGGGGAGAGAGAGAGTGGGGAGGGAGAGAGGGGGGAGAGAGAGAGTGGGGAGAGAGAGAGGGGGGGGCGCAGAACGAGGGGGGGAGGGAGAGGGAGGGAGAGAGGGGCGCACTGCCATAGTAGCGTGCGAGAGAGAGAGGGGGAGAGAGAGAGAGTGGGGAGAGAGAGAGAGAGGGGGGGAGGCACAGCGCGAGGGAGGGAGAGAGAGAGTGGAGAGGGAGAGAGGGGTGCATTGCCATGGCAGTGCGCGAGAGAGAGAGGGGGGAGAGAGAGAGAGTGGGGAGAGAGAGAGGGGGGAGGTGCATCTTGAGGGGGGGAGGGGAGGGAGAGAGGGGCACGCTGCCACGGCAGCGCGTGGGAGAGAGAGGGGGGGAGAGAGAGGGGGGGAGGTGCAGCGCGAGGGGGGGGAGGGAGAGAGAGGGAGGGAGAGAGGGGCGCACTACCATGGCAGCGCGCGAGAGAGAGAGGGGGAGATAGAGAGAGTGGAGAGAGACAGAGAGGGGGGAGGCACAGCGAGAGGGGGGGAGAGAGAGTGTGGGGAGGGAGGGAGAGGGGCGCACTGCCATGGCAGCACGTGAGAGAGATAGGAGGGGGAGAGAGAGAGTGGGGAGAGAGAGAGAGGGGGGGGGAGACACCATGGAGCTTGCTCTTCATAGGCATCAGTCTCAATGTCCAACAAGAAACGATTATTGCAGCACATATATACTAGTTTCTCAGCTCGATTCACCAATAATTGATTTCGAATAATACTATGCAATTTCTCTTTGAACTGGAGTTTGAAGCACATTGAGCAAGTATGCGCATTTTCAATGGCCTCAAAAGCTCACAACCGATACCATTCAACATCTACTACTTCCATGCTAGTTGTTGTTTCGCCATTTCTTGTACAAAAGTGCTGATGAACCTGCCCTCTTTCAATCTATATTTGGTAAACTCCGAAATGCATTGAGCAGCTTGGCGCAACGCGGGGGGGGGGAGAGAGAGAGGGGGGGAGGGAGAGAGGGGTGCGCTGCCACGCTACCGTAGCAATGCACAAGAGAGAGAGAGGGGGAGAGAGAGAGTGGGCAGAGAGAGAGACGGGGGGAGGCACAGTAGGAGAGAGAGAGTGGGGAGGGAGAGGGGCGCACTGCCACATCAACACGTGAGAGAGAGAGGGGGGGAGGCACAACGCGAGGGGGGGAGAGAGAGGGGGAAGGAGAGAGGGGTGCGCTGCCATGCCAACACACGAGAGAGAGGGGGGGGAGAGAGAGGGGGGGAGGCGCAGCACGAGGGAGGGAGAGAGAGAGGGGCACGCTGCCACTACCGCGACAGCATGTGAGAGAGAGAGGGGGGAGAGAGAGAGTGGGGAGAGAGAGAGAGGGGGGGAGGCCGCTGCCGTGAGAGAGAGGGGGGAGAGAGAGAGTGGGGAGAGAGAGAAAGGGGGGGAGGCGCAGCATGAGGGGGGGAGGGAGAGAGGGGCGCACTGCTGCGGTAGCATGCGAGAGAGAGAGGGGGGAGAGAGAGAGTGGGGAGAGAGAGAGGGGGGAGGCACAACGCGAGGGGGGGAGAGAGAGAGGGGGAGGGAGAGAGGGGCACACTGCCACAGCAACGCACGAGAGAGAGAGGGGGGGAGAGAGAGAGTGGGGAGAGAGAGAGGGGGGAGGCATAGCGCGAGGGGGGGGGAGGGAGCGAGAGGGAGGGAGAGAGGGGCGTGAGAGAGAGAGAGAGAGTGGGAGGAGTGGGAGAGAGAGGAGGGCGAGAGAGAGAGAGAGAGAGAGAGAGAGAGAGAGAGAGAGAGAGTGGGAGGGAGAGAGAGGGGCATAGGCACCGTGAGTGAGGTAGTGGGAGAGAGAGGAAGTGGGAGAGAGAGGAGAGAAAGAGTAGGAGAGTGAGAGAGAGTGGGAGGGAGAGAGAGGGGCGCGCTGCCATGGCAGCAAGAGAGAGAGAGGGGAGTGGGAGAGAGAGTAGAGAAAGAAAGAGTGGGAGAGAGTAGGAGAGTGAGAGAGAGAGAGAAGAGAGAGAGGCACAGCGTGCAAGTGAGAGAGAGAGAGAAAAAGAGAGGAGAGAGTGGGAGAGAGAGAGTGAGAGAGAGAGGAAATGAAGAGGGGGGGAGAGAGTAAATAAAGATGAGAGGAAACATAGACTAGAGGGGAGAGGAAATAAAAAGGAGAGGAAAGAGAGAGAGAGAGAGAGAGAAGAGAAAAAGAGAGGGAGAGGAGAGATGAGAGAGAGAGAGAAGCATACTAGAGTGAGAGAGAGAGAGAGAGAGACAAGAAGAAGAGAGAAGCGTACTAGCATGAGAGAGAGAAGAAGAAGAAGAGAGGAGATGAGAGAGATCGACGAGAGATGGATGAGAGATGAAAATTTAGAGAAGGAGGGAACAAGAGAAAGGAGAGAGAAAGTACGATCAGAGATAGAAAATCTTACCAATGAGGAGGAGAAATGAGTGGGCGACAAGGAGAGATGTTTTGATGGAAGAATTTGGGAGCTACGATCAATGAGGCATATTAGAGGAGATTGGTGTGTAATTTAGTCGAAACTTAAACAAACAAAACTATAAACCTTGGTGTTTGAAAAGAGAAACGTGTGGAAACTTGAATTTAAAATTTATTGCCTTTTTTTAAACTATGAATCCTTGTGTTTGAAAAGATAAACGTGTGGAACCTTGAAAATTGTGATAAAAGACAACCTTGTGTTTGAAAAGACAAACGTGTGAAAACTTGAAAAGTGTGAAAAGACAAACGTGTGCAAAAAGGAAAACTTGTGGAAACTTGAATTTTAAATTTTCCTTTGTTTTTAAATTTAAAATGAGTTTCCCTTCCATTTTCAATTTACTAGTTTAATTTCTCAATTAAATTTTCTGAAATATAGTTTACAAAAATGCATTTTGTTTTGGAATATAGAAAGTATAATTTTAATTTTATTACATTTTTTAAATTTTTAAAAGTAGTTTAACATAGATTTGTTATTATTACTTTAATTTATTTCTTTTTAGGAAGAATTAATATATTCTTCTAGGTAAATATTAAATTTTTAATTTTCATTCTTGATTTCTTAATTTGACGTTATTTTTTCATAAACTTCAAGTTAAATTGAATTTATTTATATTTCAATTTTTGTGATTTCAAAATTTTAAGTCTTATTTTCTTAATTTTACGTTATTTTTTCATAAACTCTAAGTTAAATTGAATTTATTTATATTTCAAATTTTGTGATTTCAAACTAATAAGAATTCACTTTGTCAAAGTTTAAACTTCTTATGATTGTGAATTTTAAGTTCTTATTAGTTTTAAGTTAAATTAATTTGAATTAAAAAAGAGTTTGGGGGTTTGGGTTTAAGGTTTGGGGATTAGGGTTTAGGGTTTCGGAGTCAGGGCTTAGGGTTTAGGGTTAGGGGTTAGGGGTTTACAGTTTAGGGTTTGGGTTTGGGGTTAGTGTTTAGGGCATTAGTATTTGGGGGTTAGGATTTAGGGTTTCGGGTTTAGGTTTTGGGATTTAGGGTTTAGCGATTAGGGTTTAAGATCTGGGGGTTAGGGTTTAGGGTTTGGGGGTTTGGGTTTAGGGTTTAGGGTTTAGGGTTTAAGGTTTGGGTTTAGGGTTTTAAGGTTTGGGTTTAGGGTTTTGTGATTAGGTTTTAGGGTTTTAAGGTTTGGGGGATAGGATTTAGGGTTTGGGAGTTTAGGGTTTAGGGTTTGGGGATTTGGGTTTAGGGTTTAGGGTTTGGGATTAGGGTTCAGGGTTTGGGGGTTTGGGTTTAGGGTTCAAGATTTGGGGTTAGGTTTTAAGATTTGAGGGTTTGGGTTTCGCGTTTAGGGTTTAGGGTTTAGGGTTTAGGATTTGGAGTCAAATTAAATTTGTAGTTTTTATTATTTAAATTTAAATTTATTAAGATTTTAACTTCTTATTAATGTGAATGTTCAATTCTTATGAGTTGTAAGTAAATTAGTTTTTGAAAATATAAATTTTACCTTTTTTAAACTCGCAACCTGAGTGTATTAAAAAGAATAATGAAAAATAGATTATTTTTTTATTTTAATTCACAACCTAAGGATATTAAAAAGAACAATGGAAAATTAATTATTTCTTGCTTTTCTTTGCTTCGACATTTGGTGTAGTCTCGATTAGCATAGATTAGTTTGTCCTTAGAGGAGAGAACTCCAAAAAAACCAATCAAAGCCATGCTCAAAATTTCGCGACTAGTTCCTAATCGAAGTCAGTCCATTCGTTCACATTTGGTTTCACACTCACAACAACCCTACCATTTAAGCAACGATCAAGGTTTTTAAACTTTCAAGATGATTGAAAGTTGTATCAGTGGACATGACAGATGATAGTTGAATCAGTTAAGGGACTAGACATAGCAGATTATATTTGCACCAGTTATGGGAGTTGATAGAGCACTTTACACTTATATCAGTTGTGGGAGTTGACAGAGCATTTTGCATTTATATCTGACAGACTTCAAATTTGTATTCGATTGTACTTTATTTCATTTTACACTATCCACGAGATCATTGTAAATCGTTATTTTTTTTCACATTTATGCATGTGTCTAAGCCTTGTAAAGCTTTTTAGGCTATTTCCAAAGCATGAAATTGACACTTATACGATTGGGAAGAATAAAATCTTGAGGTGTATTAATGGGACTCATTGTAATTTTGATTTATCAAAGTAATTGTAGTTTGTCAAAGTACCTAAAATTTGTGTTGTGCTTTAATATAGGATGGATCTTGAGGCTACAGCATTTGTCAATGGTATGACACTGAAATACAATGAAAGAATTTATGCCCTCAAGGACTTCACAAACTGGACCGTTGTTGACACAACAAAGAAAGCATGGTTCTTGGTATTAAGTAAAGGAAATCTCATTCTAGTGATGACAAAGAGAGTTGGAGAAAGATGAGTGGGCATCAAATGTATCTTTCTCAAAGAGCAACTTGATTTAAGGGGGCACCTTACTAGGAATAAAAATTGAAAAAGATAGCAGTACAATGATGATTTACACAAAGTCAAGAATGAGCAACAGATTGTTTCTTCTTTCTAAGAAAGATGCAATGCACTTTGTGATGCCGCTGCCAAAAGCACCTAGATTTCCTAAATTGGTTCCTGCATTGGAGATCCTCCAACATGTGTGGGAGGAATTTCCCATTCAATGGTGGTCAAAGCAAGTGTCTTCACCAACAGTAGGACCTTAGATATTGTCTATGCTGAAAAGATTTTTCAGGCTTTGATTAATGGAAAAAAACCAGTTGTTTCTAATTTGGTACTCCATCCAAGAGCATTTTGGCCAGTCATAGGAGATTATAGTCAATCCATCAATTTCTCTCAACCTATAGATTTTGAGATGCAATTCACTAAGTTCCTCGGAAAACAAGTTCCCTCACTTCAAGAAGGACAGAGTTCACTGAATGATCCAGAATGACATATAAAGGATGCCAAGAGAAATTTCTTAGCTCATTGCACATTTGAGGCAATAGATGGTCAGCACTATGCCTATGCTTGTAATGAGCGCTCTAGAGAGGCATACAACAAAGGAGAAATTACTTATCAAACCTTCACGAGTGTGCCTCAATTTCACTACTATTCTGCATGCATTTGTATCTTCAAGAACGAAAGAAAATATTTGATTGAGTTGGGAAGACTTAATCATGACATTTATGCACTACAAAAAATCACCTCCACTTCAGAGATGTTGCTCAAAGCTAGGACCATATGGAGAACTTTTCATTCTCCCATGACCACTCTCAAGAGAACTACAACTAAAGTGGAAGCAGATAATCTTGTTGACTTCTACACATGCTTGAGTGCCATTGTACCAAGGGGAAAGCAGGAAAGAGCAGAGGTGATTATAAGCTTTAAGACAGTAAGGGACAGGTATCAAGACTACACAAGCATACTTTTCCATAGTGATGAAGTTTTTTATCAGATCAAAGACGTGTGTCTTGCATGTGAGAAGGGAGATGTAACATATGAGGCTCCATCATTGATTAAAGACAAGGCAAAGAAGATTGAGAAAAAAGAGATGACAGCTCAGATGTGGAGGCCTCTAAGAAACTTACCAGACAAATACGCAAGTCTTGCTGCAGAGAAATTAATGTCTAAAGAATGGTTTTTTGGCAAAAAGGATAGAGATCATTACATGGAATATTGCATCATCCAACAGGTCAAGCGTGATGCTCTCCATCTGTGTGAGTGGAGAGCCTTGTCGAATTCTTGCATCTCTCCTTGGGCCTTGGTCATCAACCCATTGTTTGAGACTGCCGATTCCAGACTCCACATCTCTGACGAGATGCCAAGGACATCCATGGTAGGTGGAGAGATGATAAATTAAGAGTGATAAATGAAGAATGTGCTTGTAGAAGGACTAGGATGCACAAAAGAAGGGAGTCTAATTACATTATTCTTGTCTTCAATCACTTTATTTCATAGATTTAAATCGATTCAAAATCTATCATCTCATGTGTCTCTCACATTTATGGTCTTTTATTTTTTACTTCACTCAATGAACAACTCACCTCTCTAAATTTATTAAATTGGTTTTACTTTTTTGAAAGTCTAATTTATTATATACAATAAATATCTTATGATGAGAATCTAATAATTATATCATTCTTATGTTCCATCACTTTATTTTATAGATTTCAATGTACTCAAAATCTATCATCTCACATGTCTCGCATTACGGTCTTGCACCAGCAAGTCTAACTTATATTATATTAAAAAAATATCTCATGATGAGATTCTAATAATTATATCATTCTTGTGTTCCATCATTTTATTTTATAGATTTCAATGTACTGATCACTGTCTCAAATGTCTCGCATTACAGTCTTGCATCCCATCATTTTATTTTATAGATTTCAATGTACTCACTATCTTACATGTCTCACATGTCTCGCATTACGGTCTTGCATCTGTAATCTAGTCATCTCATCCTCTACCAATTCTTTATTCTAAATCTTTCATCCCACATTATGATTTTGTAGTTCGATAAATCCCCTAGTAGTCGTTTGTCTTCTATATCTCACCCACAGCAAACACTTCTTCCACTTTGCTCTTCTTACCTTACTCCTCTCCTCAAACTTGCTCCTTCCATCTTGCCCGCAGCCTTACCTCCTCTTCTCAAGCATACTCCTTTCATCTTGCCTTACCTCCTCTAGTTACCTTCCTCACTCTCGTTACCTTCCTCCTCTCGTTCGTCTTCTATATCTCACCCGCAGCAAACACTTCTTCCACTTTGCTCTTCTTACCTTACTCCTCTCCTCAAGCTTGCTCCTTCCATCTTGCCCGTAGCCTTACCTCCTCTTCTCAAGCATACTCCTTTCATCTTGCCTTACCTCCTCTAGATACCTTCCTCACTCTCATTACCTTCCTCCTCTCGTTTTTATGGATCTTTTTAAGGTAATCTATTCTGTCAAGCAAGCCATTAGTAGCATCAAAGTATGGATTGCCAAGAACCAAGGAAAGAGAGAGGAGAGAAAGCAAAATCCAGCTCCATTAACCCAGTATGAGAAGGATGACTTTGCTTGTCAAAAGGGCTTAGAGAAGGAAGAGAAAAGAAAAATAAGTATGGCTACTACTAAAATAGATAAATTGCAATCATATAGGAAAGAGCTGATAGACTTTCAAAGTGAGATATCTTCACGTGTGGCTCGTTATGGAATATTTCACCCCAGGAAGCGCAAGCCATTCGGAATAAACAAAGTGTTATGCAAGAGAAATTCATCAATCCTTTCTTCTCTTCTATAATTTTAACTACATCGATGAGGACGAGATGAGCTTAGCTCTTGAATGGGTTGAATTTAGGCTAAAGTCTTGAAAATAGAAAATTCATCAATCCTTCTCTTCTATAATTTTAACTACATTGATGAGGATGAGATCAGCTCAGCTCTTGAATGGGTTGAATTTAGGCTATAGTCTTGAAAATAGATTTGCCTTCCAATGAGAGGCTTATTGTAACTTTTGGTGTTTTTCAACACCTTTATAAATATTGTGAGAGTTTGCTACTTCCACTTGTAACTTTTGAAAGTGTTTCCTAAACACTATTATAAATATTAAGAGAGTTTACAATTACTGAACCACTCTTTTTTGTGTAACTTATCTCAGGCTTATTGTAACTTTTGGTGTTTGTCAAATTCTATTATAAATATGGTGAGAGTTTCTTTAATACTGTAACTTTTGAAGGTATTTATTAACACCATTAAATATGAAGAGAGTTTACAACTGCTGAATCTTATTTTTTCATGTAACTTATCTAGGCTGTGTTAAATTTTATAATTTTAGTTTCATGTCCTTAAAAAATATATAAAAAAATGCTTGTTTTTATGTTTTTATATGTGCTTTGAAGATTGGGTTTTTCTTAAATTTTATCTGAAAACTAGTCCAAAAGTATATGTAAAAATGAATTTGTACATTGACAAGTCCAAAATGAATGAAATAAGTGTTCCCCATAGCAAAATGGACTTGCAGAAAGAAAAAACAGGCATATTGGAGAGGTATCTTGGGCCATGCTAAATGAAAAAGACCTACCAGATTATTATTGGGCTGAAGCAGTTGCTACAGTAGTTTACATAATGAACAGGACTCCCACTGTAGCAATACATGGCATGATGCCAGAGGAGAGATATACTGGTAGGAAACCAGATATTTCTGATTTGAAATTTTTTGGTTGCATTGCCTATGTTCATATGCCAGATGAGTTGAGGTCTAAGTTGGATCCAAAAGCTGAGAATTGCATCTTTATTGGTTATTCTATGCAGTAGAAAGGGTATAGATGCTATAACCCTTCTACTCATAAGTTTACAGTGAGTAGAGATGTTGTTTTTTATGAGATGAACAGTTGGTATAAACTAGTAAATGTGATTGATGATGTAGATGCACAAAATGGTAATGCTACACAGAATTCACAGCAACAATCACAAAATATCAGTGGACTGACAAAATATGAAGAGGGGAGAGGAGAAGAGTGGAGATGAGGAGAGAGGGCATAGCTAGAGAGCACACGACAAATGACTAACTGTACACTAGATTTAGTTGAAAAAATAGAATATATACAAACCCTTTTAGGGTTAGGGTTAGGGGATCTAACCCTTTCCTTTATAGCACTCTATAAGGTTAGTGCTATGCACATATGATCATGTGATGGTGCTATGCACACATGATCACATGATGTTGAGCATGAACTCTCAACACCTTCCCTCAAGATCAACATCATGAAGTAGGCCTTCCCTTAAGATGATGATTCTGGGGAATCGAAGAAGGACTGAGCATTACATTCCATCACACCCCTTTAATGGGAATGTCCTTCCTCTGCATCAAACTAAGAGCTAGTTGGTGTTTCTCGAATAGCTCTTTACCGAGTGGTTTGGTAAAGATGTCTGCAACATTCTCTTTGCTATCACAATGCTATAGTGTGATGTCACCAAGTAACACTCTTTCTCTGATGAAGTGCTCTCTGACATCAATGTGCTTTGTCCTGGAGTGATATACTGAATTTTTTGCCAATGCTTGAGCCGATTGATTATCACAGTATATTGTTGTTGGCTTTGACTCATCAACGTAATCTGTTTCTAACAATAGTCTTCTGAGCCATATAGCCTCACATGCACCTATAGTGAGTTCTCTATATTCTGCTTCAGTCGAAGACAAAGAAACAGTTGGCTATTTGTTTGATAACCATGATATAGCACCTTGACCAAGGAAAAATACATATCCCTGTGTTGATCTCCTGGTCTCATGATCTCCAGCATAGTCACTGTCACAGTATCTATGCAACCGTGGATGACTTCCTCTGTATTCTATCTCAAATTGTCTTGTACCTCTGATGTATCTCAAGACTCTTTTGGTTGCATTCCAGTGAGACTGTTTTGGATTTGCCATAAACTGTGCTAGTGAGCTTACTGCATAACAAATATCTAGCCGTGTGATTGTCAGACATATAAGAGATCCGATGAGTTGCTTGTAGTATCTGTCATTGACTGTAGGCTTTTCTGAATCTTTATTAAGTTTCAAACTTTGTTCCATGGGAGTGGCTGCAATCTTGCAATCTGCCATATGAAACTTCTTCAGGAGACTGTCAACATACTTGAGCTGACTCATAAATGTGCTATCTGAATCTCTCCAGAACTCAATTCCAAGACAATAATGCATAAGTCCAAGATCTTTCATGTCAAACTCTGTAGATAAGTCTTTTTTTAATTTTCTGATGAAGCTATCCTTGCTTCCTATCACAATCAGATCATCTACGTACAAAAGTGCAATAGTAATGTCTTCCCCTTGAACTTTGTAGTAGAGAGTATGATCTGCATTGGACTTCATGTATCCCAGATCAGCAAAATATTTGTCAATTCTACTGTACCAACTTTTGGGTGCTTGTTTTAAGCCGTAGAGACTTTCCTTGAGATGGCAAACCTTTTTCTCCTTTCTTGGTTCAACATAACCTGCTTATTGTTGCATGTAGACTTCCTCGTCTAGATAACCATTGAGAAATGCATTCTTGACATCGAGCTGATACACATTCCATTTATTGAGTGTCGCTAGTGATATCAAGAACCGTATGGAATCCATCTTTGCTAGTGTAGCATAAGTCTCATCACAATCTTGACCATATTGTTGTGCAAATCCTTTTGCAACTAGTCTGGCTTTGTATCTTTGAATACTGCCATCTGGATTGTACTTCACTTTGTATACCCATTTGTTTGCTATGGTCTTCTTTCCTGGTGGAAGGTCACATAATTCCCAAGTATTGTTCTTATACAAAGCATCCATTTCTTCATTCATAGCAGTTTGCCATTCTGGCTTGTCTACTGCATCTTCGAAGTACATTGGCTCTTCTGTAGCCATGATGGTAGTCATAAGAACATAGTTGGTGGTTTCCACCTGAATTGCTTTGCCTTTCTCAGCATATGTCAATCTGGTTGGTGGTCTGCTTTCCCTAGTAGACCGTCTGAGCTGTTGTGGCTCTGCTTGGGGTGTTGCTGGCAATTCTTGCTCTTCTTCATCAACCTGTTCTGTAGATGACTATGAAGTCGATGCTTCTATCTCCTGTGTAGGTGAGGTTTTCCATTTTGATTCCTCATCAAAGATTACATCTCTGGAGATAATGACTTTGCGGTTGATGGGATCATATAATTTGTATGCTTTGCTTTCTTCACTATAGCCAACCATGATGCATTTGCGTGACTTCGCATCCAATTTCCTGCGATGATCATCATGTATGTGGGCATATGCTATGCAACCAAATATGCAGAGATGCCCAATGCGTGGCTTGTGTCCAGTGAATGCTTCATAAGGAGTCATACCTTGTATCGGTTCGGTAGGAAGCCGATTAAGCAAATAGTTAGTTGTAGCTATTACTTCTACCCAATACTGATTCGGAATATGCTTTTCACTAAGCATTGCTCTAGCACTATCTGCTAAAGTCCCATTTTTCCTTTCAGCTATTGCATTCTATTGAGGAGTATCTGCACATGTGAATTGTCTTCGTATGCCATGATTTTTGCAAAAGTTGATGAATGCTGAAGACATGTATTCACCTCCTTTGTCTAATCTCATGACCTTGATCTTTCTGCCTGTCTGGTTTTCTACCATGGCTTTGAATTCTTGAAATCTGGAAAACACTTCAGATTTCTCTTTCAAAAAGTAGACCCAACAATATCTACTGTAGTCGTCAATGAAGGTCAAGTAGTAAAGTGAACCATTGATGCTGCGGGTCTGGGCATAACCCCATACATCTATATGTATCAAATCAAGAATACCTCGTGCACGAGAGGTACTTCTGACAAAGTTGGTTCGTTTTTGTTTGCCGAAGCAGCATGCTTCACAAACGTTTCCAAGAAACTGTGGCTTCAGAATCCCAATTTCCATATTCTGATTCCTGAGATCTAACAAGTACTTGAAATTGACATGACCATATCTCTTGTGCCATTTTGCAGATAGTGGCATCTATTGCATTTGAGTTGACATGGCATGCTTATCTGGTACTGTAGCTAGCATTCTGTATAAGTGTCCTTCCTTGACACCTTTTGCTACTAGCTGACATCTTTTGGATTTGTCTCTGATAGTGCATTCATCACCGTCAAAGATGACTTTGTAATTGTGTTTCGTCATTTGACCTACTGAGAAAAGGTTCTTGCTGAGCTTCAGAACATAGAGCACATCTTTGACTAATCCTTTTGTACCAGTGAAATTGTTCATAGGGATAACACCTATCCCTTGAACTGGATTCGGTGTATTGTCTGTAGATGACATTCTTCTGACCTTCTAATGGTTTCATCTCTATGAACCATTCCTGATGATTTGTCATATGAGATGATGCACCGCTGTCGATGTACCAAGGATCCTGTTCCACTTGGTCAACTTGATAGCTGAAATCCTCTTTGGGATTGAAATCAGTGTCTAGGTCATTGTATCAGTCTGATGCAATTCCTCGCTTGCAAGAAACATATTTCCATGTTCATTTGCAAAATGATTGTGACTAGAATGTCCACCATGATGATTTCCTCTTCCTCGAGAATTCCCTCGATTACTATTGGGGATTGACCGCCTTGGTCGTACTGCTTCTTGCGGCAATGTCTTTCATAGTGTCCAAACTTGTGACAGTAGTTGCACTGAATGTTTGACACATTGGTGGATGCATTCCCTTGTCCTTGGAATCTTCCTCGATTGGAATGATTTCCTCTTTGCTGATTTTGATGTTGCTGAGGATGATGCTGATGCTGATTCTAACTTTGATTTTGTTGATGATGACCACCTTTCTGATATGATCTACCTCTATTTTTGTCTTTGCCTCTGCTTTTTTCTAAAGCTGTGAATGCCTGATCATTAGAATGACCTTTACGTGCTTGAATGCCTGAGTCCTGAGTTCTTCACCAAGTAGAACTGACTGAAGTTCTTCCAGTGTTGGAATTTTCCGTTGAATGGAAATACTTTGAACTAGATTCTCGTATCCCTCTCCTAGTCCATTCAGGATGACTTGAACCATTTCTGTGGGGTTCGTAGTCTCTCCTGCTGCTGCAAGTTGATTGTTGTAGTCTTTAATGCGGAGTACATAAGCATGACCGGTTTCACTACTGTTGCGAAAACTCTGGTTGATCTGGTTTCTCAGGGTGAGAATCCTGGATCTGTTCTTGGACTTGTAGAGAGCTGCGAACATATCCCATGCTTCTTTTGATGTCTTGACTGTATTGAGCTGTCCTAGCATGACATCTTGCACATTCTGCTTGATCAGGTGATAGGCATACTTGTCTTTCTTATCCCATTCTGCTTGAGCTCGGGCAATGGCAAGATCTGCTACTGGTGCGAAAACTGTTTGTGTAGATGTAGATCCCGATGTAGATTTCATTGCTGGTGCTATGACAACAGATGGAGTAGACCTACTGGTGGTCGGATCAACCAATGGTCTAGGTGTAGACCCATCGACATACTCCCATTTGTCCTTAAGCATAAGAATGGTCTCCATTTGGTATTTCCATGTACCATAATTAGAGTTGTCTAACTTAGCAGATGCCTCCAGATTGAGTTTGCTAGTCGACATGGTGCAAAAAAATGTACTCAAAAAGTGTCCTAAAAATCTCTGTATGAATCAACTGCAAATACACTGAAGATGCCAAGTGAAATCTCTATACCATCGGTGAAGATAGAACTGCAACAAGAAAATCTGATCTGTGTTACAAGGCTTGTGGCAATGATGCCGGGAATAGCCAAGAGTCTTTACAAGGCTGAAAATGATGTGCACGATGCCGTGAGATAGCCGAATGGGCTTTACAATGGTGGCATGTGTGTGTGAAATCAAATGCTATCTACCCACTGAAACAATCTGCAATGCCTTTGAACTTTGAAGTCTGCTCACTGAACTGATGAACATAAGGTTTTAGGTAATGTAATGATGTGAAATCGGATGTGAGCATATGGACTGACTCCGAGTAGGTACTAGTCGAGAATTTCAGGCATGGCTTAGATTGGCAACTTGGGGAAATTCAAAGCGTCCCCTCTATGGCGATCTAGTCTACTCTGATCTAGATCTAAACCAACCGTCGATTGATGAAAGAACAGCAAATAATTCATTTTCTTTTGTTCTTTTTAAGTGCTGGGTCAGATGCATCGATGTAGAGGCAAATGTGCGTGAAGGAAGTGGTTTTGTCAGCGAGGCTCAAATGTGAGTGTAACTTGCGCTGAAATGTGCACATGATGTAACGAGCGCGTAGAGCACAAAAAAATGAGCGACTTTCCTTTTTAGAGCGCCCTCAAATTCTTCCTGGATCAAGAGATATGACTTGATCTAGGTGGAGGGACAAAAGGAGTGCAAATGTGCTCAATGATGATGTGTCACTGTGAGTCACATGCAGTGATGATGTGGCACTGTGCCTAGCAAGAGATGTGCCAGTGAGGCTCTGTGCTGAGGTGGCAACTGTGTGCACATGTAGTGTGTGCATAGTGTGCTTGACAAGGGACTGTGCCCTCAAGGGTCAGTGCTGAGGTGGCACTGCTGATGTGGTAGAGGTGACGTGGTACTGATGATGTGGCTTGATGACATGGCCTGATGACATGGCCTAATGATGTGGCCTGGTGATGTGGTAGGATGACATGTCTGTTGATGTGGCACAAGTGATGTGGCTTGCTGACATGGTTGTCGTTGATGACATGGTAGTGCTGACATGGACTACCTATGTGATCAAAGATGTGGCGCTGAGATAAGTTGATGATGCAGTAGTGGATAAGATAAGCTTGCCACATGGCATACACTGGAGACTGCTGACATAGTAGTGGAGATAAGGTGCCACGTGTTTAGTTTCTAGGACCGATGAAATCTTCTCAAGATGCCAATGGAATCTCAGGATTCCATCCTTCGTTGTCGTCTCTCCCATCTACTTGCAGAAGCTTGGAGGTCTGTTGGAGGTCCGTCACTACCCGTGGGAGTCAGCCAATCATTTGAGGGAGATGGAGAGGCATGCTCGTTGCAATCCAAGAGGGAGTTCACAGTAGATGGCATTGGCACTGCGTTGCTGGACGAGGTCAGAATCCGGCATGGAGGTCGGCCGTGCACTGCATTGAAGCTACTGCAGGGCCGATAGAGAAGCCGTCGCTCGTTCAGTTGGCTGTGAGGAAGCCATTTTGGAGGTCGATAGGAGGCCATTCACTTGGTTATGAGGAGGCCGTAGAGCTTGTTGTCATTGCTTGTAGTAGAAGGCGGTGTGCAAAGCGGGCGTGGAAGCTATGGGTAGAGCCTTGTGAGGTCGTTGCCCATGAACAGAAGTCTGTCGGGAGTTACTCACTGTTGGAAGCTTTAGCTCGTTGATAGAGTCGGTCAACCATGCACCAAAACCGTTACCCAACGATCTCGCCGCTCTAACCCAGATGAACGATCACCTATAAGAGCCGCCAATGCAGTTAGCTCGAACAGTGATCTGGAGGAGTTTTGATCAATAGGGATAGAGTGAGGAACAATTAAAGCACTCCACTGGCACAGAAAATTTCTACAAAGCCTACGAAGGGTGGCCGGATAAGCACAGTGACCACACAGAGAATAGAAGAACCGGTGTCTCCACTCGAACTTGGACTAGAGCTAGCCGAATGAATGTGCTTAGGGAAAAGGAGGGGAAAAGAAGCAGCAGCAACTTAGAGGAGCCTGTATATTCTTTCTTTAAAGGTCGCTACAACCTACGGATGACTTTTCATGTTCCTTATAACAGATCTATTGATATAAAGAAGACTTTGGCATACTCGAACTGATCAACCAAGAAGAAAAGAGCACCCCTATCTCTTTCACACAGTAATGGCTCTTGAAGCTTTCAATGAATACTCAAAGATCTCTCTCTCTCACGAAATAAGAAACACTCAAGAGAAGGAACTAAAATCTCTCAAGAATGAATAGAATTCCCTCAATGCAATGGAAGGAATCAATGGGCGGAAATTCTCTCTATTGTTGGAAGGCTGAAAGGAAAGCAAAGAGTGGACACAAACTCAGAATACTTGCATTATGGAATGAAGAAGAGTGAGGTCCTTAAGTAGGCACCTCATACATGCTCACTGACATCACTGATGACTTCAGAGCTCCACAATCATCTCCTCAATCTGCTCCTAGATTCTCTCAATCATCCTATGTGGCTCTCCACCACCTAACTGTGCTTGTGGGCACCTAACTGTGCCTCTAGCACTCACACATAGAAACATAAGGTGTGCCTGAGGCATACACCTTGAGATATCCCAACAAGCCCCCCCTCAAGGAAATGCCTCAGGCTATGTCAAGGATACATCTAGTCTCATAGTTTCTCATGCCATCTCATGGTGGTCAAGGATTAATCTATGGCTAGGTTCTCATGCTAGCAAGGGTTCCCATGGGTGTAAGGTAAACAAAAGGGATACAAAAAAAAAACCTTCCAATGGTTATCTCCCCTGCATGTACATGCACACAATGTCTGCAGGAGGTACCATGGAATAAAACATACACATGGCCTACATCATAAGGTGACTAGAGTGTAAAGAATAAGGGAGAGAGATAGGAGACTCAAGTTCAGCTTTCTTCACAACACACAAAAGAGAGAGGACACAAGGTTGGAGGGTGAAGCCTTTCTTCACTTTTGCACACAACAACAATACAATAGAAGAGGGAAATACCCTATATGTCAAAACCTAGAATTCGTGGTTCATATGTGAACCCAAACCAAAAACATACGTGGTAGTCTAACTACACCACGAGTACAACTAACATAGATGGTGACATAAATGATAGTCATCCAGGAGATATGTCGGGGATAGAGCTTGATATCTCAACACTCCCCCTCAAGCTCAAATCCATCTCACGTACACCAAGCAAGCTCCTAAATCTGCAAAGCTTCTCGGTACCCAATGCCTTCGTAAAAATATCAGCCACCTGCTCCTCAGTGCTGACATAGACAAGATCAATCTCACCAGCTAGAACCTTCTCTCTCACAAAGTGATAATGCACCTCAATGTGCTTCGTTCTAGCATGATAAACTGGGTTATTAGCAAGCATGATGCTGCTAATGTTGTCACAATGAATGACAACTGCTGCATGAACTGACTGTCCCATATCTCCAAGTAGCTTCCGTAACCAAGCTACCTCACATGGAGCCATTGCTGCACCCCTGTACTCAGCCTCTGTGCTCGACAAGGCAACTGTTGGCTGCTTCTTGCTGCTCCAACTGATGGCACCACTCCCAAGGGAAAACATAAAACCACTAGTAGATCTCCTGTCTGAGACAGTACCAGCCCAGTCAGCATCTGTGTATCCATGTACCTGTAATGCACACCCAGCTTCATAAAACAGTCCATAATGCAATGTGGACTTCACATACTGCAGTATGTGCCTAGCCGCATCCAAATGTGGCTTCCTTGGTGCCTGCATAAACTGACTCACCAGCCCCACAGCATAGCTCAAATCTGGTCTGGTTATAGTCATGTAAATCAAGCTACCTACTATGCGCCTGTACATAGTAATATCTTCAAGAAGCTCACCTGACTCTGCATTGAGCTTCACATTCTGCTCCAATGGAACAGAGATAGGCTTACAGCCTGTCATCCCATATTTGGACAGCATGTCCAAACCGTATTGCCTTTGCAACAGCCATATCCCACTCGGGGATCTAATAACCTCAATGCCCAAGAAGTAACGCAGCTCTCCCAAATCCTTCATCTCAAATTTCTGCTTCAACAGCAGCTTCACTTCATTAATGTCTGCATCACTATCACCTGTAATAATCAAGTCATCAACATAGATGACTATAAGCACAATCCCTCTGTTTGTCCTTTTCACATAAAGTGAAAAATCTGAATTGGAAATCTGAAATCCAATAGTGACAAGATATTGCCCTATCTTGTCTGACCATGCCCTCGGCGCCTGTTTTAAGCCATACAAGGCTTTGCGCAACCTGCATACAAAGTCGGGGTGTGAGTTATCCTCATAACCTTCTGGCTGCATCATATAAACCTCTTCCTACAAATCACCATGCAAGAAGGCATTTTTCACATCCATCTGATGCAAAGACCATCCCTTTGCAGCAGCCATAGCAATTACTGCTCTCACGGTTGCCATCCTTGCAACTGGGCTGAAAGTTTCCTCATAGTCAATTCCATATGTCTGCGCAAAACCTTTGGCAACCAATCTTGCCTTGTACCTGCTAACAGACCCATCAGCATTGTGCTTTACTTTGTAAACCCACTTGCAGCCAATAGCCTTCTTATCATGAGGCAAAGGCATCAAATCCCAAGTGTGGTTTGCATCCAAGGCAGCCATCTCTTCATCCATAGCTGCTTCCCAATTTTTATGCCCAGCTGCATCCTCAAAACATGTGGGCTCTGGCTCCTCTAGAACCTTGACCATATAAGCATAGTGATGTGCTGTATACCCATCATATCTCAGCCTGTCAACTGGATACTTAATACGAGTGGACCTCCATACAACTGGATCAGTTGCAGGCGTCTTTAAATCATGCCTGCTTTTCCTTGCACCAGGTGTAACAACAGAAGGAATCCCAAGTTCCTCATCAAGGCTCATTTCAGAGCCGCTTGACTCTCCATCAACATGAGAGCTACCAGCAGACACATCAAGCACTGGAGCATGGTCCACTTTTTCTTTTCCCTTATGTGATACCTGCACAACACTATCAGGACTGCCATGTGACAATTCACTAGATCTCAATCTCCCTGTCCATGCATTAGATCCACTAGTAGAGGACTCTCTAGGTCCAGTCAAGGCTTGAGATTGCTGCTCTGCATTTATTGCAGCATTCCCATTTCCTGCATCTGCATCTCCTACCATAACAGTTGGTGCATACCAGCTGCTCATTTCATCAAAAACAACATCTCTGCTCACTTGCATTTTGCGGGTGGAAGGGTTATAACAGCGATACCCTTTCTGGTGCTGAGCATATCCAATAAAGATGCATTTTTCTGCCTTTGGATCCAGCTTTGTTCTCTTCTCATCAGGAACATGAACATAAGCTATGCAACCAAATACCTTCAAGTGAGAAATATCTGGTTTTTGGCCTGTATACATTTCTTCAGGCGTCATGCCATGGACAGCTGCAGTGGGGGTTCTGTTCATAATATAAACAGCAGTTGCTACTGCTTCCGCCCAAAAATAATCAGGCATGTTTTTCTCATTTAGGATCGCCCGTCCTACTTCTGCAATATGCCTGTTCTTCCTTTCTGCAACCCCATTCTGCTGAGGGGTAGACCTGCATGAGTACTTCCTTTGAATTCCCTGTTCTTTCAGATATTCACAAAATTCTTCTGAAAAGTACTCTCCCCCTCCATCAGATCTTAGCACTTTAATATGCACAACTTTCTCTTTTTCAACCATGGCCTTAAAAGCCTTGAAATGGCTGAACACTTCACTTTTGTGCTTCATAAAATAAATCCACACCTTCCTAGTGTAGTCATCAATAAACGTCACATAATAATGGCATCCACCAATAGAAGCAGCTTTGGTTGTCCAAACATCTGAATGGATCACTTCCAAAGGTCTTCTGCTCACCTTAGCATTTTTGGGAAATGCATGTCTGGCCTGCTTACCCATTTGGCATGCTTCACATACCTTTTGCATTCCCTCAACTCTGAATTTAGGCAAACCTGCAACAATGTTTTTTGTTTGCATATATTTCAGCCTTTGTATATTCACGTGCCCAATGCGCTTGTGCCATATCTCAATATCTGCAATGACACCTCTCCCATGCGCAAACATAGCAGCTTTCACCTCAGGCATATCAACATCCAAGGTGAACATTCTGCCATTTTTGTTGCCTTTCGCAACCAAGCGGCACTTATTTTTCAAGTCCTCAACGAAGCATCCATCAGGATTAAATCTAACCTGCAGACCTTGTTCAACCATCTGGCCAACTGAAACCAGGTTCTTAGTGATATTTGGAACATGAAGTACATCTGCTAAGTACTTTGTTTTGCCATCCTGCATAGCCAATGGCACTTTACCAACCTACGTAATTGGGTGCGCAGTATCATCACCTGTTTCAACATAACCTGGCTTATCCAAATTTCTGACATCATGAAACCACTCACCATGACTGGTCATGTGGTTAGAGGCACCTGAATCAACATACCAAACATCATTGCAAGCTGCAGCATCTCCTGACATGGAGTTAACCATATGCTGCATCACAAAAAGGTGCTCATTTCTGTCGTCACCATGCCCACTTGATGATGCATAGTTGCTTTGCTGCAACTTCCCACTTTTGATGTCATTTTGTTTTTTATAGCATGTATTCTCCTTGTGTCCAGGCTTTCCACAATAATAGCATTCTGTGCTGCTATTTACTTGCTGGTTCCTTTGCCATGAACCACGGCCTCTTTGGCTCCCCCTGCCTCTAGAACTACCACGTCCTCCTCCATAGGACTGGTTTTCCTGTTGTTGCTGTTGGTTCTGATTTCCTGCACGGCCACCAGAACGGCCTCTTCCTCTACCCCTGCCTCTACCTGTATTCGAGTAGAAAGCAGTCTCTTGAGAAGTTGAGGTGGCTGAACCACCATTCCTTTGCTCTTCACTCAGCAAGAGAGCAATAAGTTCCTGAAAATCAGGAAATGTTTCACGGACTCCAATGGATGTCCGAAATTGTGCATAATCTTTCCCAAGACCATTCAAGGTCACGGACACTAAGTCCTCATCATCAACAGGTGCTCCAATGGAGGCAAGAGAATCTGCAAGGCCTTTCACCTTCAAGGAATACTCATTTATATTCAGATTTTTCCTTTGCACATTGTGCAACTCCTGCTTTAGCTGCATCTTTCGTGCTTTGGTATTTGTGCTATACAGCTTCACCAATGTATCCCATGCCTCCTTAGGCGTCTCTAGATCCTGTATATGCACAATCATAGAATCTGAAATGCTAACAGACAGCCAATACAGGCATTTTCTGGCTTTTTCATGCCATTCTTTAAAGGTCTTCAATTCAGCAGGAGTGGGAGCAGCACCCAAAACTGGTTCTGCAGTTTCACCACTGATGTAATCCCAAACTCCCTTTCCCATAAAGAAGTTTGTCATCCTGAACTTCCATGCTTGGAAGTTGTTCTTGTCAAGCTTCTCACTGACAATGGTAGACAGATTCTCAGACATTTTACAAATCACGAATTGCAACAGCAACCTGTAAACACAGCAAATGCCTCAGAAGGGCAAATAGCAAAACTTCTGCGAAAAGCCTCACAGGGGCAGATCTGCAACACTGACGAAAGTGGTATTTCACCACACAGTCACTTCCTCGTGACGATTTTGCATCAACAGGCAACAGGCATGAATCTGCAACTCCCAATATCTCTGCACATAGGCATGCGATGCAATTTCTGTGGCACCTTTCCACCGACTAGCCGCGCGGTGGTCGCACAGCAAAAACAGGGCCTTTTTCTGAGTGCCTGCGAAGAACTTTCGCCTTCATATACTACGAAGCATATACTACGCTCTCGCCGCACCGCGAAGGGCCTCTCAATCTGAAGCAGTGCACTCTTGCACTTCTGGCTGTGCTACCTGCAAAGATTTGCTCCCAAACTCGAAGTAGGAAAGCAACACTGGTCCTCTTACCAGGACACCACAAACTTGGCTTTCTTTCTTGAGCTCCTTACCACGAACAAGGCTCTGATACCATGTAAAGAATAAGGGAGAGAGATAGGAGACTCAAGTTCAGCTTTCTTCACAACACACAAAAGAGAGAGGACACAAGGTTGGAGGGTGAAGCCTTTCTTCACTTTTGCACACAACAACAATACAATAGAAGAGGGAAATACCCTATATGTCAAAACCTAGAATACGTGGTTCATATGTGAACCCAAACCAAAAACATACGTGGTAGTCTAACTACACCACGAGTACAACTAACATAGACGGTGACATAAATGATAGTCATCCAGGAGATATGTCGGGGATAGAGCTTGATATCTCAACATAGAGGTGTTTACAAAACACACAAAACACAATAGTTTATTTTCATTCATTTTGGAGGACTATCCAGGCTGAGTACCTTGACATAAAAAGAGAGATCTGGAGCATACATAGAGATGATTTAAAATGCATAATCTTCATGGGATGCCTCATCTTGTGGAGGCAAAATATCCATGTCAAGGCAAGGTCTTACCACATGGGCAGTGTCTAGTGCCTCATAAGATGGTACTATGATAGAACAAGTGGATCTGAAAATCATATCCTTCAAGAGAACAATTATCTTGTCATCTCCATAGTTGTGTAGAGAAGCATATCTTAGGTATCTGACCTTCATCTTTTTCTTGTACTTGGAGTCAAATAAAAGTGCCATGAAAGGGTAGATCTCTAGCTTTGTAGTTGCTTCCTTTTTGGCAACCATTGTTTTTGCAATCTTCAACAAGGAAGTCAGGTTGACATTTTCATCCTTTGTAGCATAACAAGACATTGCTTTATGTTTTGGCTTTTCACATATTTTGCATAAGCAAGCCATGAGAGGGTCTAACCCAGGTATTGGGCAGTGTCTTCTCTCTTACAGGGCTTAGAATAACAACTGAAATGCTTCAAAATATAAGCATTTAATGTAGCAAAGTCTTGTGACCAAAATTCAATCAATGATGCTTCTTCTTACGTGCTTCATAGAAGTGGGTGAAATAAATACTTTCCAATCAAAACCAGGTCTAGTAATTCAAAACAAAACTGAAGCCACACTTGTACTGAAGTTATTGAAAGCTTCAAAAAACCAAAAATGCTAGAGTAGCATTTTATGTAGCATCATCTTCAAAAACTTATCCAAAACTGTCAAAACTGAAAAGCTGAACTTGGAGGGCTTGTAGCTCACTCTTCAAAGCAAGGAAAAGAGGGCTTTCTGAAGCAAAAGAAAGCTCATATACCAGAGAAGGTCTAGCACAGAGGTTGGATGAAATGGTGTGCACTTTTGCCCGGGAGAGTTGCTATAGGCGGAAACTGAGTTTTGACGATTTCTCCCTCGTTACTAAACCAAATGACCTAAAAAATGGCTCAAAATCTTCGTCTTGAGGTCGCCCATCTACTTCTAAGAGGGCTCAGGCAATGGCAGAGCACCCAGGGAGTATTGAGCAACAGAAGAAATTCACTTTTTGGAGAATGGCATCCACCACAGACGTTTTTTCTTCAATTGCTTGCAGGTGGAAGTTTGCCCATACTAAAGGAGTTTCCAGCTTAGAGGGTTTGGGCAATGGTCATTTGTAAGTGGAGAACCAAGCTCTCAAAGATTTTGGGAAGAAAGAGAAAAATGGAGAAGAAGAAGATGAAGAAGAAGATGATGATGTGGCAGAAATGGGTTCAAGGGGGATCAAATGGCTCTGATACCATGTTGGAAGGCTGAAAGGAAAGCAAAGAGTGGACACAAACTCAGAATACTTGCTTATGGAATGAAGAAGAGTGAGGTCCTTAAGTAGGCACCTCATACATGCTCACTGACATCACTGATGACTTCAGAGCTCCACAATCATCTCCTCAATCTACTCCTAGATTCTCTCAATCATCCTATGTGGCTCTCCACCACCTAACTGTGCTTGTGGGCACCTATGGAAACATAAGGTGTGCCTGAGGCATACACCTTGAGATATCCCAAAATCTATCACTCAACGAAAGTGAAAGAAGAAGAAGTTCTCTCAACGGAAGAGAACACTCGATCTCTCAATCTCTCAATCACTCTCACAAGAAGGAAAACGCCTCAGCGGAAGGAAGAACCATGCTCTGATACCATGACAAATACGAAGAAGAGAGAGGAGAAGAGTGGAGATGAGGAGAGAGGGCACAGCTAGAGAGCACACCACAAATGACTAACTGTACACTAGATTTAGTTGAAAAAATAGAATATATACAAACCCTTTTAGGGTTAGGGTTAGGGGATCTAACCCTTTCCTTTACGGCACTCTATAAGGTTAGTGCTATGCACATATGATCACATGATGGTGCTATGCACACATGATCACATGATGTTGAGCGTGAACTCTTAACATGGACGTGTAGTGTTCTCTAGTAGTGGTTCACATACTTTGCCATGGATAGGCAGATTGAGATCAAGAGAATCTCCTCAAAGCAATGCATATAGTGGTATGTAGGTATCACGAAAAGGAAAAGAGAAGGTAGATCAGCCCATGTTTGATGTGAATGCAGGTCACCCTTATGTGGATGGTGAATCCAGTGGCTCAGAACAGAGCATTGATGATGAGTTGGGTATTCCTTCTGTTGTTACAACTAGAGTAAGGAAGACCAGGGATGTTTTGAGAGCACCTAGTAGTGAGCCTATTTCGCATAGGTCTACCAGAGTTAAGTATCCTATGGATAGGCTGAAATATGATGGATTTACAGCCATTCACTATGCCTATATGGTCAAAGTGATACAAGAACCAAAACCCACTTCTTTTGAGCAAGCCATGGGAAAAGAAAAATGGGAGAAAGCCATGGATGTCTTGGAAGCAAATGCTACATGGGAATTGGTGCCTTTGCCTAAAGAAAAGAATGCAATTGGCTGTAAGTGGGTTTATAAGGTCAAGCACAATGCACATGGTTCTAGGAACAGATACAAGGCATGATTAGTTGTTAAGGGGTATGCATAGAAATATGGCATTGATTATGAAGAAACATTCAGTCCAGTTGCAAGGATGGCAACTGTAAGAGTAGTGATTACTATGGATGCATCAAAGGGATGGTATTTACATCAAATGGATGTAAAAAATGCCTTCTTGCATGGTGATTTGCAAGAAGAGGTCTTTATAGAGCAGCTACCAGGTTATGTTCATGCTGTTCATCCTGAGTTTGTTTGCAGGTTGAAGAAAGCCTTGTATGGCTTGAAGTAAGCACCTAGAGCATGGTCTAACAAGATAGGACAGTATCTTGTCACTATTGGCTTTCAAATTTCCAAGGCATATTTCTCACTTTATGTGAGAAAAACAGAGAAAGGTATTATGCTGCTTGTCATTTATGTTGATGATTTGATCATCATAGGTGATAGTGATGAAGATATCCTTCATGTGAAAATGATATTGAAGCAAAAGTTTGAGATGAAGGATTTGGGAGAGCTGCATTATTTCTTGGGCATTGAGGTGATTAGATCACCAAGTGGGATATGGCTCTTGCAGAGGTAGTATGGATTGGACATGCTATCCAAATATTGGATGACAGGCTATGAGCCTATTTCAGTTCCTTTGGAGCAGAATGTGAAGCTAAGTGCAGATACAGGTGAGCTTCTAGAAGACCCTACTATGTATAGACGCTTAGTAGGAAGTTTGATTTATATGACTATTACCAGGCCTGATTTGAGCTATGCTGTTGGATTGGTAAGTCAGTTTATGCAGGCTCCAAGGAAACCACATTTGGATGCGGCTAGATGCATACTCAGGTATGTGAAGTCCACATTGCAGCATGGACTATTTTATGAGACTAGGGTTTAGATACAATTGCATGGATACACTGATGCTGATTGGGCTAGTAGTATTTCTGATAGATGATCTACCAATGGATATATGTTCTCTTTTGGGAGTGTTGCAGTCACTTGGAGCAGCAAGAAACAGCCTACAGCTACCTTGTCAAGCACAGAGGCTAAGTACAGGGGTGCAGCAATGGCTGCATGTGAGGTAGCTTGGTTGCATAAGCTACTCAATGATATGCATCAGTCTATAGATGGGCCAGTTGTCATTTATTATGACAACATGAGCAGTGTAGACTTGGCAAATAACCCAGTCTATTATGCTAGAACAAAGCACATTGAGGTGCATTATCACTATGTGCAGAAAGAAGGTTTTACTAGGTCTTATTTATCTAGTTTATGTCAACACAGAGGATCAAGTAGCTGACATATTCATGAAGGCATTGGGTGCAGAGAAGCTGTGCAAGTTTAGAGACCTACTTGATGTGCAGGAATTGGGATTGAGCTTGAGGGGGAGTGTTGAAATATCGAGCTCCACTCGTGATATGCCAGGGTGACCATTGTGCATTTATGTCACCGACTTGTTAGCTGCAGATGCGATTGGTACACCGCCCATGAATAATAGCTGGATGACAGATATCCTTATGTACTCTAGTTTGTGTCTTAGTTAGTATGCCATCTTAGTTAGCTGAGTTTGGTTTGAGACCCACATATAGGGTTCTCCTATTTCTTTGTACTAGAGTTCTTTTGGCTTTCACAACTAAGAAGAGGAAAACTGTGTTTTCAGCCTCCACCTTTGTGTCTATTCCTCCATTGTGTATGTCAGAAAGCCAAAGTGAGACTCCTACCTTCTCTCCCACTATCTTCACAATAGCTTCTTTATTGAATTCAGATCTTAATTATTAATGCATCTGACAATTTTTCAATTTGGAAAGCACCCTTTATTCCATTTCTACTATATTTCAATTCAAACTTTTGAAGGACCCATGCTTCCCCTCATAATTTTAGAATGATGAAATATTATAGCTTCCTTATTGAGTTCAAATCTTAATTATTAATGCTTCTGACAAATTTTTAGTTTGGAAAGCACCCTTTATTCCATTTCTACTATATTTCAATTCAAACTTTTGAAGGACCCATGCTTCCCCTCACAATTTTAAGACCATATGTAAAAATAATAATGAGTTATTTTGACATATATAATTGAAATGCATGGATCTTTAAAGGAAGCCATACACCACCTGTACATTGGATGCATAGTTTCTTGGATATAGTCTATTTTTCCTTTAGTAGTCCTTTAGAGTTTTACAATCCATCTTTTTCTACACAATATGGAATTTCACACGAAGCTTTAGTTAGAGGTTCGGAATGTTTCAAGCTTGGATGAGATCCATGTCACTTGCATTGATTGCACAATTTGGTAGATAAACTATATTTTGTAGATGCTTAATTTAATATCAGAGGAATGAAGGCAAATCCCTAGGTTTTGATTCTTGTATGGCTTGATTCTTGTGAGCGTTCTACCAGGGGAATTGCAGACCGTGTTGAGAGACCAGAGTCTAAAGGCTAGATTGCTTACATAATATGCATTGCATGACTTGATTCTTGTGAGCATTCTTCTAGGCGAATTGCAGACCATGTCAAGAGATCGGAGTTCTCCCAAGGCTATAAGCTTACATACGTAACTTGATTGTATAAGCATTCTACCAAGAAAATTGCAGACCATGTCAAGAGACCGGAGTGCTCCCGAGGCTAGGTTGCTTGCATACTATACGTTGCATGACTTGATTCTTGTGAGCATTCTGCCAAGGGAATTTCAGACCATGTCAAGATACTAGAGTGCTCTCAAGGCTAAATTACTTACATACTGAGTACATACTATACATTGCATGACTTGATTCTCTGAGCATTTTGCCAAGGGAATTCCAGGCCATATCAAGAGATCGGAGTGCTCCCGAGGCTAGATTGCTTACATACTATACATTGCACAACTTGATTCTCCAAGCATTCTGCCAAGGGAATTGTAGACCATGTCAAGAGACCGGAGTGCTCCCAAGGCTAGATTGCTTACATACTATACATTGCACAACTTAATTCTGTAAGCATTTTGCCAGGAAAATTGCAGACCATGTCAAGAGACCAGAGTGCTCCCAAGGCTAGATTGCTTAATACTATACATTGCACGACTTAATTCTCTAAGCATTTTGCCAAGGAAATTATAGGCCATGTCAAGAGACCAGAGTGCGCCTGAGGCTAGATTACTTACATACGTAACTTGATTGTCTAAGCATTCTGCCACGGGAATTACAGACCGTATCAAGAGATCGGAGTGCTCTCGAGGCTAAATTGCTCACATACTAATACTGGATTCTCAAAGTTATGAGCTAAGACAACAAAGGAGTAAAATTCATGATATGCATAATCATAAACTAAATATGAACTTAGACCTTCTCTTTAATTAATGAGTTTTCAATTAAAAACCAATAAATATTTGACTAGAAAGACATTCAAGGACATATACTGACTCAACTTAGCTCTTAAATTTTGATCTATAAGGCTATATCATTTTCAATAGAAATGTCAAATCCTCTTAAACAATAAAAAAATTATATGTGAGTGTATGTGTGTGTACACTCACACATTTTTTTATAAATGAAACCACAATATTTATATTAGAAAAAAATTTTAAAAATAATAATAGTCTCAAGAAAAGACTATTCTAAAAAACCAAAAGCACTAGAAAAACACCTCTAGAGAAGAGGCATCCTAGTCATTCTCATGACAAGCAACACACACACACACACACACACACACACACACACACACACGAGAATAAAATTGAAAGACTCAAATAGATAATTAATGATGGGAAAGAACATGCTAGCTACATGTCCATGTAACAACACTTAGAAGAATATAGAAGAAGCATATAGAAACATAGGCATAGAGATACAAAAATGTAGAAGTAGAATGGCATAGAAGCATAAACATAGGCAAACATAGCATGAGCATAGCATTAACATACTCATTAACATAAGCAATTATGCTAACTAGCATTAACATACTCATTCAATTACACTAACTAGCTTTGTGAAGGGCTGCAATAGTTTGCATAATATACCTTTCCATTCTGTGAGGCTTCCGTGTGGGCTAGACATAGCACTTAGGACATCGCTATCCATTCCTAGATTTTAAGAAAGCTTATCATAGAGTAGAGTGGGGTCTCTTGGAAGGTGTATTCATGAATTTTTTAATTGTGATCCTTGGATCAAACAGGTATCCTCACTTTATAGATCAGCCCATAGTCAGGTTCTTATCAAGGACTTTAGATGGGACAGATTTCAAATTTTTAGATCACTCTAGCAAGAGTGTTCACTCGCTCCTTTTTCGTACTTATTTGTGGTGCTATGAGTCTTTTTCTTAAATCCCAATATGACATCCTGTTTGAGACCCCTCCTTAGATTGTTGGATAGCAAGCTTGCAAATTTGGAGCATGACATCACTCACCTAGTCATGGAGACAACATCCTTAAACCTTGCGACCTCCTCCAATAGTACACCTCTCCATTTTTTGGAGCACACCCAATACAACTTCTACATGTAGAGAGAGAATGTGTTACAACTTTGTGTTACAAATTTGTGATACAACTTTGTGTTACAACTTTGTGATACGACTTTGTGTTACAACTTTGTGTTACAACTTTGTATAATGATCAAAATTGTGTTACAATTTTGATCATTATACCTTTCTAAAAAAAGATATAATGATCAAAATTGCAAGCTCTCCAACTTGTATAAATACCCCATACAATCAAGCTAGGTAGTGGACACGAATGTGGAGAGCTTGCAATTTTGATCATTATACCTTTTTTTAGAAAAGCAAACTGAGCTCTCCATAAAGAGTTATGGCTCGGGAAGGGTTTAGGGTTAAATCCTAAACCTAAAATCAAATCCTATAAAAACATACTCCACCCCCTCATTCTTCATCTTTCACTTTTTGCCTCCCTTCTCTTCTTCATTCCAAGCCCCATAAAGACACTCCTCCCTCTCCATCGACCACCACCTTACTCCCATCCTTGCATTGTAAGTGACTTTGAGCCCATCTCGTAGCGATAACCCAGCCTTCCACCCACCGTCCATTGTTCCACAACAATCCCGTTACATCGAGAAAGACTTGAAGAGCATTCAGCGACACCCTTGGCAAATCACGCACAATCTGCATGCAGTTACATTTCGGCCAACGACTTCGACTCCAATGCTTGCCCCATCTACATCTAACTCCACTGCTACAACCGCCCCTGCCAATCCTCTACCCCGAATCCCCCCTTGAGATTCAACAACTCCCTTTAACTCCTCCATGCCCCAACATGGCTGGACGCCATCATGACCATGGTGGGGATATCGAGCTCAATGCAGAGGCTGACATTTTCTTCAATCGACGAAATCATAACAATCAAGTTGACGCCCCTTGGGAAAACTGGAACTTCCCAAATATAATGGTAGGGGAGACCCAGCCCACTTCCTCTAGCATTTTGATGCCGCATGTCGAGCAGGTGGTGATCAATCCCATGAAACCAAGGTGGCTTGGTTTCCAATGGCATTAACTGATGAGGCATCAGAATGGTACCTCGACCTTCTCATGGAAGAACGTGCCACATGGACGTACTTCAAACCAAATTCAAATGTCGCTTTCAAATGGAGAGGCTACAAGATGATCCCACTCTCCAACTCAGCAAGATCGAACAAGGTCGGAGAGAAGATGTACGCACATACCTGGGAAAGATGAAGAGATTGATTGCCAAATGTGACCGATGCCCAGATGCAAAGTACCTCACGACATGGTTCATAGCAGGTCTAAGAAGAAAATCCGAAAGGATATGAAAAAGATAAGTAGCTATGAAACATTTAGTGTTGCTCATGCAGCAGCCATTGACATCGAAGATGGAATGATAGACTCAGACACTAGCAGTGATGACGGCAGATCAAATACACGAGATAAGCGCTCGAAAAAGGGTAAATCAAAGGGCATTGTGTTGAGTTCTACTTTGGTATTCCAAGCAATTATCTCAAGTGTCCATGCTTCCTTGCACTCCATGTATACTATGAGAGCTCAAAATGAGGGGTATTTTAATTCTCAAGACTTACAAAAATATATTTATAGTAGGGGTAATTTTATATACCATTTTTAAATTAACAGGTAGGGTGTGTTTATTCTCATATCCAAATTCAAAGTTATTGTTTAAATATTCTTTCATCTAGGATGGCATAAGAACATTCACAATTTGTTGATGGGTAGCTCAAAGTTTTAATGTGCTGAATAGCCCTCACAGTCATCATAAGTAAATATTGGTGTTGGGTTCAGCCAGATTGGTCTCTCAAGTTCTCCTCAAGTTCCAGACACTCCACAGATTGTCTTGCATGGTGATCAAGATCTTACCGATTCCAACCATAATAAATTCCTCCTCGACCAAAAATATCAACCAGACCCACAGGAAGATCATCATGAAGTCATTGATAGTGTGGAAGGTGGGGCCCTCCATGCCACCCCATTGGCTAAAACCTTCATAAAGAGAATCAAAGAAGCTGCCAGGTCCATTTGGTCAAGGATGGAGAAAAGATTTAATTTTCTAGATATTCCTATAAAGTCTTTGCTCACTACTCGGGGTAAAGAGAGAGCAAGGCGTTTGGGTAGGAAGACAAAAAGATTTTATAATTGAAGTGAAGAATCAAAGACCTCAAGCTCTGTGGCTTCAAGAATTGAATTGCAGCCTGAATGAGAATTCCTACATGCATCGCAAATAAGCTATTTCTAATCATATTAGAATACTCTTGGATAGATAGCCAATTGGATGTTATTGTTAATATTACATGGAAAGTTGATATAGATACAGAGACCTAGTAGGCTATTTCTACGGTTGACCTAGCAGGCACCAGGTTGCTTTATGTGAATCTCATGTAAATACTTTAAGCTATATGCCTATGTTTATGTATGCCTGTGTGAATTCCTATTTTTATGCTTCTATGTTTCTATATGCCTCTACATATGTATGCCTATGTCTATGCTTCTACATTTCTGTATGCATTATGATGTATGTTTATGCTATATGTGAATGCTAGCATATGCTTTATGCCTATTTAATGAATGCCTATCCTTCTATGTGCCTATGTGAATGCATATCCTTCACATCTGTGACCTATAGAGTAGATAAACAATTATTATTATGTAGTATTGTCGTCTTGCAACAATTCATCATCCTTCTATGGACCATATCATACGACTTCACACAAATGCAACTATATCTTGTCATCCATGGTTTAATCATGTAGACATTGTGCAAAGGTCTCATTAAAATATAACCCATCATGGATTATTTTCTTTTGCAAAAGAGAAAAAAAATTATTAAAGGCAAATATTTACATTGCAAAAGTTTTGATCATGTAACTCATGCAAAGGTCTCAATAATTGTAAATCAAATTGAATAACTTGATAATAAAACATCTTATCTTCCTTATTTTAAGGATTGAGTTGTCAATTGAGGGGCTAGCCATGTGTCATCCATTCGATCAATGTGTGTGGGATATGGGGAAAATGGGGAATGAAATGGTCATCATAACCATCATCGTGGCTCCATCGTCTCTTGTTACATAGCCTCCGTGCTTTCCATTGTGCTTTCCCTGCCTATGTGCCAAGCTCCCTAGTGAATAATTTGCACAATGACACACCGAATTACCATAAAAGTAGTTGAAGTTAAAAATGAAGGAGCCTGTGAAACCATCTCGTAAGTACTTGGGAGTAGCTTATAGATTGCTTAAAGATTGGAGTGTTCGTTTGATTGGAGCGGGAATTGCATGCAGGTAAGAGACAAGTGGGCAAGGGTAAGATGCAAAAATCATTTTGCTATAGGTGGGGCACTTCTCCTCTAAATGTTTCTTGAACTTTCTTCCAATCTGTTAGAAGGAAGCAGGAGAGCTATCCGATTGATAGAGTGATGAACTGTGATGGTAACTTAGTCACACCGTTTTGGCATATCCTTGATGTGTTTTGGAATGAGCTCAGCACATCAGTTAGTGAAGAAGCCATTCATGATGCACAGTGAGTGACCTGGATAGAGGAGACGTTCAAAGGGTTGGTTGGATACTATGTACTTTTTTTGACTACCTAGTACCAATGCAATATGCTGGCTTGTCCCTTTTCTAAGGAGGAGTTGGACAACCACCTACGGGATCACATTCTAGAGGTGGGAAGGAGGGCATTAGTTTGTCTAAGGTTTATTACATGATTTGATTATTTTTAGAGGTATGGGTTAAATTCGATAGTATTGCCAGTTAGGTGGTCATAATGTAGGCAATTTTGAGGTATTAGGTTGTGGTTGGTCTTTATGTAAGTATGTCTAGCCTTTACTCTCATAGCTAATAGAAGTATGTGCCTTTAACGTAGGCAATTTTAAGATATTAGGTTGTGGCTGGTCTTTACATGAATATGCCCGGCCTTTGCTATCGTGGCTAAGAGAAGTGTGTGCCTTCCTCTCCTCTCCCATGCTCTTTTCATTCTAGTGGTAATTGAAGCTTCAATTTAATCCACAAAATCAAGCACTGACGGCACGTTAAGTATATTTTCTAGACTATCACGGCCCTTAATGAAGCCGTTTTCTTTCCATCCTCTAATTACATGCATACAATTTGCACCATGATAGCCAACAATGTAGCAATTAATTTATAGGAGACATTAAGCATAGTGATAGGCCTCTAATCACCAACTCTCAGCAACAACCTGCCAGAATCTAGTAGCCAGATTTCCATTCCCATCCTAAACTTTATCAATCGATTCCTCCCAGATATGCTTTCTTTTGGTTGCCTAAAAAAACATTTTTGAGGGACAATCTGCCACATTTAGCCATAGATGTCTACTACAATTCTAGACCTTTCAACCTTAGCCAACTCCAAATCCTTAATGGACAACTCACACTCCACCAATAGGGTAGAAAAATATGCATCCCTGGGATCAGCAACCATTACATGCATATTTAGACTTTGCTGAATTACAGACAATAGATAATTATCCTTGCCAAATATATCTCTTTCTTGCTTGGCCCATCACTTAGCAAAAACATGGATACCTTGTATCCCAACATCACATCTAGTGCATTGGTCCACCACATTTGGTGTGCTTTCCTTTGACATAGCTCTAATTTGTCGACGAAATTCCTTATCTATAGCCAATATTAACAAATTTAAATGGCACATCTAGGGACCTCCCAATAGGCAAGGGAATGGAAAAGGTTCACATTAGAGGGGCATGATCTGAAACCCCGAAGCTGGCAAACAACTTCCCCCCCATAGGAGCCTTCACTTGAGTTATCAAGACGACCCACCTTAAAGTGGCCCCCATTTTTGTGCCTAAGCATGGAGGCTAATAAATCTTATGTACATTGTGCCTAAGGGGGAAGGGAAGGGAGAGGCAAGAAAATACAATTTGGGAACGAAACCCAAATTTTGTTGAAATGGCCCCCATTTCCCCCAAAGCTCAGCATCACTGCAACAACTACTTTCAAGCTTCCTTCCTTTATACTTGTATGATTTCAAGCTTCCTTCCTTTATACCCATATGATTGCATAGCCATAGCCATAGCTACGAGCTTCCATCCTATTTCTTCATCCCCTTTGCAATTCCTTCTTTCCAATTTGAAGCTCCGCTATGCTTCCCATCCATGAAATTCTGCACTTTTCAACATCTCCTTTCTTCCATCACCCCCTCCTCTATTGATTTCCTCTTCCATCTTTCTCTCATTGCAGATATTGCCTTGAGGTTCACCGCTCTTCAATCCCCTAGATGCTTTACAGAATTCATCTATTATCGCTTTGTTGATGCCAGACACTAGCACAGCCTCATGGCACGGTGTTTTTGCTACTCGATTTTTGCGCTTTCCTCTTTTTCTTTCGTAACTTATTGCATTTGGATTACTTGATTGCAGATGCATCGACCTTACACAAACCCCATCATTGTAATACCTGATAACCCGAACTCAAGTCAATAGCAAAAACAACTGGCTTTGTCTAGAACTAATCTCCCTGGGGATATCAGCATCCTAGCTTCCGATGATCCAAAGCCTCGGCTTTGCTGGACACCAAAACTCCATGAATGCTTTGTTGATGTTGTAATCTAGCTGGGGGGAGCCGATAGTAAGTGATGCTTCTTCACATAGCCCTACTTTGAAGGAAGCTCTTTTTGTTTTGAAGGAAGCTCAACATCTTCCTCTTCCCCACTTTCAAGCTCAAAGTGGCTCATCCCTCATCCTCACCAACTTTGCTTCTGGCCCTCTTTGGATCACTTTGTTGGCTCTTTCCTATTGCTTTCATAGGAAGAGCTAGGTATTCTATGTTTGCAATGTTTTGAGGCTTTTTGTCACCTATAGATATATTGGGATTGTCGGTTGTAGTATATGTGTAGCTTAGGACCTTGAGTCATGTTCCGGTGAGAGACATAGGCCTAAGTGTGGTAAGCAAACAAAGTGCATGCATGTGTAAAAGGAACGTAAATCATCTTTGTTGAGGTAATGAAGGCTTTCGCCTTCATTGGGGGTTGTATAGTTTAGGAGGAGTTTAAGGGTTCAGAAGGAGGTTCCAGGGTTTAGAAAGAGTTCCAGGGTTTAGAAGGAGGTTCCAGGGTTCAGAAGGACATTCCAAGGTTTAGAAGGAGGTTCCAAGGTTTAGAAAGAGTTCTAGGGTTTAGAAGGAGGTTCTAGGGTTCAAAAGGAGGTTCCAGGGTTTAGAAAGAGCTCCAGTGTTTAGAAGGAGGTTCCAGGGTTCAGAAGGAGGTTCCAAGGTTTAGAAGAAGGCTCCAAGGTTAGGGTAGAGTACATGGTGGAGAACTCGTCTCCCTCATAGATCATGGAGTTTTAAGGGTTGAGGAACAAAGGGTTTAGGGGAGCATAGGAGTGGGAGAGGAAGAAGGTGTAAGAGCATGGGGGAAAAAAGAGAGAGGAGGAGGAGGAGGAGGGAGGAGGAGGAGGAGGAGGGAGGAGGAGGAGGGAGGAGGAGGAGGAGGAGGGAGGAGGAGGAGGAAGGAGGAGAGGGAGAGGATGGCTTGCAAGGTTGGAGGAGAGGGGAGGAGGAGTTGCAAGGTTAGGACATGCTTTTGGACATGCAATGTAAGGAAGCATGGACACTTGATACAAATGCTTGGAATACCAAAGTAGACTCAGCATAATGCCCCAAAGAGTCTGGGCTTCATTCCATTATGGGGTATTTATACAAGTTGGAGAGCTTCTCTCTCTGCATGTAACACAAAGTTGTAACACAAAGTCGTATCACAAAGTTGTAACACAAAGTTGTAACACATTCTCTCTCTACATGTAGTTGTTGTAACACAAAGTTTTAACACAAAGTTGTGTCACAAAGTCGTAACACAAAGTTGTATCACAAAGTCGTAACACAAAGTTGTATCTAGAAGTTGTAACACAAAGTTGTGTCACAAAGTCATAACACAAAGCTGTATCACAAAGTTGTATCTAGATGTTGTAACACAAAGTTGTAACACAAAGTTGTATCACAAAGTTGTATCACCTTCCCTTTCTACATAAGTTCATGTTGGCACAGAGTCAACATACTCCTGGATCCATTTTATTACCTGTCCTCGGGTTATGGCTTATTGCGATCACGTACTTGGGTTGCCATGTTTTTATTCCAGTGGCTGTGGAACTTGTGTCATGCCAGTCGATCTTGCTGTAGAACTTTAGCACCATACAATTTTTGCACAATTTCCAGGTAGCCTGTATCCACCATTTGCTCGAACAGAGATATGTGGCCTCACCTGTCTCTGCATTGAGCTTCACATTCTGCTCCAATGGAACAGAAATAGGCTTACAGCCTGTCATCCCATATTTGGACAGCATGTCCAAACCGTATTGCCTTTGCAACAGCCATATCCCACTCGGGGATCTAATAACCTCAATGCCCAAGAAGTAACGCAGCTCTCCCAAATCCTTCATCTCAAATTTCTGCTTCAACAGCAGCTTCACTTCATTAATGTCTGCATCACTATCACCTGTAATAATCAAGTCATCAACATAGATGACTATAAGCACAATCCCTCTGTTTGTCCTTTTCACATAAAGTGAAAAATCTGAATTGGAAATCTAAAATCCAATAGTGACAAGATATTGCCCTATCTTGTCTGACCATGCCCTCGGCGCCTGTTGTAAGCCATACAAGGCTTTGCGCAACCTGCATACAAAATCGGGGTGTGCATTATCCTCATAACCTTCTGGCTGCATCATATAAACCTCTTCCTGCAAATCACCATGCAAGAAGGCATTTTTCACATCCATCTGATGCAAAGACCATCCCTTTGCAGCAGCCATAGCAATTACTGCTCTCACGGTTGCCATCTTTGCAACTGGGCTGAAAGTTTCCTCATAGTCAATTCCATATGTCTGCGCAAAACCTTTGGCAACCAATCTTGCCTTGTACCTGCTAACAGACCCATCAGCATTGTGCTTTACTTTGTAAACCCACTTGCAGCCAATAGCCTTCTTATCATGAGGCAAAGGCATCAAATCCCAAGTGTGGTTTGCATCCAAGGCAGCCATCTCTTCATCCATAGCTGGTTCCCAATTTTTATGCCCTGCTGCATCCTCAAAACATGTGGGCTCTGGCTCCTCTAGAACCTTGACCATATAAGCATAGTGATGTGCTGTATACCCATCATATCTCAGCCTGTCAACTGGATACTTAATACGAGTGGACCTCCGTACAACTGGATCAGTTGCAGGAGTCTTTAAATCATGCCTGCTTTTCCTTGCACCAGGTGTAACAACAGAAGGAATCCCAAGTTCCTCATCAAGGCTCATTTCAGAGCCGCTTGACTCTCCATCAACATGAGAGCTACCAGCAGACACATCAAACACTGGAGTATGGTCCACTTTTTCTTTTCCCTTATGTGATACCTGCACAACACTATCAGGACTGCCATGTGACGATTCACTAGATCTCAATCTCCCTGTCCATGCATTAGATCCACTAGTAGAGGACTCTCTGGGTCCACTCAAGGCTTGAGATTGCTGCTCTGCATTTATTGCAGCATTCCCATTTCCTGCATCTGCATCTCCTACCATAACAGTTGGTGCATACCAGCTGCTCATTTCATCAAAAACAACATCTCTGCTCACTTGCATTTTGCGAGTGGAAGGGTTATAACAGCGATACCCTTTCTGGTGCTGAGCATATCCAATAAAGATGCATTTTTCTGCCTTTGGATCCAGCTTGGTTCTCTTCTCATCAGGAACATGAACATACGCTATGCAACCAAATACCTTCAAGTGAGAAATATCTGGTTTTTGGCCTGTATACATTTCTTCAGGCGTCATGCCATGGACAGCTGCAGTGGGAGTTCTGTTCATAATATAAATAGCAGTTGCTACTGCTTCAGCCCAAAAATAATCAGGCATGTTTTTCTCATTTAGGATCGCCCGTCCTACTTCTGCAATATGCCTGTTCTTCCTTTCTGCAACCCCATTCTGCTGAGGGGTAGACCTGCATGAGTACTTCCTTTGAATTCCCTGTTCTTTCAGATATTCACAAAATTCTTCTGAAAAGTACTCTCCCCCTCCATCAGATCTTAGCACTTTAATATGCACACCTTTCTCTTTTTCAACCATGGCCTTAAAAGCCTTGAAATGGCTGAACACTTCACTTTTGTGCTTCATAAAATAAATCCACACCTTCCTAGTGTAGTCATCAATAAACGTCACATAATAATGGCATCCACCAATAGAAGCAGCTTTGGTTGTCCAAACATCTGAATGGATCACTTCCAAAGGTCTTCTGCTCACCTTAGCATTTTTTGGAAATGCATGTCTGGCCTGCTTACCCATTTGGCATGCTTCACATACCTTTTGCATTCCCTCAACTCTGAATTTAGGCAAACCTGCAACAATGTTTTTCATTTGCATAGATTTCAGCCTTTGTATATTCACATGCCCAATGCGCTTGTGCCATATCTCAATATCTGCAATCACACCTCTCCCATGCGCAAACATAGCAGCTTTCACCTCAGGCATATCAACATCCAAGGTGAACATTCTGCCATTTTTGTTGCCTTTCGCAACCAAGCGGCACTTATTTTTCAAGTCCTCAACGAAGCATCCATCAGGATTAAATCTAACCTGCAGACCTTGCTCAACCATCTGGCCAACTGAAACCAGGTTCTTAGTGATTTTTGGAACATGAAGTACATCTGCCAAGTACTTTGTTTTGCCATCCTGCATAGCCAATGGCACTTTACCAACCTGCGTAATTGGGTGCGCAGTATCATCACCTGTTTCAACATAACCTGGCTTATCCAAATTTCTAACATCATGAAACCACTCACCATGACTGGTCATGTGGTTAGAGGCACCTGAATCAACATACCAAACATCATTGCAAGTTGCAGCATCTCCTGACATGGAGTTAACCATATGCTGCATCACAAAAAGGTGCTCATTTCTGTCGTCACCATGCCCACTTGATGATGCATAGTTGCTTTGCTGCAACTTCCCACTTTTGATGTCATTCTGTTTTTTATAGCATGTATTCTCCTTGTGTCCAGGCTTTCCACAATAATAGCATTCTGTGCTGCTATTTACTTGCTGGTTCCTTTGCCATGAACCACGGCCTCTTTGGCTCCCCCTGCCTCTAGAACTACCACGTCCTCCTCCATAGGACTGGTTTTCCTGTTGTTGCTGTTGGTTCTGATTTCCTGCACAGCCACCAAAACGGCCTCTTCCTCTACCCCTGCCTCTACCTGTATTCGAGTAGAAAGCAGTCTCTTGAGAAGTTGAGGTGGCTGAACCACCATTCCTTTGCTCTTCACTCAGCAAGAGAGCAATAAGTTCCTGAAAATCAGGAAATGTTTCACGGACTCCAATGGATGTCCGAAACTGTGCATAATCTTTCCCAAGACCATTCAAGGTCACGGACACTAAGTCCTCATCATCAACAGGTGCTCCAATGGAGGCAAGAGAATCTGCAAGGCCTTTCACCTTCAAGGAATACTCATTTATATTCATATTTTTCCTTTGCACATTGTGCAACTCCTGCTTTAGCTGCATCTTTCGTGCTTTGGTATTTGTGCTATACAGCTTCACCAATGTATCCCATGCCTCCTTAGGTGTCTCTACATCCTGTATGTGCACAATCATAGAATCTGAAATGCTAACAAACAGCCAATACAGGCATTTTCTGGCTTTTTCATGCCATTCTTTAAAGGCCTTCAATTCAGCAGGAGTGGGAGCAGCACCCAAAACTGGTTCTGTAGTTTCACCACTGATGTAATCCCAAACTCCCTTTCCCATAAGGAAGTTTGTCATCCTGAACTTCCATGCTTGGAAGTTGTTCTTGTCAAGCTTCTCACTGACAATGGTAGATAGATTCTCAGACATTTTACAAATCACGAATTGCAACAGCAACCTATAAACACAGCAAATGCCTCAGAAGGGCAAATAGCAAAACTTTTGCAAAAAGCCTCACAGGGGCAGATCTGCAACACTGACGAAAGTGGTATTTCACCACACAGTCACTTCCTAGTGACGATTTTGCATCAATAGGCAACAGGCATGAATCTGCAACTCCCAATATCTCTGCACACAGGCATACGATGCAATTTCTGTGGCACCTTTCCACCGACTGGCCGCGCGCAGTGGTCGCACAACAAAAGCAGGGCCTTTTTTCTGAGTGCCTGCGAAGAACTTCTGCCTTCAAAATGGGCCCCAAAACGGCCTCAAATCAAAAAAATAAAGTCACCGAGGGCTTCGCCCTCGCCCGCAGCATATACTGCGCTCTCTCCACACCGTGAAGGGCCTCTCAATCTGAAGCAGTACACTCAGACACTTCTGGCTGTGCTACCTGCAGAGATTTGCTCCCAAACTCAAAATAGGAAAGCAACACTGGTCCTCTTACCAGGACACCACAAACTTGGCTTGCTTTCTTGAGCTCCTTACCACGAACAAGGCTCTGATACCATGTAAAGAAAAAGGGAGAGAGATAGGAGACTCAAGTTCAGCTTTCTTCACAACACACAAAAGAGAGAGGACACAAGGTTGGAGGGTGAAGCCTTTCTTCACTTTTGCACACAACAACAATTACAATAGAAGAGGGAAATACCCTATATGTCAAACCCTAGAATACGTGGTTCATATGTGAACCCAAACCAAAACATACGTGGTAGTCTAACTACACCACGAGTACAACTAACATAGGCGGTGACATAAATGATAGTCATCCAGGAGATATGTCGGGGATAGAGCTTGATATCTCAACAGTCAAGGACACAAATAATGCACTTGGCCATGAGACATTGTTAACTAGATGTATAAATAGAGAGAGAGAGAGAGAGAGCAGTCAGGGACATAAAGGGAGCAAAAGAGACAGAGGGAGGGGGAGGCACACAAAGGGAGATAGAGAGAGTTAAGATTGCATTTATTCATTTGCACCTCTAAGTTGAGAAAGAGAAAAATACGAAAGTTAATTAAGGTCTTTGAGAGACTATGAGATTGGAAAAAAACCTAGATACAACTGATTCAAAGGGTGGATCCGCTAACAAAATACAAAAAGTGTATATGTAAAATCAATGTCCATGACAATGGAGATGGGGATAGAAAGAAGTAGATGGAGAGTGTGATAGAGAGAGAGAGAGGTAGAGAATGGGAAGAGAGAGAGAGAGTTAAGATCGCAGTTATTCATTTACACCACTAAGTTGAGAAAGAGAAAAATAAGAAAGTTAATTAAGGTCTTTGAGAGACTAAGAGATTGAAAAAAACCCCAAATACAACTGGTCCAAAGGGTGGAGTTGCTAACCAAATACAAAAAGTGTATATGTAAAATCAATGTCCATGACATAGATAGCTAAGGGCAACATGGAAACAAGAATATCATTGTGTGTGTGTGTGTGTGTGTGTGTGTGTGTGTGTGTGTGAGAGAGACAGAGAGAGACAGAGAGAGAGAGAGAGGAAAGGGAGATAGCTAAGGAGAGAGAGAGAGAGAGAGAGAGAGAGAGAGAGAGAGAGAGAGACTTTCCAAAGAAAAAACAATAAGTATAAAAATATTGTAGTTAAGAGCATTTTTAAGGGCAATGCCCATTTATAAAGTACACTTCTAAGGTCATTTTCACATTTTCAGTTTCCCACTCTTGAGTAACCTTGCATTCCATAGCCTCCTCTTTCATCTTCTTGAGCATCCTCCTACACTCATGGCCTACACTCATGGCTTCCCTTAGATATTTTGAGCTCTTTTGACCAGAGTGCTAACTTCAAGAAGACACTAGCTAGGGCCATGGATAGTGTACCTATCTCTCTCTGTGAGTACGCTATTCCCTTTAGGGATGATTCATCTTCCCCAATTCATTTGATTGAAAGAGATGCAGCCCTTACCGTTCTTCTTACAACTAGCAAAATTGATGAGGATGTTGGCAAACAGCCCAAGGGTCCTACATCCACAAGTGGTGGAGCAGGTCCATCAACAAGTGGTGGAGGAGATGACTTAAACATAAACGTAGAGCCTGAGCAGATGCACTGTGTTCTATTGTCTACAGTGTTAGTGACTCCATCATGGCGTTAATTCAACATGTCACCACAGCAGAGGAGGCATGGACGGTCTTAAAAAATCAGTACGAGACCACGAATCAAATGTGGATTCAGAATCTGGAGACTCAACTCACGAATGAGAAGTTGTCTAAGTCTGAAGCCGTAGAGAAGTTCATCACCAGGGTGAAGAATCTATGCGATCAGATGACTGCGATTGGCATCACCATCACCAGTGAGAATCTAGCACGAAGGTGCATATAGATTCTCCCACCAAAGTACGACGGTCTTGTTACGGCGCTGAATACGCAGAACAAAAATCTGCCCCTCAACTTTGAGGATTTCAGTGCGATGCTTCTGGAGGAGGAGATGCATCAAAAGATGAGGCTTGTCGGCTTTCTAGACCGGATCAAAAAAGGTAAGGGTAAGGACTTTGGTAACCCATCTTCTTCTGATGATAAAAAGAGAAAGAAGAAGGTCAAGTGCTTCTATTGTAACAAGGCAGGGCACAAGCAAAATGAGTGCCGCAAGAAGATTGCAGATGAGAAGAACGGAGTAAAGAAAGAGTCCAACAACAGTGTGCAGGCAGCACCCATAGAGCTGTTCATAGCAATTGAGGATATTTGCACGGACGCAGTTCATGTACCTGTGGATGAATCTTGGATCATTGATAGTGGTGCATCACACCACATGACCAGTCGGAAGGATTGGTATACCTCTCTATAGCCGGTAGGGAATGACATCATGGTAGCAGTTGGCAATGATGCAAAATGTCTAGCAAAAGGAAAAGGTATGATTGCTCTCAAGCCAGATGGAGTTGTAAAACAGTTGTCCGTTGTTCTTTATGTGCCAGATATCAAGGCGAACTTGTTGTCCATTTCTACAATCAGAGATTGGGACCTCAAAGTTCAATTCGATAAGAATGGTGCACAGATCCTGGATCTTCAAGGAAAGATCATTGGTAAAGGTACACAGTGCAACAACATTTACAAGCTCTCAGCTTTCAATGCTCAAGCAGATGTGAAGAACACTAAGCTATGGCATGAGAGGTTTGGTCATCTAAACCTTAGTTCTTTGAAGGAGATGCATAAAAGTGGAATGTTTGCAGACCTACCAGAAATTTCAAATCTGTGCTATGTATGTGGAGCTTGCATGATGGGCAAGCAGCATCGGCAGCCCTTTCCTAAAGAGGCTAGCAGAGCAAAGGCTCCTCTAGAGCTCGTTCACACAGATGTCTACGGAAAGATGGAGATGGAAGCTTTGGGTGGTTCCTACTACTTCATGATGCTAATCGACGACTACAGTAGAAGGATATGGATATACTTCTTGAAGACAAAAGATGAGGCTTTCAGTAGGTTCAAGGAATGGCATGTAATGGTCAAGAAAGAATCGGGGAGGAAGGTGAAGAAGCTCAGATCAGACAGAGGTGGAAAGTTCACATCGATTGAATTCGAGAGTTACTGCAAAAGTCAAGGGATCAAGAGGCAGAAACCCCCACCACATACATCATAGCAAAATGGAGTAGCAAAATGCAAGGTGCGTGTCATCTGTGAAATGGGCCAAAGTATGATGAAAGGGAAAGATTTGCCAAAGACTTTCTGGGCTGAAGCATGTAACATCGCATTTTACATCCTCAATCGTAGCTACACGAAGGCTGTGAATGGGATGACTCCACCGCAAGCCTTTTCTGGTAAGAAACCTTTAGCTGCACATTTCAAAGTTTTTGGATGTGACTGTTTTGTGCATGTCCCTAATGCTACCAGGACCAAATGGGAACCGAAGAGTCAGAAGTGTATTTTCTTGGGCTATAGTGAAGAGGCGAAGGGTTATCATCTCTATAACTCTATTACCAAGAAGGTAGTTGTAAGTCGCAATGTGGTCTTCTCAGAACAACCACATCAATTGGAGGAGGATGCTTCCTTCCCAGACAACCAAGACCAGGATATCCATCCAGTACCGCCACCAATAGCAGACCGAACTCCCCCAACGGTGCTTGGGAGGATTCAAGACAAAGAAGATGAAGAAGATCCTATAGAACCACAACGGCAACGGCCATTCCTGAAGTGGATAAAGCAGCTTTTGGATGGAAGAGAACCTCCAACCATTGAGGAAACCATCCGAACACCACCGGTCCAAGAGATACGTCACATAATAATGGCATCCACCAATAGAAGCAGTTTTGGTTGTCCAAACATCTGAATGGATCACTTGTGTACGAGATCCTATTATTTGTTGAGCATAGACATTGTATTATTTTCTTACACAAAATCCCTACGTGCTCTTGGGCTTCCTAAGACGTACAAGAAATTGCATGTCTGCGGCGGTCACCATGACCCTTTGCTATGGATGGTAGCCAGTTGGGTGTCATCCATGAGGTCTACTAGGTAGGCCTCAGCTGCATGCTACATGGCAAGCAAGATGTCTCTAGAGATATGCCAGGGAGCCTCCACAACTCCATGCCCATTAAGGGAGAATTGGGGTCTCCAAAGGGCCCCCAATTAGTGTTTCCTAATTTCAAGGGATTAGTGAGGTATTTGAGGTGTACCAGCCGAATAGGCTTTACAATGATGGCATGTGTGTGTGGAATCAAATATGTGCTATCTGCCCACTGAACAATTGGCAATGCCTTTGAAAACTATGAAGTCTGCTCATTGAACTGATGAACATGAGGTTTCAGGTAATGTGATAATGTGAAACTGTATGTGAGCGTATGGACTGACTCTAAGTAGGTACTAGTCGGGAATTTTGGGCATGGCTTAGATTGGCAACTTGGGGAGATTCAAAGCATCCCCTCTATGGTGATCTAGTCTAGTCTGATTTAGATCTATACTAACTGTTGATTGATGAAATAATAGCATTCTTTTGTTCTTTTTAAGTGTTGGGTCAGATGCATCGATGTAGAGACAAATGTGCATGTAGGAAGTGGATTTGTCGACGAAGCTCGAAAGTGAGTGATACTTGCACCAAAATGTTTGTGTGCTGTAACGATCTCATAGAGCATAAAAAATTGAGCAACTTTCCTTTTGGGAGCACCCTCAGATTCTTCCTAGGTCAAGAGATATGACTTGATTAGGTGGAGGGGCAAAAGGAGTGCAATGGTGCTCAATGATGATGTGGCAGTCAGGGGGTCACATGGAGTGAGTCCACCTAGCAGGGATTATGCCTATGGAGCCCTGTGCCAAGGTGGTAGGAGTCTTTGCACGAAGTGCCTGTGGAGGAAACTATGCATGCAAGGGTCAGTGTTAGACTAGACAATTGAGGTGGCACTACCGAGGTGGCACAAATGATGACGTCAGTAGATGATGTGGCTGTGCTAACATGGCTGATGACATGTACCTAGTGATGTGGCAAGATGATAAGGTTTGTTGATGTGGTAGTCGGCTACCACATGGTAGATAATGATGATGTGGTAGCCTCATGGGGTTACTGATGTGGCACTATCGATGGTGACATGGCAATAGGGTGAAGGTGCTGATGTGGCACGGTGCCACATGGGAGATAAGATGACACGTGGCTCTTTCTTGACCAAGCCTTAGGTGGTGACCCTCTAGGATAGGGTTGGATATGTGTCAGCCTCCAAATGACCAAAATCTTAAAAGATCTGATGAAGATGCTGATGCCGGTGCTCTCGTTCATCCGATTTGGGTGTGGCAGGAGAGGTAGCTACCATGGGCTATTGTGGAGGGATAGGCACCGTTTGAGCTCTGCACTGGTGTTATCCAAGAAGGAGCTAGTGCCCATGAGTCTTCTCTTGTTGGCCTTTGCACAACTACTTAGTCTTTGCTATTGTAGGAGCTCTCTTTGAGCTCGTTGTAGAGTGGGTGCCTATGTGTTCATTAGTTTGAGGTTGCATGAAGCGGGCATCGAGCCCAAAAGATAACCGCTTCCAATCTCAAAACTTTGGAGCTATGTTGTATCGACGGTTGGAGTAGGCCTGTTGGCCCTGTTGGAGGCGGCTATAGAGCGCTCAAGTCAGCTACTAGAGCTATGGCTCTGAGGGCTATGGGAGCCTTGCATAGAGTGTGATGTTGGAGGCTTTCGTTGAATAGCGCTGAAGTGGTGTCGTCCATTATTGGCTAGAGCTGATGGTGAAGGCCATCTTGGAGCAACTCATTGGCAAATCATGGAGGAGTTACATATGGAGTAGCCCATTGGTGAAGCATGCGCGCCATTGTCTTGTCGATGCTTGTGGAGTCAGTTGGAGATAGCTGGTGAGTTCATTGGCTGGCTGCAAGGTGCCCGATTATGGAGGGCTCGTTGGAGTTGGAGTAGCCGTTGCTGTTGTTCAGACGTTGGAGAAGCTGAAGCAGAGTTTGTTGCAAGTGCAAGCTATGGAGACTTGGAGCCTCTTATAGAGCGAGCTTCCTTACTGTGTCATCAACTGACTACAAGAAGAGGATTGGATATGAGCTTTGCATGCTGCAAAGGAGTTGGGTCATCCGACGTTGCTTGAGTCGAGGCTTTGGAGTTGTTGCCTTAGTTGTGGAAGGCTAGGTCTCCCTGCTACAAGACTTGTTGGTTCGGAAGAGGCTGTAGGAGTCATTCTCTCTACACAGATTGTAGAGGCTTCTCTCTACAAAAAAACACCTAACCTTAGATAAAAATGCACATGAACTTCACACAAGAACTAAAGATGCTCTATCTCAAGCTATCCATGGATTGTAAGAGACTCTCTCAAATCAAATGTTTCTTCCCTCAATCAATTGGACTCCTATGTCTCCCTCTCACAAATAATGAATCTCTCAATGAACAGAATTCTCTCACTAATGGACATATATTCTCTCAACAAAAGTGAATGGAAGGAACTCATGATCACTCAAGAGAACTCTGAATCAATCTTGATCTATCACTCTCTCTCATGTGGATTGCAATGCCTTAGCGGAAGGCAAGGGAGCTCTGATAGCATGAGAAAATATGAAGAGGGGAGAGGAGAGGAGTGGAGATGAGGAGAGAGGACACAGCTAGAGAGCACACCACAAATGACTAACTATATACTAGATTTAGTTGAAAATGTAGAATATATAAAAACCCATTTAGGGTTAGGGTTAGGGCATCTAACCCTTTCCTTTATAGCACTCTATAAGGTTAGTGCTATGTATATATGATCACATGATGGTGCTATGCACACATGATCACATGATATTGAGTGTGAACACTCAACACTCTTGTCACCTAGGCTAATTTGAGCTTGAAGAGCCTCTTGCATGTCACATGCATAGGTGGAAGCATCAGGGAACACCTCCTTAGATTCTTCCCATGTGCTAGAGAACTTTTCACCTAGATCCATAGCAATGTTTGTGGCTTTGTTGGGTTAGTGTTTTGCAAAATGAATTGACTTCTTAGATATGAAATACACATCAAGAAATGGATCAAACCTAACATATTGGGCCACAGACAATGCATATGGAAACTTGATTTTGATGAAGTTTGGTTTTTCTTGCACACAATACCAGAAGATCCAAGCTTACTTACGACCAAGTGACATTCACATAGAGGTAGGGATAAGAAACACCTTGCTAAAACTCAAAGCCATTCTATCAACTAATTCACCAAGCCACAGGGGGAGATTGGGCTGTCCACCCACATTGGATGGTCATGGTAGAGAGACTCGTCCATGTAGGATGATGGGCTCCAAGGCACCACTAAGACTGACACTCTCAAAAATATGAAGGACCTCCTAGTAATCAAGTCATTGTGAAGAGCCTCTAATATGCAATGAACCAGGAAGATACTTTTTTTAATAAATCTAGCCAAGTAACCATTAGCCACGGGATCGAATTCAAATGCCAAGAATTGTTCAGCTTCATCCATGGGGCAGATATGCCCCCTGAAGAAGAGATAAACTCCACATTTGGAGAGGCAAACCAACTCTATCTTGACATCGTCCACCTATAGCCCATAGGAGGAGATAATCTTATGGCCTGTTTCAAACCAATCCTTGTGCACAACCACTTGGTGTGATGGGCCACTTCTATGTGTAGGAGTTTTTTGGCATCTCATCTACATGTTAGGAAAAACAACTTTGAGCTTCCTTACCATAACCTCAGTGTATAAGGGACAGCCTTGGCTATCATTTTTTTTTCTTTGAGGGTCTCAACCACTTCTCTCTTTTCCTCTTTTGAGGCATGATTATCGCTCCCACTCTTGGCCCCCTTATAAAGGCTCCTTGGGACTAGCCAAGTTCACAAGATCACTTTGATGGCTCTTCAAGCTCCCCCTAGCACCCCTCCATCTAGTGTGCACATCACTAGGCTCTTCAATGACACTACTCTCAAGCGTGTCCTCAAAAGTGGATCTTAATTCAACATACCATCAAAATAGAATAAAAGAAGAAATACTTTGAAGCCTTTAGGACAAGGTAATGCTTGTTTGAATGGCCCTTTATCCTCACAAAGTGTCCTACAACTTTCATGAGGACTATGAATGATGTCTTCAAGACTTATTTGGACAATTTTGTGACTTTATACCTTTATGACATCCTCATCTACTCTAACATTGGAGAGGTCTTGCATTGCCCATTTTGCCAAGGCTTAGAAGCTATAATGGAGACACTATTTCTCTTGCTACAGTAGTTGACTTGAAGTTTTAGCATGTTTGGTAGGATTGGACTTATATATGTGGGGTTTGATGCATTTTGGGCCTACAAAACTTGGTCCAAATGTTTGACAAATTTTTAAAAAATCCTATTACCATGAGTCAATTTAAAAAACTTATGGATAAATTGCGACTAGGAAAACTTATTAAATTGAAGGAAAACTTTTATGTAGGTATTACTTATCATTCCATAAAAAATGTCTGAATTATAAACATAAGCTTAGCTAAGATCATTATATAGTAGTTAAAAGTTTATTTAAATAAAAAGTGAAAATAAAGTGAGTGAAAACTTAGTTAGGAGAGAGACAACATGAGGGATTTAACATAAGAAGGGTCAATTATTTTCATAACCCAAATTAATTACTTACCAAATTACAAGGATAGGTATATTTAAATTTAGAGGTCAGGTACCATTTCATCAGGGAGGTACTTGAGGACAAGCTCATAGAGCTTGTCAAGGTTCATACAGATGATAACCCTACAGATATGCTGACGAAGAGTCTACCTAGTCAGCGGTTTGAGTATTGTCGTGTATTAATGGGCATTGGATAGTATGCTCACTAGTTGTTCTCTCTTAAAGGCACATTGTCCTTTAAGTGGGAGGTTGTGGGGGTTAAAGTGTGAAGATTGTGGGAGAGAGGGAAGGAGTCTCACTTGCGGCTTTCTCACATGCACAATGGGGGAATACACACAAAGGTGGAGGCTGAAAACAGTTTTTCTCTTCTTAGTTGTGAAAGCCAAAAGAACTCTAGTACAAAGAAATAGAAGGACCCTATATGTGGGTCTCAAACCAAACTCAACTAACTAAGGTGGCATACTAACTGAGCCACAAACTATAGTAGATAAGGATAGCTGTCATCCAGCTATTATTCGTGGGCGGTGTACCAACCGCATCTCCAACTAACAAGTCGGTGACATAAGTACACAACGGTCACCCTGGCATATCTCGAGTGGAGCTCGATATCTCAACACTCCCCCTCGAGCTCAATCCCAAATCCTACACACCAAGCAGGTCTTTGAACTTGCGCAGCTTCTCTGCACCCAATGCTTTCGTGAATATGTCAGCTACCTGATCCTCTGTGCTGACATAAACTAGATCAATAAGACCTAGTAAAACCTTCTCCCGCACATAGTGATAATGCACCTCAATGTGCTTTGTTCTGGCATGAAAGACTGGGTTCTTTGCCAAGTGTATACTGCTCATGTTGTCACAATAAATGACAACCGGCCCATCTGTAGACTGATGCATATCATAGAGTAGCTTATGCAACCAAGCTACCTCACATGCAGCCATTGCTGCACCCCTGTACTCAGCCTCTGTGCTTGACAAGGCAACTGTAGGCTGTTTCTTGCTGCTCCAAGTGACTGCAGCACTCCCAAAAGAGAACACATATCCACTGGTAGATCGTCTATCAGAAATGCTACCAGCCCAATTAGCATCAGTGTATCCATGCAACTGTATCTGAACCCCAGCCTCATAAAATAGTCCATACTGTAATGTGGACTTCACATACCTGAGTAGCGTCTAGCCGCATCCAAATGCGGTTTCCTTGGAGCCTGCATAAACTGACTTACCAACCCAACAGCATAGCTCAAATCTGGCCTGGTAATAGTCATGTAAATCAAACTTCCTACTATGCGTCTGTACATAGTAGGGTCTTCCAAAAGCTCACCTGCATCTGTGCTCAGCTTCACATTATGCTCCAAAGGAACTGAAATAGGCTTACAGCCTGTCATCCCATATTTGGACAGCATGTCCAATCCATACTGCCTCTGCAAGAGCTGTATCCCACTTGGTGATCTAATCACCTCAATGCCTAAGAAATAACGCAGCTCTCCCAAATCCTTCATCTCAAACTTCTACCTCAATAGCATTTTCACATGAAGGATATCTTCATCACTATCACCTGTGATAATCAAATCATCAACATAAATGACCAGCAGCATAATCCCTTTCTCTGTTTTTCTCACATAGAGTGAGAAATCTGCCTTGGAAATCTGAAAGCCAATAGTGACAAGATACTGTCCTATCTTGTCAGACCATGCTCTAGGTGCTTGCTTCAAGCCATACAAGGCTTTCTTCAACCTGCAAACAAACTCAGGATGAATAGCATGAACATAACCTGCTGGCTGCTCCATAAAGACCTCTTCTTGCAAATCACCATGCAAGAAGGCATTCTTTACATCCATCTGATGTAAAGACCATCCCTTTGATGCAGCCATAGCAATGGCTGCTCTTACGGTTGCCATCCTTTCAACCGGGCTAAAAGTTTCTTCATAATCAATGCCATATGTCTGTGCATACCCCTTGACAACTAATCTTGCCTTGTATCTATTCACAGAACCATCTGCATTGTGCTTGATCTTATAAACCCACTTACAGCCAATTGCATTCTTGCCTTTAGGCAAAGGCACCAATTCCCATGTAGCATTAGCATCCAAGGCATCCATGGCTTTCTCCCATTTTTCATTTCCCATGGCTTGCTCAAAAGAAGTGGGTTCTGGTTCCTGTATCACTTTGACCATATAGGCATAGTGAATGGCTGTAAATCCATCATATTTCAGCCTATCCACAGGATACCTAACCCTGGTAGACCTGCGCAAAATAGGCTCACTTCCAGGTGCTCTCAAAACATCCCTGGTCTTCCTTACTCCAGGTGTAACAACAGAAGGAATACCCAACTCATCATCAATGCTCTGTTCTGAGCCACTGGATTCACCATCCACATAAGAGTGACCTGCATTCACATCAAACATGGGCTGATCTACCTTCTCTTTTCCTTTTCGTGATACCTGCGTACCACTATCTGCATTGCTTTGAGGGGATTCTCCTGATCTCAATCTGCCTGTCCATGGCGAAGTATGTGAACCACTGGTAGAGGACACTCCAGGTCCACTGATATTTTGTGATTGCTGCTGTGCATTCTGTGCAGCATTACCATTTTGTGCATCTACATCAATCATCACATTTACTGGTTTATACCAGCTGCTCATCTCATCAAAAACAACATCTCTGCTCACTGTGAACTTATGTGTAGAAGGGTTATAGCATCTATACCCTTTCTGCTGCAGAGAATAACCAATAAAGACGCACTTCTCAGCTTTTGGATCCAACTTGGACCTCAACTCATCTGGCACATGGACATAAGCAATGCAACCAAAAATCTTCAAATGAGAAATATCTGGTTTCCTACCAGTATACATCTCCTCTGGTGTCATGCCATGTATTGTTGCAGTGGGAGTCCTGTTCATTATATAGACTGCTGTAGCAACTGCTTCAGCCCAATAATAATCTGGTAGATCTTTTTCATTTAGCATAGCCCGAGACACCTCTCCAATATGCCTGTTTTTTCTTTCTGTAATTCCATTTTGCTGTGGGGTATGACTGCATGAATATTGCTGCTTTATACCATGCTCCTGCAAGAACCTTGCAAACTCATTTGAGAGGTACTCTTCCCCTCCATCTGACCTTAGGCATTTTATTGGCAGGCCTGTTTCTTTTTCAACCATAGCTTTGAAAGCTTTGAAGTGCCCAAACACTTCACTTTTCTTTTTCATAAAATACACCCATAGTTTTCTGCTGAAGTCATCAATAAATGTGACAAAATAGTGACAGCCTCCAATAGATGCAGCTTTTGTAGTCCACACATCAGAGTGGATTAATTCCAATGGCTTTTTACTCTCTTGAACATGCCTAGGAAAAGGTTTCCTTGCATGTTTCCCAAATTGACAGGCTTCACAAACCTTGTGCATTTCTGCAACCTTGAATTTAGGCAATCCTGCAACAATATTTTGGGCTTGCATTGATTTAAGTCGTTGTATATTAACGTGACCAATGCGTTTGTGCCAGATATCAATATCTGCAACTACACCGGTCCCATGTGCAAACATTGCTGCACTCAATTCAGGCATGTCTGCATCCAACGTAAACATCCTGCCCTTCTTCTTTCCTTTTGCTATCAAGCGACCATTATTTTTCATATCCTCAACAAAGCATCCATGAGGATTAAATCTGACCTCTGCAAGCCCTGCTCAACCATCTGACCAACAGAAACCAGGTTCTTGGTGATGTTCGGGACATGAAATACATCCAGACAAGTATTTCTTTTTCCCATCCTGCATAGACAAAGGAATTTTGCCAATCTGCACAATAGGATGTGCAGTATCATCACCAGTCTCCACAAATCCTAGCTTTTCCATCTTCCTTGCATCTTGCATCCATTCTGCATGACCTGTCATGTGGTTTGACGCACCTGAGTCAACATACCACACATCATTTTGTTCTTCTGCACTTGTCACAGAATTGGTCATATGCTGCACCATAAATAGATGCTCATTTCTGTCATCACCCTGCCTGCTAGAAGATGCATAATTGCCTTGCTGCAATTTTCACTCATAATGTCATTCTCCTTTTTATAGTAGTCCTTAGCCATATGACCCATTTTGCCACAATAGTAGCATTCAACATTGCTGTTTGCATTTTGGCTTCTCTGCCATCCACCACGGCCTCTTTGGCTCCCCCTGCCTCTAGAGTTACCACGTCCTCCTGCATAGGACTGGTTTTCTTGCGTTTGCTGCATATTCTGATTTCTACCACGGCCTGCAGATCGGCCTCCTCTACCTCTGCCAGCATTTGAGTAGAAGACAGTTTCTTTTGAAGTTCCTGCTGAAGAAGATGCACCCCCATTTCTCTGCTCTTCAGAAATTAGAAGAGCAATCAACTCCTCAAAATCAGGAAAGTTTTCACGGACGGCAATGGATGTCCGGAACTATGCATAATCCTTTCCTAGACCATTCAAGGTCACAGAAACCAAATCGTCATCATCCACTGGCGACCCAATGGAAGCAAGTGCATCTGCAATTTTCTTCACTTTCATGTGGTAGTCATTTATGCTCAAATTTTCTCTCTGCACATTGTGCAACTCCTGTTTGAGTTGCATTTTCCTGGCTTACGTATTTGTGCTATACATTTTTGCCAAAGTATCCCATGCCTCCTTTGGCGTATTTGCATCCTGAATGTGCACAATCATGGAGTCTGAAATACTGATAGACAGCCAGTACATAACTTTCCTGGCTCTCTCATGCCATCCTTTGAATGCCTGCATTTCCTGTTGACTGGGAACATTAGGAAGAACAGGTTCTTCTTCATTTCCTGTAATGAATTCCCAATAGCCTTTTCCCATCAAGAAATTCGTCATTCTAAACTTCCATGCCTGGAAGTTATTCTTGTCAAGCTTTTCAGTGACAATCTGTGAAAGAGAATCAGATGCCATTACAGAACACTGCAAAATATTCTGTCACTGCAAAAAACACAGCTTTTGCCTCACACGGGCATATCTGCAAAACTGACGAAAGTGGTATTTCACCACACAGTCACTTCCTAGTGATGATTTTGCATCAACAGGCAACAGGCATGACTCTGCAACTCCCAATATCTCTGCACATAGGCATACGATGCAATTTCTGCGGCACCTTTCCACCGACTAGCTGCGCAGTGGTCGCACAGCAAAAAACAGGGCTTTTTCTGAGTGCCTGCGAAGAACTTCCGCCTTCAAAACGGGCCCCGAAACGGCCTCAAATCAGAAAAATAAAGTCACTGAGGGCTTTGCCTTCTCCCGCAGCATATACTGTGCTCTCGCCACACCGTGAAGGGCGTCTCAATCTGAAACAGTGCACTCCTGCACTTCTGGCTGTGCTACCTGCAGAGATTTGCTCCCAAACTCGAAACAGGAAAGCAACACTTGTCCTCTTACCAGGACACCACGAACTTGGCTTGCTTTCTTGAGCTCCTTACCACGAACAAGGCTCTGATACCATGTGAAGATTGTGGGAGAGAGGGAAGGAGTCTCACTTGCGGCTTTCTCACATGCACAATGGGGGAATACACACAAAGGTGGAGGCTGAAAACAGTTTTTCTCTTCTTAGTTGTGAAAGCCAAAAGAACTCTAGTACAAAGAAATAGAAGAACCCTATATGTGGGTCTCAAACCAAACTCAACTAACTAAGGTGGCATACTAACTGAGCCACAAACTATAGTAGATAAGGATAGCTGTCATCCAACTATTATTCGTGGGCGGTGTACCAACTGCATCTCCAGCTAACAAGTCGGTGACATAAGTACACAACGGTCACCCTGGCATATCTCGAGTGGAGCTCGATATCTCAACATAAAGGTCACTGTGCCTTAACCCCGGTTATGTACAATACTCAAACACATATATAAATGAATGAAAAAGAAGATTAGGGTGGTTCTGCACCCACCAAAACTTGTGTGGCTCTCTGTCTCTCTCTCTCCCTCTTCCATTCTTGCTTCCGTTGAGAGCACTCTCAGAAATGTAATGTTTTAGGGTGAGTGGAAGGTGTCTACTCTCCTCTTTTTCCTACTTCAAGGATACAAGTGCCGAGTGGGATTAGGCCAAAATGCTCTTTTAGTGTCTACAACACCTTCATTGTAATCCTTTCATGACAATGTCTTTTGAGGTTGTCCACTCTTTTGCAACCAAGTCTTTATAGTCTTCATAAAATGGGTTATAATGATCCTGATGATAATCAATAGTGATACATAATACCTACCCCCTATAGTTACTTTATTGTTAACACTTCTAACCTATTGCCGTAATAGATTTTTTACATTGGAAAATTAACTAATTATGCAATTATATATAAAAACCCAATAAGTTGTAACGTTTCTTAGGCCATCGCCCACCTTGCTACATAATACTCCACTTTTGCTCCTTCTTATACCCCCTACATACCTGAGGCTCACTCATACTCCGGGCATACTCCCTGGCTTTTTGTAGTCATTGCTCCTTTACCTCCTTGATAGCCTCTGGCTTAATTATGGCAACCTCAAGCTCACAGGTCTTCCCTCCTTCTGCCCGTACTCTATCTTGGCTTACTCCATCTTTATTACGTGCCTTACTCACCTGATGGTCTTCGTGCTCCTCTTTTGTAAGCTTTCTTCATTTGTTGCCTACTATCTACCTCTCGGGTCCTTTCTGCCATTAGTGTAATACATAATGCTTGTTTAGTGCTTCATTGCTTACAACATTCCGCTCTTCTCGGACCATGGTTGCGCATAGACTCTTACCTTTACATGGTCTATTCTAGTGCCATTTCTATCCTTGCATTATTGACTGTTCCGCCCTTGGTAGTGGTACCTTGTTATTCACAAAGGAACGATGCATTATTCTTGCTCATTATTGTTGCCTTAATTAAGAGTTCTTGTCCTCTATTGGGGTCTTCATACGTTTGCTTAGCAACCTCAGAAGCTAGCTCCTCATAGTTCTCCTATGTTTGGTTCCCATCATCTCTCGTTATGTAACTATTCTCCCAGAAGTTCCTCACTACCCTCATATCAATGGTAAGTCTGTTGAGCTGTGGTGACTTCTCTCATTCGCTTGTCCACTGGTTGGGCTACTCATTCCTTGGTGGATTCATTTACACTGCTATCCTTTTGGATTCACACTCTACTTTTGTAAACAACCTCTTCATTTCCTCGGCTAGCTTCACTTCTTTAGTTAGTCTGTGGGATGTGCATGGTAACTTTCTTGGTGGAACGACCCTTTTTTGCTCGTATGCTTGGGTATTACCGCTCTTACATATTTCCTAGTAGCACAAGTTGTAGAGACCTCTAGCTTGATCACTATGCTTGGTTATTTGCTTACGCTTCCACTCACTTTAAACTCACGTAGATTTTCTTTTTTAGAAAATTGTTTATTGCTTCATGTAAAAGTTACATTTTATGTTTAGTTATCGTTTAAAAGTTACACTTTATGTTTAAAGTTATTTTAATTGCCCCTTAGAGTATGTTGTTCGATAATGCAATTTAATTTTTCTTATATTATTTAAATTTATTAGTTGTCTTTATTTCCTAAATGCCTTAATGTTTTCTAAGTAGGTCATAATTACAAAGTTTTTCTTAAGTTATATTCTCATCCCTTATACTAATAAACCTTTCTATATTCAATGATTAATTGATTATTCGTGTCCTTGCTTTTTTATTTTTTTCCTCTAGCATGACTTTTTTATGAGCTTTTAATCTCGTGTTAATTTGCAAAACATGCACACAATTATACACTTAATTTGATTGGCACCTAATTATGCTTTATTATTCCCTTTTAAGTTTTTGCTTTTTTAATTAATGCTCTTTTAATTGCTAAATGCATTCTTAAAAATTTATAGCACTTGTGTGACTACCTCTCTATATCAAAAGAGTTTTTAATATGCTTTTGATGTTATTATTTTTTAATGGGTGTGGAATAACCCCCATTTCTTAAATAGATTATCAATTATGGGAGTGGAGTTCCCCCCTTTAAAGCTATTTTGACACAAATTAGCCCCCATTATTTATACTTCATTGTCTTTACTGCACTTAATTACAAAGGAAAAATGTTTAACAGTGTCTTTTCTTTACATGGGAGTGGATGACCCCCCATAATTTAATTAACCCCCTTTTTTTTATTGCTTTACTTTGATTATAATACAATGGCTTACAAATATTTAATATCTAAAGATGAAATTTTCACAAGGGCGTGGTTGACCCCCCTTTTTTTTTTAAATATTTATAAATCTCTAGAGTATACATTTGTAAAATTTTTTTTTTGGTCTGTTAAGTTTTTTAATGAATTACTGCCCCTTTTGTGTGGACCACCCCCCTGACTTGGTTGATAAATTGAATTTTATAGGAAATTCCGGTGAAGAACTCAAACAAATTCCATAAGACTGCTAGGATGTCCGCTTGTTATGACCCTTCGAAAATTGCCTATATCAATCAAAAATTGGTGGAGGGATGAAGGGAAATGGATACTATTGGACAAAAAATTAGAACTAGACCTTTTTTGTATCGTAAAGCAAAATACAAGAAACAGTAGATTATGGTTGACTTCCAAGCTTTCTTTTTATGGTACGCTTTTTGAACCTTTTTGATGTTCTTTGTTTCTTTGGTATAAGCAACAATAAGCTGGGGGACACAGGCATTACCTGTCTTCCTACATGATGCCAATTTTGTTCTAACAAATGGTTTTTTGTGGATGGTGACAGGTAAGTGAACCCCAACCAAGGTACCTGGAACTTTAGAAGGATTTAGCATTATAAGATTTGGCATTTTAAGATATTCTTGTATTGGTGTCTCAAAGGCATTTTGAATTGGTAATAAAAAATGGTTTTTGGTCATTGGCTCTAGCAAATTGATCACAGCCTGGTACTGCGGTTAACACCTATTTTATTAATTTTGGACTTTTTTTGTTGTTTTTGGACGAAGCCCAAAAATCCTTCCCAAATGAAAAGTTTACTTTATGAAAATATCCTTCCCATATCAAAATTTTACTTTGCGAAAATATCCTTCCCAAATCAAAAGTTTACTTTGTGGCACTATCATATTCACATAAAAATCTTAGTTTCTCAATCTGTACTTTGCACTAATACACAAGAATTTTGTTTGAAACAATCCTATTTCAAAAATTCTAGCTATTCCTAAGTTTTTTATTAATTTAATTATTTTTAACATTTTTCCTTAGGGTGATAAATTTATAAATCCATGAAAGGAGACTTGAATATTTCATGTAAAGAACATTGGCACTCACAATATGCACAAATTTAAAACTTTTTAATAGAAAAAAGACATGCCATAAGAACCCAAATTTTTTATTGAACCAAAGAATTATAGCAATTATAGCTATCATATGTTTATATTGAGAAATGTTGCTCTCTGCTAGAGTCTTTGTATAAAATGATATATCATATGTTTACAAAATTGTTGCTCTTAAAGAGCCTTCTGTGCCATCGGCATTGACTCCTTGTTGTCTTATCGCTTGTTGCTTGCTAGGTGCCATCTACATTAACTCCTTATTGTCTTGCCAAGCCTTTTGCCCCTTGGGTGACATCTACATTGACTCTCATTTGAAATAGGAGGTGTTGACTCAGTGCTACACCTAGTCTAACATACAATTATAATTGATTGGCTTCTTGCCTAGTACCCAAATTGAATCCTTCAATGGACTTCAATACAAAGCTTTTATCATGGACATTCTGCATTTGCATTGTCTCCTTCTACTTCCTCCATGGTGAGTGTGTAGTCTGGATGGTGATTCATGCGTCATGGGGATGTTGAAGGAATGCTGTTGGAGTCTCCACTCCAAGCTACTTCCTTGTGAGAGCAATGCAAGCCGTCCACTTGGGGTGATTATGATAGTATCTGGTAAATTCTAGCCTTCAGAACTAGAGACGACGAACCATTTGTGTTGTATGATATGGTAAGAGCCCAAAGCCTTTACGAGAAGGGTTTAGAACTTGGTCCAACATATGGAACCAAAGTAATGTTGAATGGCTCCCCTTGGAGTACCTACGCAATCAGTTCGACACTTAGCGATGGCGAAGTGCATTTGCTCCACATGGTGTAAGAGCATATTCCTGAATCCTGGCCCACTAACTATTCCCCTTCCCAGGCTAGATGGTAAATCAATGGATATTGGGGAAGACATGTCTTTGTAAGATTTCAACAAGGTGCTCTATCTGACAAAACATGTGTGCCTCAGGATCTATGGAGCACTCTAAGGTGGATGGAACCTGTGTGGAAACATGATGAAGAGAGTGCTCATGACATGTATCTCAAGTCAATTAGGTTCCAAGATAGATTAGCTTGGACTCATAAAGAGAATCTTGAGATAGTGCAAAGTGCTTGATTGAATTACTTCAAATGAACCTCCCTTTTATAGGTGAGGGTACTTACATCCATTTGCTTGCTCACATGTGGGATATCTCCTCCATGCCATGTGGCAGCTTATCCTTTGCCCATACCTTTGCTCTACAAGTGCTCATGGCACCACAACTCTCAACACCTCCCCTTGGTGCCATAATCCTTTGGCTACTGCAAGGTGGTCAGATGTGAGTTACAAATCCATCACCTCCCCTTAGTGCATGCATGCTACTTAAGGTGGTCAAGTGTGGCTTCTACATGTCAATACCTCCCCTGGGTGCTTTCATAGCTACTCTCAGGTAGTTAGGTTTGATTACAAAACATAGGCAAGGTTGGCAAGGTTTTTGCTTTTCAATACATTCCATTGATGTCACCTTTTGGCTCATGGCTTGATGTCGACTCGTTTGCTTCTTTGTTTGGTGTAGCTACCTGCATGATGCTTTGTTCTTCCATGTGCCTTGATGCTTTGTGTGGATGCCATGCTTCGGGCTATGGTCATCTCATGCACTTGTGCTTTTGGCATGCTTTCTACATTCATGCGTTGCTTTTTCATTTGTTGCAAAGGTCTTACCAATTGATTTCTTTCAATATTGGCAGTGTCTAATTGCATACAATGATTCTAATCTGACAGGCGCGTAGAGTTTGAAAAGACGATCACTTTTCCTTTTTGGAGCATGTGCAAATTCTTCTTGGATTGCAAGTTATGGCTTGTCGAAGTTTTTGTGAAGAAGAGGACCTTTGATGATGTGGCACAGGGATTCACATGCTAAATTCCATGCTGTGCTTAGCAAGAGGCTCTGTGTGCTTAGGTGGCACTGTGGTGATGTGGTAGTCAACCTTAACTTAACTATGGTTTTAAAACTCTTATTTGCCATGTGTCCTTATCCTCTCCACACCCAGGGTCAGATAAATTTTAACCAAGGTTAACCTATCCTGGGTCAGATTCTATCTGCCACATGTCAACGCCCTGACCATTGGGCAAACTCAAGGTTAGCTTGATCTAACCTTGATGGAAGCCTCGGTGTGGCTGAAATCTCTGAAATTTCCGTCTTGATTGTGATTTCGTGTGCCGTATTTGAATGACGTTCTATCTTCTCCGATTTGCAGCCCCCAGGAATCGTAGTTTCGAAACTGTGCACTCGATTCATGCCGGTAGCCTGTGCTGTGAGTTCGACGGTCTGCAGGATGAAGCTTCTCATGTCGTAGCCGATCATCGAAGGCCGATTCATGTCGATAATTCTGATTCCACAAAGGAGGAGGATAGATATCCATGTCTAGGTCGCTTGTGTCTTCCAATGGATGATTCGACTGAGTGATGCGAAGGAGGAGCATAGATATTTGTCTCCTCTCGATAAGCTTCACAATCTAAGGTCGAGCCGTTGTTAGGATGTGAGCCGCTCTCAGAGACAACAGAGCCACTCTGATTTCGGCTATGATCGCCAAGCTTCGATTGTTGCTCCCTGGCTTGTATTTCGTCCTGGCCGTTATGGCTAGGGTCTATTCGCTCTTGTTCTTGAACGATGCAATCTGCGGCTGTGTCGTCCCTTGAATGCCATGGCAATGGGGCGATGCAGCCATCTCGAGCTTTGGGAGCTTGAAGCTCTATTGGAGAACCTCTCTTTGGACCTCTCTTTCTACTCAAAACCTCTCAAAGATGGGTGTAGATAGAGCTTCGGGCTCTCTCTCTCAAACCTTTCAAATCTCTCCTCACATGGATCCTCACAAAGAAACTACTCAAGGGACTCTCTTGTTCTCACAGAATAAGGAACACTCAAGCTCACAATGAATCTCTCATGAAATGGATGGACGGAAATTTTCTCTCAAGGGACGGAAATTTGTTCTTAATCTAAAACTAAAACTAACCTAGGAGAAAAAACATGAGCTCCTAAGGCATGCCTACAACTAATCTAGGAATGGGAGCAATCCTAGTGAACTACTAATGAGCTAAACTAGGAGAGCTAAACCTATGCTCTGATACCATGACAAAACATGTGTGCCTCAGGATCTATGGAGCACTCTAAGGTGGATGGAACCTGTGCGGAAACATGATGAAGAGAGTGCTCATGACATGTATCTCAAGTCAATTAGGTTCCAAGATAGATTAGCTTGGATTCATAAAGAGAATCTTGAGATAGTGCAAAGTGCTTGATTGAATTACTTCAAATGAACCTCCCTTTTATAGGTGAGGGTACTTACATCCATTTGCTTGCTCACATGTGGGATATCTCCTCCATGCCATGTGGCAGCTTATCCTTTGCCCATACCTTTGCTCTACAAGTGCTCATGGCACCACAACTCTCAACACTATCGTCACCTAATTCAAGTCCAGTCACTTGTCCCAGAGTTAAATCTTAAATGGGTGCTAAGGAGGGGGCCGACTTGGTGAAAATTAGGCTTCAAGAGATTGGAAGCAGTGCGTTGTTAGTAAGGCTAGCTTTCTCTTTTGGAAAATCTTGCTGCACCAGTGGCCCACCATGAGAGCGAACACATCCCGATGAGCTCAACGTGCCCTCTATGTGGCAAGTGAATGGGGTCTGTTGGGCATTTATGTGCAATTATGTGATTACTACGGAGGTTTGGAGGTAGGTGGAGGCCTCCATCTATAAAGCTGGATTAATGGTGTGCTTCTACCTTGCTTCCAAGAAGCAGGTTATGCTTACGGGAGATGCAATAAGCCTCCTGTCGTGTTGGCCCTATGTGTGAGCTTTTGTTATGCTTGCTATGTGGGAATTTCACAATAAGATCATTTTTCAGTAGAAAGTTCATGTGGAATTTGCCATCTTGGCCCTTGTTAAGGAAAATTTGAGAGACTTGAGTTGGATTATTAGTGGAAAAGATTCAGTGGTTAGCTGGTGTTTGTTAGAACTTGGTGTATGCCTACCCATAGCATATGTATAAGTGTGTTCCATCGATGTTGGCCTAGGGTAATGTGCCCCTTTTATTGGCCAAGTTTAATACGATGGTCTGTTTTCTTAGGGCTAACGACCCCCGAATTAATTTGGCTTGTTTAAAAAACTAAAAATTAAAAAAAAGAGACAATAATCATGTTGAGTTCCCTATAGTCAATGCATAGCTTAGAGGACTTGTCCTTCTTAGGCATAAGGATAACCAAGTTGCACAAGTGGACAAGAAAGGCTTAATTTAACCTAGTGAGAGAAGACCTTTTCCCAATTAATTCACACATAATGGTTAGGATAGGTTACGAGTTATAGCTCAACATTAAAAATAAATTGAGTTGCATATGTTGCCGTGTGAGGTGAACTGCCTATGTGTATTCCTTTGTAGATATTTTTTCTCTTAAGTAGAGGCTCGCTCAAGACCTTGGACGATTCTTGGAGGAATCATAAGCTATGGACTTGCTTAATTTACGAGCGTAAAGATAATCCCTCCTGCTACTTTCTCTAAAGTTATCCTTTTGTCTTATTGTCTAGTGTAGTTTCAAGACTAGACGCGATGCGGATAATTGGAAAGCGGAAGTAGGATATGCTTGCGTAGCAAATAGTTTATGCATGAGGATAAGTGTTGATGCGTGGAAGTTATAAAGTAGATGAGCTGAACAACGCGGTTGCATCGGTGTTCAGTCAAAGCTCATGCGGATGACGTGGAGGATAGACGGTCCCGAGAGTCACGCTATGGAGGGATATCAGCTCAACGAAAGCCAAGAGCTCGTCAACCACGCGTTTCGAAGTCGCGCCGTATTACAGACTTTTCAAACATTATCGCCCTTGCGATCATAGAAATATGAATATATTTTTGAAAACCTTTCATAATTCACATCGACCTTAAAGGATTCCCGTCTTCCTATGAAAGGGGTCGTAGACTCGTAAACCTTATATTTGGCCTACCCTCAGGGTAGCCTTAGCAACGCTTCGAATTTGGCAAAGCAAAAATTAGGAATTTTTCAAATTTTTGGAACTACATTTTTCCTATTGGACAATATGTTGACTCTTCTTCATTGGACTTAAATGAAAACTTTAAAGTAGTTGACTCTCTCTCTCTCTCTCTCTCTCTCTCTTTATCTTCTCAATTCTTCTTACACAGCATCTCCACCTTTCCTCCCTCCCCCCCCCCCCCCCCCCTTTCTCTCTCTCTCTCTCTTTATCTCGTGTAGTCTTCTTCCACACCATTTCCTTTTTGTTTGCTTTTTGGCATGCCCTTTAGGGAAGGTCTTAGTGAAGGTTTGAGTTCTTTCAAAAGGTAAAATAGGGATTTTTGGATTTCAAAAAATTCTTCAATTTCATTGGCTGTTATACGGGGCTTTCAATGCATGCATTTGATATAGGTGGGAGCTATGCCATAGTAACCTGCAAATTTGCAGGTCCCATGTCACCCATCCTCTCCTTCCCCTTCCAATTCAAGGCTTCCTTCCCATCTTCCCCAACATCATCCTTCCCATCCCCAACCTCCTCGTTTTTGTTTTCTCCCCCTTTCTCTCTCTCTTTTTCTTCTTCTTCTTGTTCTCTCTTTCAGGTTCCAGGTAGGGCTTTTGAATGTGTTCAGCTTATTTTATCATGGGCAAGAGACGATTCAACAAGAAGCAAAAATAGCCATTTTTTATTTTTAAAAGTTCTCGATTTTTTATTGATCCACATGCTATTTTTTCCTCTGGAAGTCCTCCACATTTTTAACCCCTCTCTCTCTCTCTCTCTAAAGGAGCAGCTAGAGGGCCCCCGAGTCTGTGCACACACCGTACTATTGTTGTTATATGCAGATGATGTTGTCTTTTTGTCATACACAGCAGAAAGTATGCCGTGGATGATGCACATTCTACACAAGTTTTGTGTACAGAGTGGCCTCATGGAGGTAAATGTCATAAAAACCAAAATGATGATAGTAAAAACAGCCTGCACACCCCCCAAGTATTATGTACAATGAGCAGGAAACTGAGAGGGTAAATACATTCAAATACTTGGGAATAGATGTGCCAGCAAATCATAAATGGAAGGATTGTGTCCATAAAAGGATTGATGCCAGGTGGGGGAAATATTATCATTTTGAAAATGATTGCAGAAATAGTGACACTAGGAGATGGAGCATCAGGTGGATTCTATTTGATGCATATATGGTGCAAATAGTGCTATATGCAGTAGAACTATGGGGAGGTAGCATTTCCGCATCAAAATGGAATGATATTGAAAAAATGCAGAAATCATTTCTAAGAAGACATTTGGGAGTCAAAATTACCACACCCTATTCAATCATGCTTATTGAGACCGGTATAAGGCCCATTGAGCTGAGAGCATTAGAAAGGGTTTTCAAATACATAAAGAAGGTCAAGACCATGAAGCCATAAAGACTACCTATGAAAGCATGGGAAGCAAGTACAAGACCTCGAAAAACAACCAAAAGTAAGATGCTAGTATCTGGTTGGTGGCAAGACATCAAGGGATGGTTCCAAAGATGAAAAATAACATCCTACCTAGAGATGTCATCTGCGGAAATGGATGAGAAGGCATTCCATAAAGCTTTATTGGGAGTATTGTAGCAAAAATGGCAATCAGCTGAAAAAATGGCTAAGTATGAGTACTACTGTACACATTTCAATCCCATTTATTGGGACACTTACTCTCAGGAAGAAGAAAATGCACAAAAATACGTAACAATGCCCATACCTGCAAATGCAAGGAGAAGCATTGCACTCATCTGTACCCGATCACACACTAAGGAGGTAGAGAAAGGAGCTTGGGGGGATGTCTCAAGGGAATAAAGATTTTGTAAGTTGTTTGACCAAGCACAAGTAGAGACAGAGGCACATGTCCTCCTTACATGCCCATGGTATGCCCACATAAGGAAGGACTTTAACAATATTACAAAGGAGCACAACACCCTCGCAGCCTTGCTTTCACATACCCACCTAGCCCCCGGAGGATGATAATACATTCTTCTTATTCTTCTTCTTCTTCTTCTCTCTCTCTCTCTCTCTCTCTCTCTCTCTCTTTCTTTGTCTTCCCCATCGCTTTCAATTCATAATCTCTGCCCTCTTTTGCTATTTGGATCTCGAGCAGGCCTTATGAATGATTTATTATCATTCACCTTGTTTTAATCTTGGGTAGGCCTTATGAATGATTAAATATCATTCACCTTGTTTTCTACATGCACTTTTAAAAACCATCAATGGTTGGGGTCGATGGAGAGTGGATAGAAACCAGCTCTTTTCCAAAAATCCACCTAACATGTCACGTTTCACCAAGTATCACACGAATTGGCAGAAGCAATTAAAACGCCACAAATTGTAGACCATTAGATCTTCTCGTTGATCCTATAGTTGATCTTATACACCCTTAGATCAGAATTTCGATCCTACAATCAAGGGATGGCACTTCTCGTCTACACTCAGATCTACATCTAAGCACTCAAATTTATGCCACATGTTGAGCCACCTCCCCAAGCCATTGACAACCAAGAATCAAGGTGGGGTGGATATTATAGCCCGAAAATCGGCGAAACCGACGACTGGTCATAATGTCCACCCCACTACTCTAACATAGAGTAAAAGAAGTAGGAATTTAGTTTATAGATTATGGCATTGATCAAAGATAGGGAGGGAGGTAATATTTTAAGTTCAAGGAAGAGAAAGTGAAGGAAAAGAAAGACTTCAAGAAAAATGAGGATCTAGAGGATATTAGGGGTAATATAAGATGTGCATGGACCTTTGTACCTTTGTAATATAAAGAGGTCAAGGACAAGAAAAGATGAGGCCCTAGAGGATGTTAGGGGTAGCATAAGATGTGCATGGACCTTTGTACCTTTGTAATATAAAGAGGTCAAGGAAGAGAAAGTAGTTGTCAAAGCAAAGGAAAATAAACACTTCAAGAAAAAAAGAGGCCCTAGAGGATATTAGGAGTAACATAAGATGTGCATGGACCTTTTAGCATGCAAGATGCTTTAATATATATGATCATGGGCAAAGAAGAAATCACCAAGAAAGTTGTGGCTATCAACTAGACTATATAGTGTGCCTTCCTAGCCCGTAGAGGAAATGTTACCATGTGGAGTTAAACGATTTATTGCTAGCAACATCAAACCTACAAATTCAATAATAATAATAAATTTTCTTTAAAAAGCTACAACTACTATTTAATAAGAGGGCCTTCTAAGATGCACTACACTCACAACTAGAGTACAGCAAAGGGTGTTGTAGTCATGGCCACATCGTGAACAAATGTGCCTTCAAGATAACCAAATCGTGTTGAGATATGGAGCTCCACTCGTGATATGCCAGGGTGACCATTGTGCATTTATGTCACCGACTTGTTAGTTGCAGATGCGGTTGGTACACCACCCATGAATAATAGCTGGATGATAGCTATCTTTATGTACTCTAGTTAGTGGCTCAGTTAGTATGCCACCTTAGTTAGCTGAGTTTGGTTTGAGATCCACATATAGGGTTCACCTATTCTTTTGTACTTAGAGTTCTTTTGGCTTACACAACTACGAAGAGAAAAAGTGTTTTCAGCCTCCACCTTTGTGTATATTCCCCCATTGTGTATGTGAGAACGCTGCAAGTGAGACTCCTTCCTTCTCTCCCTCTCTTCACATGGCATCAGAGCTTAATTCATGGTAAGGAACTCAAGAAAGCAAACCAAGTTCGTGGTATCCTAGTAAGAGGATTAGTGTTGCTTTTCTTTTTTTGAGTTTGGGAGCAAATCTCTACAAGTAGCACAGTCGAAAAGTGCAAGAGTGCACTGTCTCAGATTGGGACGCCCTTCGCAGTGTAGCAAGAGGGCAGTATATGTTGTGCGAGGCCATTCTGGGCCCATTTTGGTGGTCAAAGTTTTCCACAGGCACTCAAGAAAGTGCCCTATTTTTGTTGTGCGACCATTGTTCTGCAGGTCAGTGAAAAGTTATCGCAAAAATTACATTGTATGCCTGTGCATAGAGATATTAGGAGTGACAAAATCATTCTTATTGCTTGTTGATGCATAATTGTTACTAGGAAGTGACTGTGTGGTCAAATACCACTCTCGCCAGTTTGGCAGATTTGCCCTTGTGAGGCAGAAGTTGTGTTTTTTTGCAGTGACAGAATATTTTACAGTGTTTTGTAATGGTGTCTGATGCTCTTTCACAGATTGTCACTAAAAGTCTTGACAAGAAAAACTTCCAAGGATGGAAGTTTAGAATGATAAATTTCCTTAAGGAAAAAGGCTATTGGGAGTTCATTACTGGAGCTGAACAAGAACCAGTTATTCCTAACATTCCCAATCAATAGGAGTTGCAAGCATTTAGAGGCTGGCATGAGAGAGCCAGAAAAGTTATGTACTGGTTGTCTATCAGTATTTCAGATTCTATGATTGTGCATATTCAGGATGCAAGCACGCCAAAGGATGTGGGGGTTAAAGGTCACTGTGCCTTTACCCCGGTTATGTACAATACTCAAACACATATATAAATGAATGAAAAAGAAGATTAGGGTGTTCTGCACCCACTGGAACATTGTGTGGCTCTCTGTTTCTCTCTCTCCCTCTTCCGTTCTTGCTTTCATTGAGAGTACTCTCAACTGGTATCAGAGCCCGGGTGATCTAGCTAAGCGTGCGTGAATGCCTGGAAGCTCAGCAGTTCTGTGGGAGGAAGGAGAAGCTTTGTGGTGACTTTACTTACATCCGAGTGTGCAGAGACCTTGGAGGAACCTTTGGAAAAGTCACTTTGGTTTTGCGAAGTGGTTTTGAGAGCCTGTTAAGTGTTTTCAAAGAAAAAGTCATTTTTTTGAGCTTTTTTCTATTCCGTTCGATGTCAGAGACTCTGTATTGGCTTGTAGAGGCAACTATTGCTTGCTTTTGGTGTCCACTTCACTTCAAGAGCTTGAAAACACCTTCATTCTTGAATCTGGGATCATTTCATTGGATTTCTAACTCACTGTGTCAGTTTTTGCGTTTTTCTGCTCAGGTGTTGAAACTCAAGTTTGTAGCAACCATTTGTAGATCTGTCAGTTCCGGTGGACTCAGGAGGTCCTAAAACTTTTATGTTGCTCATCATTCACACTCCGATGGAGTTTACAAATAGCTCTATTTCCAAAAACGTTTTTCAGTCCGTGTGTTGGACCCAATGATTGAGACCACGGTTTCTAAAACCGTCTGTCCCATTGCGTTCTGAACGCCCAAAGACCCCTATCTGTCAGTTCTTACATGATTCAGTGGAGGATTTTCAGAGTTATAGATCTTTGTGTATTCGATTTCTTCTCTCTGTTATGCATTTTTCATTCTAAGGTTTTGAAACCTTAGATTTATGCCACATGGCAGTGGATAAGTGTTAACTCCCATTTCTCACTCATCGGTTGGGATTTTGGAGTTTCGGCAGAAGAGAGATATTTGCAGATTATCTTGCTGAGTCTGATTATGCAATGGCACCCATGTTTTGAGACATCTCAGGTTCTATTTTCAATAGCAGTCATAAACGTAGGACTATGATTTCTTGACCATACCTTATGCAGATCACTCTGGTTGTAGTTTGAGCGGTGTGCGCTCATTCGTGGTGTGCATTGGGTTGAAGGGGATGATTTATAGGCCATTTGGAGGCATTGCGGTCCTTATTGGATGTGCTGATAGGCCCAAATTGCCTTGTGGGATGCTTTTTTTATGGATGCTATTTTATGCAGAGGGACAACTTTGACACATTGCAGGTGATGCATTGATAGTGCTATGCTCTCTTGGATGAGATATTATTAATGCATATGCCAGTGGACGGTGTTTATGCTTGAGTCCTTTGGCACTTATTGGCATTTTGGATTGCCATTGCAGTTGGCATTTTCTTTTGGGCCAGATTTGCTCATATGGATACATAGTATATGCACATGAGTCAGATGCTTTGAGACATGAGTTTTGGTGAGATTTCACTCTATTATGGCATACACATTTGGGTGCACCTGGTATTTGGTGTGATTCTCTCTTGTAGGCACTAGCATTTGGGATTTTTGCTTCATTTGCATCATGGCATCCTCTTCCATGTCTGAAAAGGAGTTTTTTAGCATTAAAAAGTTTGATGGGACAAACTTTTCTTTGTGGAAAGGACAAATAAGGGATGTGCTTATTCAAAAGAAGCAGATTAAACTCTTGGCAGGGATTGAAGCTAAGCCTGCAAATATGTCTGAGGATGATTGGAATGAGTTGGATGCATTAGCAAAATCTACTATTAGATTTCATCCTCATTTCATCTTGCAGAGTCAGTTTATTTCACAGTAGTAAATGAGCAGACTACGGAAGATTTGTGGAAGAAACTGTGTGCCACTTATGAAAAGGAAACTGCCTCTAATAAAGTTTACCTCATGAAGAGATTGTTTGAGCTGCAGATGAAGGAAGGGGTCTCCATTGCTTCTCACTTGAATGAATTCAATATTATTTTCAGCCAGCTTCAGGCTCAGAAGATGAATTTTAATGCAGAGACTAAGGCAATATTTCTCTTATGTTCATTGCCATCCTCATGGGATACCTTCTGTATAGCTGTCAGTAACTCTGCACCTAGTGGAGTAGTAAAATTTGATGATGTTGTGGGTAGCTTGTTGGCCGAGGAGATTAGACGGAAGTCTATGGACGGCAACAAGCAGGATGCAGCCTTAAATGTGCAAAGGGGCAGATCACAATTCAGGGGGAAGTCCCAAGAAAGAGGGAAGTCTTGTAGCAAATCCAGGGCACGGAACATTGAGTGTTACCGCTGTGGCAAGAAGGGCCATATGAAAAAGGATTGCTACAAGCTGAAAAGAGAGAAAAAGGATAAGAAAAAGAATGCAAATTGGGGTGCAAATCAGAAGGAAGAGAGTCCAAGGGAGGATAGGAAAAGTGAAGATTGAGGAGATCAATGCAGTCACACATGATAGTGACATTGACATTCTCTTCATGTCTAGTTTATCTGCAAAGTTGCTTACCACTTCAGATGATGCATATTCCCAAGATTGGATTTTGGATTCTGGTGCTTCATTCCATGTTACTCCCCATAGGGAATGGTTCTCCACTTATGACAGTGGAAAGACAGGTTGTGTGCATCTTGGAAATGACTATGCATGTGACATAGTGGGAGTAGGTGACATAAAGTTTTCTTTTGCAAATGGGGTTTGCATTTGTTTTGAAACATGTGAGGCATGTGCCTAAGTTGACCAAGAGTCTTATTTCAGTGGGTCAGCTAGATGATGCTGGTTTTCACACCACTTTTGGCCTTCAGACTTGGAAAATTCAGAAGGGCTCTATGATTTTGGCAAGGGGTGCCAAGTGTGGGACTTTGTATCCCTTACATGTATCAGGGGTGTTTGATCATGTTGTTGCAATAACCGAGCAGCCAAGCACTTCTTTGTGGCATTGCAGGTTGGGGCACATGAGCCAGAATGGAATGAAACTCTTATGCCATTTGGGTTATGTACCGCATTTGAGTTTCTCTGATTTTGAATTTTGTGAGCACTGTCTCTATGGGAAGTAGACTAAATCAGCCCATAAAAGAAGGGGAAAGAAAGAGTTTGAAAAGCTTGATTTGGTGCATTCAGACGTATGTGGTCCCATGCCTACACGGTCATTAGGCGGGGCTGAATACTATGTGACATTCATTGATGATGCAATTAGGAAAGTGTGGGCTTATGCTATAGCTTGGAAGAGTGATGTGTTCCAGGTATATAAGAAACGGCTGGCCTTGTTTGAGAATCAGTTAAGTAGAACGCTTAAATGCCTACGGACTGACAATGGTGGAGAGTATCTCTCTCATGACTTTCAGCATTTCTGTGATACACATGGGATTAAGAGGGAGGTCACATCCCCTCGTACTCCAGAGCAAAATCCAGTTGCAAAAAAGATGAACCGTACCATTCAAGAAAGGTTGCAATGCATGCTTTCCAATGCAAGTCTTTCTGGTGGTTTTTGGGCTGAGGCAATGAAGACTGTAGTGCATGTGATCAATAGATCACCTAGTAAGAGTTTGGACAGTGGTATTCCTGAAGAGGCATGGAGTGGCAAGAAGCCCTCTTACTCTCATTTGCATATATTTGGGTGTGAGGCATATGCACATGTGCCAAAAGAGCTTCGAAAGGAGCTAGATCCTAAGTCTAGGAAATGCATCTTTCTGGGTTATGGTGAAAGTGGAGAGATGGGCTATTGTCTCTGGGATCCAGAAGCAAAGAAGATCATATGCAGCCATGATGTAGTCTTCAATGAGAAGAAGATGCATGAGGCACCCATGAGGGATGTGGAAATGAGGAGAATCACTTTCCAGGATGTGAATCCACCTGCATATGTTGATAGACAGCAAGTTGTCCATGCACCAAATGTGTAAGAAATGGTACCAGCAAGTACTCCCATAGGATACAATCAAGGGTAGATGATGGATCATCTATTAGTGGAAATGATGAGCCAAATGTGGCTGATATGCAGGTGGGATAGCAAGCTGAAATGCCCTTGAGAAGATCATCTAGAGTGTCTAGACCGCCTGATAGGTTTGTTCCAGGGGTAGACTAAGTCTCTATGGTCTTAAGTAAGCACCTAGAGAATGGTATCAGAAGTTTGATGCTTTCATTCGGTCCCAGGGATTTAGAAGGAGTAAAATTGATCACTGCCTCTACACTAAAAGGGCTAAGGATAACAGCCTAATAATCCTGGCACTATATGTGGATGATATGCTATTGGCTAGCAAGAATACTTATGAGCTATATGCCTTAAAGGCCAAGTTGCATGAGGCCTTTGATATGAAGAATTTGGGACTTGCAGGTCATATTCTTGGTATGCGCATCACGCGTGATCGGAGTAGGAAACTCCTTTGGATTTCACAAAAGGAGTATGCTACAAAAGTATTGCAGCATTTCAATATGGAGGGGGGGAAGGCAGTAAGTACTCCGTTGCCTCCATATGTGAAACTAAGTCATACAGATAGTCCCAAATTAGATGAGGAAAGGGCCATGATGGCCAAGGTTCCTTATGCATCAGTAGTTGGGAGTCTTATGTATGCTATGATAGCTACTAGACCAAACATTGCATTTGCAGTGGGAGTTGTTAGCCAGTATATGGCTAATCCAGTTGGGAGGCAGTTAAGTGCATCATGAGGTACATGAAGGGTACCAAGGAGATGTGCATCTACTTTGGTAGAGGAGACATGCGTGTACTTGGGTACACAGATTAGACTATGCAGGGCATGTGGATAAGGGCATGTGGATAGTAGGAGATCCACTTCTGGTTATGTATTCACCTTTGCACGTGGTGCAGTGTCGTGGATGTCTCGCACACAGAAGTGCATTGCTTTGTCTACCACAGAGGTTGAGTATGTTGCAGCCACAGAGGGTTGCAAGGAGGCTATATGGCTTGATCGGCTAGTGGGAGATTTGGGGATTCATACCGATGTACCGACATTGGATAGTGATTCTATGAGTGCTATTCAGCTAGCACAGAATCCGGTCTTTCATGCAAAGACCAAACACATTGAGGTCAAGTACTATTTCATCAGGGAGGTACGGACAAGCGCATAGAGCTTGTCAAGGTTCATACAGATGATAGCCCTGCAGATATGCTGACGAAGAGTCTACCTAGTCAGCGGTTTGAGTATTGTCGTGTATTGATGGGCATTGGATAGTATGCTCACTGGTTGTTCTCCCTTAAAGACACATTGTCCTTTAAGTGGGAGGTTGTGGGGGTTAAAGGTCACTGTGCCTTTACCTCGGTTATGCACAATACTCAAACACATATATAAATGAATGAAAAAGAAGATTAGGGTGTTCTGCACCCACCGGAACATTGTGTGGCTCTCTGTTTCTCTCTCTCCCTCTTCCATTCTTGCTTCCGTTGAGAGCACTCTCAAAGGAGGCGTGGGATACTTTAACAAAAATGTATAGCACAAATACGCAAGCCAGGAAGATGCAACTCAAGCAGGAGTTGCATAATGTGCAGGGAGAAAATATGAGCATCAATGACTACCGCATGAAGGTGAAGAAGATTGCAGATGCACTTGCTTCTATTGGGTCGCCACTGGAAGATGATGATTTAGTTTATGTTACCTTGAATGGTCTAGGAAAGGAGTATGCACATTTTCGGACATCCATTGCCATCTGTTCAAAAGAAGCTGTCTTCTACTCAAATGCTAGAAGAGGTAGAGGCAGAGGTAGAGGCAGAGGTAGAGCAGGCCGATTTGGAGGCCGTGGCAAAAATCAGAATATGCACCAAATTCAAGAAAACCAGTCCTATGGAGGAGGACGTGGTAACTTTAGAGGCAGGGGGAGCCAAAGAGGTTGTGGTGGATGGCAGAGAGGCCAAAATGCAAACAACAATGTTGAATGCTACTACTGTGGTAAAATGGTCATATGGTTAAAGACTGCTATAAAAAGCAGATGATATCATGACTGGAAAATTGCAGCAAGGCAATTATGCATCCTCTAGTAGACAGGGTGATGACATTAATGAGCATCTGTTTATGGTGCATCACATGACCAATTCTGTGACAATTGCAGAAGAAAGCAATGATGTGTGGTATATTGACTCAGGTGCATCAAACCACATGACAGGTCATGCAGAATGGATGTAGGATTAAGGAAAAGGGAAAGACTAGGATTTGTGGAAACTGGTGATGATACCGCACATCCTATTGTGCAGATTGGTAATATTCCTTTGTCTATGCAGGATGGAAAAAAGAAATACCTGTCTGATGTATTTCATGTCCCGAATATCACCAAGAACCTGGTGTCTGTTGGTCAAATGGTTGAGAAGGGCTTGCAGGTCAGATTTAATCCTCATGGATGATTTGTTGAGGATATGAAAAATAAAGGTCGCTTGATAGCAAAAGGGAAGAAGAAGGGCAGGATGTTTACATTGGATGCGAACATGCCTGAATTGAGTGCAGCAATGTTTGCACATGGGACTGGTGTAGTTGCAGATATTGATATCTGGCATAAACACATTGGTCATGTTAATGGACAGCAACTTAAATTAATGCGGGCCCAAAATATTGTTGCAGGATTGCCTAAGTTCAAGGTTGTAGAAATGCATAAGGTATGTGAAGCCTGTTAATTTGGAAAACGGGCAAGGAAACCATTTCCTAGACACATTCAAGAGAGTAAGAGGCCATTGGAATTAATCCACTATGATGTGTGGATTACTAAAGCTGCATCTATTGGAGGCTATAATTATTTTGTCACTTTTATTGATGACTACGGCAGAAAAATTTGGGTGTATTTTATGAAAAAAGAAAGTGAAGTGGTTGGGCATTTCAAAGCTTTTAAAGCTATGGTTGAAAAAGAAACAGGCCTGCAAATAAAATGCCTAAGGTCAGATGGAGGGGGAGAGTACCTCTCAAATGAGTTTGCAAGTTTCTTGCAGGAGCATGGCATAAACCAGCAATATTCATGCAGTCATACCCCACAGCAAAATGGACTTGCAGAAAGGAAAAACAGGCATATTGGAGAGGTATCTTGTGCCATGCTCAACAAAAAAGACCTGCCAGATTATTATTGGGCTGAAGCAGTTGCTACAGCAGTCTACATAATGAACAGGACTCCCACTGCAGCAATACATGGCATGACACTAGAGGAGAGGTATATTGGTAGGAAACCAGATTGCCTATGTTCATGTGCTAGATGAGTTGAGATCCAAGTTGGATCCAAAAGCTGAGAAGTGCATCTTTATTGGTTATTCTTTGCAGCAAAAAGGGTATAGATGCTATTACCCTTCTACTTGTAAGTTTACAGTGAGTGGAGATGTTGTTTTTGATGAGATGAGCAGCTGGTAATCACAAAATATTAGTGGACCTGTAGTGTCCTCTAGCAATGGTTCACATACTTCGCCATGGACATGCAGATTGAGATCAGGAGGATCTCCTTAAAGCAATGTAGATAGTGGTATGCAAGTATCATGAAAAGGAAAAGAGAAAGTAGATTAGCCCATGGTTGATGTGAATGCAGGTCACTCTTATGTGGATGGTGAATCCAGTGGCTCAGAATAGAGCCTTGATGATGAGTTAGGTATTCCTTTTGGTTTTACACCTAGAGTAAGGAAGACAAGGGATGTTTTGAGAGCACTTGGTAGTGAGCCTATGTTGCGCAGGTCTACCAGAGCTAGGTATCCTATGGATAGGCTAAAATATGATGGATTTACAGCCATTCACTATGCCTATATGGTCAAAGTGATACATGAACCAGAACCCACTTCTTTTGAGCAAGCCATGGGAAAAGAAAAATGGGAGAAAGCCATGGATGAAGCACAATGCAGATGGTTCTGTGAACAGATACAAGGCAAGATTAGTTGTCAAGGGGTATGCACAGACATATGGCGTTGATTATGAAGAAACATTTAGTCCAGTTTCAAGGATGGAAACCATAAGAGCAGTCATTACTATGGCTGCATCATCAAAGGGATGGTCTTTACATCAGGTGGATGTAAAGAATGCCTTCTTGCATGGTGATTTGCAAGAAGAGGTCTATATGGAGCAGCCACCAGGTTATGTCCATGTTGAAGGTTGAAGACAGCCTTGTATGGCTTGAAGCAAGCACCCATAGCATGGTCTAACAAGATAGGATAGTATCTTGTCACTATTGGCTTTCAGATTTCCAAGGTAGATTTCTCACTTTATGTGAGAAAAACAGAGAAAGGCATTATGCTGCTTGTCATTTATGTTGATGATTTGATCATCACAGGTGATAGTGATGAAGATATCCTTCATGTGAAAATGCTATTGAAGCAGAAGTTTGAGATGAAGGATTTGGGAGAGTTGCGTTACTTCTTGGGCATTGAGGTGATTAGATCCACAAGTGGGATATGGCTCCTGTAGAGGCAGTATGGATTGGACATGCTATCCAAATATGGGATGACAGGTTGTAAGCCTATTTCAATTCCTTTGGAGTAGAATGTGAAGTTGAGCGCAAATGCAGGTGAGCTTCTGGAAGACCCTCCTATGTATAGACGCATAATAGGAAGTTTGATTTATATGACTATTACCAGGCCAGATTTGAGCTATGCTGTTGGGTTGATAAGTCAGTTTATGCGGGCTCCAAGGAAACCACATTTGGATGTAGCTAGACGCATACTGAGGTATGTGAAGTCCACATTGCAGTATGGACTATTCTATGAGACTGGGGTTCAGATATAGTTGCATGGATACACTGATGCTGATTGGGCTGGTAGTATTTTTGATAAACGATCTACACGTGGACATATGTTCTCTTTTGGGAATGCTGCAGTCACTTGGAGCAGCAAGAAATAGCCTACAATTGCCTTGTCGAGCACAGAGGCCAAGTACAGGGGTGCAGCACTGGCCTGAGGGGTCCACTAGGGTTTATCGGATGGTACCACGTGAGTGTAAGGGAGGGGGGTTATATAAGGGAAGGAAGGTACATTTTATAAGGTAAGGTCCCGTAAATAGGAGGTAGATAAGGGAAATTTTCATATATTTATTGCACGCAGGTGACGTCTCCTTATTACTACTAGTGAATCCCCCGTGAGCAATGGCTGCATATGAGGTAGCTTGGTTGCATAAGCTACTTTATGATATGTATCAATCTACAGATGGGCCAGTTGTCATTTATTGTGATAACATGGAGAAGTATACACTTGGCAAATAACCCAGTTTATGATGCTAGAACAAAGCACATTAAGGTGCATTATCACTATGCGTGGGAGAAGGTTCTAGTAGGTTTTATTGATCTAGTTTATGTCAGCACAGAGGATCAAGTAGCTGACATATTCACGAAGACATTGGGTGTAGAGAAGCTGCGCAAGTTCAGAGACCTGCTTGGTGTGCAGGAATTGGGATTGAGCTCGAGGAGGAGTGTTGAGATATGAAGCTCCACTCGTGATATGCCAGGGTGACCGTTGTGCATTTATGTCACTGACTTGTTAGCTGCAGATGCGGTTGGTACACCGCCCATGAATAATAGCTAGATGACAGCTATCTTTATGTACTCTAGCTAGTGGCTCAGTTAGTATGCCACCTTAGTTAGCTGAGTTTGGTTTGAGACCCACATATAGGGTTCACCTATTCTTTTGTACTTAGAGTTCTTTTGGCTTTCACAACTAAGAAGAGGAAAACTGTTTTCAGCCTCCACCTTTGTGTATATTCCCCCATTGTGTATGTGAGAAAGCTGCAAGTGAGACTCCTTCCTTCTCTCCCACTCTCTTCACAAGTATTATAGCACTCTGAATCAATGTTCTTATGTAAGCGTACATGGGTTATGGTTGTGCATGCACGTTTCTTTTCAAGGCTTTGTGTTTAGGGCCCTGTTGCATTACATGAACGGGTGTAAGTTGTAGGTGGTGGGGGAGGCGAATGCAAGTCTAACAAAAGGTTTATAAATGTCAGACCCATTAGTTAATGTCTATTAGGAGTGTAGCATCTGATGAAGGCGATTTGATGCTCCAAGGAGCCCAAATGACCCTCAACTCTTGTACGTTGACAAAGTGTGGAGATTGTTTATGGAGGTCTCAAACAAAGAGGCACTCTAGCTATTGCATGTGGATATTCGGTGCAGGCCTTAGGCTCTGGATTGCAAGGATGGAAGGACTCAAGTAAGAAGTATGCTCTTATATGGGAAGCCCCCTTGGAGAAGGTTATGCTTTAACTGGCTAGATTGGCAGGTTCTTGGTGTGAGTTTGTGATTCTGTTAACACTTCAACTTTTGTACCAAATTTGGATCTGGTCACTGGGCTTGGATTCATGGTTAGTTGAGCTGCCAATCACTAGAAGAGAGTGTTGGAAGACAAGATTCAGTAGAGGTCACTCAAGGAGCTTGGCAACGACTCTAGTGCTTGTAGGGTGGCATCCAATTGGACTTAAAGATGTTTCTGATACTCTTGGTAATGGGAAGGAGAATAGTATAAAGTCCTCATGCCATAACTCTGTGCATGGTAGGTAGGGAATCCTTAGAGCCTGTTCACGCGGGAGCTCAAGTTTTGCCAAGCTGTCGCTATCACCAATTGGTTTTTTTGACTGGCCCCTACTCAAGAGCAAGGGCTCAAGCTTTTCCCTCCAAAACTGCCACACGTGAACCCAAATTGAAATTCCTGGTTGCTCTCGCATGTGAACATGCTCTGAGAGTCTCTTGGAATCTTAGAGGTTTTTTGGAAGGAGAGCAGCAAAGTTGTGACTGAGTTGCAAGGTCAAGGATATATCCCATGTGATCTATCCCATGTAGAGTGCAATAGGATACATCCTTGCCAATATCATCCACTTGGCCACTCAACCACAAATTTCCCACAATTTTGGTCCTAGAGTGGCAAGAGGCTTGAGTGGAAAGGGACGGCAAAAGCATAAAAGCATAAAAGCTAGCTTTTGAGATATTAACATAAAAGCACTGCAGGGTGTTTAAAAGGAGAGTGTGTGAACGCGTCCATTGAGAGCAACTTATTAGGTGTCTTTCAAGCTTTGCCGCTTAAAACGGCTATTTTTGATAATAGTCCTCTCTCTCTCTCTCTCTCTCTCTCTGGAGTCTGGTGCACGAGGACTCACCCTTCCTCACTTGGGATCTTGTTTCTGTTTTCTTGTACGAATTATTTCTTTAGGTGCTCACTCACTCACTGTGCTTCATTCCTTTCTTTCCTTGTCCACTTCTTCTTCTTGTTGCAGCACCATGCTTGCCACTCCGCTAAAACGAGCTTGAACACCTTATTTTTCTCAGGGCGCCTCTACACCCGCAAGAAGCAGCAGCAAGCAACTACCAGCCTTGTAGCTAGCTATGGCGGGTGGAGGCGTTGTGGCCACGGGGCCTGTGCGTGAATATGCAGGACGCACCACTGTGTTTGTGGCCATCACCTGCATCATGGCAGCCAGCGGAGGTCTCATCTTCGGCTACGACATCGGTATCTCAGGTCTGTATTCCTTGGCTTCTTCAGCCTCCAGCTCGGTGTTGAGCAAGATTTCTCCGGTTTTGCTTTCCAGCTCGTGATTTTTGAGCTCGATTTTGCTCCCCACTTGACAACAGAATAGCTGAGGTCAAACTTGCATCCAGTTCGTTCCTTCTGAGCTCGATCTGCTTCGTTTTGCAGGTGGTGTGACTTCCATGAACGACTTTCTCATAAAATTTTTCCGCACAGTCTATATAGACAAGCAGAACCCCGCCATCAACAAATACTGCCAGTACAATAACCAGGTTCTCACCACTTTCACGTCCTCGCTGTACATTGCGGGCTTGATCGCCTCTTTCTTTGCATCCGCCATCACGCGGAAATTTGGAAGAAAACCTTCCATGCTCACAGGCGGTGCGAGCTTCCTCGTCGGCGCGGCTCTCAATGGTGCTGCCAAGGACATTGCCATGCTCATCATAGGGCGAATCTTGCTTGGTGTAGGTGTTGGTTTTGCAAATCAGGTGGGAAGTCTGACCAAATTGCTGTCTTTCCGTTCTTTCTCCGTTTTTTCGCCTTTCCAATAGGGCACCGACACCTATCGTTTTTCTTTGTGCTTCCACAGTCTGTGCCTGTATACTTGTCGGAGATGGCTCCGGCAAAGATTCGTGGTGCTCTTAACATCATGTTTCAATTGGCCATTACCATTGGTATTCTCTGTGCCAATCTCATTAACTATGGAACTGGCAAGATTGAGCCCTGGGGCTGGAGGCTCTCTCTTGGTCTGGCTGCAGTCCCGGCAATTATCATGACCGTTGGCTCAGCTCTTCTTCCCGACACGCCCAACAGCATGATCGAGAGAGGGCACCACGAGAAAGGGCGCTCCATGCTAGAAAAGATCCGTGGGACGACGGATGTGCAATTAGAATTCGACGATATTGTCCAAGCAAGCGAGACTGCCAAGTCTGTGAAGCATCCATGGCGCAACATCCTGCAAAGGAGATACAGGCCACACTTAGTGATGGCTATCATGATCCCCTTTTTCCAGCAGTTGACAGGGATCAACGCCATCATGTTCTATGCTCCGGTGCTCTTCCAGACCCTTGGGTTTGGCCAGGATGCGTCTCTCTACTCTGCTGTGATCACCGGAGCTGTGAATGTTCTGGCCACTCTTGTTTCCATTGCAGCCGTGGACAAGTATGGCAGGCGGATGCTCTTCTTGGAGGCAGGGTTCCAAATGTTCATATCTCAGGTAAGAATCTGCAAATTTCTGTTTGTTCGACGCATCCGTAGACGGTAGACGCATCCGTAAAGTGATGTTGTCCAGCGTATTCTTTTGCAATGAATGCGCTATGCCAGAAGTTTGTCTACGATTATTGGAAGGTGACCAGGTCGTAACCCTCTCTTCCATGTGCAATTACAGGTCGCAATAGGCTCCATTCTTGGCGCTAAGTTTGGTCTTCAGGGCACAGGGCACATCGATAATGGATCCGCAATCGTGGCCGTGGTAGTGATCTGCATCTACGTTTCTGCGTTTGCTTGGTCATGGGGACCCTTGGGGTGGCTGGTTCCCAGCGAGATCTTCCCGTTGGAGATCAGATCCGCAGGCCAATCTATCAACGTTTCTGTCAATCTCTTGTTCACGTTCGTGATAGCGCAGGGGTTCTTGCCAATGCTATGCCACTTCAAGTTCGGGATTTTCTTCTTCTTTGCGGGATGGGTCCTGATAATGTCCTTGTTTATCTACTTCTTCTTGCCGGAGACGAAGAATGTGCCCATCGAAGAGATGGAACAAGTGTGGCGACGACATCCGGTCTGGGGCAAATTTATTCCTGCCGAGGAGCCACGCTACAAGGATACGGAGCTTAACGATACTAAGAGCAATGGCGTGGCTTATTGAAGTACGCAGTTACATTTTTTTTTGAAGCTCGCTCTATCACTGTTTATAGCGAATAAGAATTATATTCTTGTTATTTTTCCATTAGTTTGCTTAGTTTGCGTGTACATCAATTTAGGAAAGTATCTAATAAAAGGTGGCCCTTCGAAGAAATTGTCAACCTGTCACTGGCCTGTCCACACCTAGCAGTCACCCCTTTTGGTTCTTCCGTGTTGACTTTATCGTTCTCTCCTCTTAATTTAGTGATGGATAGAGAGACCTTTGTCCATGGGGATCCCAAACCTCATGATCACACACGATGATGTTTCGTTTTTTGCGTGGACCCATGCTTAAAAAGGAGGCAAGTGGGTTTTTAAAACAATCATGTGTGTAATAATATATATATATATACACTTACACATTAAATGGGATGTGTGGTTCGATGACAAGTTGTCTTATATTGATATGGACCAATGCTTAAAAAGGAGCAAGTGGGTTTTTATACGAGTAATATATACGAGTACTGAACCCATGCTTTGCACGGGCAAAGATGCATGACCATCCTCAACCACTCCCTGTATGAAGGTGAATCTTTGATTCTTAAATTGTTAATCAATTCACCTCGCATACTTGGATTGGATTTTGAAATTTTGTCTAAGTCTTAACCCATGGCTCTGAGACCTTCCATCTCCTTCTTCCTCTCGAAGGTGACCCTTCCATCTCCTCCATTCCATTGACCTTTTGGCTCTGAGACCTTCCAACTCCTCCTTCCTCTCGAAGGTGACCCTTTTATCTCCTCCATTTCATTGACCTTCTATCTTCTCCATGTCCCTAAAGTTGCCTCTTGTCTTTCCACCTCCTCTCCAAAGCTTGCCTCTTGTCTTTCCACCTCCTCCCTCCCTCTAAGCCTCCATCCAAGAGATCCGTTTTTGTGACATGTGGCAGGCTCTTCTTCTCCATGCTGCCACGTGTTCTCTTTTTTTTTAAGTGTCCATGGTTAATAGGTTATACACACACACACACACACACACACACACTTACATATTATATGGGATGTGTGGATCGATGACATTGCCTAGTTGTACAAGCTGTCACGTGGTCTCTCTTTTTTTTTTTGAGTGTCCATGGTTAATAGGTTAAATATATATATATATGTATATACACACACACACACACACACTCTCATACTTTCACATTATATGGGATGTGTGGATCGACGGACGACATTGCTTGGTTGTACAAGAGCTCTTGGCAACCATCCATTAGATGTATCTCGGTGAGAATAGCAATACAAGTAATGTGAATGTCTTATCAATGCCTGCGCTTCTTGATAGAAAGATGTACAAGGGGATATTTCTTTACCATACAGCATGATGATTAGAATTCAATGCATGGATTGATGTGTGGTAGTCATTGTATGGTTGAGCTTTGTAGTGAAGTGGAGATGATGTACAAATTGATTTTTCTTTTGTGATTTGCCAAGCTCATTTTGCAAGTCAAATTCGTCGTCGTTATTGTCGAGCTGATAGTTTGAAGATAGAGAAAAACTTAACCAAGTTGAGCATGTAGGAATAGGCTTTAAGGACATAAGTTGTTTATACTTCTATTGGTTTCTATAAATCATTCGTTGGATTGGTAAAGATCGTGCCATGTTAAGATGTCGCTACTCAATGAATGCTCCTGATTGATGAAAGGCAAGTAAAGGAGGGTAGAGTGTATGGTGGTTCCACCAACATCATATGCTGCTTTACTATGTATGCTAGTACAAGTGCTCTTGGTAAGCTCGCATCAGAGGTATCTCAGTGAGGATAATGCCTTAGCAAATCTTGAATCAACATGAACAATGTGAATGAGCAACATGACCTGTCTACAATGGGTTAGAGACCCGCTCCGTTGGGTTCTACCTTGAGCTATTCAAATGTCTTTTCAAGACCCTCTCCATTGTAGACATCACTTCACTTGGCTCCTGATTGATGGAAGGCAAGTAAAGGAGGGTAGAGTGTATGGTGGTTCCACCAACAATATATGCTGCTTTGCTATGTATGCTAGTACAAGTGCTCTTGGCAAGCTCCCATCAGAGGTATTCTGGTGAGGATAGTGCCTTAGCAAATCTTGAATCAACATGAACAATGTGAATGAGTAACATGACCTATCTACAACGGGTTAGAGACCCGCTCCATTGGGTTCTACCTTGAGGTATTCAAATGTCTTTTCAAGACCCTCTCCATTGTAGACATCACTTCACTTGGCTCCTGATTGATGAAAGACAAGTAAAGGAAGGTAGAGTGTATGATGGTTCCACCAACATTATATGTTGCTTTGCTATCTATGCTAGTACAAGTGCTCTTGGCAAGCTCGCATCAGAGGTATCTCGGTGAGGATAGTGCCTTAGCAAATCTTGAATCAACATTAACAATGTGAATGATTAACATGACCTATCTACAATGGGTTAGAGACCCGCTCCATTGGGTTCCACCTTGATGTATTCAAATGTCTTTTCAAGATCCTCTCCATTGTAGACATCACTTCACTTGGCTCTATGCTCAGTTTACTCACACCTTAGCCCCACACATATACATGGTTTCTCTCTCTCTCTCTCTCTCTCTCTCTCTCTCTCTCTCTCTCTCTCGTGTATCATGGGAGGTACGTGAGTCCCAAACAACCTGCAAGCTAGGTAACCTAGCTTTTGAGCTTCAAAGGAAAGTAAGGACTATGATCTCCAAAGAGATCAATTTAGCCTTTATGGTGAAAGCTTAGATATCTCATACCATGTTAAAGATTAACATAACTACTTTGGGCCTCCAAGTTTGTGTATCCATGAAATCTTGCAACGCTCATGCCAAGGATAGTGCTACTATTATTCAAGAGCTTGCCAGCAAGAGAAGCTTATTGGAAGCAACAATAGATTGAATGTGTGCTTGGAGAGGTTTTATAAATTGATTCCATGGCATTGCTAATAAACATGCTTTCTCATGTGTATATGTATGGATTGCATGCATGAATATGACTGGAAGAATCAAGATGAGATCAATGCTTTCACAAATTCATATTATTCAAATGTCCACTTGAATGTGTATATCGGATAATGGATTGCTCACTAATAATAACATAGTACTTCATAGCTACTAGCAATGCTCTCATCTTCCATGTGATGAGATTTGTAGGCATTAAACAATTGGAAATAGCTATCTTACTTCCAAACTCCTAGAAAGATTAACATGATTTGCAGTTTGAACCTACGCATGTTTTAGGATGTTTAATGTCATGGAGTGGCTGAACATTTTACACAAGTTAAGCCATCTTTGGGATGCTTCTTTTGAGGAGGTTCAATGCTTCAATTTAACAATAAATTGATCACTCTTCAACTTTGTGTTGCATGATCCAGAGTCTATGTTAAAGAGGGAATTTATGATGAATTTGTGGAGAGAGCCCAAGCTCAGGTGGTGGGGAATTTGTTTCAGGCAAGAGTAGACATGGCTCGCAAATGAGAAGAAACGGATGAATGAAAATATGTTCTTGCAAAGATGCTATTATAGATGGGTTATTATGATCTGCGGTGCTTGGTGCTTCTTCACAAATCAAGATATTGCTCTTTGTTGCTACTTCTTTTTCCTCTCATCCTCCTTGAATGACGTCTAGAATTATGAGTTGATGTTGTTGTGAAGATAGTGGGAGAGAGGGAAGGAGTCTCACTTGCGGCTTTTCCACATGCACAATGGGGGAATACACACAAAGGTGGAGGCTAAAAACAGTTTTCCTCTTCTTAGTTGTGAAAGCCAAAAGAACTCAAGTACAAAGAAATAGAAGAACCCTATATGTGTGTCTCAAACCAAACTCAACTAACTAAGGTGGCATACTAACTGAGCCACGAACTAGAGTAGATAAGGATAGCTATCATCCAGCTATTATTCGTGGGCGGTGTACCAACCGCATCTGCAGCTAACAAGTAGGTGACATAAATGCATAACGATCACCCTGGCATATCGCGAGTGGAGCTCGATATCTCAACACTCCTTCTCGAGCTCAATCCCAATTCCTGCACACCAAGCAGGTCTCTGAACTTGCGCAGCTTCTCTGCACCCAATGCTTTCATGAATATGTCAGCTACCTAATCCTCTATGCTGACATAAACTAGATCAATAAGACCTAGTAAAACCTTCTTCCGCACATAGTGATAATGCACCTCAATGTGCTTTGTTCTTGCATGATAGACTGGGTTATTTGCCAAGTGTATACTGCTCATGTTGTCACAAAAAATGACAACTGGCCCATCTGTAGACTGATGCATATCATAGAGTAGCTTATGCAACCAAGCTACCTCGCATGCAGCCATTGCTGCACCCCTGTACTCAGCCTCTGTGCTCGACAAGGCAACTGTAGGCTGTTTCTTGCTGCTCCAGGTGACTGCAGCACTCCCAAAAGAGAACACATATTCACTGGTAGATCGTTTATCAAAAATACTACCAACCCAATCAGCATCAGTGTATCCATGCAACTGTATCTGAACCCCAGCCTCATAAAATAGTCCATACTGCAATGTGGACTTCACATACCTGAGTATGCATCTAGTCGCATCCAAATGCAGTTTCCTTGGAGTCTGCATAAACTGACTTACCAATCTAATAGCATAGCTTAAATCTGGCCTAGTAATAGTCATATAAATCAAACTTCCTACTATGCGTCTGTACATAGTAGGGTCTTCCAGAAGCTCACCTGCATCTGAGCTTAGCTTCACATTCTGCTCCAAAGGAACCAAAATAGGCTTACAGCCTATCATCCCATATTTGGACAGCATGTCCAATCCATACTGCCTCTGCAAGAGCGGTATCCCACTTGGTGATCTAATCACCTCAATGCCTAAGAAATAATGCAGCTCTCCCAAATCCTTCATCTCAAACTTCTGCTTCAATAGCATTTTCACATAAAGGATATCTTCATCACTATCACCTGTGATGATCAAATCATCAACATAAATGACAAGCAGCATAATCCCTTTCTCTGTTTTTCTCACATAGAGTGAGAAATCTGCCTTGGAAATCTGAAAGCCAATAGTGACAAGATACTGTCCTATCTTGTCAGACCATGCTCTAGGTGCTTGCTTCAAGCCATACAAGGCTTTCTTCAACCTGCAAACAAACTCAGGATGAATAGCATGAACATAACCTGCTGGCTGCTCCATAAAGACCTCTTCTTGCAAATCACCATGCAAGAAGGCATTCTTTACATCCATCTGATGTAAAGACCATCCCTTTGATGCAGCCATAGCAATGGTTGCTCTTACAGTTGCCATCCTTGCAACCGAACTGAAAGTTTCTTCATAATCAATGCCATATGTCTGTGCATACCCCTTGACAACTAATCTTGCCTTGTATCTATTCACAGAACCATCTGCATTGTGCTTGATCTTGTAAACCCACTTACATCCAATTGCATTCTTGTTTTTAGGCAAAGGCACGAATTCCCATGTAGCATTGGCTTCCAAGGCATCCATGGCTTTCTCCCATTTTTCATTTCCCATGGCTTGCTCAAAAGAAGTGGGTTCTGTTTCCTGTATCACTTTGACTATATAGGCATAGTGAATGGCTGTAAACCCATCATATTTCAGCCTATCCACAAGATACCTAACCCTGGTAAACCTGCGCAAAATAGGCTCACTTCCAGGTGCTCTCAAAACATCCCTGGTCTTCCTTACTCCAGGTGTAACAACAGAAGGAATACCCAACTCATCACCAATGCTCTGTTTTGAGCCACTGGATTCACCATCCACATAAGAGTGACCTGCATTCACATCAAACATGGGCTGATCTACCTTCTCTTTTCCTTTTCGTGATACCCGCGTACCACTATCTGCATTGCTTTGAGGAGATTCTCTTGATCTGAATCTGCCTGTACATGGCGAAGTATGTGAACCATTGCTAGAGGACACTGCAGGTCCACTGATATTTTGTGATTGCTGCTGTGAATTCTGTGCAGCATTACCATATAGTTTTGATAATGTTGGGTTGAAATAGATTATGATTTCTATTATCTCGTTTAAGGAACAATGTAGGTCGATTAATACTTGAATGCAATGTGAGACTTATTCATCTTCACACAGTCTCAGTTGGTCCAAGTATTTATCGAATATTAAATGAAGGGTTGATGTTTTTGCATTAATGTTGGTTGTCTGTCATGTCTAGCGGGAGCAAAAGCTTTGTTGTGCGAATGGGTGGGCAAGGGAATCCAAGACAACAATTTCTTCCTCCTTCCATGTTTTCTTGTGCGTATGGCCTTGGATCTCTAGGTTTGGAAGGTGGAGCTTGATATGCCTCAACTTATGTATTGATCCTCAAATTTTTTTATTTCCTTGTTTGTGGAGACACCATACGTAGGCAACTCTTGAATCCAAAGTAAGCCATGGTCATGTTAACTACCTCTATACTGAAATTTAGTGACAAACTAGAAGTCCATTACTTTCCCTAGAATGGAGGCATCTTGCTTGAGGCAGAATTTGATTTCTTGGAGCTTGTACACATCATATTGTACTATTGTGAGTGGATCCTGGTGGATTAACTTGTGCAATTAGTTAGAAGAGACTAGATTTCTCACTATGACATGCTTCACCTTGCAATTTTTGCAAACATTGAAGCAAAGGTTTCCATAGCCTTTTTGCATACGGAGAGAGTGACAAAAAATGCCAGCAGTCCTAATTGATGCACCATGGCACAATTTGTTTGACTATATAATCCACAACACTTGCTCGTTGCAAATGCACTTCTAATTTTTCACTTTGTGAGCTTGCAATGTTGTTGGCCCAAGTGGGGTCCAATTTGATCTTATTTTCCTTGTACAGTTGACGTTCAGGAGAAGTTGTCTCAATGCACAAATTGTAAGGGTTGGACACGCTAAGCAACTCAACCTCAATCTTTCTCTTAATTGTAACCATGATAGTTGCACCATTCATAAGAAAGCATGGGAGCACTCATTGAGCTTTATCAACATCACCAAAGACAGCTTAGCTTGTGTATTGGAGCAAAAGCAATCCGTATTGACACGTCATGCTTCAATATCATTTAAGGGACTTGTAAATAAACTTTTGGGTGTGAGGCCCCTGTTCTTGTGGAGAAAGATAGGCACTTTGTCATTTTTAATTTGTTTGAAACAAAGCTAATGCAAACGTCTTTGCTTTAACAAAATTTCACATTCAAAGATACCATTTTGTTGTAGAAAGATGTTCATTAATGTTGTAACATGAACAAGCACATGCTAGATCATGATTGTCCAAGAATTCTAGCCAAGATTTCTACCAAGCCAGCTCCAACAATTCTCCTTTAATTTGTCTATGAACCATTCAAAGAGGTTGAGGGTGAAATCTAGCATGTAGAGAGTGTTGTTGATAGGCTGACTAAAGGAAGGTTGTGATTAAGGGCAGTTGGTTTTGGTAAATCCGCGTGGAGAAAGGCATGGCAACATACATGGGCAAGTTAAAACATTGGTTTGGAGAATCTGATCTTACTATGATTATGACTCCATTGTTGGCACAGATTGTTCCAAGGTTGTTGTTGCTGAGATTTCGCCATGATGAAGCACCCGTGATGATCATGGCAACATTGTAGCTACTCCTCCTTGCCATGGCTCATGTTCTAGGTTGTAAGCTATGTGTGTGTATGTGTTTGAGTTGTAATAAACTCCAACATACTCAGTAGAGCTGAAGAGATACTCACCAATAATACATTGATAATTATTCTTTTTATCTTCTTTGTTCCATGCTGAGAGTTCATCTCCTATTCTGTTTGTTAAGTTAAATGATTCATGGTACAATAGCATGCAATAATATTCTTGGTTTATTCTAGCTCCTAAATTATTTATGGTATCATAGTATCTTGGAGGCCTGCCTGTGATGAGCTATAGCAAGAAGAGACAATGGAAAACAAGTCAGATCATACTGTGAAGTTGATTGCATATAATGGTACATGTTTCCCAATTTGGCAGCAGCTGATGCTTCAACTATATTTGATGCAGAAAGGATTTTGGTCACTCTTCTCGGGCTCAAAGAAAAAGTCCATAGGAAAGAACGCTCGACTCACCTAAAGTAGTTGATCGATGGGAGGAAAGAAACAAGGAGGCTATTGGGATTCTTCGGTGAGCACTTGGAGGTCATGATATTAGCCTTTGTGTCATTGTCATCCACACAAACACCAAGATTTGTTTATTGATGAAGGAACAACGAGTCATAAAAAACGACAATGAATCATGAGTTATCGTTTGCCAATAGACTATCTTCTTGTTTTACTCGGCCTAAATATTGTTCAATTTTAGAAAGTTGGAAACCTTAAAGATAACTATTTTCATAACTTTTGCAAAATAAGATTATTTTTGGAATTCATTTAGAAAATGCACATATCACAAATTCAAAATTGAAAAATATCCACTTTTCAAGTCAAATTAGAAAATTGGAAAAGTGAAGTTCAATGATAAGATGTAATATTCTACAAATCTTTTAATAATTTGTGCATGTGTATGTAATGTATAATGCATTCATCAATTAGAATTACAAAGACATGTCTTTTTCTTCTAAAAGAAATGATCTATCAAAACAAAATATTGCTCACATTTCACCATGAAATATATACAAACCATCAGTAAAAGGATAGTGACAACATCTTGTGAAGAAGATAATGAGACTCATGAATAACACAACTATTTCTGAGTAGCATGAGTAATGGGAAAGAAAGTGAGAAATTCTATCCTACTGAGACTCATTAACATGAGTAATGGACAAAAAGGCAAGAAATCCTATTCTATTAGTGGATGTTCTTCTACTTGTTGGTGTTTCTCTCCCTCTTGTTGCTCAAGATTAGCATCAAGAGTATTGATTACTATTTCATCCTCCTCAATAATAGCATCTGGTTCATAATCAAGTAGATCTACAATCTCCCCAATAGCTTGTTCACCAATGGGAGGTTGAGGCTCTCCAGAAGCATAAAAAGCCCTTGGATCAGACTCTGTAGTCTTCATTCCCACTTCCTAGCACTCATCTGGTAACTCTCCTAGTGTCATCACTCTTTGTTCAATAAATTGTACATGTGAGGGGACACACTTAACAACAACAAGATTTCTCCCTCTCTTTAGAGCACTGACTATTGTGGTGCCTGTTCTGGCAAACAAGTACATTATCCACTCTCCCTTAATTGAAAGAAGGTCAATTAAATCCATCATCTCACTTAAGAGTTGTTTCTCCCTTTTTTTGCCTTTACTACCTTTTGTTCTTGTGTCTTGCATAAAACGTTCTTGAACCTGGCTCCTCTTTACTCGAATCATTAGTGTCGATGTCCACATCTTCTTGCATCTCTTCATCTTCATCAGCGGTACTTGCAGAATCTGAACCACCAAAAATACTTTCCATTTCTCCAAAAATGCTTGACCAAAACTCTTAAATCCAACAAGAAAATAGAAACTTAGGAAAATAACATGCAAATTACAGTTAGAATAACTAGGAGATGAAGAAGAAATTTTCTTACCAAACCTCTTGTTTGCATCGCATCTTTAAAAAATTGTTGTGTGCTTTGGGGATTGACCTCTGGTAGCTAAAACTCCTTTCGAAAAAGGAGTACAACAACTTCAGATGATGCTAGTTCATGCTCAACTAGAAAGAACATCATTTCTAATCTTTGCTCCATTAGCTTTATGATACATCCAGCTCGTTGGAATTGATTCGTATCACTTGATGAACTTTTACGTTTAGTCACGAGCAAAAAGGTAGTCATAGGCCCAACTACTGTCCTGTGAAGGCTAGGAACTCCCATGGTCAATGTCCAACCATGCACATAGTTTGATTTTTTATTCTTTCCCTCAAAAAAGTCATCATTGTCACTAGGTTTTGAAGCCTTTGGAATAGGAGCCTCCATCTCATTTGAAGAGCGCTTATCGGTATGTCCTTTTACTCTGATGGTGTCGATTGGCTTTGTTGTGGAAATTGTTCCGTTGCAAGAAGAGGCTTTTTTATAGACACTCTCTCCCTTGTTGGCATGACCTCACTTTGCTGTAGAGACTGTTCAGGTGCAAGAAGATCTCTCCTTGATGAAGCATTTGTTGAGTTGATCGATCTTGTCTCTGCAAATGCTGGACTCATGGGTGGCACTTGCAACAAATGAGAAGGATCCAAGGATCCTGAACACCCCAACCTTCCTCTTCCATCACCTCCCACCTAAAAGGTGATGTATTTTTTGATGTTATGGACTTTTTATTAGAGTGGAGAAGCTGGGATTGTGACGCCATTGCCTGGAAAACAAATACTGAGATTAAGAAAACTTAAAGTATTGGAGGAAAGAGAAATTAGTAAAGAAGTTATTGACAAAAAGTCACATGAGCATGCCCCATCACAGAACACATTAGAAATTAGATTCTAGAATCCAAACTAAACAAAACAAGTTTAAAGAAGAACTAGTGAAGTGGAAAGTGGCATGGAAGATTGTTGTCTCTGTGCTAACATGGACTTAGGAAGAACAAAATATGTGTGTAGAGTAGTGGCAAAGCTCCCCTTGTACTTGCATAAGGCTAGAAATAATCCCTCTTAGAAATCCAACTTGCATGTTCTACATGCAAATTCTACATACGATTCCTACATGCAACTCCTACATGCGAGTTCTACATGCGAGTCCTAAATGCAACTCCTACATGCGAGTTCTACATGTGAGTCCTACATGCAAGTCCTACATGCAAGTTGTACATGCGAGTTCTACATGCAACTCCTACATGCAACTCCTACATACAAGTTCTACATGCGAGTTCTACATGCAACTCTTACATGCAACTCCTATATCCGAGTTCTACATGCAACTCCTACATGCAAGTTCTACATGCAACTCCTACATGTAACTCCTACATGCAACTTCTATATGCAAGTTCTACAATGTCTCACAATTCCTACATGCAGAGAGAGGAGCTCTCCAACTTGTATAAATATCCCATAATGGAATGAAACCCACACTCTTTGGGGCATTATGTTGAGTTCTACTTTGGTATTCCAACCAATTGTCTCAAGTGTCCATGCTTTCTTGCACTCCACATCTAAAAGCATGTCCTAACCTTGCAACTCCTCCTCCCCTCTCCTCCAACCTTGCAACCCATCCTCTCCCTCTCCTCCTCCCTCCTCCTCCTCCTCCTCCCTCCTCCTCCTCCTCCTCCTCCCTCTTCCTCCTCCTCCTCCCTCCTCCTCCCTTCTCCTCCTCCCTCCTCCTCCTCCTCCTCCTCCTCCCTCCTCTCTCTTCTTTCCCCCATGCTCTTATACCTTCTTCCTCTCCCACTCATATGCTCCCCCAAAACCCTTAGTTCCTCAACCCTTAACCTCCATGATCTACAAGGGAGTCGAGTTCTCCACCATGTACTCTACACTAAACCTTGGAACTCTTCTAAACTCTAGAACCTCCTTCTAAACTCTAGAACCTCTCTCTAAACCTTGGAACCTCCTAAACCTTGGACCTCCTTCTAAACCTTGGAACTCCTTCTAACCCTGGAACCTCTTCGAAACCCTGGAACCTCCTCCTAACCCTTAAACTCCTCCTAAACCCTGCAACCCCCAATGAAGGCAAAAGCCTTCATTGCCTCAACCATGATGATACACGTTCCTTTTACACATGCATGCACTATGTTTGCTCACCACACTTAAGCCTACATTTCTCACCGGAATACAACTCGAGGTCCTAAGCTACACATATACTACAAACAATAACCCCAATGTATCTATAGGTGACAAAAAGCCTTAGAACCCTGCATACTGAGAATACCCTGCTCTTCCTACTATAGCCATGGGAAAGAACCAACATTTGGTGCTGCTGTCAGGGAGACATGCGTCTCAAGTAACAAGAGTAAACATACGCAGGTATGTGTAAAAAACAAACTACTTTGAACTTGCATGAACACATCACTCAAGAGCTAAGAGAGCTAAAATTTTTCCAACTCAAGTAAAAAATAAAAAACTCCTAGCTGAAACTCTTCATTATCGGTGTAGGAAAATGCAACTTTTTTGGAAAAACAGCACCTTAAGTAATGAATCGGACCATGTGATGGTTGTTACAGTGTAGATCTTGAAATTTTGAATATTTCTCGTTTTTACGGAATCACATTCGACACAACCACCAAAAGTTATGGGCAATCAATGATTAAAGGTTCTAAATTCCATAACTCAAAAGAAAAATTAAAACCACCTCCCTAGTCAAACTTGGACAAATTCAAAGGTGCAGATGTGTTTGACTAAATCCACAGCTCCCCCTCCTTCCCTTTAAAAGAGCACCCATCCCTCTCATACTTTTTCTTTCACATCTTGCCTCCATCCTCTTCCCCATTTCGAGCCCTACGCAAGACACTCCTCCCTCTCCATCAACCACCACCATACTCCCACCATCACATGGTAAGTTACTTTGAGCCCATCTTGCAGCGATAACCTAGCCATCCACCCACCGTCCATTGGTCCTCAACAATCCCATTACATCGAGAAATACTTGGAGAGCGTTTAGGTGACCATCTCTTCCTCCCTTTGGATTTCCGTCAAAGTTTTCCATTTTCTGTCAAAGTTTTCCATCTGTCAAGTTTTTTCTTTTTTTCCCCCTCCCCCTCCTCCATCTCCCCCTCCACCCTCCCCTCCATCTCCACCACCCAAATCCCCCCTCCCCCTCCTCGATCTCCCCCTCCACCCTCCCCTCCATCTCCACCACCCAAATCCCCCCTCCCCCTCCTCCATCTCCCCCTCCATCTCCACCACCCAAATCCCCCCTCCCTCCCTTCATTCCCCCCCCCACCCCCCCTCCATCTCCACCACCCCCTTTTCCCCCCCCCTCTCCCTCCACCACCACCCTTTCTCCCCCCCCCCCCCCCCCCTCTCCCTCCATCACCACCCTTTCTTCACCCCCCCACCCCCTCCCTCCCTCCATTTCCCCTCCCCCCACCCCCCCTCCATCTCCACCACCCCTTTTCCCCCCCTCCCTCCCTCCATTTCCCCCCCACTCCCCCTCTATCTCCACCATCCTTCCCCCCCCTCTCCCTTCACCACCACCCTATCTCTCTCTCTCTCTCTCTCTCTCTCTCTCTCTCTCTCTCTCTTTCCCCCCCTTCTCTCTCTTTCTCTCTCTCTCTCTCTCTCTCTCTCTCTCTCTCTCTCTCTCTCTCTCTCTTTCCCCCCTCTCCCTCCCTCTCTCTCTCTCTCTCTCTACCCCCCCTCACTGGCTGCTCCAACACAAAACTAACCTACAGAGCAAGGGCCTTAGCCCTTGTTACTCAGGTGGTGGCACCCGTAGTGACACCCACTGACAGGTGATGCTCGCACGCGGCGCCCGCCCTGCCAGCGACGGCACCCACCCACCCTCGCCACCTCCTCCCCTAATTGAGGCCCCCCTGCCATCGCCTGCCCACCCCTATCACCTCCTCCCTGCGCCCTCCATCCTCCCCTCCCCTCCACTTGCCCCACGCCTGTGCCCTCCACCCTCCCCTCCCCTCCACCATCCTGATTGCCTATACATTGGCATGGGTGCCGCTTGGTATTATTGAGGTCGAGGCAGGTTGTTACGTATGTTGAAGATGCAATTGTTTTCATCATGGCCACCGAGGATGTAGATATGGCACCACAACCTTGGCAGTGGATTTGCTTGTGCAGTGATCCTAGTTCTTAAGACTAAGCACTCATTTGTTGTATGATTGGCAGGCCATGCAGTGTGGACACCAGACATTTTCTCGCCGTGGATATGTCTCAGTTGGTGGTTGAGACAAGTGAAGTTTTTGTTCCATGGCCTGCATCATGTCTTCTTTCAACTTCATGGTCATGGCCTCTAGGCGATCTTCATTTGATGTTTTAGCAGTTGACTTTGATTTGGCCTTTTTTGAGTGCTTATCTCATGCACTAGATCTATCGTCATCATTGCTAGTGTCAGAGTTGGTCATGCCATCCTCGATGTCAATGGCTACCACATGAGCAACATTGAATGTTTCATAGCTGCCAATCTTTTTCATATCCTTTTGGATTTTCTTTCTTAGTCCTGCAACAATGAACCAGGCTGTGAGGTACTTTGCATCGGGGTGTGGGTCATATTTGGCGATTAATCTTTTCATCTTGCCTAGGTACGTGCCTACATCTTCTCAACGGCCTTGTTCAATCTCGCTTAGTTGGAGACCGGGATCATCTTGTAGCCTCTCCGTTTGAAAGTGTTGATTAAATTATGTTTGAAGTAGATCCCATGTAGCGCGCTCTTCCACTAGAAGGTCTAGGTACCATTCAGACACTTCATCAATTAAGGCCATGGGAAACCAAGCCACCTTGGTTTCATGGGATTGATCTCCACCTACTCGCCATCAAAATGCTGGAGGAATCGGGCTGGATCTCCCCTACCATTATATTTGGGAAGTTCCAGTTTTCCCAAGGGGTGCCTGCCTTGAGTGTTATTAGTTCTTTAATTAAATAAATTGTCAGCCTCTGCATCGAGGTCGATATCCCCATCATTGTCACGATGGCATCTAGCCATGTTGTGGCATGGTGGAGTTAAAGGGAGTGATTGAATCTCATGGGGGGATTCGGGGTAGAGGATTGTCAAGGGAGGTAGTTGCAATAGAGTTCTATGCAGATATGGTGAGCATTGGAGTTGGAGGATTGGCCGGAACATAGCTACATGCAGATTGGGCAAGATTTGCAAAGGGTGTCTCTACCCCGCAAGTGCCCCTAGCTTCGAGGCTAAATCTTGTTCCTGTTCGAACACAAGTCCCACAATTACTCAAAAATCCGAATCCACAACCATATCCAAGAGCACCAAATTTAGCTCCTCAGGCAATTCCAATACATCAATTACAAGCTAAGGAAATAGACTCGTAATTTGAGTATGAAACAGAGTACCCAGTGTACTATGTAGAAGGTGCAGAGGGTCTAATACTAGTTTATGCAAAACAAGTACGTCCCAACACATATCAAGCATCAATCAAGTGCTACAGTTGTGGAGAAAATCATCGGATCATAGAGTGCCCTCATCGTGGTAGCCTTGCTACTTTCCAACCTCTCTGTAGAGATTGTGGCATAGGACATGCCTGTATGGATGGTCCCATGAAAAATAAAGTCCCACAACAAACAGAGGTTAAGCCTGATGTCCCAATTAACATCATTGGGGTGGACCATCAAAGTCTGGGTCCAGCAAGTGTAATATCACAACTTGTCAATGTAATTACACGCCAATAAAAAGAGGCTACCAAGGACCCTAACATTCCAATCCAACCAAAGCGACTTCTTAGAAAGAAAGCACAAGTGCCTCCTCCTCCGTTAAGTAATGAGTAGCCGAGCTCATCCACATCAACTCCCGAGCCTCAAATAAAAGAAGTTCCATACCCAAATGCAGAGATGGAGAAGGCTCATTTTCAAGCACTTCAACAATGGGTACAAAAGGAACAAGCTCAATTTGAGACTGAGAAACAAGCTCAATTTGAGGTTGAGAAACAAGCTCAAGACCCAATCCATGACTTGGCCCCACAAAGTATTGATACTGTACTCGAGCTTCTATTCCAACAATAGACTCCACAACATAATGTACTGCCACATCAACTTGAAGGAGCCACACTCTCTAGCATCCTGAGTTGCCCTATGTCAATTCCCATCAGAATCCTCCTATGAAATTGTCCCAATCTCTGGGAGAGTTTCAAAGGATGGATTGAACTCACAAATCCCCCCCACAACCAAATGGACTTGCAGAAAGGAAAAATAGGTGTATTAGAGAGGTATCTCTTGCCATGCTCAACGAAAAAGAACTGCTAGATTATTATTGGGTGGAAGCAGTTGCTACAACAGTCTAGATAATGAACAGGACTCCACTCGTCCTTTGATCCACAAGGCATATAATGAAGTCCAAGCCATAGTGGATGGTGGAGCAGGTGTAAATGTCTTGTTCTCATGGCAAATTTTCTCACACTCTGCTTTCTGGTTGTTTTAATCTTGTCAACTTCACATGGTCAAGCCAAAAAACAAAGAATAGCATTAGCAAACAATTCCTAACATATTCTTCCTGACAAAGAGATAGCCACAAAAGAGTGTTGAATCTACTTCATATGTCCACTGATTTAAGTTTTTTTACAAAAAGTATCATGTATGACATGCCATGGGTCACAAAAGAATGATAAAGATAAGGAATACGAGTTCAGAAAGATCGATACCAAAGACCAAGGGTGCAGCAGTCAAGGGAGAAATGAAGACGACATGGATGCATGCCTCCCTTCTCCTCCACCCCCAATGCCTAGACCACCCCCAAATGATGCTCCCCCCAGCTATTACTATGACTATGCGAGTGTTTCTTTTTCCTAATCTCCCTATGAGAATTCAATCTCGAGTTTGATGTTCATAAATGCAATTTCACTAAGCATAGCCATGTGCAAGCCATGCTCGAGTACAAAAACAAAATCGATTTTTACCATAAGATTGAAAGGTGTTCAAAAAAGTGATTTTATGCGTGTGTGTTTGAGCACAAAGACCAAATTGCTTTTTTAAGTGTGCAAAGCAAGAATCATGATTTCAAAAGCACGATTTCATATGTGGAGCTTAAGATAATTTGCAATAGACCTTTTTTTATCGACTTTGATTTGTACATGCTCAAAAAAGCGATTTTAGCATAGGAAGAGGTGTCTGCTACCCCAAATCACATATTTCAACCGTTTCTAATATTCGTTGCTCACACAAATCTTGGCCAATAGAAACACTAGTGGAATCGATAGTTGCATGTAAAAAATGGAGTACCTCTTGCATCCTCGTCCATGGTATTAGTGTAATTCTCTCGTCCAGCTATGCTTCGTGTAAGTCTCTCGTCTGCAAATCTCACCTTCTCGCACAAGCCTTGTTTCGCCCCTTCTCGCAAGAGACTTCTAGCTTTCACTTCTAGAGTCTTATAGAGCACCGTTTCCTCAAGAGACTACTCGCAAGAGCCTTGTAGATCACCGCATGTTGCAAGAGTCTTTTAGAATGTCGCTTCCGCCACCACCAGTTGTCTCTCAGATTTGGTGCATGGTGCGAGACTGCAAGGCCAACTAGTGAAGCATGACAATCCCAAATGAGGTGCACACCCGAATTAGTAGATGAATCTTTGTAAATGGCTACTGGGTCCACCACCCCATTAAAAGCGAGTTTCCAAATAAATCTGTACAACCAAAAATAGCAAGCCTCCAAATAAAAAGACATGTGGGGTCCATTTTGGCTCAATGTCATAGGGAGATGCGAGGCAGTGATTCGTCATCATAAGCTATATGCAAGGCAACACTTCATTGTCAATAAGAAGTTTGTGCAAGGACCGATGACATTCTCCTACTCACAATTACCTCCCACGTTAGTTCGCTTTTTTGTTTTTTATCTCCTTATGAAAACCCAAGTGTGCAAAAAATTGTGAGCACCATGTTTAAGTTGAAAAAAGTGATTTCAAATGTGTGGGCTTGGGCAGAATGACCATATCATGTTTTTTAGCGTGTTTGAGCATCTTTGGAAAATTTGATTTCCCGTGCTATATAGAGATTTCATTGCCTCGATTTTACACTACAAAAAGCAATTTGTTGTGTGGCGATAAAGGTAACATGCCATATTGCGTTTTTGAGAATCTACAAATGGCAAACATGAATATCTCGTTGAAAAAGGCGATTTCACATCTCGAGATTTGGGCAAGATCCTAGATAGTTTTTTCAAGCGTGTTTCAACCAAAATGTAAAAAGCGGGTTTTTTAAATTGATATCTTCCTCCGAAAAATGCGATTTTATGTAGGGCGGTGTTGGTGGGTAACAATCAAAATTGCTTTTATGAGCAAAATTGCTTTTGGAGACTTTAAACTCAAAGTTCGCTCGAAAAAGCGATTTGTTACTTCTTAGCAGGCCAATTCACACCAAATCACTTTTTTGAGGATGATTTAAAGATAATCTAGGCTCTATGTCAAGATTCGCTCACAAATGCAATTTGATGCTTCCTAGCAAGCTATCTTACACAAACTTGCTTTGTGGAGCATCTTGTATAGACATTTCTAAATAAAGAAAAATGTGAAGCATCTTTTGATGATTTGAAATCTCAATGCATTAGAAAATGTGATTTCATAATGTCACACGGTATTGTTTCATATCATATCTCTTTTTTTAACTATTGGAAAATTTTGAACATTTTTGACAAGGTTTTGCTCAATAGAAAAAGAGAGACTTTGCTATGGACTAATAAATAGCAGTCGAAACACTTAATTGCATGAGTGTGAGAACATACATACTTGTTGCTTGCTGCTCCATAAAATGTGGCTTGAGATTATTCATGAAGTGTTGTGGAAAGGTAGCACTATGCCAAATATGTGGATCTTGGAGTTGTAAAATAAGACCTCTACCAATTATAAAAGCGTTGTAGTCGGTGGGCCCCAAGAGAGCACTTTGATCAAGATAACGGCTATCCTAGCCATTATTAGCTCGCATGTGTAAGCGTCCAGTAAGGGTCCACTTTCAACCTGCCCTATATTGGATTCTAGTGGCCATTTACAACAAAGATAGAATGGCTAGCATGATTTTCCTTTATTATCATCAACTCATGCATTACTATCGACCCAAGCTAAGGGTTGGACTGTCTCTCTTTTTCCTAAGGTAGGCAATGATCATCTTGTCAGTGCAAGGAAAAAATCCCCCCAATAGACGATCAATACCCTCCAGGTTGGTTTCCTTGTTCGTTTCTTTATTTTTTACCACCGTTTGAAAAAAAATACTCAAAGAAGCCATTTCAAGTCTTTCAAGAAGTCGTCGTATAGAAAATAGAGTTGTTCAACATAATTGTTTAAGTGTATGGCACCATTACAAAAACATTATGTTTTGTGTCTAAAAAAATGATTTCATCCTCCACAATAGGTCGTGACATACCAAATCACGTTTTTGAGCATGATTTGAAGACATTGTAGGTTAGAACTGAAGCTCTACTCAAAAAAGCGATTGCATGCTTCCTAGCAAGTCATCTCACACAAAATCACTTTTTTGAGCATATTTCATAGACATGGCTACTCATTACTCGAAACTATTTCCAAAACATGAATTTATCCTTGATGGCTAGTGTATGACACTTGAAATCGCTTTTTCAAACATTTTTTACCTATGAAGCTATTTTAGTATGTTGATATTGTTTAGAGTATATTGCTTAAAAAATATTTCCTTAGCATATTTTCCATTGTTTGAAGCATGAGAAAGTGGTTTGGTATGTTGGTGTACTATGATGTCATCCTAAATCTCTTTGTTGAGCATGTTTTGCATATGTCCTATAGTGGTTTGCAATCTTACAACCTCTCTTGATGCTTTGAGGATTGTGTTTGATGTCTTTTTAGTCAAGAAAATTGGATATGGCAAGGACCAAATCTACAGCAAGAAAACATGGAAAAGTTCATGACATCACAGTAGTTGCTGCCAAAGTAGAAGCATCTCAAAGGGGCCATCACCAAAGAAAGGGTAAATCAGTGCATATACTCAAGCAAGCTAAACTAAGAAGGTTTAAGCAAAGAACATTAGCACTAAGAGAGATTAGAAAAGCACAATTGGCCATGGGATTCGCTATCCCAAAAGCCCCATTCCAAAGGCTTGTCAGGAGAATTTGTGTTGAAGATTGGAATCTTGAACATCGATGGTAGAGAATAGCTTTGTATACTCTTCAAGAAGCTACTGAAGATTATATGATAGAGTTTTTTTAGGATGGAATGCTTATAGCTGCCCATGTACATAGAGTCACACTCATGGTTAAAGATATTGAGACGGTGAAGAGGGTAAGATATAGATATGACAAGCTCCTTCATCCCACTGATTGGGTGGATAAAAAAATGAGAGACATCTTATTGGTTCCACCAGCCCGACAGCCAAAGGATGAGGGCATTCAAATACAAGAAGTGACACATAACAGAGACACAAGGGCCAAGGTTGCCTATGAAGAGTACATTGCACTGGAAAGGGAGAAAAGCAACCAGCAATTTATTCACGAGACAACTTTAAGAGATTCGATAAATTGTCAAAGGTTGGCTGAGTTGGGTTTTAGATTTTTTATTTCTTACGTGACTATGTTTGAGGCAAGAGATATTGCCATGACAACTGAATGTATAAATGCACTCAAATCAAAGAATGAGTGGGTCACTGATCAGATTATCATGGCTATCCTTTGGTAAGTTTTTAAGATGTTTTCATATTTGATATAGTCTTAATAATTTTGAAGTGCTTAACAATTGATTTTGAATATTGGGGGACAATACATAACCTTGTTCAAGAACTCTTCCTCTTCATTGATGCAGCTGATGTTTTCTTGAACAATATGTACAAGAATGAATTGCATCAGGAAGCCCAACATGAAGTGTTTATAATTGATACTACCTTCTCTGTAAAACTCGAAGATCCAAGGGTTGCACCGACGACTAAGTTGAAGAAGTGATTTACATACTGCAAGTTCAAAAATGTTACACTCTTGTTATTTTCTTTCAATGTAAGGTATGTGATTAAATTGTATTAGGCTCATACATGTTTTTCTCTTAGTAGAGAATCACTGATGTATTTTTCTTCTCTTGTAGCAACCATTGGAGCCTAGTTTGTGTTGATCTTAAAGACAAGCGGTGCTTTAAAATCAACTCTCTATATGGCACGCATAAAGGATTGAATATGTATGTTGTTTTCATCCTTTATCTTTTATTTTATTTATTAGCTTTGGACCATTGATGACTTCCGAAATATACATTGTAGGTGTCTGAAGAGACTTTTCACTGCATTGGATTTATGTCCTTCCAATGTAAATTTATTAGACACCATTCAAATTATTGATATGCCGGTGAGAGAACGATTTCCTTTTCCACAAACTTGATACATCTTTCTTCACAACCATCTCTTAATGATGATATCCTTGTGCAGGCACCACAACAAGACAATCCAAATTCATGTGGGTGGAGAACATTATTCCATGCCAAGTACGTGCTGGACACTTTTTTTGGAGCACAAATACCAGAGATGGTAAATATAAAGATCTTTATTGCAAATCTTATATATAATGATAAGATGTCAATGAATTTCTGATACATTTCTCTCTCCTCATAGCTTCAAGAGGATAGCTACACATCCATTGATATAAATGGATATAGAGCTGTTACAATTGAAAATCTGCTCAAGTATGCAAAGAAGGCTCCTAAAGAGAAGCAAAAAAAGAAGCCCATTCGTGTTGGATCTAGTTCTTCTATTAAAGTGCATGCAACGAGCCATTGATGGTGGATGAGGAGCCGGTAAAGCAGGAGCTTGTTAAAGTTAATGAGGAGAAGGTTCAGGAGCACGTGAAGGTGGATGAGCATAATACACAAGAGGGTGCTCACAAGGAGGAACAACTGGAGGAGAAGTAGGAACACATTTATTTCGAGCATCAGCCTTCTCAGCAATCTTTCTCAAACCCTCCCATAGAGCCTTCCACCAAGTAGCAGACTCCTTGAATGAAGTGGATATGCCATGGCATGTTTAATGCAGGCTTATGGATGTTTTTCATCTGCCGTAGAGACAATCCATGTGTACAAGTTTCAATTTGTCTCCAAAAAAATGTGGTTTCTTTTTAATAATAGCTAAATATACCTCATTCCATCCCAACCGCATGAACATACTTAAAGTCTTTGATATCTGCAAATCAACAAGTTTAAATTAGATCTAGACTTTGTTATTAGTTTAGATTTAAAGTCACTTAAAACATTACTTGATCTCATGGGCTTTGATCTATCTCAATAATTGTACTCGCAAGATCTTTGCACTTTATTGTACTTTCTCTTCTTTGTAGAATCTGCACATAAATACAATGTCAAAATTGTGACTGAAATAATTAAACTAAAAACAATCTGAAAGGCCTACTTCACCTTCTTGTTGTTGAGAACAAATGAAAATCCTTCGGAGACAGTGCCCTCTGACTCCGTCAAAATGTCATTACGTAATTGAGAGAGGGTGCAACATTGCCTGAGTGAGATGATGCTCAGCACACTTCCATTCTCAGTGACTGTAATTTCAATTAAACCATTTTCTAGACCAAAAGAGTTCTCATCTTGATCCAGTGGCACAAGTTCTGAACCAATCATCCTACTTCATATGTAGTAGAAAGAAAGTATGCAGTTTTGATATGAAATCATATATTTCACTTGGAGTGTATTATGGAGAGCCTCACAATACACATTGCTGGTAGTTGTCCTATCCCAATCAGCATCTAGAAAGTTTGGAATGCCATCATCTCCTTTTGCTTTAAAAGTCAACATGGACTTGCAAACCTTCATTGGAAAATCATGAAAAAGATCTACAAATATTGTAAGTGGCATGCAAATGTTTATTTTGACTATTCTCGTGGAAATGTTTGGTCTCAAAGACTTCTGCACTTCTGCGAACAGCTTAGCTCTATATGCTTCTATTATCATGCCATCTAGAACAGGCCAATCAACTGTATTCCATGCTAGAATATCTTGTTCTTGCAATACACCATAAGTATTATCGTTGTCTAGTAAATGGTAAAAGTGGTCATAAAAATATATACCCAATTGAGCCAACTACATTGCAGGTCTGCCTTGATATTATAGCTCTCCGATGGCTCCGTGTAGAACATCAAAGAATCCCAATATGCACCCCGTTGGCTGCCATTCCTCATACGATGAAGGATATATGTTTACAACAAGCCAAGAGACGATATCAAGATATAATGAGCCAACCCAAAATTTGGTTCAAATACAAACTCACCCAAAATGAAAACCTACAATTGGGTCTATGTTGTGGAAGACATGTTGGATAATCTTACAAAACAGGTTCTCGATGCATATAGACATGTTGTACCAGGATTTCATTTACAGACCTCCTCCCTTCTTTGATTCTAAAATCTTTTACTCTACCCTTCCAAGAAGCCTGGAAGACATTAAATGATTGTGGTTTCTTCCTCTTGTTGGGTTGCATTAGTACCCATGCTCCTTTTGCCAGTGCTAGTCTTTTCCAGCTGCCGTCCATAGTAACAGTACTAGAAACTTCTATGCACGAGATAGAAGAGGAAGGTCAACGAGATAAACAATTACACTTCACATAACCATCTTTGTCTGCATTTGCCATAGATTTTTTTTTACAGATACGTCATAGTTTGTCATAGCCATCAAAACCTTTCAAAGACTCCAATTGTGAAATCAAAGAGACGAACAAGATTAAAAGTTAGTACATGTACTATTATTGTTGTTGCCAAAATAGAGCTCCATAATGGTGTAAATGAAAGAGTAAAATCAACTTGGAATGAGCGTACAAAGGGTGAGAAGAGCTTATCATTATGAAATCGATAGAGTAGCAATAACACGGTGCAGGATCCTCAAAGAGAGCTTTCAAAAAAGGCTTGTTGAATGGAGCAAAAGAGGAAATTGGTGGTTCATAGAAAGTTGAAAGCGGGAAAGCTTCTTTAGGAGGGAATACGATTCCAAATGCATGTTTTCTCTCAAACATAATTCATAGTTGTAGTGAGATAGAGAGAAGATCTAGTAAAAATCAAAATCAGAGCTCCTCATTAACGTGGCACGCTTCTAGTAACACAAAATACTATTTGTTTTTCTTATTTTCACCTTATTTTGTTAAAATTTCAACGTTACGTTGGCCCTTTGCTCATTGACCTAGAGACTCTTTTCCTAAATCCTAAAAGGCCCCAAAATGAGCTCCCTTTTTTCCTCCAAAAGTGTCCATGGGTGGAGGAAGGCAAGCAGATTCCTATCGAACCACAATCTCGACAAAGACAAACATGCATTGTCCCAAAGCACTTTGGGTTGGGAATACTGGAAAGCATTGTGTGAATGCACGACCAATAAGGCTTCTCATCCTCAAATAGCAACTTTGAGTACTAAGGTATGGACAAAGGTAGATGCATTAATAAAATTGCTTCGCCAAGTTCAAATCGATGAGATGTATTATGAAAGGTTCATGATGGCTGTGAAAGAGTTTATGTAATTAATGGCGAAAGCATGGGGGGAGTCGCACATTATGCATTACATTGTAATCTTGGCACCATTGTAATATTTAGCACTTCCTTTATAAACAGTTTTTATTGCTGAAATGATTCTCATCATATTTGTAGCATATTCTGTATGCATACAAACCATGGTTTGTACAAAAGTGGAGCCCTTTGTCCATTTGGAATACACAAGGCATGGAGAAGTCGCACTACAAAGCCAAGGCAGCCTACTTCAAGAACTCAAGGCCATGGTGGTGGTGTAATTGCAGTAATGCATTGCATGAGATGTTTGATTGGGCTCTTAGATGTTTACTGGGAAGGACTTTGAAGCCTCAAAAGGAAAAGGCATCAGAACTTGCAAAAGCAGTTCAAATTGTATCAAAGAATAGAAGGCATAGTGCTTGGAAAGCAGCCATAGGGAGTCGAGGAGTCATACATTAGTTGCAAGCTAGAGTGAGAGAAGGAGCAGATGGGTCCCACCAGCAATAGAAGCTGTGGTGTAATTGTATACAAATATGAAATAAATATATTGCTTATTTTGACCACAATTTGTGTACTCACTCTTTAATATCTTGCTTATTTTGACCACAATTTTTGTACTCACTCTTGGAGTCCAAGGTTTGTGTGAGGTAACGAAGTTAGGGACATGGTGAAGGAGGGGGGAGAGAAGGGAGGGGTGCGGGGCGGGGCAAGGGGAGGGGTGGAGTGGTAGCAAGGGTGGGGGGAGGGGGAGTGTGGGCAGGGCAAGTAGGGAGGAGGGCAACAAGGGTGGGGGGGTTGGAGGGGTTAGGGCAACGGCAGGGGGCACGATGAAACCCTAAACATAATTAAAAGGGGTGTCAAAACATGATGGAGCCCACTCCCAAGCCCCAAGAGCATGAGCCTTCCCCTCTGCCTTCCCCTCAACCTTTGCCTCAGCCTTCCCCTCAACCTTCCCCTCAGCCTTCCCCTCCCCATGAGAGCACTCCCCCGATCGAGCAAAATATATTTGAGAACCTCCCTTCCCCTCAGCCTCCCCCTCCCCATGAGAGGACTCCCCTGCACGAGCAAAATGTATTCAATAACCTCCCTGATATAGAGAGGCTTCCTGAGGGCCAACAGACTGCTAGGAAGAGCACAATCTTTCCTCTCCCGGTGATAAAGCCCATCATGGAAATGGTACATGTGCCCATAAAGAGGGTAAAGCAGATGCCGAGGAAGCCCCATCCCAAAGAAGGACAAAGCTCAAGACATCCACGAGAGGAAGATTCACAGGAGGATCAATGCAGAGAAGAGCAGTGCAAGAAATTCAAGGCAGATAGGAGGCCGTGGAACCATGTTCGAGTACCTATAAAGCCTCCACCAAGAGTCAAGAAGCCATACAAAGAAAAGCCAAGAGTGCAGTCCCTAAGGGACATAAGACAGATGCAAAAGATCACCGACAACCTAATCCCATGTGCTCCCTTCCAACGTGTGGTATAGGAGATAGCACAAGGATACAAGGACAATGTGTGATTCAACATAGGAGCTATGGGGGCGCTCTAGGAGGCTGCGGAGAAAGTGACAACTGCTCGTTCGAGGACGCCAACTTGTGTGCCATCAACGCAAAGCGTGTCATGGTCATGGACAAGGACATGGCTCTGGCGAAGCGGCTACGGAGTGACCCAAGCTTGAAGCCTTAGATTCTCTTATAGCCCACCCTTAGGACTTAGACCACCCCTTGCCCTTGAAGACACCATCTTGAATCTGAGGCCCAAGAGCTCACCTTTTTTAATAAAATATATCCACATTCTCTACACTATCGCATTGTTGTGTATTCTCCATGTTTATGACTGAAATTACTGTTCATTTTAATGTAACTTTTGAATTCTGTCAAATCTTAAAGAAATTTCACCGTGGTACAGAAGGGAAAAGTGTCCTGGACGTTGCCAAGAGCCTAGAAAGCCTAAAACCCACCACGGCACAAATTTGGGCATTCTGGACTTGGATAGAAATGAACTTTTGATACCCAAAATGGGTGAAAATGATAGTAAATTGGCTAGAAATACATTAAATTAACACATAATCAACGACTTAAACAAAATACAATGGAATAAATATTATGAATTCATGATGAGCAATGATGACTTAAAACGTATAATAAAGACATGTAGTCATGTATCCATTAAAATATATGTTTATATATACAAAAGGCCTCACACGCTATCTTTCTTCTTGGCTAGTTCAAGTACATTGAGAATAGGAGTCTTTGAATCCCCTAGTGGATTCCTAGATATAAACCTGGCCACAACAACACTAACATCCTCCTCTCCTGTTGCCAAAGACATAGCTGTTGCCTGCCATGAATGTTCGATCCAAAGGCATTGATAGCAGCCAAACAGTGTAACAAAATCACTTTGTCAGCATTTTGAGTAATGTTGGAGTATCCAATAGCACGCGATAATGCCTTGCACTTCAAAGGACCTCGAGGAGAAAAATTGTTGTGGAAGACCACAATGTGCTCTGCAGCTTCGTCAAGGTAATGGGCCAAAGAATGATCTCGCCCAAATGTGCTGCGAACATTAACCCCCTCGAGATGAGAATTTATCAAGCTCAAATGCGTCTTGCAACAATTCAGCAAACATTAGAAGACTGACAAAACAAATTATACCGAAAGAACATAAAGAACATCAAAATAAAAAATATTATTCAAACTTACCACTACAGCATCGGCTTGTATCCCTTCCTCATTTGGAATGTTGATGGAACCAGGTGCTATGTGATGTTCCATTTGGGAGGTGGACGCTTTCTCCTAACCTGTGTTGGAGGTGGAAGCTTCTGCATGAGAGGGCTTTGCATCATATACGGACATGTTTGCATCCCTCATTGAAACCAGCATCATCAAGAGAAACTTTTCCATTGTATGGTCTTCGAAACCTAAAACTCCAAGAAGCCAAGCCACGCCCTGTGGCTTCAAGTACAAAAAATAAGAGGAGCGTATATACAAGAGAGGCACATGGAGAAATACATACTCTTCTCCATCGATGATGAGGGGTGACAAGGACCATACGTCTAATTTTGGGTCAGTGGTCTCTAATGCAGATTCTTGCTCTACTGGGGGCTCTTGAAGTAGGCTCAATGCTTAAGCTGCTTCCATCTCCTCTCTTGCATCGTCAAGACTCTCTTCCATGTACATGTCTGAGTCTAGTCTAGGGACGAGCAGATCAGCAGTTCTACTAGAGGGGGTGCTAGACAATGAGGCTTCTTCCTCTAAATTTCTTTCTTGGAGAAGGAAGACAAAAAGAAATTTTGTGCCTGTATTTCTCGTGATCGCCGCGTCTAGGATGTCTTTTACTTCGACTGTCCTAAACCTTCCTCTATAAGGTTGTCACAAAAGCGGGCCAAGCGCTTTACAAACTTGGATTCCTCTAGGAACAGATACTTTATGTAATCTATGGGAACCCATCTCTTTGAAGAGTGGTCAAGTGTTTAAGCAAAATTTGTGAAATTATCTTGCAAGTAGAGGATGAGATCTGAGAAGTCATCCTTGGCTCACATTTATGTGCCTAGGACATCTAAAGTCCTATCAAACACTAAATATAGCTCTTCTTCACGATCTGCAAATGCAATTCGTGAGATGAAGTCATGGAACGCAGTTCTAGCTGAATCCATGGCAAATAGCAGCTGATGGAGGGAGTAACTTTTGAGGGTGGGAGTTTCTATGGCTCTCTAAACGTGAAAGTGAGAATGTGATGTAAAAAGGGCTCTTACCCCTTAAAATATATCAAAACCCTAAAAATTAAAATTAATCATAAAATCCCCAAATTCTTTGAAAAACATTTACCATGAACTGAAAGGATAAAACATTAAAAGAAATAACATTTTAATTTAATTGTCCATCATCTTTTGAAGCAATAACTAGGATTTGACAGACAAAAACTTAAATGTTGCACTAGTCAAACACATTGTTAGCAATCTTCAAAGTTGCAGGAGGAATGAAATTGGCACTATGCATGCACTTCTCCACATGGCAGTTGATCTTACCACCATTTAAGGTAAAGTAGGACTCTGACATGCCGTCCTCCATGACCAATAGGTGTTCTTGCACATCCCTTAGAGTCCATTGCGATGGAACATTCACATTATTGACATCTCCCTCTTCAACATCAATAGACAAACTTACCCCCATATTGTCTTCATGATTAGAGTCTAGGGGAAGCCACCACCCATTTGTTTTCTTCCAACGCCTATATTGAAAAGCTAAATACAACATTTGGCATGACAAATGGTATCTAATAACCACATTTTCTTTACATGCATGACATCGAAACACATCACCCTTTTAGCCGCCTAACCTGGTTCCCTAATTCATCCCAAGTAAATCTTCAAGAGCATTTTCATCTACAGCTTGCAGGACAACATAGTTTTTGTTCTATGCATATGTATATTCTGAAACAAAGAAGCAAAAATGTGCAGAGGCATAAACCAAGATAACCTTGCCCATTTGGATCCAAATGTAAACTTCATGGCCATGCCCACATCCTTTGCAATCGTGTCCTTGTACGATTGCAATGTCCTCGACTCCACATTGTTGCAATCCATGTCTTGAAGTTGTGGTGGTGCAATGGTTTGCAGACGGCCATAGCTTGATGATGTTGTTGGACTGATGTATGTTGCATGATACCAATACACATTCTTTATTTGCAAGGAGGCCAACTTCTCCCCGACATGCATTTGCTTACCTAAATCCTCATGAATCGTAGTGAACTTGCCTATGAATGATTCAACTGGTTCCCACTCCTCGAAATCTAAAGGAAAAACGTCTGCCACCATGAATAAGAGCTCTTAGAAACCAGACAAGCGAAGCTATGAACACAGCAATGGGCCAAAGCTTTAGAGAAAATGCCCCGGCGGATGAATGTGTACGCAAGATCGGGAATGCAATTCTCAACACGCAACACATAAGCGCCCAACAAGCTGTCTACTTATGTCTTTCACTGCCATAAACTTCTTCCACGAGAGAATCCATGTACATAAACACAAATCCGATTGAGGATAGGACGCTCCTGCTAAAGTGCCGTGCATAACTAGAGATGCTTCATCCAAAAAGCACCGATGTGTTCTTCGATGACATCATTAAAAAAAACACCACTAGGGGGGCAACATTACGCAACTTGTGCTTGGCTTCATTTGCCAGCCGAGAACACCAAGAAAAGAAAAAAAGATAGAGTAATTCGCTTCAATAATTACAACAAAGTGAAAGAACTTGAAACCCATTACAAGGAACTTTGCTTGTTGTACTTACCATTCCTGAACAAAGAACACGCACTAGACAACACAAACCAAACTTGGAAAGACATGTACGACCAACACAAATAGGTAATTCATTCTCATCAAGCAAAGTTCACTAAGTTTGCAGCGGTTCTAGCATCATCAAAGGCACGAGCACCACGTTAAACAAAACCAAAACCATTAGTTAGAGCAAACTTGTTAGTGGCAAATATGACTTCGGTCTTGATATGGACTCTTGCAAGAGGACAAAAGGCAACAACATGATTCAACATTGCAAAGACAATGCTTTTGCAAACGAAAGATACTATGGACGCCTGAGGAAAATGAACCCTGGGCAACAAATCATTTTAGATGATATCATGCTAAGGAAAAGAACAAAGCCGGAAGAGCGGCTTCACCTATTCATATCAGGCAACACATGTTCAGGAAAAAATTCATTGCAACAAGTGCAGCAGAGGCACTACGGCATCATTACTCACACAAATCCACCTCAGATGTTGAGCTCCCAAGAACCTTACTACTAACCTACACTGGCAAAGCGGCACAGGCAATTAATGGAAGCACATTACATGCAACACTGCATCTACCTTTGTTGACAAGTCCGTATACATCTCTGTCCGTAGAGAAGCTACAAACGTTGGCTACACAGTATAGATAGATAAAACACAACCATTCCAAGCCCTTCGGTGGAGTGGACGTCCTACTTTGTGGTGACCTTTGCCAGCAGGCAAGCCAAGTGAAAGACTCTTGGATTTTCGATGAGCAAGCAACAGGCACTACAATGTTAGGATCTTTTTGGAGAACCCATATCAAATACTACGGAACAACCTATGTGCCAAGACAATGTGGCATTCTTGGCGATGCTTGATAAAATAAGGATGGGAACAGAAACAGAAGAGGACATCGACAACCTTAATGACCTCCACTACTAAAGCCCAACACATAAGAATGGCATCTCGCACTTGTTCTACACTAACAATGCAAAGGACAAACACAATGTCACCATCTTTGAGAGCCTCGTAGGCATTCTGCACATTCTTAATGCAACTGATGTCAGGCACCGAGCTTGCAGCAAAACAATAACAATACTGGAAGACCCCAGGAAAATAGTCGACCTGCACCGCCAGCTGCTGCAGCTCAAACCAGGAATGATAGCGCGTTACAACTTCAAAAATCTATATGACAACAATACACCAACAACATGGACACCGATGCTGCACGTCGCTCGTGAGGTCCAAATTGGGAACAACTAGCTAAACACAATAACCACGAAATAATTTTCGATCCAGCCAGCAGCAACGGGAAGAACAATTCATCGTTCGCAAGGGCTAACATTAGAAGCCCTCGCGCTTGACCCGATGGGAATAAGGACAAATGGACTAGTATATACAGCAATGACGAGGGTGCGCGACCCGAGAAACCTATACTTCTTATCAAAACTGGACAACAAGTAGATAAAAGTAGACAGACAAGTGTTGCACGAGCTCTCGAGATTACGGACGGAGAGCAGATGGGATTTTAAACAACTGGATTTCAACACACACAAAAAACAGTGTCAAAACATTGCAAAGCTTAAACACACGATCATTTCAGCTTCACCGGGATGACATAATGGCATGCCAAAGCATCCTTGAGGCAACCATCCTGTGCTTGCAAGAAACACACACGCAAATACATCCCACAATGGATTTGCCCTTTTTTTACCCAAGCTCAACATCATGAGGAGTAGGCCTAGCAACTTTTTACCGACACGAGTTGGTACTGACCAAACAAAAAGAAAGCTTCGAAGACGGATGTATATGCATGCTTCTAGTCTTCCTAACAAATACAAACAAAAAGCTAGCAGTTCTAAACACATACAAATCGCTAAAAACAAAAACAAATGCGTTGCTTCAAAGAATTATCGAAATGCTAAGGGAAATATCGGAAGGGGCAACAACATATGTTGTGGGTGACTTCAACATCGACTACACTTCGGAAAAAAGACCAGCAGTAAGATTGAAACCCACAAGATGCAACGGAAGCACTACAATACACGGGTCTACTCTTAATCACATTTGGACAAACTCTAAACAAGAGCACATGAGATACGAAACTAACTACACTTAGTGGTCCGACCATTCGCTGCTATATACAACAATACATGCATTTTAAAAAAACAAAAAGAGTTTCCTCCACAAACCGAAAATTTGGCAAGCCCATTGAAGAACCTTCAACTTGTTTCACATTCAAAGGGAGAATGTTTGCAAACACTGACCAAACTAGCGCGTGTAGTGAAGCTAGGATTATATTGTTTTCCCTTCTCCCACACCAATATGGGGTATAGATCTAGGCATCCAGATATCATACTAAGCCACATCATCGTGGGAATGTGAGGCACTTTGTTTGCCAATGATCACTCTTAGCCATAGCTATACATTTCGACAAAGCAGTCCATTCATTTCGATTTTGAAGGATTACATCTTCAAACAATTGAGGTAGCAATACCTTATCACTTCATGCTTCAAAGACCATAGTGTTGAAGAAAACATAGCAAGAAGGTAGATGCAAATGCGGGTGAACAATGTAGCTACTACTATTCATGGTGGAATTTATAGGCTGTTGAGACATGTCCAAAATTAGGTAAGGAGATAAGAAAAGATGCAAGCTAATTGTTCATGGACCTCATGGTAGCTATCTAGAAGCACTCTCTCTCAAGCTGATGCGGCAATGACAGTACAACAGTGTTAAACTCGGAAGCGTTTTAATGTGAGTAGTCTAAGTTGTGGTGATTCCATCAACCCAATTATGGTCTCTTGCAAGATTTGAAAAAGGGTGGACAACTTACAAGGATAAGACTATTCACGAACTTGCCACGCATATAATAGTGATGTATCGATGGTGATCAAGGGAAAAGCATGGCAGGAGGATACACACGCACATAATGGGGAGAAGGACAGACTAGCAAGTGATTGGGCGACTATAATCGAGTGATTGGTGGACTATCAAAGGGGAGGGCAACATATGAGGACTAGAGAGAGATGCAATGTTTCAATGGTGAAGCGAAAGCATGGACGGACGATACAGGAGCGTATGACGGAGAGAAAGGTAGATCAATAACTGATTGGGAGACTTATTGAGTGATTGACGGGATTGACGGAACTAAGAAGAAATATTCTTATTCTTTTATGTTTCCTTATTTCTAAAGTGTCTCCTTTGATACAATAATAGAAGAATATTGTCCTTGGATGAGGGTGGGCGGCTAGGTAGTAGCCACAATAGGGATTAGCGGGAGCAGAGGTGTGGAGGGATGGGGGAGAAGGGGGAGGAGAGGGCAGAGTAAGTAGCCACGAGGAGAGGGGAGGAGAGGTGGAGCGAAGGTGAGCGGGGTTTAAGAGTAGCTACAAGGAGGGCGGGTAAGCAACGGTGAGGGGTTCTAAGAGAGAAGCTGCAAGAGGGGGTTGGTGAGAGGAGATGTGTGGAGGGGTGGAAAAATGTGAGTGAGGAGGGAAGGTGGGCACCACCCAACTTCCAATTTGGCATGCCCTAAGCTCTCAATCCAATTCTCCTCAAGCATTTGTACTAATCTCAATGAATATTACAACTTTCAATTGTGAATGAGCCATTAATTTTCCGCCCTTCCATATTCAACACTCTTCACATAGCTCCTCACCACAAGAAACAGTTCATAGCAATGAGTAGTGAAGACTAGAGCAACTCTCTACTTCAACATGACTATGCCATTTTGATACTAACCTTTTCACTACTCTTAAACCGTAATTGCAATACTGCATGTTTGATTCCCATCCAGCGATGAGAACAAAGTGGCAAAACTTTAAGTAGCTGCAAGAAAAAAATGAAATAAAATTCATTAATGATTCACCAAAACTAAAGGAATCAAATGCATGTGAGGGAGAGGAGACGAGTGAGAAGGAGACAAGACACAATAGATGGGAAGGGGTTAGGACCAAAATTCCAAAAGGAGAATCTTGAAAAGCACAACTGAATTGATCAAGTGAGAGAAACCTCTAGTAAGACAAATTGCAAACATCACATCCACAAAACTTACAAAAAAGTCAAATTGAGTTTGCAAAAATCACAGCTTTTAATGTTTGCATTCATAGAAATCGCAAACTGGATCCTTAAACTACGGATTCAAAATTTATACCACCTTGTTTTAGTCTCACATGTTCATTCATTATGCATTTTTCATGGTTCAATTCAGTGATAATATGGTAATACTAATTTGATAGTGTGTAAAATTCCAAAAGGACCATCTTGGAAAGCACAACCAAATTGATCAGGTGAGAGAAATCTATAGCAAGATAAATTGCAAACATCACATCCACAAAATGTGCAAAAATCACAGATTTTAATGTTTGCATTCATAGAAATCGCAGACTTGGATTTTGCATCCTATGGGACACGGATGTTCCCACACCGGAATCCTATTCCATTACTGTCCCAACGGGCAGTGCACGTTATAAGCTCAACTAGGGTCTGCAGAAGCCTGCTTTGAATGCAAAAAATTTGGCCACATGGCTTCTCAGTGCCCTTTAGCCTTGCACAAAATGCCTCCAAAAGCCATGCCTGCAACTGTGCAAAATAAAGATGCAGCTGGGATCTCTAGGCTCCAAATTCAAAATTTACACCGCCTTGTTGTAGTTTCAAATGATCATTCATTATGCATTCTGCACAATTCAATTTAGTGATAATAATGTGTCAAATTCTAAAAGGACAATCTTGGAAGCACAACGAAATTGATCACGTGAGACAAATCTCTAGTAAGACGAATTGCAAACACCATATCCACACAACGTACTAAAAACTCAAACTTTAATTTGTAAACATCACAACTTTTAAATGTATGTATTCATAGAAATCACTGATTGAAACTAGGGGTTAAGAATTTACATCACCTTGTTTTAGTTCTCAGATGTTCATTCATTATGCATTATGGATGGGTTCAATTCAGTGATCATACGGTAATACAAATTTGATAGTGTGAGAGGACAATCTTCAAAAGCACAACCAACCAAATTGACCAAGTGAAGAAACCCATAGTAAGACAACTTGCAAGAGACAATCTTGGAAAGCACAACCAAATTGATCAAGTGAGAGAAATCTCTGGTGAGACAACTTGCAATCCACAAAACTTACTAAAGTCAAACTTTACAAAAATCACAGCTTTTGATGTTTGCCGCCTTGGAAATTGCAGACTTGATCCCTTGAAACCACTGATTCAGCCACCTTGTTTTAGCAAGAGATTCAGAATCTTGTAAAGGCAACTCACTAACACAAACCTACACCCAGCAGAAAAAATTCAAATAAGAAAGGCCGACTCTGTAGCTGTACTAGCCTCACCAATAGTTGAAAGCAGTTTGCATTTCTGAAAAGAATCTTTCAATGTTCTATCTTTGATATCAGTGCATTGACTGCATACCAATCCTTTAAAACTCAACAGGTATGTGTGTTCCCTTAGGTGTATTTATTAGGGCATGTGTGATAACCAGCGTCTCACTGTACCTACATTACCCATCTTTTCTGCATCGATGGATGTCGCGTGACACCCGATACTCTAAACTCTTTAGATCTGTTTATTTCCTTTTCCTGGGAAAGCTCTTTTAGCTGCCCATGTATATTTGCTTTAGGAATGTCTCGTCCCCCCCGCCAACAAATAATGCATAGTACCACCAATGTCAGTCCACCAAATCTATCCTGTCTTCTTCCATCTTTGTCTGTGAGCATCAGCATAGATATCAGCCATCAAAACATAAGCTACAACATCATTTTCATCTGATTTCACTGCATGTTCAAAGGCCAGTCTTCCAACCTCCACATTACCGCACTTTCGACAAGCAGCCAACAATGTATGCCACATGGCAATATTAGGTTTTAAAGGCATCCTCTTCACCAATGCTACTGCCTGGCCTAATTGGCCTGCCCTGCCAAGAAGATCAACCATGCTAGTGTGGTGCTCAATAGTTGGAGTGATGCCATACTCTTTGCTCATGGCCTCAAAGTACTTCTGCCCCTTATCCAGTAGACCCATGTGACTGCATACAGCAAGAACAATAGAGAAAGTGACTGCGTTCGGAGAAAGACCATCTTCTTGCATCTGTTCAAGACAGTTCATCACGTCCCCAGGAAGCCCATGCTCAGCATACCCTTCCATTAATGCAGTCCACGAGACTACATCTCGTACTGGAAGCTTGTCAAATGCTTGCAATGCTTCTGCAAGAGAGCCACATTTGGCATACATATCTACTAAAGTGTTGCCAACAAAATGATGTCTTTCCAGCCCTTTTCTGGCGATCTCCCTGTGTAATTCTCTGCCCATGTCTATGGCTCCTATGCTGCCACAAGCTTTCAAGCTGCAAGCATATGTGACAGCATCTGGAGAGAGACCCTCAACTTTCATCTGTTCAAGACAGTTCAGCGTATACTCACCAAGGCCAGTCTCGGCATATCCTGCCATAAGTGCGTTACATGAGGCCTCGTTTCGATCTGGAAGCTTGTCAAATGCTTCCCGTGCTTCTGCAAGTGAGCCACATTTAGCATACATATCCACCAACCTGCAGCCAACAACATGTTCCAGCCCCTTTCTGACGATCTCGGCATGTATTTCTCGGCCCTTATCTATGGCTCCTATGCTGCCACAAGCTTTGAAGCTGCAACTAAATGTGATTGCATCTGGGGAGAGACCTTCCACTTTCATCTGATCAAGACAGTTCAGAGCTTCCTCACCAAGCCCATGCTCGGCATATCCTGCCAGTAGTGCATTCCATGAGATCTCATCCCGAACTGGCAACTTGTCAAACACTTCCCGTGCTTCTACAAGCGAGCCACATTTGGCATACATATCTACCAATGTGTTGCCAACAAAAAGGTTTCTTTCCAGCCCCTTTTTGGCAATCTCAACATGTTTTTCCCGGCCCTTGTCTATGGCTCCCATGCTGCCACAAGCTTTCAAGCTGCAAACAAATGTGACAGCATTCGGAGAGAGACCCTCCAGTTGCATCTGTTCGAGACACTTCAGTGCATCCTCACCAAGCCCATGCTCGGCATACCCTGCCATTAGTGCAGTCCACGATACTATGTCTCGAACTGGCAGTTTGTCAAACGCTTCACATGCTTCTGCAAACAAGCCACATTTGGCATACATATCCACTAAGGTGTTGCCAACAAAAAGATGTCTTTCAAGCCCCTTTCTGGCAATCTCTACGTGTATTTCTCGACCCTTGTCCATGGCTCCTATGCTGCCACAAGCTTTCAAACTGCACACGAATGTGACAGCATTCGGAGAGAGACCCTCAAGCTTCATTTGTTTGAGACAGTTCAGCACTTCCTCACCTAGCCCATGCTCAGCATATCCTGTCATTAGTGCATTCCACGAGACCTCATTTGAGACCGGCAGCTTGTCAAACGCTCCTTTTGCTTCTGTAAGTGAGCCACATTTGGCATACATATCCACCAAGATACTGCCAACAAAAAGGTCTCTTACCAGCCCCTTTCTGGCAATCTCAGCATGTATTTCTCGGCCTCTTTCTGCATCTTTCAGCTTAGCACAAGCCTTCAGGACAGCCACAAAGGTATACTTATTAGGTGGTATGCAATCCTCTTGCATTTTATGGTAGAGGTTAATAGCACGCTGTGACTCTCCACATTCAGTATAACCTGAGATGAGAGAAGTCCAGGAATACACATTCCGATCAACCAACTTATTAAATACCCGTTGAGCATCGCACATGCTTCCAGCTTCGACCAACATTGGGACGAGGTAGTTCCCAAGATACCTTTGAATATCCAGCCCATTTTTGCACATATAGGCATACAAACTCTTGGTATGCGCAAGATTTTTCAATGTTCTGCACTTGTGCAGGATGTATGTAAGGTTCT